>NC_045596.1:178898308-179579008 GCF_009762305.2 Zalophus californianus
TTAATTAATTAATCATGATCATTAACTGGTATGACTACCTAGCCAGCCATTTCATAAATTATTATGGTATTTTCTCCTGGGCCTGGCCTCTATGAATTTTGACAGGATCAAGTAAAATATGTCCCTTTATCCCACTTTTGTTGACTATGTTGTCTAAGAGAAGTGAAACCTTTGACTTGTTATTTTGTTTAAAGGGACCAGTCGAACAGCATATACATAAAATATTCTGGTTTTTGTATAGTATGCAAACACAAAATTACAGCATTTCAAAACTATGGATGGCACAAAGTTGGTGAGTGAAATATTATTCTCTAAAAAATTTTTATGTATCATAATCATTTTCTTTTAATTTATAAAGGAAAAATAGAAACAAAAAAATGCATGTTGCATGTGGTGAAAAAAATACTATCTGATAGAATTATTCTCTATGAGTGGAATCAGTGAATACTTAAGTAATGAGAAGAGACTCCTTACAACTACATTTTCGGTAAGTTGCTTTTATAAGAGACAGAGAAGAAAACAAATTCTCTGGAAATGTTCTCTGGAAATGTCTTATTGCCTAATTTTTCAGTAGACATTAATATGTCTAAAATGATGCAATATAATTTATGGAAGAACATGAGAGTTGAAAAGCCATTTCTTGATAATACTGAACTAAAAATTTTCCATTGCGGCCTATTACTTTTTATTTTAACATACGTTCCATAACAACAATAACTAACTTCTCAGAATTTTTCCCTCTTTCTTGTCAGCTTGCCCTGGTCTTCTGCTACGTTTTGACACATCAATTACTAGTTCATGGAATGCCTTAATACTTTTAATTTTTTTCCTTTTTAACATGCATTTTCTTTCAAATAATGATTAACATGTGTATCCATGTTACACATCAACACAAGCATAACAAAAATGAGTTGGTACAAATAGTTTTCTAATATATTTCTATGCAAATTCCCCCTAACTTATATTCAATATAACTTTTTTAGTTGTGGCAGTATAATTTTGCAGATGTATTCAACTAATAATGTAATCTCATGGTACCAATTAAGTATAAATTTCTTGCCAAATTTCAGGATTATTTTTCTCTGTTTTCAAAAACATCCAACTTTGACGATTAATTTATCACCTAAATATCATAGTGAAAGTCACCTAACAGTATATATTTACTTTTGTAATGTAAGGGAATGTACACAGAAACCATTCCAGACAGAGAACCGGATTCCTGAAAATGTCATGGAAAAGTAACCACCTTCTCTACAGAGTAGCTTTAGCATATTTATTTATACTATCTGCTAATGTTTTTTTTTTAAAAAAAGGATTTATTTATTAATTTATGAGAGAGAGAGAAAGAGAGCATGGGGGGGGAAGGAGTAGCGCTAGAGAGAGAAGCAGACTCCCCAACTGAGCAGGGAGCCCTATGCAGGGCTTCATCCCAGGACCCGGAGATCATGACCGAAGCCGAAGGCAGACGCTTAACCAACTGAGCCACAAGGTGCCCCACCTGCTAATACTATTTAGTAAGAATATTTGAGGTATGCTTATTGCTACTTAGTTTTTACATAAAATTGTTTCATATTCCTCTTAATATTCGGTAGATTGTCTCCGAATTTCCTTTAGAGGGAACATGTTTCTAATGTTATAAATCAATTTACTGAGCACTATATAAGAATAAACTTCAAGATAAACAATTTAAGAAATCCTAGTATAAAATACAGTTTTTATTATAATCTGATCATTTTAAATATTGTTAGGCAACTGTGTATTTGTATTATTATTGATTTGTTATAGCTAATGCATATTTTTATGATTACATGGAATTCTTAGAATTGCTTGCATTGAAAAGCATTATTTCTGATTCCCAAAGAAGCATCAGACTTGGGTTTCTGGAAAAATGATCAAATGAGGTACTTGGGTAAAGATCTTCTATCAGAAAGAAAGATCTAGTTTATAATCCCAAAAAACAATCCCTCAAATTAGAGTGCCTTAGCCCAGCAAAGGTCTGTTTCTTGTTCATGCTCATTTCCAGCAAGCTTCAGTAGGATGCTGTAACGGGGGACCAAATGACAAAGACTCCATCTCAACACTTGCCTTCAAAACTATGGCAACAAGAGAAAAGGATATGGCAAACTTAGCACTATCTTTTCACTTACATTTAGAAGTAACACATCATTTTATTTTATTGACCAATGAAGGTGATATCAGCAAGTCTCTTCCCAAATAAGTAAGAATTTATAATATCTAACCTGATGTTCACCTCTAAATACAAAACTGACAGAGAACAATAAAATATTTATTAGTTTGTCAGGGCTGCTGAGGCACCACACATGTGGGTAGCTTGAAAAACAGAAGCTTATTGCTATACAGTTCTGGAGGCTAGGAGTCTGAAATCAAGGTGTTGGCAGAGTTGCTTCCTCCTGAGGCTCTGAGGGAAGAATCTGTTCTAGGTCTCTCTCCCTGGTTCGTAGAGGGCTATCTTCTCCATGTATTTCATCTCCCCTCTATATGTATCTTTGTGCCCAAATTTCTCCCTTTTAAAAGAACACCAATCATAGGGGCGCCTGGGTGGCTCAGTCAGTTAAGCATCTGCCTTCAGCTCAGGTCATGATCCCCGGGTCCTGGGATTGAGCCCCGCATCAGGCTCCTTGCTCAGATGGGAGCCTGCTTCCCCCTCTCCCACTCCCCCTGCTTGTGTTCCCTCTCTCGCTATGTCTTTCTCTGTCAAATAAATAAATAAAATCTTAAAAAAAAAAAGAATACCAATCATATTTGATGGTCCACCCTAATGACCTCATTTTAACTTGATTATCTTTATCTCCAAATAAGACCTTATCTTCAAATAAGATCACATTCTGAGGTACTAGGGGTTAGGACTTTATATATGAATTTGGGGGGGCATAATTCAACACACAAAATATATCTTCAATGTTATGTGGGAAAAAGAAAAAAAGTAACAAAAATAAAAATGCCAGCCTAGGACTGTAAGTCTAACAAAATTATTATCCAAGATTGAAGGCCAAAAGATATTTTCAGACTAACAAAAACTGGGAGAACTAATCACCAACAAATTCATTTTAAGAAAATTACAAAGGACTATTTTCAAGAAAAAGGACACAGTCACAGATCAAATATTAGAGATATAGGAAAATTAAGATTTGAGAAAACATACTTTCCTGGGTTTTCTTCTAGCTCACTAGTCATACCTTTTCAGTCTACATCTCTGCTTTCCCCTTTTCTTCCTATTCTCTAAATATTTACATGCTCCAGAGGTCAGACTAACTACTCTTAAAGTGTATTATTTTGTGAAATGTCTCCAGAACAAAACAAAAATAAAAGAATTGAGAAAAATCCTTTGCTATTTATATCCATTCACCTACAGGTTCTCATACAGGATCATGGCATTAAGTAAAGTATACGTGTTCAAATCCAAAATCTGTAACATGTACACTAATATTTACCTTGAGATCCATATTTATGTATCTGTTTATAAATGTCAGAAAGGCATTGTTTATCTCAATTACTCTTGATTATCACACACTTGCTAATTTATTTTTTTTCCTCAGTAATCCCTTTTTCAGTGACGAGGGCCACAATTCACCCCAACAGTTTAACCCTCAACTTCAGGTTTATTTCAGGTTCCACTTCTGGAATGACAATGTCAGGAGCTTGGTAGACCTGGTCTCCAGAAAAACTGCTGAAAGATATTTTATAAACAATTTGAATTCTCAGTAATAGTTCTAAGGATATACAGCAAATGAAGAAATATTTATTCAAGAAAAGTTATTAAGACTCAGTAGAAACAGAGAATCTATATCATTTGGATCACGAGTCACTTACTTTACCCCACTCCCGGCTCAATATGATGGAAATTCCTCTCTGTGTAGATATAGCCAAGAACACAAGGCTCCTTCTTAATCCACCTCCCAGTGGAGAATTAAGGTATTTTCCCAGGAGGGAGAGGGTGTCAGTATTTCCCATCCTATGCTCTAGATAACTGTTGCAGAGGACAGGTCCCTAATAAGTTCAACTGAGAGGTGAGGGCTCACTTCTTCCACTTAAACTCCACTCACAGGATGGAAGCTCTACCTTAAGCATGATGTAGTGAGAATACAGGGGCCCAAATCACCCTCTTTATAGCTCTTTCACAGGATGGAGTTTCCATGTGAGGATATGCAAGTCCTAGAGGCTACATCCAATCCCCAGCTTTGCCAAATGCCTGGCTACTAAGCAGGAGTGCCACTCAGAAAGAAACTTGCCACCATCCCTTCTTCTAGTTGTAGTTCAGAGATTTTGCCCAAGAAGAGAAATGGGCTATAGATCAGAGAACTGAAGCTTTTTCCAAAGAAGATTTTCTTTGCATAAGAGTTGGAGAAAGTTCAAACCTAAGGATGCTCTCAAAAACAATGCAGCTGTGGTAAAAAGTAATTAAGAGGAGACCAAAGGCTGTAGCAGCTAAACTATAGTCCTTGAAACAATTTATGCTCCAGGACAATATATAAAACAATATAGCAATCAACCAGAAATTAGTGTAGCTTATCAGCAGGGTGTGATCAGGGAAAGAGACAGGCCAACATTGCACTGCTAAGATGACAGTTATCCCTGGTGACCGTGTGAATGCTCAAGGCTGCACCCTCTCAGGAACTTCATAAGCTTTAAACTGAGGGGTGGGGGTGGGGACAGAGAGTAGGAATAGACTTTGATAGAATAGTCCAGTCAGTTACCAAAGAAATAAGCAAGCAAATAATGATAACAAGTCCTGAGGGTGATGGTGGAGGACCAGCACCCAGACTTGCTACAATATATTACCTAAACTTTCCAATTTTCCACCAAACAATATGACATGCAAAGAAAGAGGGAAGTTCTGACCCATAGATAATAAATATCAGGCAATCAAAACTGCTTGCGAAAATGATCACATGTCACATTTAACAGATGAGGGATTCAAATGGCTACTTAAAGTAACCAGTATATACACATTCAAATAACTACGGAAAACTGTATTTAAAGAATTAAATGAAAGTATAATAAGATATTTCATCAAATTGAGAATATCAGTACAGATAGAGAAGTTGTAAAAGAAGCAAAGGAAAATTCTGAAGCTTAGAAGTACAATAACTGAATGAAAAATTCACTCCACAGTAGATTTGAACTAGCAGAAGAAAGAATTAGCAATTTTATTTATTTTTATTTTTATTTTAAAGATTTTATTTATTTATTTGACAGAGAGAGATAGAGCGAGAGCAGGAACACAAGCAGGGGGAGTGGGAGAGGGAGAAGCAGGCTTCCCGTGGAGCAGGGAGCCCGATGCAGGGCTCGATCCCAGGACCCTGGGATCACGACCTGAGCCGAAGGCAGACGCTTAACGACTGAGCCACCCAGGCGCCCCAGAATTAGCAATTTTTAAGAAAAATAAAACCTATAAAATCTAAGAACAGTGGGGAAAAAGAATGAAGAAAAATGAACGGAGCCTCAGAGAGAAATGTGGGACATCACTAAACACAGGAAGATGTGTAATAGAAATGTTAGAAGTAGATGAATAAGAGAAAAGGACAGAACACATACCTTAAGAAAAAAAATACCTGCAAACTTCCTAAAATGTTTTGAAAAACAATAACCTATAAATCCAGGAAGCTTAATGAACTCCAAACAGGATAAATAGAAAGAGATCCACATATAGATACACTGCAGTAGATATGAGGACAGCCAAAGGCAACTAGAAGCCTTGAGAACAGCAAGAGAAAAATGACACAGGAGTTACAAGGAAGCTGGTAAGGTTACCAGCTGACTTCTCTGCAACAACAGAGAGCCTTTCTTACTCATGCCTCTACTTTGGCTCTTGTTGCCTGGCCTCCCAAGTGTATATCCTCCACATGTAAGTCAGTCACATCTTCAAAAGTGAAAATCAGACCATGTGATTCATCGGCTCAAATCCCCTGAAGAGCTCCACATGATATTCAGAAGGCATCCTATCTTTTCGCCTCTCAGGACTTTTAAATTTCTGCTTTCTTCACAGTGGTCCTTCTGCCATTTCTTAAACACACTGATTTTATTAAACACACGTGTTTTTACACTTTTCCTTTTTTCTGCCTGCCCTGCTCTATTTAGCCAGACCATGGTGTGTTTTGCTCATGACTGTATTTGGTTTCCTAAGAGTTATTCCCTCAAGTAGCTCATCCTTGACCCCTAAATGGCCACCATTCCCTCTCTTCCTTCTCTGTCTTGTCTACAGAAACTCACCACACCCTTCACATTATTGGAAGACTTACCCCCCTATTTTTTCTAAAATAATCCTGTTCCTACCTTCATTTTCTTTCACTTGAACCTACTTTATTTTTCCTCTTATCACTTTTGGTTGCTTGTTTATTTTCTGAAAACCTCACTATAATATAAACTACCTTTGTTTAAGGATTTATATTTATCTGGTTCATCTGACGCTTTAGTAATTAAGCAGTTTCTCACCTATTAGAGATGTTCAAGAAGTATTTCTGGCATAGACAATTTGAGTATTGATTTAATAACCTTATTTAATTTTTACCTCAATAAACATTTCAAGAACTAAAATCTAGTTCCTTTATCATCTAAATAAATGCCTCATAGTCTGCTTCAATCTATTTTTTTCTTATTTTTTTGTAATAAGATTGCACCTTTAGCTTTTGGCTTCTTTCATGGTCTATTTCAATTCCTGTCTTTCCTCTCCTCCTATGTAAACATGCTATGTGACCTGCCTTACCTGATAATATGAAATACTTAATATAGATTTATGGCATACATATTGATATGAGGATATTTCAAGTTCCTTACAAATACATAAGCATTGATTATGCAACTACTATATGCTCACATTTGTTTGGGAGCCATCTTAAGTGCAGTTTGATAAACAACTGTACACTCTAAAGAAAAAAAACCACAAAAATTAACCTACATGCTTCTTCCACAAATAAAAAAGACAGCTTCTTGAATTATGAGTTTTCTACTAATTTTAGGAGTAATGTAAGAACGTAAGAAGAATGCTCTTATTACACCTTTTAAATTGCTCTATTTTCAGAAGGAATGCTCTGATTTTGTTACCTAATGTTTTCCAGTGACTGAATATTAAATGTGGGGGTTTGGGTACATTTACATAAAATATAAAGTTTTATCCATTAATATAATTACTTTTATGGTCTACGAGAAAATGTGCAGTGAGGAGGGGTTTTAACCTTAATGAAGAAACTATTCATAAAAGTGTAGACATGGCTCAGGGGCATTCTTAAATCCCCTCTTCACTATGCCGTTTTTTTCTTCCAAATCTCTTTCTGATACAGAAACCCAAAGAAAAGGGTAAAGAAATTAAAAGGATTTCTTTCCACATAGGAATGACAAAATCAAAGTTAATAAATAAAGATTGAGTCCTTAAATTAATACATAACATTTCAATTAAATATCTCTTTCAGAAATAGCACCTGTCCAACCCACTGTTACCTTCTGGTTTATAAAATGACTGCCTAATTAGTTGTTTCAAAAAGGTAACAGGACTTTCAGATAAATAAAATAAATAACATTTCTCTAAGATCTACTTTTTCCCTACATTCATCTTTTTTTTTTTACGATTTTATTTATTTATTTGACAGAGACAGAGAGAGGGAGAGTGAGCACAATCAGGGGAAGCTGCAGAGGGAGAGGGAGAAGCAGGCTCCCCACTGAGCAGAGAGCCCAACGTGGGGCTCGATCCCAGGACCCTGGGATCAGGACCCGAGCCAAAGGAAGACACTGAACTGAATGAGCCACGCAGGCGCTCCTACATTCATCTTTCTAACAACATCCTTACTTTCTCTAGTCTCTCAAAGTTTTCTTGATGTCCTTAAGTTTTCCCGATATCCTGAATTTTTAAAAACTATTCAAGAAGAAATGTCAATAGCTAAAATGCCTCTCCCGCAAGCTAATGTTTGTATATGTTGGTCATATTTGGGGTGAGGATATGATGAATTTATTTAATTAAATGTTTGAGGAAACTTCTGACAATACTGTGTATCAGTAGACGGCACTTGAATTTGTTAAAAGTAAATTGCAGAATGGATTCCTAAGTTTCTTATTTCCTGATTATCTATTCCTTTTTTGGATTTAAGCATGGCTATGTTATCTCTTCATGGCCCATCTCTCCATTTCAGAATAGGTATTTAAATCAGTGTGTTTTACAGAGTCATCTAAAGTAACTTCCTACATTATTATCATCCAATTGAAACTTCTATTTTCCACACATTGTCCTTTATTATTGATTAATATTTTTTTTAAATTCTAAGGTATTTTCTGAGTAAAAGCAATGCTTGTCATCAGATTATCCAGCTAAATATGAAAGAAAAAAGTATCGTAGTGAAACATGCAGCACACTTTAAATACTAGTCTAATATTCCCTCACCAATATATCTCCACCTGCCTTTCCCCGAAACCAGCTGTTTGGTGCTCAGAGTATATAAATAATCTGATGATGATATTAAGTGAAATATAATTATAATACCTGAAATATATCACCTGGTAAGTAAATTCTTTTATTACCACTCATTTATTGCAGGTATTAAATGAAGAGATCTAAGAGTTGAAAGTATATTTCCAAAAAGTTCCTTCTGGATATTCGTGTATATCAGAATACCGGTTAGGCTGATTCTCGTTCCAATATATGTTTGGTATGTGCTCAGAATGGACACATGATGGTGTCAGGGATCCAGGTCTCTCCTACTCTGTTGCTCTGCCACTTTCAGACTACAGCTTCCATCTTGGAGACGAACACAGGTGCTTGGGTTGCTTTAATGTGTCTCATTCCAGAGAGAGGAAAGGCAAAATGGAGGGCAGGACCATTTCTTTTTCTTTTCCTTTCCTTTCCTTTCCTTTTCCTTTTCCTTTTCCTTTTCCTTTTCCTTTCCTTTCCTTTCCTTTCCCTTTCCTTTTTCTTTTTCCTTTCCTTTCCTTTTCCTTTTTCCTTTCCTTTCCTTTCCTTTCCTTTTCCTTTTTCCTTCCCTTTCCTTTCCTTTCCTTTCCTTTCCTTTCCTTTCCTTTCCTCTCCTCTCCTCTCCTCTCCTTTCCCTTTCTTTTTTCTTTCTTTCTTTCTTTCTTTCTTTCTTTCTTTCTTTCTTTCTTTCTTTCTTTCTTTCTTTCTTTCTTTCCTTCCTTCTTTCCTTCTTTCCTTCTTTCCTTCTTTCCTTCTTTCCTTCTTTCTTTCTTTCTTTCTTTCTTTCTTTCTTTCTTTCTTTTTCAAGATTCTATTTTAATTCCAGTTAGTTAACATACAGTGTTATATTAGTTTCACGTGTACCCATTTCTTTTAAAAAGACTTTATCTGACGTCCTGCATGTCACCACTTGGCTAGAACTCAGGCACACCTGGCTGCAATAGACGCCTGTCGACTTCATCTGGGTAGTCACATGGGCAACTAGCACTTGAGATTGTATTTCTAAAAGAGGAGGGGAAGAATGGCCCACAGGGAGGGAGCCATTAATGATATCTACAGCATCACACAAGTGCTTTTACCTCAGAAATTAATTTTAATCATTCCTCTGACTTCCAAAAACCATAGAGTCAACATTTATACATATTTTTCTAATGGTTCTTTTGCTAATAATAGCCGGATTCCATATCCTGTAGGATTACTTTATCTTAATTATGGTCCTGTTATTTTATCTAAAATGATACCTTGCCTATAAATTCAGTACAGGAAGGCTATCAGAAGCAGAAACCCCTTAGGTTTGAGTCACACTTTGTATAAACACCTTGTTTTGTTAACACAAAATTTATAAGACCCACAGAAAAATGCCATATGATCAATGACTTTTAAAAACAAATCGCATACATAAGAGAGTACTTGATAGAAGCATACTGATTTATAAAAATATTTCCTCCAAAAATTCTAGTTGGGTAACGCTTTATTGTAAAGACAGAAAATAAATAATTTTATTATTTTTTAGGAAATTATTATGTTGTCATTTAGTAAATTTTGATTTTAAAGAAAAATAAATGATAATATGGAAAAAATACTACTCTAGCTATTGCTTAGTGGTCTGCTTGATAATTACCCTAAGTATTATTATCCATTCTGTATTTCTTTTTAACAATACATAATTCGCATATTGTTAAACACTACTTTTTATAACTAAATATCTGTTATTTCTTTCCATAATGTATATTTTGGGAAAGGAATATTACATTGAGATATTAAAATGTTTTGTGACCTCCAAGCATTCTTTAATAAAAATTACCAGTAAAATAATTATGAATAAACTGCATATCATGTTTAGAGCTTTTATTCCAAATTCTAGTTAAGCTTATGTTTAATACTATTAGCTATTTCACCTGATTCTCTATTTCTTTTCTTCCAAGTCTTCATCTTCACTAATTAGATAAACACAAAATTGATGTCAGAACATCAGTTTCTCAATATTATTTTCATGTCTTTCCAACATATATTTAGCTATTAAGACATGAACTACTGTAAAGAAGAGTAGCAGGTAAATTTCATGGAGTATACATTTGAATTTAGAATACAGTTTTCATTTTCAAAATTAAGTTATCAGGGAGAGAAATCTAGAAGTATTTAATAAAATATGAACAAATCAGTGATGTATTCCATAAGAGAATATATTTCACACTTATTAAAATTATATACAATGGGTGTGTATGTCTGCATATACTGCAAGGAGTGATAACATCATTTTAAAATTGCTACAGTTATGGGCACCTGGGTGGTTCAGTTGGTTAAGCCACTGCCTTTTGCTCAGGTCATGATCCTGGAGTCCCTGGATCGAGTCCCGCATCGGGCTCCCTGCTCGGCAGGGAGTCTGCTTCTCCCTCTGACCCTCCCCCGTCTCATGTGCTCTCTCTCTCTCAAAACAAATAAATAAAATCTTTGAAAAAAATAAATTGCTACAGTTACATATGTTTTTTTACATATGTTATTTGTGGTTATGTTGGCAGAAGAAATACTGTTTTTGAAGATCTCTCAGCAGGAGATTATATCCAACAGGCTGTCAAAATCTTTTCTCCTACATTATTGTTCACAAATCACCTTTTCTTTTGATAAGGTAATGCATTTACGTAATACAAAAGTTAAAAGCATAAGTTATACAGGATGAGTCTCACTTCTACCCCTGCCCTATAAATCCTTTTCTGACATTTCCCTTAAATGGAACAGTTTTTATTGTTCCTTGTGAACTTTTTTATTTTTAGCAAATATAAGCACAGATAATGATATCTCTTTTTCTTAAACAAAATGCACATTTTTTACAATGTCTGTCCACTGCTTTTCACATAATAATTGTACTCCACTTTCAAATTTCTGTTTAGTTCGTGACAATCTAAATAAATGAGAGAATATAATAATGCAGGCACCCCAACTTGTCTGGCTTTTATTTGATTCAACATGTGTTTATTTTATACTTGCTTACAATTATTCTGATAAGTTGTAACTGCTTGTAGTTTAATAAGAAAATTCCTATCTGAACAACATGTTTTATTAATCATTTTGAGGCATACAGCGATGCCATGTTAATTAAATTTCCACTTGACACTAAAACTGAAGGAATAGCTACTTAAACAGAATGAGAATTCTAAAGGATCCTGACAGGTTGGCACAAGGGGACAATAATTTTTAATAAACATTTAAAAGTAGACATATTTTGCATGGGAAGAAAGAGACATCATTTGAAAAACAGAATGTGAGGAGGGAGAGTTATCAACATTTGTGGGGGGAAATGTGTTTTATTTGTTAGCTAATTTTGTCAGATTGGTTTAAGTAGTAAATATTACCTTAGACTGTATAACTAGATACGCAATGCTGATGAGCGAGAAAATGATCCTGTTAAACTTCAGGCTGATTAAACCACATCTATCTGGATCATTATATGTTATTACAGGCATCCTCTGATGGCCGATTGTTGATGTGAACTAAAAATGTGACCAGAGTAAGGTCAACCTTGTTGGTGAAGAGATACAAGAGTTAGTCGATACAGTGAAATTGCTATTGGAAGTCTAGCATAATCACAGTTAGAATGTAAAAGAGTGTCATATATACAGCAGAGGGTGAGTGTGTCACATATTTTGGTCACACTTTACTTGAGTGTTCAGCTATGTTTTAAGCTCTAAGGTTTATGAAGGATGTTGTAATAGCTTATGATAAGAAAATAAAATGATTTAAGAAAAAGATTTCTGCCTCTGACCGAGATGGAATATCTGAGATCAGATTGACCCTCTCATCAGAAATAACAACACAAAAGACAAAGTATATAAAACTATGGTTTTCAAGACACTTGACATCAGGGAAGGGGGAACAGTAATAGCTAAGAGACAAAAATAAATGAGATGGGATCATACATACTGCAAACTAGTGCTTTAAGGGAGTTTCCAGTCTGTGGTGCAGAGACGGGGAACACAGGTGGAACTCCGAGACTTCCTGCGTTGGGGAGAAGGAGCAGAGACTCCAAGGAGAATGACAGGTAGAGCTTTCAGGACAGAGTACCCGAGAGAACAGAGACGCATTAAGAAAGGAACTCTAGAGATCTTCAGAGGAACTCCCTCAAATAATCAGTAGATTATATATCATTGCAGGTAGGTGAGAAAATTATCCTAGGTCAGGTAAACAAAGAGAGGAAATAGTGTCTGGCATTTACACAGGGTTGGGAATAGTTCACATATATCATAATGGGGTTTTGGTAGAGGACTCAGGAAAATCTTGAATCACAATTCCTAATACAGAATGATTAGCCACAGACCTAGCAAAGCCACCTCAAATGCAGGACCCTAAAGCGTGAATCCATTTTCAATTAATTGCATCTAGAACAAAGTTCGAGAATATTTATAGAAATCAAAAAGTATGCAGCACCAAAAAAGTAAAATGTACCATGCCTCACGTCAAACATTAAAAGATTATGAGCCATATAAAGGAGCAGAAAAACATGGCCCATAATGAGGATAATAAATAATCAGAAGTGACTCAGAATTGACAGGAAATGTTTAAATTAGCAGAAATGGGTGATAAAACCATTATTATAACTGTATCCT
This sequence comes from Zalophus californianus, assembly GCF_009762305.2. Lineage (NCBI taxonomy): Eukaryota > Metazoa > Chordata > Mammalia > Carnivora > Otariidae > Zalophus > Zalophus californianus. The sequence goes on from NC_045596.1 coordinate 178,911,326, forward strand.
GCATGCTCAAAAGTTAGAGATATGGACAAAAAGACCCAACTCAAACTTCCAGCATTGAAAACTACAATGAAATGAAAAATATACAAAATGGGATTAGCAGTAGGTTAGACACTGCAAAAAATATGTATGCAAGTGAATGTGACCCATAATAAAATATAAAGAGAGAATGGAATTTTTTAAAATGGACTGAAATCAGTGAAATGGAAAGAGAAGAACAATATAGGATATTAATGAAACCAAATTCTATTGGTTGAGAAGATCAAGAAAACTGATAAACATCTAGCCAAGAAAAAAGTGAGAAAACACAAATTACCAGTATCAGAACAGTAGTTCCCCCTTATGTGTAGTTTCAGCTTTCTGTGGTTTCAGTTACTCCTGATCAACTGTGGTCTGGAAGCAGAGGACTCTTCTTCTGTCATATCCTTAGAAGGTCAACAGTGGCCTAACTCAAGTCACAGTACGCATGTCATTCATCTCACTCGATCTCATCATGCAGGCATTCTGTCAACCCACATCATCATTAGAAGATGGGTGAGTGCAATACGGTAAGATGTTTTGAGAGAGAGCACATCTACATAATCTATATTAAAGTATATTATAATAATTTTTCTATTTTATTATTGGTTGTTGTTAATTGCTTACTGTGCCCAATGTATAGATTAACCTTTATTAGAGGTATGTAGGTATAGGAAAAAAACAGTATTTCTAGTACCCAGTACTACCTGTGGTTTCAGGCATCCACCGAGGGTCTTGGAACATAAGGTGGGGGCTACTGTAATGAGTAAAGTGACATCACAACTATTAGAAAGATGTAAAAAAATTAATAATTATATGTTATAAATCACCTTATGCCTATAAATTTGTTAACTTAGATGAAATGGGCATATTTCTTGAAAGACACAAACTATCAAAGTTCACTCAAGGAGAAATAGAGAAATTGCATGTCCTTATATTCATTAAAGACATTAACTGATGTTTAAAAATTTTCCTGTAGAGAACCATGAGAGACTGTGGACTCTGAGAAACAAACTGAGGGTTCTAGAGGGGAGGGGGGTGGGGGGATGGGTTAGCCCGGTGATGGGTATTAAAGAGGGCACGTTCTGCGTGGAGCACTGGGTGTTACACGCAAACAATGAATCATGGAACCCTAGATCAAAAAAAAATATAAAAGATTCCTGTAGAATTCTAACGAGTCAATTAGAAGATAAATAACCCAATTTAAACATGAACGACATATATAAATAGACATTTCACACACACACACAAAGAAACAAAGAATGTCTAACAAGTCCATAAAAAGATGCTGAATATTAGTCAGTAAGAAAATGCAAGTTAAAGACACAGGAGATAACCATTTCACACCCACTAGAATTACTGTCCCTAAAGAGAGACAATAACAAGTCCTGGTAAATTTGTGAAGAGATGCAAAATTTTTCAACCACTTTGAAAAACAATTTAGTAGTGTTTTAAAAAAAAACACAAATTTGGCACATGACTCAGCTGTCCCACTCCTAGACAGCTACCCAAGAGGAACGAAAACCTAAGTACACACAAAGACTTATACATGGACATTCATAGCAGCAATATTCTTAATAGCTCCGAACTGAAAAATGATCCATATATCTATTAACTGATGAATTAACAAACAAAATGTGGTAAAGTCATATGCAATGGGGAATATATTCAGAAATAAAAGCAATAGACTACACTGACATATACTACAATATGGGTGAATCTCCAAAATATTATACTAAGTGAAAGGAGTCACCTGCAAAGATCAGATATCTGATTCCTTTATATTAAATATCCAGAAAAGGCAAATTTATATATAGAGAAAACAAATTATCGGTTGCCTAGGGAGATATATAATAAAGAGAAATGGCTACAGATAGGTAATAGGTACATCTTGGAGGTAATAGAAATGATTTAAAATTGGATTACGGTAATGGTCGCACTACTCTGTAAATATACTAAAAAATCATCGCAGTATGCATTTAAAATGAATGTATTTAATATTATGCAAATTAAATACCAATAAAGCTATTAATAAAGTTTGTCTAAAGAAAACTTAAGGTCCAAATGACTTTACTTGCATAACAGCCAATTCTATTACACATTTAGGTAAGAAATAATACCAGTTCTAGACTAATTATTCCTGGTAATAGAAATGGAGGGAACATGGGACGCCTGGGTGGCTCAGTGGGTTGAATATCTAACTCGTGGTTTCAGCTCAGGTCATGAGATCGAGCCCCGAGGGGGCTCTTTGCTCAGCAGGGAGTCTGCTTGCGATTCTCTCCCTCTGCCCCTCCCCCTGCTCGCACACTCTCTTTCTCTCCCTCTCTCTCAAATAAATAAGTAAATCTTTAAAAAAAAAAAAGAAAAGAAATGGAGGAAACACTTCCTAACTTATTATTAGTCTGGTATTACTCGGATACTAAAGAAAAACTACAGGCTAATATTCCTCCTGAATAAAGAACACTATAAATCTTCAATATATGATGTAATCACATGTATGAGCAAATCAAATCAAGCAGGATTTATAGAAAGGATAATACATCATAACTAATGTTGTTTACCTCAGGATAAATATTTTGAGATCAGTGTTCAGCATTTGAAAATCAATCAATATATTTGACCATATTATGCCAGGGTAAATAAGAAAAATCATGTGGTCATGTCAGCTACAGAAAAAACATTTGAAAAATTCAAATTCCATTTATTATAAAAACTCTTAGTAAACTGGCAATGGAAGGAAACTTCCTTACCAGATGAAGGGTATGTATAAAAATCTTAAAGCTAACAATATGCTCAAAGCCTGAACAAAGGATGTCCCTTCCCCTTTATCACCACTCCTATTGGACATCGTACTGGAGGTCCTTACCAGAACAATAAAAACAAACAAAACAGAAATACACAGCATACACGTTGGAAAGGAAGAAATGAAAGGATTTCTGTCTGCAGATAGCATGATTCTTTACACAGGAAATCTTAAAAACATTTAAATAAAGCTACTAAAACTAATGTGATTCTAGCACGTTTGCAAGTCAGCATAAAAAGAACTTATTGTACTACTTTACACTAACAATAAATTATTGGGAATTTAGGTTAAATGTAATCCTATTTATAATAGTACCAAAATACATTACTTAGTTTTTTTTAAAGATTTTATTTATTTAGAGAGAGACAGCACAAGTGGGAGGGGCAGAGAGAGAGAGAGAGAATCTTTTTTTTTGTTATGTTATCTTAATCACCATACATTACATCATTAGTTTTTGATGTAGTGTTCCATGATTCATTGTTTGCATATAACACCCAGTGCTTCATGCAGAACTTGCCCTCCTTAATACCTATCACCAGGCTAACCCATCCCCCCACCCCTCTCCCCTCTAGAACCCTCAGTTTGTTTTTCAGAGGCCATAGTGAGAGAGAGAGAATCATAAGCAGACTCCATGCTGAGTGTGGAGCCTGGTGCAGGGCTCCATCCAAGGATGCTAAGATCATGACCTGAGCCAAAACCAAGAGTTGGACGCTCAACTGACTAAGCCACCCAGGTGCCCTTTTTACTTACCTAGGTTTAAAACTAACTGAACACATGCAAGTTCTATACACTGAAAACTTTGAATCACCAAGGAAAACAACCAAAGACCTAAATAACTGGTAAGATACACTCTGTTCATGTTTCAAAAGACTCAATATTACTAACATATTAATCCTCCCCAAAGAGAGAATTGGAAATTTTATTCCCAATAAAAATCCCAGAAAGAATATTTGTAGACATTGATAAGTGAATTCTAAATTTTTATGGAAACCAAATACTCTAAAATAATCAAAACTATTTTTATGAAGAACAATGTTGGACAACTCACTAATAGAACCAATAGAGTTTATTACTCTAAAGAATCATGTAGATTACTGCAAGAATCATGACGGTGTGCCATTTATAAAAGTATAGAGCCATAGATCAATGGAACAAAATAGAGAGCCCAGGAGTGGACAGCACATATAATAAAATCAATGATTTTTGGCACAAATTCCAAAGCAATTTAAAGAAGGGGAGATAGTCTTTTTAACAAATGGTGCTTGGACATTTGGACTTCCATTAAAAAAAGAAAAAAGAACAACCTTCGTCCCACCACAAAACATATATGAAAATTAAGTCAAAATGGATTATAAAGTATAAGCCTTTTGAATAGAATATAGAAGAAAATCTTTGTGACCTTGAGCAAATCAATGATATTTTTAGATATGACATTCAAAGTATGATCCATTTTAAAAAATGGATAAATTCAAGCTCACCAGAATTAAAAATATACTGTTAGGAATCAAAAGACAAGCCACAGACTCTAAGAGAATATTTATGAAACACATATCTGATAAAGAACTTATGTTCAAAATGTATAAAGGACTCTCAAGATTTAATAATTAGAAAAAAAAACACCAATAAAATGTGCAAAACATGTAAACAGACATTTCATCAAAGAAGATATGCAAATGGAAAATAAGCACATGAAAAGAAACTCAATACCGTTAGTCATTAGCGATATGCAACTTAAAATCATTCCTTACACATTAGAATGGCTAGAATTCAAAATCAAAACAAGTTCTGGCAGGGATTTGGAGCAAGTGGAAATGGTCATATAGACAAATGGAAATGCAAAATGGTACTGCAACTTTGGAAAACAGTTTGAAATGTTCCTATAAAGTTAATCCTGCACTTATATGCAATCTCTTTCCTAGGTATTTACCCATGTCAAATGAAAACTTACGTTCACATAAAAACCTGTATGTATATATGCGTAGTGGCTTCATATCCACAATCATTTAAAAACTGGAAAAGATCTAAATTTCCTGTAACTGCTGAGTGAATAAACACTGTGGGATATCCACATAATGCAATACTCCTTAGCAATGAAAAGGAGTTATGCACCTTTCAGTTCAAATTCTTCTGCCCCAGAAAAACTCCTGCATAAGTTTTAGCTCATGGAGAAACTCTGTTAAGTTGTGATTGTCCGTAATTGCTCGTTGGTCTCTGATTTGGGGTGGAGGGATTTGCCCTGTGACTTCCCCTCTCCTACAGATCTAAGAAGAGTTGCTTTTCTCAGTTTGTCCAGCTTTTGCTTGACCTTAGAACAGAGTGGTGAAGTTCTAGGCATCTTAAAGGTAGCTTGGAAACTGGAAATCCATGTTTGGCTTCTGTTTTTTGGTTTTGCTTTTAAGAACTGGAAAATACATTTTCTAGCACACTGCCTATGCCAAGTAGATTCTTAATAAGTGGTTGCTATCAATACATACATATATATTTTTTCTTCTATTACTTTCTGAGAGTTCTGTCACACATTTTTATGTTTCTAAATTTGCATAAACTAAGGGATGGTCAGTCCCTTAAAATTTACCAGCTTGCCACTCTAATTAAGGACATTTAAAAGCAATGTCACCTAGTAAATTTTCAGAGTGGAAATCAGGGTTAAGGACCATCTGTTTGTAACATATGAACATAACTTTGATGACTGGGCCTATAATTTATCATAACTACATCATCCCCTTATGTGAGCTAAAGTTCTCCTTTTCATAATTGTATTTAGATGGGTTTATTATGTATTACTCTTTGAGCATTTTTCTAGTGAATAAAACTAGTTTTATACCTAAAACACTTCCTCAATGCACCAGCTTAAAACTGATGTTCTTGTAATCATTGCAAAACTGATGTTTTGTAATCATTGCAAATTTCTTAAGCTTTCATCCAAGTACATTTGTTTTATTTCCTACAATTTAGAAATTGTAAATTGTATTTTCATTATTTTTTCATTTATGAAAATTGAAAATACTTGAGAGATTTTTCTCACCAGCTTGTCTATTCAAGAGATGTGTTTATGGAAATGAAGATCTTAAAGTTATCAGAAGTATGACCAGTGAGATCTTGTGAAAAGAAATTGTTAGATCTGTCTTTTGAAAAGAAAAAAAAAGAATATCTTTTCTAAAAATCAAAATTCATGTAACACTTATATGGTAATGATCCCAAATGCTGCAGACTAATGCCACCCCAAAGACACCCTCATCCTAATCTTCAGAAATCAGGCATAATTCTGCTGTATGGCAGCATTAAATTAAGGTTGCCCATGGAACTAAGATTGCTAACCACCTGACCTTAAAATAGGATGAATATCCTGGATGATCCCAATGTAATCAAAAGGGTCCTTAGATTTTGAAGAGAAAGGCAGAAGACGAGTCAATGCTAAAGTGATGCGATATAAGAAAGACTCAACTGGCCTTTGCTGGCTTGGAGAATGGAAGGGGGTCATGAACCAAGGAATAAGAGTAACCTTTAGAAAACGGAAAAGGCATGAAAAGGAATCTCTCCCCTGACCCGTAGAGCCAGCCAACACCTGATTTCAGACAACCAAACCTCATTTCGGACTTCTGATCCCCAGAACTGCATAACAATGACTTTGTGTTGATTTAAGACACTAAGTTTGTGATAATTTGTTACAATAGCTGAAGATAATCATCAACTCTGGCCAGTTTTTTATTTGGTTTCATAAAGGAAAAAAAATCAACAAAAAAAATCCATACTAGGAGAAGCTTTTAATACCCTACACTGATGAAAGGTAGATCAATGTAATAAGGTTTATTCTAAAACCATGTTGATGTGAAAATAAATGAAAATATTTGATTAAGGATTTTCTATTTCATCTCCTTCCAAGGTATTTTATGAAAGGTTGAAAGACCCCTTGGTAATTTTGTGGCATTAATCTGGCAAAGGAGTCATACTGAGTTTCTTCTTTGAGTATATAAATTCATCCTCCCCCTTCCTAGAATTTAAAGTTTAGTGCATTGCCCAATGATTTAATGATCTCCCCTGACACATTTTAAAATAGAAGAAAAATGCATTTATCTAAAATCTTAATATTGTAATGATATATTTATGTCTACCTGGCTTTAAACTAAAGTTCAATCAGCAAAGATGTATTAAATAGATACTAATCAATCCAAAACAAATTGGTAGATGCTATAATACCTGAAGAGAGTTGAAGTCCTTTTCTTATCTAGGTTTATAAATGAATAATTTTATTGGAGCTAAAAGTGAACTAGCCACTTACTTTAACTTAGAAATTTTTCAATCTTGTTATACTTAATACAAATCTATTCCTCTTGATTTCCATACAAATAATTTATAAGATTCACATGACCTTACACAACTCTTTCCCAGTCACATACATATAAATTCTTATTTTCCCAGAATCAATGTGGTATCCTCTTGAATTTTATCTCTTGCATACTTTTTTGGCAGCTGTAGTGGGATAATGTGTTTTGATCAGAAAATTAGATATCTGACTTTAAAATGTCAAAGCTTGAGTATTTTCAGCGATGGCAGTTGTTACCGTGGGAATGTTCAGATGAAGAGGTACAGAGGTCACTGGAGGTCACTGGAGGGGAGCACCAGAAAAACAATTGCCAAATGAAACATTGTTCTTGCTCTTAAAGACCTTATTGCCTAGTGAGGGTTATGATAAGGAATCAGGTCATTACAGCAGAATACAATTAACACTATGAGAATGTGAATGCGAGTGCATTACTGGTGTGCACAGCAGGTGCAAGCCAGGCAGGTACCATATGAGAGTTAAATGTAAAGGTTGTGTAAGAGTTACCTAGGAGAAGAGTTGGAAGGGGAGTGTTCCAAGCAGAAAGAATGAGAGTGGAGAATATATGAAGAACAGAGAGAGTCTGGTGCACTGTGGAAAACTGTAGTCGTTCCCATTTTGATGGAGAATTTGATCCAATCTCTGGAACTGGTATTGGTTCCTTTCCTTCTTTGCCAAACTTATAGATCTTTGCCATAGCAAGGGCATGGCATCCAAAGACATGGCTTGGTAAGAGACAAAGGTAACTGGTTTTTCTTCCTCTTTCTGTCATTTCTCTTCCTTGGAGATGACTCTGGCTTTTCAGACTCTTCTCATTTCATCCTGAACAGATAATTTTGGCTAATATCCATGTCTTCACTTTATACCAAATGCCAGTATTTCTCAGACCACGGAATTCTATATTCTGTCTAATCCCTTATTTGAAAGACAGATTATTTAAGAAGCCCAGGTCTACCTTGGGTGAATCTGAGATCTTCCCAAGTCTTTCAAAATCAATATTAACCTGCTCTGCAGCAGTTACCTTAAGAATGTGATTTTTTTCCCTCTACTTGCCTATCGGGCATCGAAATCAAATAAATCCATTTAAAACATCACAGGCATCAGCTTTTAATCAACCAGGTACAAAAGCAGTATCCTAGAATATTTTTCTAAGAGAATCACTCTATATACAGACTGCAAAATGACACTTGTCAAAGAGTCACTCAAGACATCAATTGAAACAGACACCCCCTCAATATGCTAACTAGTCATTAGATGATGTTCTCAAGGCTTTTTTCCCTTTTCTTTTATATTTTCAAAACTTCAGAAAGCAATGTACCTCAATCATATTTTCCTAGCAACTTGCTAAAATGCTTTTCAGAGAGTGAAAATGTAACACAATTCTTTTCAGCGGAGGTTATATAAGAAATGTTCAATTAATGTTTCAGCATTTCCCCCCCAAAATCATGGTTCAAAACATTGTCCCTTATATCATAAAATGTTCCTTATGTAAGAATTAACAGTTCAGGGCCTGAGGACAACTTTCTCTCCCTGTATGAGGAAATATGATTATTTTAATCTGACCAAGAGAACTATATAGTCAAATATAAGCATTTTTGTCTGAAGTCTTGTTTTTAATCTGAATTGTCAGCTCAGAATCAATTTTAAGGCTCAGCTGTAGCCACTAGCTTAATATAATTGAGCGGCATGATAATTTTATGTTATTTTAAATTGTGGTTTTTGAAATCAATTATCCTGTTTAGATGCATTGGGATAAAAAACTGTATCAATAGCATTTGGAATTTAGTAAGACACTTCCACTAAACAGTCAATCAGGCAATCTTCCTCATAATGACTCAACCATAGTCTTCTTGATGTTACATAGTATTAATTTTAGGTTCAGCTAGGTTAAGAAAAATGATCAGATTCCTTTAACTAAACAAGTGGCATAGTTAAAACCCAGTTCTTCTACCACGGAGTTTATTCTTCTCTCCATTATAGCATTATCTGATTAAATATTTCTTTATCATTTAACATAACAAAAATTGTATTTTTATGTACAAATAATCTGTTTATGTTTCTAATTACATAAGGTGACTTAAATAGTAGAAAACATTATACCTTTTTAATGTGGGCTAAATAATAATATCTTTATTCCAGTAGTGTCTCCGAGTATTAGCTAGTCTTTAAGGTTTATATTATGGTATAAGAAAGCTCAGAGATTGCAGTTTATAACCTCAAACCTTATGTTGTAAAGATAATGATTGTTTTGAGTGTATCATATAGCCAGCCACTTATTTAATACCTTCACCTCTTGCTGAATAAAAAAATACACAGATAAATAATAATAAGTAAGCATTTACATTAGAGTAAAAACACATAAAATTATTCATGTAAAAGTTAAATTAAAATATCAGGAAATCCTAACATTTATAGAAAAAAAATCTAAGCTGAAAATGAAAAGATTTGTGAAATGGTGGAAGTTGGCTTTGTTCTTGCTTTATTAGAGACAGTTGCCACCCAGGAGATCTGAAAACACAAACTTGAAGCTTATGATACAACCCATAATAAGTTGTATCTAAGTTTGTGGTACAACTTTTACCAGGATCCACTCTGCACATTTTCATGTGATATATGTCATATAAAAAGCTGTCAATTCTGGCTTACTCCCTGTTGTGTCCTACTATAACCAATACAGATTTTATTCCAAATTATCTGTTTTTAGGAATGGTGATGCTATTTTATTTCTGTAAACAAATAATCTTTCTCCAGCCCCATCTCTATCACTTCAGGCAGTTTGGTTGGGTCTACCTCCTCCCTAGGGCTGTGTTGAGTCTGGGATTCTTAGAGACCACTAGAATATCTGGGGGAAGACCAGTGGTCTTCAGTCCACACCAAAGCAAGCACATTGTCCATGATGGCATGTGCCATGTAGCCATGTCACTCTGAAGTTCAGTCATTCACATGTCACTTTCTGACATTTCTGTGGGGCAGTATTTAAATTGAGCAGGCAGTTAAGTACAAGTTGTTTAATTGACTAATTTAATGCTATATTTTCAAATATCAACAACAAAACTTCCTGCAATGGACAGAATCACCTTCTAAGGGGGGTTTTTGTAAATGTATTGGCTAAATTAGCTCATTAGTATTTAACTAGTTGTTTGATTTAAATATAATGATTTGTGAAATTTTGTTGAGCTAAATTAGAAACAAATCATTGGTTCTTTGGTTGTCTTTAAAATTATTTTGCTACTACAGATTGGCATTAGGATTCATTGCATTTGTGTTAGCCTCAGCAATCATACTGCAAATATAATGTAAGAAATACAATGTAAGAATACAGAAATAAATACTCACACACCACCTTTCTTCACTAGAATGTTTTTGGTTTAAATTTTCCTAACCTAGTCAAGTCAAGATTGAACTAATTTTCTATACGGTTTCTGTTTATTTTTAATAGTGTTTCTTTGTTAAAGTATTATGTTAAAGTATCATGGCTATATTTGAAATACTCAATTTGAATCTTCTAATTATGTGGTGGTGTTCTATTATTAAACAGAAGATGTACAATCAACAATACGGAATGCCAAAGAATGAATTAGTTGCTCGTGTGTGGTATTTCAAGAAGGAAAGTTTAAATTCATTCTATCTATGACAACCACCTTTTGTTTTCAGATAAAAACCAAACCAAAACAAAACAAATTCATGGAGGGCAGAGACTAGTTCTCTTTTGACCAAACCCCATACCATCTTGCATATGAATAAGCACTTGATATGCATCTTCGGGCAGGTTTGATCACATGGATACTTTGAGTGTAAACTGGCTGGTGGTTGGGATAAGCAGAATAGTACATATCCCAGAACATTTTCTTTCCCTCAATAATGCAGAAAATGCTGCAGTCCCTTTCTACACAGTAGGATGCACTGTTAATACTTCCTTCCTATGAAGAGAAAATGAAACTGATTAAATCTAATCAACTTTCACTTACTACGGAGGCTTAAATGCTCATATGCCAAATACTTCTGACAAACCATGTTTAGTTTAACAGAATGTAAACCTGTTACTGAACTCCATTAAGATGGACATCAGCCATTCAACCAGTCAGCTCTATTGAAAGATTCAGATGATCAAGTTCCATGCTGATTTCAATGGAGGACAGATGATTTAAAGATAACATATAATTGGCATGATTAAATAACATTTCAAAAGGTTATTTTCAAACACTAATTTTAAAACAATAATTCCACTGATATTAAGTAAAAATGTAGGACTGTAAGACATTTACAAGGTGATAATTTAAGACTTTGAATCAAGGTGGAATTACTTTCAATATCCCCAATGGAAAGATGTTTAAAGCAAGTATGGAGGGATGAATAAACAAAACATAAAATGAAATAAAAACAAATAAATTAATGTAAAATTTTTTCAACCACATTAGCAACTTAATAACGTAAATGCACAATAAGATACCATTTCTATTAGATTGTCAAAGTCATGTTTCTTTGTTTTTAAGCGTCAAATTCAGTATTAGCAAGCATACTGGAATCCAAAATTTTTACTCATTGTTTGTTGGCATGAAGATTATTACATTTATAAAGGCAATTAGCAACACTTAATTATAAAACAATTTATATTACCACTTGTTTCCTTCATAAAAATATTTTAAAAATTCAACTTAATAATTAACTGGGAATTTATCCCAAGGAAACAATCCTGTATTCACACCAAGTATTATGTCCAAAGATGTTAATCGTAGCATTTGTTATAATAAGACAGATTAGGTGCAGTATATCTCCTGTAATATGGGAAGTGCTTAATAATTTATGGAATAATCAAATAATGGAATATGATTTAAAGTGTTCCATTTTAAATGTTCCATTTTAAATCATATTTTTGAAGAATATTTAATGACACAGGAATTTTCATAATATATTAAGTGAAAATCCTTGTTAGCAGATGTATGTTTAATACAATCCCATTTTGCTACATATACCTATTTTTATATTTATTGATATATATTTATGAAAAAAGCTAATATGGATATTTACTAGTATGTTAGCAGTGGGTAAATGAGAACTGGAATCAGTTATGTCACTATTATATCTTTTGAACTTATATTTTCATTTAAATATTATAACTTGTATAATTAAGGAAAATACAATTATCTCATTTATCTTATGAATTATTTATGAAAGAAATAAAATATTAATTTTGTTCTGAATAAATATATTCATTTCTTTCCTTCTACTTGATTAACTACTATATCCTCAAACTCACTGTAAAAACTTCACAACACTCTTGATGTTTGAAATAATTTCTTACTATCAATACCAAGTTTTGAAAACATCATCACCAATTTCCCAAGCTATCAGGCTCAAGTCTTGGAATGACCCTTATTTGTTTTCTTGTTTGGCTCATTAAAAAAAACATATTATGCAATTTATCCTTTCTTGTTTTTCTTATTTCACATCTGTTTTAAAAATATCACGTTGTGGTTACTATGTGCTAGGTAACTGTATTATAACTGTAGGCATGGGTTATTGAAATACTCATTAACTGATTTTCCTCTATTCAGTATTTTTCAATCCAGTTCAACACCATTCCTGATTGCATTTGGATAGATTCACTGGGTTTGAACTAAGAGAAACCCAGCTTAATTATACTATCAACACATCGCCAAAACATAGTTGGGACATTCTTGTTTCCCCAAAGGAGTGTGCCAGTTATCCACTTATTGTCTCTCAGCATTAAATTCACTCTTTTTTATCTGTTCTGTGAAAATGGGTCTGGACCCTGCAGAATTTTCCTTTGCCAGCTGGCATAATGTTATGTTTTGTCAGCAGAGGGTACTAGAGCAACATGGCTGGAGTAAAATGAGTTTTGCCTCCTGTCTAATGTGCTAGCTCTTCATGCTTCTGTGCTGTACAGTCACTGCAGTGTCCAGCTCCTGCAGAAAGGGTGTCTTTTTCATACAAGATTCTTAATACATGCAGTTTCCCCAGCATCAGACTTCTATAGCACCCAGTGGCCAGAAGCTTCCCTAACACTCCCATACCTCTCCCCAAATAATTTCATAGCAAAGGTCCTCAGATCTCCCTGTGAACAGAATTCTCTAGCACCTATTCTAAAGGGTACTTCTCCCACAAGATCAAGAGGGAAATGTCCAAAAGTACCACTGAAGTGTCACCGCCATGATTTCTCTGCCATCCGGTGAACCACAGCTGTGCCCTCTCCATCAAGTTGTGGGTCTCAGTCTTGGGGTGCAGGAGTGGGAGGTTCTCTCTCAGGTGATCTAGCTCAGTCCTAGTATAGTGGCTGTTCCTTATATTTATTATTTCTGTATTGTTTAGTGTTTTCCTTACTTTGTAATAGCCAAGTCTCCCAGTCCTCCATCCTGCAGCAGAAGGGAACCCAGGCCCAGCATCCCCCAGCCCTTTACCTACCAACAAAAGGCAACCCAGAACAGGCATTTCATGATCTTTCCCCAAGAAGCAGAAGGTGGCTCTTCCTTTTCCTGATAGGACCAGAAGGGACTGCAGGAAAGCCTGAGAAGGAATAGGCAGCCAGAAAACAGGCCAAGGGAACTACTCCCTGTCCTCAGTGCCTGGCATCTCCAACCCCTTATCTGTGTACTCTGAGTGACCCAGAAAAGTGCTTCTGCCCCCTCAGGTGATACCAGTAGGGATGAAGCAAGAGTTTCAGTGGAGCCAAGAGGAAAAAACAAAAGAAGCAGTCCAGAAAAACATAGCAAGGACTCAGCAAATCACATTGTCATTGAAACTACATCCCTCAAACTAGATCAGAACTTACACACTAAATCTAAGCAGGGTGACTGCTTGTTAAAATAGAAGATTTAAATGGAAGCAACAGTCTCTTAAGATAACATACATAATGTCCAGGATGCAACTGGAAATTACTCATCATACCAAGAAGTCGGGAAATCACAACTCAAACAAGAAAAGATAATCGACTGAAGCCAGTAATGAGAATGAACTGGATATCCAAATTAATGGACAAGAATTCTGAAGCAGTCATAATGAAATTGCTTCAACAAGGAAATACAAATTCTCCTGAAAAAATAAAAATAGAAAATTGAGGCAAATAATTAGAAGCTATGATAAAGAACCAAATGGAAATTAAAAAACTAAGAACTATGATAATGAAAATTAAAAAAAAAATTGCTGGGTTAGCTGAGTGGAATGGAGATGATAGAAGACATAATCAATGAACTTCAGGATGGATCAACAAATACTTAATTAGAATAACAGAATAAAAAATACACCCCCCCCAAAAAAAATACACCCAAAGTGGTAAACAGATTCTCAGGGACTGTGGGACAATAATAACAGATCTAACATTTGTATGATCAGGGTCCTGGAAGGAAAGAAGAAACAATGAGGGACTAAAAAGTATTTAAATAAATAATGGATGAAATGCTCCCAAATTTGGGGAAAGACATAAGCTACAAATTCAAGAAGCTAAAATGGAATAAAAACCAAGAAATATAGGCAGCATATGATAATTAAATTTTTGAAAACTACAGATGAAAAAGGCAAGAAAGCAACCAGAGGCAAAGGATGTACTACCTTTAGGAGAACTAATTTTCATGACAGTGATTTCTCATCTGAAACCATAGAGAACAGAAAGAAGAGGTATGACATTTTCCAAGGTCTGACACAAAATAACTGTCAACCTTAAATTCTGTAGCTGGTGAAACTATACCTCAGGAATGAAGGGGAAATAAATATACTCTCAGACAAAACACACACACACACACACCACACACACACACACACACACACAAACAAAAGTAACAAAACATAAGAGAATCTGCCACTAGCAGATCTAGACTTAACAAAAAGTAAAGGAACCTTTTCAGGTAGATAGGCTATAATATGAGAAGCAGCCTTGGAACTTCAGAAAAGAAAGAAAAACAACAGAATGGAGTAAATATGTAATATAAATACCTGACATGAACCTTTTGATTGGCAAGGTGTCCATTTCAAAGACATACATCTCGAATAAACATATGGCCAGCTGCACAACCAGATAAAGAGCCAGGCCATCCCATTCATGAAACTCCCCTTTTTTAAAAGCCCTAGATGACTGACCACTTGAGTGACCCTGCTGCTCCCTTCCCATGTCCTCACTCTGTGACCCTGGGTATGCTATGTACCCTCCAGCACTTGAGAGTAATAAACTGTGTTTTCAAAGTTCCTGATGGTTGTTGCTGAGTTCATCTTGCAATCATAGTAAGAACCACAAGGGCCACTCCAGACAAAATATTGGCTTTGATGTGGTGTGGAAATGTCTGTGGGGGCTGCCATAAGTAGTATGGGCCCAGGTAAGTGCCCGCAGGCATTCCTATCTGGTAGTATCACTATTAATAGGCCGAGTTAGACATAAAACAAAAACAAAAGATTTTCTTCTCTTCACGAGCTTCTTAAATCATATTTGATTGTTGAAATAATTATTTGACAATTTGATATAGTGCTCACTCTATGTGAATAAAATACTGAAGATAATTACATTTAAGAATTGGAGAGGGTAACAAGACCTAAATGAAGCAAGATTTCAATATTTATGCTAAGTGGTAAAAAATGTTGATACCAATAGGGTCTCATAAAATTTTGTTTGTACATGGTAATATCTAGTGTAATCAGTAAAATAACTTTATAGAACAATATACTCAAAAACACTAGAAATAAATCAAGATGGAATCATTAAAAAATGATTAACCTGTACAAGGGTAAAAGAAGAGAAAAACAAAGGAACAAAAAACAGAGGCAACACAGAAAGTAAATAATGAAATGGTAGACTTTTAAGACCTAACACATCAATAGGTAATTAAATTTGAAATAGTCTAAATACACCAATCAAAGGCCAGAGACTGATACATCCTTATTCAGTGATAAAAATAACTATGAAGCAGTGAAAAGACATGGCTGAATGTTAAATATTTATTGTTAAGTGAAGAGCCCAGTCTAAAAAGGCTACATAATGTGTGACTGCAATTACAAATTCTGGAAAGAAGCAAATCTGTAGACATGCTAAACAGATAAGTGGCTGCCAAGAGTTTGATGTGTGTTTGTGGGGAGCATAAAATAGGAAAACTACCTGGTATTTCTTAGGGCTGTGGAAATATTTAGTATGATCCTATAATAGTGAACACAAGAAATTAAGTATTTGTCAAACCCCATGGGACTTTATGACAAAAGGAATAACGTTAATGTACGCAATTAAAAAAAAAAACATTGAGGAGATCAGGGGATTCTAGGATTGACTACCTAATGTGACAAAAGAATCTAAATGTACTACAAATGTATGGAATAGCCTCCATAAAGGGGATCAGGGGAAAGGTTTGATCCATGTAACTGGAAATGAGTGGAGCCTGTAAGACAAAAGGAAATGGGATCTACACACTGCATATTATTGTAGTGGATAATTTTTTTTTTCCTTTGGGAACACAGTTTAACAATCTTGAAACCACTACACATTCATGTCGGCACTGAACAATTAATAAATGGATGGCAGATAGGGAAAACCAGGTCTCTCATTGTTGGAGTAATAGGTTACAGATTAACAAAAAAAGGAGGCTAAAAAAATCCATAAGGCTATGAGTAGAGTGGGAGACATCAGAATGAACTCAGTTTTAATTTAATATAAATAAAGATGTTTACACGTAGACATATTTATAGATAGATGTATGTTATATCTGCAAATATCTCCCTGCTTTGTCAACGGAGAGAGCTTAAAGCCATGACACTCCAGTAGTAATGAGCATCCTTAATGCCAAGATCTTGGTTTTTAATACCTTTCTGGTATTAGATAAAAGAACCATGACTCCTTGGAAAAATGGCTGGTTCTAGCACCAGGGCAGGAAATATACCAGATGTGCCTGGAGCATCTCGTAGTGACTGAAAATAATGAAAGTACTCAAACAACCAGACCAATCAAAACAAAACAAAAACACCTGCATACACAAACCAAAACCACAGCTATGGGAGTAGGTCAAAAGATAAAGGATACTTGGGGCACCTGGGTGGCTTAGTTGGTTGAGCATCCGACTCTTAATCTCAGCTCAGGTTTTGATTTCATGGTTGTGAGTTCAAGCCCCACATTGGACTCCATGTTGGGTATGGAGCCTTACTTAAAAAAGAAAAAAAAAAAAGATACAGGATATAGGAGCCAACTAAAAGGTATCCCAATGGCTGAAGCTGCAACCACCTGACAAAACAAAAAGCAAAGCAAAACAAAACAAAACAAAACAAAAAAAACACAAAAATAATATTGGATCATAACTCAAAGTATCAAAATATAATATTCATTTATCCATACTACTACAAATAAATGATTGAACAAAGGTAAAAGAAAAAGAGAAACTTCATAGTGAGAAAACCTGACAAACACTACCTCAACCAGGTGAGCAAAATTATCAGCGGTGTTCAGACATGCTGCTTGTACATGCCCTTGACACGGTGTGATAATAATGGCACTTCTTCCTCCCCCAAACACATCAGCCCACTGTAATCATGAGAAAAACATCAGACAATTCCCAACTGAAGGATAATCTACAGACTAGCAGAACAGGGCTCCTCAAAACTGGCAAGATCATCAAAGACAAAGTAATCTCAGAGACTGTCTCAACCAAAAGGAGCTTACAGAGACATATCTACTAAATGTTATAGGGTGTCTCTGATGGAATCCTGCAACAGGTAAAGAACATTAAGGACAAAAATCCCTAATGAATTTGAACAAAATATGTTTCCTAGATAGTGATAATGGTATCTATACTGGTTTATTATTTATAACAAATATACCATACTAATGTAAGGTGTTAATAATAGGAGAAAGTGGATGTGTCATACATAGGAACTCTCTGTGTTACTTTTCCAATAATTTTGTAAATAAAGGACTGTTTTAAAATTTAAAAGTGTATTTTAAAAATAGAGATTGGCAGAATGGATTTAAAAAAAGATCCAACTATATGCTGTCTACGAAAAAATAACTTCAAGTGTAATACCATATGTAGATGGGAAGTAAAAGGATGGAAAATATATATCATGCTAATAAAAATATAAATAAAAACCAGTATGTCTATATGAGTATCAGATAAACCTTCAGAGTAAAGAATATTACTGGAACAATAAGAGATATATCATAGTCCAGAGTGCTAACCATTACACCATGGGGCAGGCACTACATTTCATAATGACAAAAGGGACCCTCCACTATGAAGACATAGAGATCACAAGCCTGTTTGCACCAAACAACAGATCTTCAAAATACATGAAACAAAAACTGCTAGAGTTGGGGGAGGAAATGGTTAAATTCATTAATTATAGATCAGGACTGTAACACCGTGCTCTCTGCAATTGACAGAATTATAGGACAGAAAATCAGCAAGATACAGAAAAAACTGAAGAACACTATCAAACAGGATCTAATTGGCATATATAGAACACTTCACGAAGCAAAATTTAAATACACATTATTTTCAAGTGCCCAAGGAACCTCTGCCCAAGTGTATGTTCCTTCACCACATCCTGGGTCCTACAATAAATCTTAAAAATTTTGAAGTATTTGTTTATGTATGGAATATGTTTTCAGTTTATAATGGAATCAAACCAGAAGTCGATAATAGAAAGAGAACAGGAAAAATGTCAAATGCTTAAAAATTAACACATTTATCAATTATTCCTGGGTCAAAGATGTCTCAGAAAATTAAGAATACACAGAACTGAATGAAAATGAACATAGAATATATTAAAAAAAATAACATCACTAGAGCAGGCACAAGAGGAAGCTTACGGTACTATAAACTATAGGAAAATGGAAAGTACTGAAATCACAATCTAAGTTCCTAAGGAAATTAGGAAAAAAATGGCCAAATAAATCTAAAACAAGAAGAATGAAATAATAACAGAAATCAACAAAATTGAAAGCAGGGAAGCAATAGGGAAAATCAGTAAATCCAAAAGCCGTTCTTCGAAGAGAAAAAAAAAGGTACAACACTCTCAAAACTGAAAAAGATAAAAAAGAGAGAAAGCACAAATCACCAATATCAGGAATTAAAGAGGGGTTATCACCACAGATGCGGTAGTCATTAAAATGTTAATAAGATAACACAATGAACAAATCTATGCTCATAAATTTGAACACTTAGAAAAAACAAACTTCTCAAAATCCACACACTACCAAGCAAGATAAAATAGGCAACCTGGACAGTTCCATAATGCTAAATGAAGTTAAAAAGCTCCCACAAAATAAATATTTTAGCCTGGATGATTTCTATGCAATCTTCAAAAAAAAAAAATTAAAAAGGAGAGAATATTTCCTACCTCATTCTATCAAGTTAGTATTACCAAATCCAGCCAAAGACAGTAAAAAACAAACAAACAAACAAACAAACAAACAAAAACTCCTACACACAGGCAAACAACAACAAAATCCTAGTGTGCAATATCTCTTAGGAACTTAGATGCAGATAATCCTCAACAAAGTATTAGCAAACAAAATCCAACAACATATACAAATAATTCTGCCCCATGACCAAGTGGAATTTTATTCCAGTTGTGGAAGGCTATTTCACCTTTCAAAAAACAATGTAATCCAATAATGTAAAGAGGATAGGTCATAAGATCATGTCAGTTGATGCAGAAAAAATATTTGTCAAAGTCCGACAGCAGTGTATCTGATAGGAGCTCTCAGCAAACTAGAAGTAGAGGGAACGTCTTCAACTTGAAAGAAAGCCTATACCTAACATCAGAATAGTGGAAGATTGAATGCTCTTGTCCTAACATCAGTAACAGGGCAAGTATGTTGGCCCTCACCACTCATTCTCTGTAGTCCGAACCATTCTAGTCAGCAAAATATGACAATAGAAAAGTAGGGGCTGTAAGAAGTAGCACAAGAGGATCTTGTGGCAGAACAGTTATATATCTTGATCTAGTAATAATTATGCAAAATTATGCACGTGGTAAAATTGCACAGATGTCTACACACACACACAAATGAGTGCATGTAAAACTGGTGGAATCTGAATAAACTCTATGTATTGTACTGATCCCATTTCTCTGACTTTGATATTATACAATATAATTATATAAGATATAACATTAGGAGGTTAGCGTGAAAGGTATATGGGATCTCCTTGTACACTTCTGTGCAACTTCCTGTGACTCTAATTATTTCAAGATAAAAGTTTAAAAAATCAATGTATTACACCCATTGGTAGAATAAAGGAAAAAATATCTTCTTTCAATAGATGAATAAAAAGTATTACAAAACATTTAAAATCCACTAATTATTTAAAAAAAGGTGCAAAGTAGGTAAAGAAGGAAGCTTCCTCAATCTGATTAAAGAAACAAATGTGGGGGTGCCTGGGTGGCTTAGTCGGTTAGGCGGCTGCCTTCGGCTCAGGTCATGATCCCGGGGTCCTGGGATTGAGCCCCGCATCGGGCTCCCTGCTCGGCGGGGAGTCTGCTTCTCTCTCTCCCACTCCCCCTGCTTGTGCTCCCTCTCTCGCTGTGTCTCTCTCTGTCAAATAAATAAATAAAATCTTAAAAAAATAAACAAATGTGGCCATTTCCACCATCTCAAGTTGTGGGAAACAAAAAAAGGAAAACACATCTGTATAAGTTATCTTATGTTGGTGTGGATGTTGTAATGGTAAAGATAGTATATTCATTAGCATTTGGCCATGGGCAAGGAGGTCAAGAATCAAGTAGAAGTGAAGGATTCATTTGGTCTGCCTACTAAGAATAGGAAATTGAATTTCAAGAAGAAGCCCAAGAAGAGGGAGCTCATAAAATAAAGAGGCTGGAGCTCTGAAGGAAAAAAAGGCCAACAAATGAAAATGCAATTTTCTTCTCATAAGGTAGTATGTGTATAAGCAATGTCTTATGCGCATGTGTCATTGTGTGTGCGTGTGCGTGTGCGTGCGTGCGTGCGTGTGTGTGTGTGTAAAACCTGGTAAAGAGGATTTGGTCAACTGCTAGCAAAATGGTAGTTCTGAACTGGGAAAGAATATATTGATAGACCTTCTATGTATTACTAAGTGCTTTCTTTGCACTGATCACATTTAGGTGTGATTTTATGATTGATTAACATCTGCAGTTCCCACTAGAGGCAACCATTGTTGTATCTGCTCACCGTTGTATCTCCCTTCCTAGCACAGTCCCTGATATATGGTGGCACCCAATTAATACTTGTTAAATAAATAAAACTATTGAACCAGTTCACTGGAATGAAAATAACAGCAATAGCTAGCACAGAGTGGTTTCTACTTAATAGGTATCATGTATCATGCTTTACACATGCTGCTTGATTAAATTCTTGTGACAACTATGTAGATGCAGTCCCATGGTTAGTTAACCTAGTGGGGTTCCAACTGGAAGGCACTCAAAACCAGAAGAGATTGGAGAAAATGTATGCCCACAACAGGAATCCTCAAAGACACTGAGCGTACTGATGCCAGCTACTGGGAGTCTTCAGAAGTTCAATTGAGATGGTACTTCAGTTGATAAATTTAGAGTACTTCAGTTTTGTTGGTGAGAATACTGGCCCTCAGAAGAATTTTAACTTTCATGCATGTAAATCAATAAAAATCTTTTCTTCTGTAGCTTCTGATGTAGACTCTACTCTGGAAGACTTTCCCGCACATGATCAGATAGCTCTTCTGATATATTTTTCCATTATTTGTTTCAAATTTAAAATAAAACATTTACACCATGATCAGTTCACTGTTTTTATTGTATAAAGACATACAGATTTAACTTTCGCCTCCAAACTGTTAAACAATTATGTCAACTTCAATTATTTAATAAGTAATCCCCCTCTCATACCTTCATCGGTTGGAAAGGATATCTATCTTATACTGAACTACTGTAGATACATGGTGTCTTTCTTGGTTTCATATGCTGTTCCTTTGCTCTTGATCTTTCTAATCCCAAACTGTATTAATTATTGTGCTTATAAAATTTGATATATTCATATTAAAATTCTTTTGGCTTTTCATTTAAATGATATTTTTTGGAGATATTCCATCAGGTTGTAAAATATCCATTAGTATTTTCATTTGAATTGCCTTATATTTGTAAGTGAACTCTGGGGAGAACTGATAGCTTCAATAAATAAAAATGCATATTACAGAGTTCAGATTTTCTTAATGTAGATATTAAATAAATATCAATGTAAAATAATGCAACTAATAAAAGGCATTAAATTCACTATTTATTTTTATGTTTATCTAAAGCATTCACATCAAGAATAGTATATTTTTACCAAAATTAATGAGCTGTTGGAATGTCAGAACACTAAGAGGGAACAAATATAAAACATTAATGTCCTGTCAGTGACTGGTTAAAGGGCCAGATGCTATGGGTAATTTAATTGTGCTTATCGGCAAGCAGAAATCTCAGGAATGTCATGACACATGGAAGCACCTGCCTATGCCGATAAATCAAGTGATAACACTTAATAAGCTTAAGATGCTACAATTAAATGTTACCTTGAGTGATCACCCATATCATCCAATATAAATTAGGGTAATTCTGAGTTAAGATTATCTTCTGCCTGTTCTCCCAATTAAGAAACTACTTCTACTACCACTAAAAATGATAGCAGCTTCTATCATGTTTAAAATGTGCTAGGAACTTGACTAACATCAACTCAATTATCAAAATAACCACACAAGGCCAAGTATTATCATTATGTTCATTTTACAGTTAGGAAACTCAGACACAGAGAGGTTAACTAATGTGCCCAAATCACACAGCTGGTAAGTGATAGCAAGCAATTTAAACTCATGTAGTCTGGGTCCAGGGTTCAGGGTCTTCACTCTGATTCTTTTCTGCTTCCCAGGACCCTTTGAACTCATGCTGAACTCTCAGCAGCAGTTGGGTTCCTGAGATCTCCCTCTGAGGATTAGCTGAGGCCTTATTTATAGGACATTCAGGGTCAGCTTCTTCCCCTCCCCAGTTCTGTGTTCCTACCTTTCTCATTCTCTTACAAGTGGTCTCTCAAAAACCCTCTCCTATACACTCTGCACCCAGCTGGCCATCTCTGTTTCCAGGAAACCCAAACCAAGACACATGTTAAAAATATACTTTCATCCTCTCTGGGCTCCCTGCTCAGAGGGAAGCCTGCTTCTCCCTCTTCTACTCCCCTGCTGTGTTCCTCTCTGTCGAATAAATAAAGTCTTTAAAAAAAATTTACTTTCATCCTCTAGACACACTGTACTTGTTCCCATTCATCCATATATTTCTAATTTACATCACCAAGTATGTCTTTAATATTATTGTGCCACTCTGAGCTCAAACTTTTAAAGTGACTCTTCATCACAAATAATATCCCAAGATTTTGTACTTAAACTGAAAAGGATACAATATGAACCTGGCTAACTTGTCAAGTTTACACCTAGTTCTTCCATAAGCAAACCATTTTTTCCTGACAAAGCAGATCATTAATTGTTACTTTAATACATTCATAAATAGATATGCCAGGGGATGGAAATAGCAAAGACAAAAATAGAATCAATGGTCATACTTTAGTAAGTTCTAGTATTCTTGTCAACAGATAAAATAGCACTAGGGGCTGTGGGGAGTATATACCTTGTAGCACGTGCAGAGGAAGTATCTCCAGCTCCAAAGGCTAGAGAGATGCAGGAACAGAGTTGGAAAAGTATTTAAACTTTCTAATTGTGCCTTCCATGGCTTTGTGCCAAAACTCAGGGTCAGTGCATAGTATATGTTACGTGGCTTTGTGCTTCTTGGAATATAATTATTTGCAAAAGCTAAGTTATCCTAAAATGATACTTATTTTGTTTCTTCTGATTATGTTCCCTACACAGAAAGAAAGAAAAAGTATAAATTTAGATCTACTGAAGTTCTGACACAGAAAAGGTCTTATAAAGTTACCAGGAAAATTACAAAACGACGAGTGGAGGGAAGAGGCATGATATAGAGAGGATGGAAGGAGGCCAAAAAGCCCATTTAAGATCATAGTCATCATTAAGTTATTCCTAATGTCACATAATAGTCTTTCTTTGAAGCACTAATGAGATTCTCTTTCAAAATGATTTATTCTTGTTACTTATACTGTGACCCTAACAACATTTTCCTCAATCCATTAAATATTCTGCACGTAAGGAAAATCCTTTGGTTTATTTTGAAGTGGCACATTTGGTGTTCATTTTCTATGCTCAGCCAATGACCTCATGAACGTTTATTTGACACTAAATCAGCCTTGAAGCATCTCTTCCTTTTATATTCAAAACACATTTTCCTTTGAAATTACTTACTCTTAAGAACCATAAACTTTATTTAGTGGAGTATGTTTTTAATTTTCAGTAGTTTCACATTGTTTGCACTCATCTTGTTCCCTTTGTTATCAACATGATTTCAACAAATACCATAGATAATTTCTATTTTCACTGAGCTTTAAGGAGGTTATTCAAAAGCAGAGGTGACCTATTTAGTGTTGCATTCAAAGAACAGTTATGGACTATTCAAATGATCAGCTTACTACGGATGAGAAAACACGAACAGGAGCCAATATTTAAAGGGAAGCTGTTCCGTTTCATTAAATTAAAGAAATTAACTCTACAAATATGCAGGATAGTGTTGAAAGGGAACTTAACTATCACCATCTTTTAAAACTAAAAACTGAGCAGATATATATTATTTGTTAGCCTCTTCAGAGTACCCAGTGGTAAATTTATCTTGAGTTGGAGAGCACTATGGGCTTTAGGTAGACGGCCAAAAAACAATTGGTTTGTTAGTTTCTTGGGTTTGAAGAAGAAGACAGGAAATGTTAGAGGGGTAGATTTGGAGGTTATCCACATATGTTTGATATGTTAAAGAAGCATATCATACAACTTAAGATGACATAAAAACAGATAAGACTAATCTCATTATCATATATATATATATTAATAAGGAGGATTCAGTTATTTCAATAAAATCAGTAAGTATCTTGGCAGCAAATGACCATTTATTATACATTTTCTGACACCTGAGAAAGAAATGTAGTTAGACATTTACCAAAGACTTAGCAAAAGTTTCCTAAAGTAATTTAACAATTATCTGCGTGGGCTTGGTAACTTTACAGGCATACCTCGTTTTGTTGGGTTTCACTTTATTGCATTTTGCAGGTATTGCCTTCTTTACCAATTGAAGAACTGTGGCAACCCTGCTTCAGGAGCAAGTATATCGGCACCATTTTCCAAACAGCATTTACTTACTTAGTGTCTCTGTCACATTTTGATAATTCTCACAATATTTCAAATTTTTTCATTATCATTATATTTGTAATGGTAATCTGTGATCAGGGATCTTTGATGTTACTACTGTAATTGTTTTGGGGTGTCACAAGCCATGCCCATTACTATGAAGAACTTAATAAATGCATGTGTTCTAAATGTTCCACTGATGGGCCATTCTTCCATCTTTCTCCCTCTTCTCAAGCCTCTCTATTCCCTGAGGTAGAACAATATTGAAATTAGGCCAATTAACAACCTACAGTGGCTTCCAAGTGTTACAGAAAAAGTCATATATCTTTCACTTTAAATCAAAACCTGAAATGTTTAAGCTTAGTGAGGAAGGCATGTTAAAAGCAGAGAAAGGCTGAAAGCTAGGCCTCTTGCACCAGTGAGCCAAGTTGTGAAGGCAAAAAAAAGTTCTTGAAGAAAATTAGAAGTGCTATTCCAGTGAACACATGAATGATAAGAGAGCAAAACAGCCTCTTGCTGATATGGAGAAAGTTTTAGTGGTCTGCACAGAAGATCAAATCAGTCACAATATTCCCTTAAGACAAAAGCTAATCCAGAATAAGGCCCTAACTCTCCTCAGTTCTATGAAGGCTGAGAAACATGAGGAACGCTGCAGAAAAGTTGGAAGCTAGCAGAGGTTGGTTCACGGGCTTTAAAGAAAGAGGCCATCTCCATTAACACAAAGTGCAAGGTGGAGCAGCAAGTTAACCGGAAGATCTAACTAAGATAATTCATGAAGGTGGCTATATTCAACAACAGACTTTCACTGTAGATGAAAGAGCTTTCTATTGGAAGAAGACACCATCTTGAACTTTCATATCTAGAGGGGAGAAGTCAATACCTGTCTTCAAAGCTTCAAAGGAAAAACTGAATCTATCTCTTATTGGGGGCTGATACAGCTGGTGACTTTAAGTGGAAGCCAATGTTCATTTACCATTCTGAAAATCCTAGAGATTTTATAAGAATTATAAAAGAATTATACTAAATCTACTCTGCCTATGTTCTATAAACGGAACAAGAAAGCCTGGGTGACTGCATGTCTGTTTAACCACATAGTTTACTGAATATTTTAAGCACACTGTTGAGAACTACTGCTTAGAAACAAAGATTTCTTTCAAAATAATACTGCTAATTGACAATGCACATGGTCACCCAAGATCTCTGATGAGATGTACAATGAGATTCATATTGTTTTTATGCCTGCTAACACAACATCCATTCTGTACCTGTGGATCAAGGAATAATTTCAACCTTAAGTCTTATTATTTAAGAAATACATTTTGTGGGGGGCGGAGCAAGATGGCAGAGGAGTAGGAGACCTAGATTTCGTCTGGTCTCAGGAATTCAGCTGAATAGGGATCAAACCATTCTGAACACCTACGAACTCAACAGGAGATCGAGGAGGAGAGTAGCAACAACTCTCTGAACAGAGAAGCGACCACTTACTGGAAGGTAGGATTTGCGGAGAAGTAAATCCGAGGCGATATTCGGGAGGATAGACGGCGGGGGAGGGGGCCTCCGTCGGCCGCTTCTGGCAAGTGCTAGAGCCACGGAGCACAAAATCGGAACTTTTAGATGTTGGCTCCGCTGAGGGACGTCGCTGCAGTGGCTAAGTGGGGGGTGGAACCCTCCCGGGACAGTGTGGTCTCAGGACGCTCGGGGTCACAGAAAGACCGGGGGTGCCTGAGTGCGACAGAGCTCCCAGGTATCGGAGCGGGGACTCTGGCTGCAGAGACGGAGCTGAGGCGCGGGCTCTCAGCTCGGGGTTGCCATAAACTGTGATCCGCGGCCCAGTCGGGCCACTGCTCCTCCAGCAGGGACCCAACAAGCGGCAGATCCGGGGAGACTCCCCTTCCTCCCCCGGGGAGGAGCGGCGCAGGAGCGCACCGCAGGGATCTGCTGGGTTTGGACACTCCACACGGGGTAGCGTGCCGGAGAAAACAAATGCTTGGTCACAGGCCGGGTGAGCACGGAGTGCGGCGGGAGACCAGGGAGACGGGGAGTGACGGCTTTTCTCTGGGGGCGCACTGAGGAGCGGGGCCCCGAGTTCTCGGCTCCTCCGGGCAGAGACTGGGAGGCCACCATTTTCACCCTGGTCCTCCAAAGCTGTACCGAGAGCTTGCAGGGAACAAAAGCTCCTGAGAGCAAACCGGAGCAGCTTGCTTAGCCCAGACCAACAAGGGCGGGGCAATTCCGCCTCCGGCAAAGACATTTGGGAACCACGGCAACAGGCCCCTCCCCCAGAAGATCAGCACAAACAGCCAGCCAAGACCAAGTTTACCAATCAATGAGAATGGGAGAACTCCAGCGCTAGGGGAATACTGCACATAGAATTCATGGCTTTTTTAACATGATTCATTAGTCTTTCAAAGTTAATTTTTTTAACTTTTTTTTTAAATTTTTCCTTTTCCCTTTTTCAACCAACATCTTATCAATCCCTTTTTAAAAAAAACATTTCTATTTTTCATTTTTGGAGTCATATTCTATCCCTTCATAGTAGTTACCCTTATGTTTGGCATATATATATAAGTAGTTCTCTCTTTAAAATTTTGAGATACAGTTTCTTCTAACAGATCAAAATATACCCTAAATCACTAGTGTATGGCTTTGTTCTAGTCTGCCTGATCACATTCTCTCTTTTTTTCTTTTCTTTTTTTTAAATCTTCTTTCTTTTTTCAAACAACTTATCTTATCAATTCCTTCTATAGAATCTTTTATAATTTTCATCTTTACAGTCATCTTCCATCCCTTCATTGTATCAACACTTATTTTGTACATATATGTCTTTCTTCCTTTAAAATTTTAGGAGGCACTTTTTTCTAACAGACCAAAATAAGCCCAAAATCTAGTGTGTGGCACTGATCTATGCACTAACCTGATCATATTTGATCATATTCTGCTTTTTTTGTATTGTTCTGTTTTTGTTTTTATCTTTTTTTTTCTCTCTCTCTCTTTTCTTTCTTTCCCTTTCTTTTCCCCTGGTTTCAGGTCTTTTCTGATTTGTATACAGTATATTTGCTGGGGACGTTGTTAACCTGTTAGCATTTTGTTCTCTCATTCATCTATTCTCCTCTGGACAAAATGACAAGACGAAAAAAAATCACCTCAGCAAAAAGATCAAGAGGTAGTACCATCAGCCAGGGACTTACTCAATACGGACATTAGTACGATGTTGGACCTAGAGTTCAGAAT
This sequence comes from Zalophus californianus, assembly GCF_009762305.2. Taxonomy (NCBI): domain Eukaryota; kingdom Metazoa; phylum Chordata; class Mammalia; order Carnivora; family Otariidae; genus Zalophus; species Zalophus californianus. Next base: position 178,939,908 of record NC_045596.1, read on the forward strand.
CATGACTTTAAAGATACTAGCTGGGCTTGAAAAAAGCATGGAAGTTATTAGAGAAACCCTTTCTGGAGAAATAAAAGAACTAAAATCTAACCAAGTCGAAATCAAAAAGGCTATTGATGAGGTGCAATCAAAAATGGGGGCACTAACGGCTAGGATAAATGAGGCAGAAGAGAGAATCAGTGATATAGAAGACCAAATGATGGAAAATAAAGAGGCTGAGAAAAAGAGAGAAAAACAACTACAGGATCACGAGGGCAAAATTCGAGAGATAAGTGATACGATAAGACGAAACAACATTAGAATAATTGGGATCCCAGAAGAAGAAGAAAGAGAGAGAGGGGCAGAAGGTATATTGGAGCAAATAATAGCAGAGAACTTACCTAATGTGAGGAAGGAAACAGGCATCAAAATCCAGGAGGCACAGAGAACCCCTCTCAAAATCAATAATAATAGGTCAACACCCCGACATCTAATAGTAAAACTTATGAGTCTCAGAGACAAAGAAAAAATCCTGAAAGCAGCTCAGGAGAAGAGATATGTAACCTACAATGGTAGAAATATTAGAATGGCACCAGACCTATCCACAGAGACCTGGCAGGCCAGAAAGGACTGGCAAGATATCTTCAGAGCACTAAAGGAGAAAAATATGCAGACAAGAATACTATATTCAGCTAGGCTGTCATTGAAAATAGAAGGAGAGATAAAAAGCTTCCAGGAGAAACAAAAACTAAAGGAATTTGCAAACACGAAACCAGCCCTCCAAGAAATATTGAAAGGGGTCCTCTAAGCAAAGAGAGAGCCTAAAAGCAGCATAGATCAGAAAGGAACACAGACAACATACAGTAGCACTCACCTTACAGGCAATACAATGGCACTAAATTCATACCTTTCAATAGTTACCCTGAATGTAAATGGGCTAAATGCCCCAATCAAAACACACAGGCTATCAGATTGGATTAAAAAACAAGACCCATCAATATGCTGTCTGCAAGAGACTCATTTTAGACCCAAAGACACCCCCAGATTGAAAGTGAGGGGGTGGAAAATGATTTACCATGCTAATGGACACCAAAAGAAAGCTGGGGTGGCAATCCTTATCAGACAAATTAGATTTTAAACCGAAGCCTGTAATAAGAGATGAGGAAGGGGCGCCTGGGTGGCTCAGTTGGTTAAGCGACTGCCTTCGGCTCAGGTCACGATCCTGGAGTCCCAGGATCGAGTCCCGCATCAGGCTCCCTGCTCAGCGGGGAGTCTGCTTCTCCCTCTGACCTTCTTCCCTCTCATGCTCTCTCTCTACCATTCTCTCTCTCTCTCAATAAATAAATAAAAATCTTTAAAAAAAAAAAAAGAGATGAGGAAGGACACTATATCCGACTTAAAGGTTCTATCCACCAAGAAGATCTAACAATTGTAAATATCTATGCCCCTAACATGGGGGCAGCCAATTATATAAAGCAATTAATAACAAAAGCGAAGAAACACATTGACAACAATACAATAATAGTGGGGGACTTTAACACCCCCCTGACTGAAATGGACAGATCATCTAAGCAAAAGATCAACAAGGAAATAAAGACTTTAAATGACACACTGGACCAAATGGACTTCACAGACATATTCAGAACATTCCATCCCAAAGCAACGGAATACACATTCTTCGCGAGTGCCCATGGAACATTCTCCAGAATTGAACGCATCCTGGGTCACAAATGAGGTCTCAACTGGTACCAAAAGACTGGGATTATTCCCTGCATATTTTCAGACCACAGTGCTTTGAAACTAGAACTCAATCACAAGAGGAAAGTCAGAAAGAACTCAAATACATGGAGGTTAAAGGGCATACTACTAAAGAATGAATGGGTCAACCAGGAAATTAAAGAAGAATTAAAAAAATTCATGGAAACCAATGAAAATGAAAACACAACTGTTCAAAATCTTTGGGATACAGCAAAGGCAGTCCTGAGAGGAAAGTATATAGCAATACAAGCCTTTCTCAAGAAACAAGAAAGGTCTCAAATACACAACCTAACCCTACACCTAAAGGAGCTGGAGAAAGAACAGCAAATCAAGCCCAAACCCAGCAGGAGAAGAGAAATAATAAAGATGAGAGCAGAAAACAATGAACTAGAAACCAAAAGAACAGTAGAACAGATCAATGAAACTAGGAGCTGGTTCTTTGAGAGAATTAACAAGATTGATAAACCCCTGGCCAGACTTATCCAAAAGAAAAGAGAAATGACCCAAATCAACAAAATCATGAATGAAAGAGGAGAGATCACAACCAACACCAAAGGAATACAAACAATTATAAGAACATATTATGAGAAACTCTATGCCAGCAAATTAGATAACCTGGAAGAAATGGGTGCATTCCTAGAGATGTATCAACAACCAAAATTGAACCAGGAAGAAATAGAAAACCTGAACAGACCTATAGCCACTAAGGAAATTGAAGCAGTCATCAAAAATCTCCCAACAAACAAAAGCCCGGGCCAGATGGCTTCCCAGGGGAATTCTATCAGACATTTAAAGAAGAATTAATACCTAGTCTCCTGAAAGTGTTCCAAAAATTAGAATGGAAGGCAAACTTCCAAACTCATTTTATGAGGCCACCATTACCTTGATCCCAAAACCAGACAAAGACCCCATCAAAAAGGAGAATTACAGACCAATATCCTTGATGAACATGGATGCAAAAATTCTCACCAAAATACTAGTCAATAGGGTCCAACAGTACATTAAAAGGATTATTCACCATGACCAAGTGGGGTTTATCCCTGGGCTGCAAGGCTGGTTCAACATCCGCAAATCAACCAACGTAATACAATACGTTAACAAAAGAAAGAACAAGAATCATATGATCCTCTCAATAGATGCAGAAAAAGCATTTGACAAAGTACAGCATCCTTTCTTGATCAAAACTCTTCAGAGTAGAGGGATAGAGGGTACATACCTCAAGATCATAAAAGCCATCTATGAAAAACCTACAGCGAATATCATTCTCAATGGGGAAAAGCTGAGAGCTTTTCCCCTAAGGTCAGGAACGCGGCAGGGATGTCCACTCTCACCACTGCTATTCAACATAGTATTAGAAGTCCTAGCCACAGCAATCAGACAACAAAAAGAAATCAAAGGCATCCAAATCGGCAAAGAGGAAGTCAAACTCTCACTCTTTGCAGATGATATGATACTGTATGTGGAAAACCCAAAAGACTCCACCCCAAAACTGCTAGAACTCATACAGGAATTCAGTAAAGTGGCAGGATATAAAATCAATGCACGGAAATCAGTGGCATTCCTATATACCAACAACAAGACAGAAGAGAGACAAATCAAGGAGTCGATCCCATTTAGAATTGCACCCAAAACCGTAAGATACCTAGGAATAAATTTAACCAAAAAGGCAAAGGATCTGTACTCAGAAAACTATAAAATATTCATGAAAGAAATTGAAGAAGACACAAAGAAATGGAAAAACGTTCCATGCTCATGGATTGGGAGAATGAACATTGTGAAGATGTCAATGCTACCTAGAGCAATCTACACATTCAATGCAATCCCCATCAAAATACCATCCATTTTTTTCAAAGAAATGAAACAAATAATCCTAAAATTTGTATGGAACCAGAAAAGACCCCGAATAGCCAGAAGAATATTGAAAAACAGAAGCAAAGCTGGCGGCATCACAATTCCGGACTTCCAGCTCTATTACAAAGCTGTCATCGTCAAGACAGTATGGTACAGGCACAAAAACAGACACATAGATCAGTGGAACAGAATCGAGAGCCCAGAAATGGACCCTCAACTCTCTGGTCAACTAATCTTTGACAAAGCAGGAAAGAATGTCCAATGGAAAAAAGACAGTCTCTTCAACAAATGGTGTTGGGAAAACTGGACAGCCACATGCAGAAGAATGAAACTGGACCATTTCCTTACACCACACCCAAAAATAGACTCCAAATGGTTGAAAGACCTAAACCTGAGACAGGAGTCCATCAAAATCCTAAAGGAGTACACAGGTAGCAACCTCTTCGACCTCAGCTGCAGCAACTTCTTCCTAGCAACATCGCCAAAGGCAAGGGAAGCAAGGGCAAAAATGGACTATTGGGATTTCATCAAGATAAAAAGCTTTTGCACAGCAAAAGAAACAGTCCACAAAACCAAAAGACAACCGACAGAATGGGAGAAAATATTTGCAAATGACATCTCAGATAAAGGGCTAGTATCCAAAATCTATAAAGAACTTATCAAACTCAACACCCAAAGAACAAGTAATCCAATCAAGAAATGGGCAGAAGATATGAACAGACATTTTTCCAAAGAAGACATCCAAATGGCCAACAGACAAATGAAAAAGTGCTCAACATCGCTCAGCATCAGGGAAATCCAAATCAAAACCTCCATGAGATACCACCTCACACCAGTCAGAATGGCTAAAATTAACAAGTCAGGAAATGACAGATGTTGGTGGGGATGTGGAGAAAGGGGAACCCTCCTACACTGTTGGTGGGAATGCAAACTGGTGCAACCCCTCTGGAAAACAGTATGGAGGTTCCTCCAACAGTTGAAAATAAAGCTACCTTTCCATCCAGCAATTGGACTACTGGGTATTTACCCCAAAGATACAAATGTAGGGATCCGAAGGGGTACGTGCATCCCAATGTTTATAGCAGCAATGTCCACAATAGCCAAACTGTGGAAAGAGCCAAGATGTCCATCGACAGATGAATGGATAAAGAAGAAGTGGTATATATACACAATGGAATATTATGCAGCCATCAAAAGGAATGAGATCTTGCCATTTGCAACGACATGGATGGAACTGGAGGGTGTTATGCTGAGTGAAATAAGTCAATCAGAGAAAGACATGTATCATATGACCTCACTGATACGAGGAATTCTTAATCTCAGGAAACAAACTGAGTGTTGTTGGAGTGGTGGGGCATGGGAGGGATGGGGTGGCTGGGTGATAGACATTGGGGAGGGTATGTGCTATGGTGAGTGCTGTGAATTGTGCAAGACTGTTGAATCACAGATCTGTACTTCTGAAACAAATAATGCAACATATGTTAAGAAAAAAGAAAAAGAAGAAGATAGCAGGAGGGGAAGAATGAAGGGGAGTAAGTCAGAGGGGGAGATGAACCATGAGAGACGATGGACTCTGAAAAAGAAACTGAGGGTTCTAGAGGGGAGGAGGGTAGGGGGATGGGTTAGCCTGGTGATGGGTATTAAAGAGGGCACATTCTGCATGGAGCACTGGGTGTTATGCACAAACAAGGAATCATGGAACACTACATCAAAAACTAATGATGTAACATATGGTGATTAACATAACAATAAAAAATAAAAAAAAAACATTTTGTAAGGCTGTAGCTGCCACACATAGTGGTTCTTCTGATGGATCTGGGCAAAGTAAATTGAGAACCTTCCAGAAGGTTTTCACCAGTCTAGATGTGGGAAGAGGTCCAAATATCAACATTAACAGGAGTTTGGAAGTTGATTCCAACCCTGATGGATGACTTTGAGGGTTTCAAGACTTCAGTGGAAGGAAGTAACTGCAGATGTTGTAGAAACAGCAAGGGAACTAGGATTAGAAGTGGAGCCTGAAGATGTGGCCAACTTGAATGGATGAGGAGTTGCTTCTTATGGATGGTTTCTGGAGATGGAATGTACATCTGGTGAAGAGGCTGTGAAGATTGTTGAAATGATAACAGTGGATTTAGAATATTCCATAAACTGAGTTGATAAAGCAGCAGCAGGGTTTGTGAAGATTGACTCCAATTTTGAAAGAAGCTCTACCGTGGGTAAAATGCTGTCAAACAGCATCACATGCTACAGAGAAATCCTTCACAAAAGGATGAAACTTCATTGTTGTCTTATTTTAAGAAATTGCGTCCTTAACCTTTAGCAATCAGCACACTGATCAGTCCACAGCCATCAACATCAAGGCAAAACTTTCCATCAGCAAAAAGGTTATGACTAATTGAAAGCTCAGATGATAGTATTTTTTAGCAATAACATAACTTTTTTTAACTAAAGAATTTTTAAAATTAAGGTATGTAAACTTTTTTTAGACATCCTATTGCACGCTTAATAAACTACAAAATAAACATAACTTTTATCTGTACTGAGAAACCAGAACATTCGTTTGACTTGCTTTACTGAAGTATTCAACTTATTGTAGTAGTCTGGAAACAAACCTGCAAAATTTCTGAGGTATGGCTAAATAGGAAATGGGCTAACTTTTTCAGAGTGGCCATATCGTTTTGCATTCCCAGCAGCAGCACTGTATAAGAGTTTAGTACCTCTACATCCATTCTAACACTTGGTATTGTTTATACCTTTGATTTTAGTAATTGTAATTATTATGGTTTATGACTTCTCGAGCTTTTGATGTGAAAATATATAGGACTAATGTCTTAGTATATAATATTGAAGGCTTTATTCTCCACATATATTTACCCACAATTCTCCAATGTGGCTTAGGTTGTTGATAAATTTACTGATTTGTTTAAAAGTCATTCAAAATGCATAAGAAATGAGCCTTTGGATGTGGAGAATAAGGAGATCCAATATTGAGCACTTAGGAAGATAAAATATTCTTTTAGAACCACCTGCCCTATCCACCCTCCCAAAAAACTTACATGACGAGTTATGTAATCTTTATTTTCAGTAATCTTTTTAAAATGATAAAGATTGGCAAAAGCAATGTAAGATTAGAAAAGAGATTTTTTTCTAAATGTATGATATGAGAGTAGATAGTTTCCAAAAGTTATGAGTTATTAACATGCTTTAATTCCTTAAAGGGAAAGGTGTACAGGAGGATGGAATATTAAAATGCATTAGACTGATGTGTTTGTGAGCATTTAGAAAATAAAGCATCAGACATGTGATCTCAGAATGGAAGATTTAAAACAAACCATGTCAAAACTGGATCAATACATGAAGGGAATGTATAGAATTAGATATTCTTAATTTCAGGCAAATATATGACAAAATATCTAAAGATAATATTACGGGAAAAGGTTGCAAGTGGACCCAGACCTGATTATATACTTTAACCAGAGAATGCTGATTAAGGGATTGATAGCAATCTCAAAGCAGTCTTAAGAGATTTTGGTAATACTGTTTTCTCATTATGAGGAGTATGTTCTCAGGAGTCCAATAAATACTTGGAAACAGAAGAACTGTTCTTCATTTTTCCTTCTTCCTCTACTCAATTTTCTATTCCCACCAGGCTTTCTTTTTCTGATTATGCATTATCTGACTTGTAATTTCTCCAAAACTACACATAAGCATAGACACTTAACCCAAAGTGAGACAAAAGAAAAAAAGCTAATGTAGTTAACAGACCTAGACCATCATAGGTAATGGCCCTCCATGGTATATCTCCTCTATTCCATGACCAGGCAATTAGCATTGTTCTATAGTTAAGGGCTTGGCTGAGACCTTATCTAGGGCTCCTGATACTGAAGCAAATGATCTTCTGTGTACATATGAACCCCTAAATTTTATTTATTTAGCTTCCTACCACCAGATGTTTTTTGATAATTAGTCCCATAACCTTACATTTGTGAACAGTATGCTCCATTAACCAAATTTCCAAAGATAAGTTTCTTACTAAGACCAACACAAAACTGCATGTTCAATAAGTCAATCATGTAGGAAACTCAAATGCACCTACATTTCTGAGGTTCTACAAAGGGAGCCTCATTAAATACAAAGGTCGGCCCAGTGTATAAATTAGAGTCATTAAATTCAGATAAGTCATATAGCTATAATGCTAATTAAATATATGAAATATGAAGTCAGAAACCACTCTTTCACTCTTTTGTTTACTTTATTCTAATTTTGTCCTTCACAAACTCTGTAATATATCATTTTTATTTTATTAAAATCTTAATATTAAAATTTAAACAGTGAGCTATAGTCATAGCATATTTTGAATAACTTTATGTACTCATAGCATTAATAAAATGGTTATTCATCTCTACTATTTTCCTCTGTGTTATACAGTTAGAAATACTTAATGAGTTCTTGCATTAAATTTACTGAAAAAATCTATATTATCTCCTTTAGTCATCATATAAAGAGATGGACTGGCTTAGGTAAAGCTAAGATTGAGGATTATGTCACTTTTACAAGATGTCTTAATGGAACCACCATTTCTCACTTTACCCTATTACCCTCATTCCTAAATAGTCAAGATCAGATGTATTTTTTGACACCTATAGGCATTATTACCAAAGATCTTAGTTTGAAACATATATGTTGCCTGGAAGGGGAGAAAGTTCAAAGATGTTTTCGTATCAGTCAAAGCATTAATAACCACTGACAATTTCAGTGGATTACCTACCCATGGTGTTGAGAAGTAGAGGCCAACACCCTACAGCGATGGTCTTTAGAACCATAACACAGAGCACTCTTAAGTGGAGCTGGCCTCATAGAACTACAACGATTGATCCCAGACTAAGGCATGGAGTACCTGGAAGGAGAAGGAGGAGAGAAGCTAGCAAGGGTTGGAAATGACTAGCCAAACCATCTATTTCAGAATTAGGTCTAGGCTCCAGGAAGAAAAATCCTTAGCATCACTTGATTCTGCATGTCTAACACTACAAGTACCTGAGAATTTAATTGAATATTTGAGATAATGCATTTTTCTGTTTTTAAGTTAATAACAAACAGTAACACCTCAAAAGTAATATAATGATTCAGGATGTTCAAACAATGATATGAAATACTCCTGTGAGGGGCGCCTTTGTGGCTCAGTCCTTTAAGCATCCAATCCTTGATTTGGGCTCAGGTCATGATCTCGGGGTTATGAGATGGAGCCCGGCACTGGGCTCCCCGCTCAGTGGGGAGTCTGCTCAAGATTCTCTCCACCTCTCCTTCTCTTGCCCTCTACCCCATCCTCAAGCACTCTCTCTCAAATAAATAAATCTTTTTTAAAAAATGAAATACTCCTATGATAAAACTTTTCAAAACATGCACGCTACTGTCTTTTCTTCAGACACTGTAATTCTTGTTACACCTGAGTTAACACAGATTAAGGGTCCTAATTTTTATGAATGCCAGCCTTCTCCTAATATCGCAGTCATCTGCTTCAATGTATTATTTTCTCAAATTGATTAATTAATATTAGTTTAATTAATTAATATTAACAATGAGCTCTGAAACATCAACAATGCATTTGATCATTTAAAATGTGTGTCCCATACTTAACCTAAGTGTTTCGTTGATCTATTCTCCCAGATTTGTACAGCCTATTTTACATAAAATATTCATTCTTATTAAGTTGTCCCAGATTATTACAGCATTCTTTAAGTTAAAAAAAATGAGTCAATGACAAAAAACATAAATTTGGTACGTGAGAATAATCTGTAACCTACTTTGTATATGTCCTACACCATCTGCAGTCAATTAAGCGATTCCCAGGTGTTCACGGTAATTGCTTTAATGCAAGATTACATGTCACTTTAGGGGTCATTAAATATTTATTATAAAACCCTCATCTACATTTTTCTCCATTCATTTAGGGACAAAACATGCTGATGTTTAGTTTTGACAAAATAAAAAAAAACTGATTTTACATGTTAAATTAAAAATAGTTTTTTAATAAGTCAAAATTTAGTGAAGAATAAAAACAATGATGCTGATCTAGTTGTGCTTATTTACATTCTTTATTTTAAGTGAAAGATATGTACTTATAATTTGTGGCTAAGATGTCAAAAAATCAAATCAGATATGATTTTGTCAGGACTAGTGAATAGTGGGGAATTTAATGGGTCAGAGGATTCATTAACTAATTTCCTCTCTAAAGGTAAAAACAGATTTTACATTCAGGAAACAACCATGGAGATAACCTAGCATAATACTCATTTCATAGTTAAGTAAAACCAAGAGGTTTGACCAATTGTACAGAATTATTTATGTACAGATCAAATAAAGATTACAATAACTAACATATACATGAAGTGGTCCAAGTACTTCACATCTGTTCACTTACTCAATTTTCACATCTACTGTAGGAGATGGACACTCATGTTATCCACATGGAAGCTTGGAGTATGGAGGATGCCCTGAGTAACCTGGTCACAGTGCTGGGAAGTAACAGATCTGGGATTTAATTGGCTCCAGAATTCATGCTCTTAACTATTAAAATATAATTCCTTTCTAAGACTACTTTCTGACTAAAGTATGATTTCTAGGTGAATATATTCTTCTAGAACATTTTGATATATAAATTACATGATTACACTCATAATATTATTATTAGTGAAAAATCCACATATTCCTGTGTTTTGAAAATAATTTTCACTGAATTTATGTTCTGATGTTTTTGGGTTTTCTATAACATCTCTTAATAATTAGTCATAATCAAAGTGCCTTTCTAGCAAGAGTGTTTTGTGACAGGCATTGTGAAATCTTTGGATATACAGATTAACTTAAGTATGTGGAACATTAAAAAATGCTCATGGCTTAATCAATCTAATAAACGTTATTGTATAATAAATTCTTAATAGTAACACAGTTATTATTAAAATTATGTGATTAATTTTAGAAATTATGTGATTTTATTCACTGCTTGCATTACTGAAGGTTTATTTTGCCATGATAGGTGACTAGTAAATATTTTTAGAAAAGCTTCTAGACTCAAATTACCTTGTAGCATATTGCATTGAATAAAATACTGCTGTCTCAAACAATCCTTCGGTGTGTAGTAGCAGACTCAAAATGTTTATTTAAGTGTTATGCTGGCTTTCTTTCCCAACATTTTCTTTACACCAATTCTATGGGGCAGCCCGTGTGCTGTGTGTGTGTGTGTGTGTGTGTGTGTGTGTGTGTGTGTGTGCGCGTGCACGCGCGCCTGCCTGTCTTGGATGTTGGAAGTATACTGAGGTGGGCAGAGGGACATCAACACAGTTAAGAGTCTTAGGGTTTTCAGTTTTTACTAAAGGATATCAATTTTATCATCAGTTCACTTCACTTCTGAACTGAAAAGACTCAGCCACAAACATTAACATTTTGGGTCCTCACTTCATCTGACCAATGACAAGCCCAGGTCCCAGGTGAAAGTATCTATCATAAGGAATATTTAACAGGCAGAGAAGCCTAAATTTTTATCCCTGAATTAAGTTGAACTGGTAAACATGTTCTGTTTCTTGCTTCCACAATTATTTTATCTAACAGCACTTTGTGGTCCCGCTCTGAGCATTCCTTAAAGCACCATTGGCAGGCCAATGCTTCTGACACTATACACTGTATCATCCAGTTTTCTTTCTATTAAACAACGTGTACATTTTGTTCAGTGTATATGAGAAAAAAACCCTGGTTTTCCATAAAAAGCGCCAATGTTTCTCCTTAAACATAGTACGATCATGTCATTAGTCACATTTCTCTTTACACCTTTACTACCAGGAAGGCAATGTGGTTTAATTAATCATTATACAGGATACAAATAGTTTCCATATGGATAAAGAAGGTACTAATTTTTTATTTAATTTTGTATATATGTACATTTTAATTTTTTATCTCTTTATAAACTTATGATATTTTAAAAATGGTTGTTTCATCATATGGACTTTATTATCAGTGTATATTGACTCAAAATCCTGAGAAAACAAATCAAAGAAAAAATATTCTCCTTACAGAATCTTAGTGCCTAGTTGTTCTCATCAAACATATCTTCTCTTATCATAAATAAAGCAAATTTGATTTTAAGTGTATATAGCTAATTGAAAACCACTAGAAAAGGCACAGAACCGGGAATGATGCACACCTACCACTCAATACTCCCACTCCCTGCCTGGCTGTCTTGTAAATCCCCCTGGGCAATGAAGGCAAGTACCTCAGACCTCAGAAGAAACCAAAAAGTCAACTCTGCTGCAGAAGCTGTGCCTAATAGTTTTTTATTTTATGTGGTGTTTAATCCTCAAAATGTGAATTATGAAAAGCAAACTAGTACCAAGTGTTAATATCATTTTGTTTAATTTCTAGCAAATGACACACTGTCTTATTACCATATAGTAAGACTTATTTAAGGCAGCCATGACTCGCAGGTTTGAAGAAGTAATGAAGACAGAAAAATGAGAAATTACAGATTGTAATTAAGGTTTCTATATAATTTAGATATGTCACTGATTCTTGATAAATAGAAATGAAAATATCCAAGATGAGTCAATGATTCTGACAATAAAAGTTATCAGTTCCTGGGAGTGAATTTATTCCCGAAAATTTACCGAGCACTAAATAAAGAGAATTATGATGATATATGAGACCTTAGATGAAGCATAAGATTGTGATTCTAAGCAGATTTTAAAAGTAAGTATTTAGAACAATGACATTTCAATTATTTAATATCCAATTAGTATTAATGTTTTACTGAGATAATGTTATAGACGTGAAATTACGGACCTTCTTATCATGCTTAGCCACAGGACCATATAGCAGCTATTCTGGGTTTCCTAAACATGATCGCTTATGACTGAAATTTAAATGAGGGAGACCACTGAAGAAAAACATGTAAAACAAAACTAGCTCTGCCCATTAATATTACTTCTTGTTCAACTTTTCAGTTTATCCTCCTTTTACTTTTAACCTCCAGTATTCAACTGATGATGCCTAGTGACCAACTTTTAGGATGTGAACGTTATGCAAAATAAAATTGAATTATTATAAATAAAGTGCAATTATATTTTTTGGAAATACATATATGCTAAAATATAAATTGTATTTTTGGTTTCACTAAAGCAAATAGCATATCGAAAAGTGTTTCATATACCTACCAAAGAAGTAGACACAATCAAATTCATGTTTATAAATCTCACATTTCAAATGCCATATTCCTGTGTAATTTAAAAAGAACTACTGGAAATATACTTTTATATTAAGGCGCTCATTAATTTTTCATTAAGATAAGGACAACTCAATCCTTGAGATTATAATTTACTACTTATACTTTTATATACACACATATATCATCAATATTAGGTAATTTCCCCACAAAAAGGTACAGCATTCGAAAGATATTTTGACAGTTCCACACAATCAAATCTTTTTATTATTTTACACAATTACAACTGACTTTTTATTTGCCTGTTTTCTTATAAAAATTGACTCAAATAATAATGCCAGGTAATATGAATCACTAATTTTTTGACAATATGAGAAAACAATATTTTATCATTAACTTATATTTATAACTTCTAAAGCCTATAAATCTTAAAATGTAAGTAATCTCAACACCATATTTATAAGTAATTGATAAATGTTAAGATTTATTATATTCAACTAATATGTCATTTCTAATTTACATTAGCAGATAATATCTCTCAGGAAATTACTCACCTAAAACAAAGGATACGTAGACCATATGATGTTATGTCTCATGTGTTATTCTGTTTACTATAATTCAACGTACACTAGGGAGGTATTTGTTAGAAAAATGGTGCATTTCATAATTCAAGAGTAATAACAACAAAATACATGTGATTGTATTTTCTCATAGTTAACACATTGACAAGAGTAAGAACTACCAAATAGAGGAGACTATAATTGGCTTGTGAAAAATCAAATCTTATGCAAGATAGTTGGGCTGAAAAAGGATGTCTAGTTTTATATTAGAGAAATAATAGACTTTCGTTTTCCCCAATTTAAACAATCACAAAGCTTCAAGTGGAGTAAGATGGTATGAGCAATCTTTACCCCCAAAGCACTCACCTACTGTCAGCTGTCCAGTTAACTGCCCCATGTGATTTCTTGCATTCACTGTTACATTCCTGTCAGACTGTAAGACCAGTGGACTATCCTGGGAAACATGCATAAAATAAAGAAATCAAATAAAAAATAGAAATAGAGTCAAACTTAATCTCTAAAACTATACTGCATTTGTTTGGGTATTACCAAAATTCTATTTCTTTGTTTTATATTAAGCATTTATTTTAACATCCCAAATATTGACTGGACAATATGAAAAAAAATACAAGTGTTTCATCATAACTACTTGACAGGATAGGAATGTTTCCACTTTGGTAAATGGACATTAACTATTTGACACAATAATTTCCAACTCTACCAATTGCTGTACGTCCAAGGTGTAGAGACACTCCTCCCCTCTCCATCTCCCAGTGGAATATAAGTTTACCTATGGAGATTTGGGTAGGAGACCCTACCCAAATGAGGAAGTTCCTTTTTAAGTTGAATTTGCAACTTTCAGGTCCCAGCTGAAATGTCATCTCATCAAACTTGCCTCCCCTACAAATTCATTCAATCCCCAAACTCCCAGTCTCCATTTATTTTGTTCAAAACACTTATCACGAGGCAAATTTATTTTGCATATATATGTGTTTACTTGATTTTGTTTGTTTCTGTCACCAAAGGAAATGTCCATGGGACAGGGAACATGACAGTCATATGTATATAATTATATCCTCACTACTTAGCACACTGCTGGAAGAAAAGCATTTACTAGGTATTTATTGAGTGGGTAAATAACTTTTCATAATAAATTATATTAGCTTGTTTATTTACCTCACGTGGAAATGCCCTGTAAATTATAGAATGGCTTATGTAGGGAGGTACATAAAATATAAGAATATAAGATGTTTGCCTGGAAATTCTCATTTAGAATATCTAACTTTGGTTAGATGTTTACTTTTATCACTAATTTAGCATTTAACAGTGAAATAATTTATTGAAGGATATGGCCTTCAGAACCTGCATGTTGAGCTTTTGCCACCACTGCATCAGACAAGTAATTTACAGCTGCCTAGATTTTCATTTTTATGATCTAAAACATAAGCAAGGTGATCATTTACAAACTGTCCATCCATTCATTCATCAAGTATTTCTGAGTGCTCCCTATGCAGGCTATAATGTTCTAGAGGTTTGGGACATCTCGGTGATCAAAACAGAACAACACCTGCCCTCATGGAGCTTTTAATCCAGGTAAAAATATTCTATGAAAATCTCTCCCAATACCATCCTCACGATCTAGGTGGTATGTCACTTCTATGTCAATGTAAATACACAAGTGTTTTTATATATAAGCGATATAAAAACTCTTTCAAGATTAGGATTTGAGATTTGTGACTCGGAGATACATAGAAGGACTTTATAGACTTTTTCCTAAAGTTGATTTGTACCACATCTGACTAGATATAAAGCACTGAGTAAAGAAGTACACACACACACACGCACACACACACACACACACACACTGTGTGCGTGCACACTTTCTTTTAAAAGTGGGTTTTAGTACTATGGGTAAACTAAGATTTGATTTTTTTAAATTAATTTTCCACGTTTTGAAGAATATGTTTATTCTGTAAAGTGAGACTTGGTTGTGCCAAAACCACTATAGTTAATTTCATTCTCTTTCTTACTACAACTCCTTTCTTTGTGCCACAAATCAAAAATGTTATCTATACATTTCAAAAAAAAATACATCTATAGTGTTTTTTCCATAGCTATTTCTATGCTGCAGCCATCCATCTTTTGAAAATATCTAATGTATTTTAAGTTAATTCCATCTTTCCTTTTGAGCAATGTGTTTGAATTCTGTTTACAGTATAGGTCATGGACTAAGGAAGGACTACATGCAATTATATCCAGTAAAGATACTGCACAAAGTACAGGGTTCTTAAAAGCAGACACAGATTCTATTTCAAGGTGGTAGAATTAATTACATGTGACTCATGCATTTCAAAAGGGGGTTTTAAATCCAATAAAATTAATATGAATGTAAGAAACAGCAAAAGCCTATAAAGTAACTTGCAGTTCAAAACACCATAAAAATACATTGGTTGAATTTTAATTCAGACTGTTTTAATATTTTTATAAAATAACATATACAATTAATGTTTAGATTTTTAAAAGTTGATGACAATATATGCTTTTCTTTGCTTTGCTAAACCTAAATTTCTGTGAACTATAGCATAAAAAAAAGCATAACCATTAACACTGTGTAATTTCAGGACTATGTAAGTATATTAAAATAATTATTGTCTTACTAAATATTTTAAGATGAGAGACTAGTCCATTATAAAAGGCAATATGAATTTCATCTGGTTTATTAGACAGACTTGAGTTACAAGTAAAAAACCTAATCATTATATGTTTTTGTTTACAACATTTTAATCTACTGTTCCCTTACTGTAACCACAGAAATGAGGTTCTTCCCCAGCATTCATCCCTTTTCTTCCCATGAGTCCACTAAATTTCCCCTCAGAATTAAATATTTATATCTAAATTAAAACTTCACTATGATAAAAATAGCAATCTTTTACTAAAACTCCAAGCATATAGCTATCAGGAATAATGAACAATTCTGTACGCTGTATTCACGTAAACATTACTATATTATTATGTTATACTGACTTGTTAAAATATAATTAGGTGAGCTGAATGAAAACAAGTAACTATTTGGGTGCATGACTGGCTCAATCAGAAGATCATGCAACTCTTGCTCTCGGGGTCGTGAGTTTGAGCCCCACCTTGGGTGCAGAGATTAAATAAACAAACTTAAAGAAAACAAGTAGATATTTTTGTTAAACAGAAAGTAATGCATGTAAGTTAATCGTCTTCACTGAAAAATCACACTATGGTTTCTGCATTATATATCAGGACAGTGACATCTCTGGGGCTTAGAACCATGGCTCATGCATGACCTGTTATATAACACCCACTCAGTACTAATTCAAATATACATATGTGATAAAAACCTACATGATAAAAATGATAGCAACATCCAAAGAAGATAGAATCCCCAGCAATCTATAAATCTAATACTAAACACATTTTTTAGGTAAAAATTAGTACCAAGAAACTACCTCTTTCCAAAAAAAAAAGATTGACATTTAAGAATGCCTTATATCTCCTTTCTTGTGTTCATTTCTGCAAAGGTCTATGTGTAAGAAAATAATTTCCACTAAGAAATCATTGCTTTCCACTCTCTGCTCTACATTCCCTCCTTACAGTCCTTTGTCTTATATTCCTGTATTCCAAGATTTTGAAGGCTAGTGTCTAATTTCAGATATTAAAAGAAGCATAGCAGTACTCTCGTAGAGCTTATTCTTGCTGAGAATATCAAGGGAGAAACTTATTTGGTAGTGTTATCTCATGGAGGAGGAATAAGACATATAAATTCTGTGTGAGGGTAAGTAAGTGGGTAGCACATTATTCTGCACAATATAGTAATATAGATATCTTTTCTTTTTGGAGAAAAAAATCTTCATCTTTTGATTCAAATATCTGTCCTCCCAAACCAGGAAATCTCCTGGCAGGTATAACACAGTGTTCTGGCGTTGCCCTGCATCTCGGTTGTAACTCTGGGAAACCTATTTGCCTTCTTAGCTACTCTTGAGACAAAGCGGGTGGGAGACTCAGGGAGAAAAGCAATGGTACCATTAAGTGGGCCTGAAAGCCCCTGTTTATGATTCTTTCATGCACACATTCTTTACACCGAGGGACTGATTGGAACCTTGCTAATGGTTTTAGAAAAATGATGCAATATGTCCTTCTTATTTCAATGTTTTTGTCAATGAGACAGTGCAAGTGAATAAGGTAAAAACAAAAACAAAAACAAAAAACATTCCTTTCTTCTCATTTTTATTGTGTCCACCTTTGTTTATCTTACATATTTACTGATAACCTGTAATGTGTCTAGCTCTTTGCTAGTTACTGGGTAAAAAACAGAAACAAGGGGACAAACCTTCTTTTCTTATGGAGTTCATAACCTACCACATAAAGCTAGACAATTAACCACAAAACAACAACAACAACAACAACAACAGAGAACGTTACCAGTAGTAAGACGTTTCTCACAAAGTGTAAGTAATACTGATGAGAAGAGGCTGTTTCTGTATACACGTAAAGTGTTGTATGTATATGAGGCACTTCGTTCTTTCTTCCATACCTATTAAGTTGTAGAAATAGTAGTCATAACAGCTAGTGCCTACTGACACTTACTCATGCCAGACTCTGTTCTGAACATTTACATGTATGAGCTCATCTACTTAGTAGCTTAAAATAAAACCACCCATGACAGAATCAAGAAATAAACTGGTTGCAAGACAGACAATGCACCCCCTGTGCATTGAGTTCAAGTACTGCGTCTGCCAAATACTTTCTGCTTCACTTGGCAAGTCACGCAACAACTCTGAACCATGATTGCTTTATCTGCAAATAGGGTAATAATACATAATTTGTGGGCTTTTTGTAAGAAATTAATGGGATGATATATACAAAATGCTCAGATTAGCAGCCAGCCTTTGCTAAAAGTCCTATTAGTGTTTTGCTTTTATGATTTATTCCTCAATGTAATTATAGTATTCTACTAATAATAGTACTAGCTACTATCATTTCTATTTTACAAATGAATAACCTCCAGCAAAGAAAGTATAAGTCACTTGCTCTGAACCAACATGGGTAATAAATGACAGAGCAAATATTTGAACCCAGCAATTTGGGTCTAGAATCTCCCTCGTCAACCACTATGAGATACTGCCTCTCTGGTGGTGATTCACTTCTAGGCTTTCCACAATGTCAGATCAAAATGTGAAAATAAATTTAAAAGTAAGTGAATAAAGTATAATTTAAAATTAAAAGGACAATCTGATACATACACTGTCTTAGAACAGAAGACGTGACCTCCACACTGCCGTCATCCACGTTTCAGTAAGAGTCTGGTTCATTTTGTTTCATTCTGTCTTCTCAGGTTCTAGAGCAAGAGTATATACTCCTGAACTGCCCTCTGCACCCATATTTTAGAATGTATCACCCACCCTACTTGCTTCCTAAAAGAGAACATAATTAATGATCTGTATTGTTTGGTGTAAATGGCATGCATTTGGCATGTCATTGCTTGAATTTGTACAGTTCGACCTGAGTTTTACCAGGTGAGGTTTCTTATCCTCACTGACTGAAATTATACAACTTTGCAATAAGCTTCCGTTACCCCCAAAATTCTCTATCTCCCTTCTCCTCAATATTCAGTCAGCTATGTTAGGAGTGTCCCTTAAGTATACCCTTTCTTGTCTTTCCTGTGACCGCTCCTGTAACAGACTCACAGCTCACGTCGCAACAACCACCTTTTCCTTACATTGATTCTTCATATCCACTGTTATTTTTCTAAAACATTTTTTTAAAATATCGGCACGCTCGAATTGAAACAGAACAAACTAAAACACTTATTGTTTCCTCATTCCCAGCTTGGAAAAAAATTCACGTTCATAACATACAAGGTACTTTATAATAGGATCCAATTCTGCTTGTGTAGCTCTATTTCATATCACTTCACCATGCAAAAATGACCCAGATTTCCCATGTTTCTGAAAATATGCTACTTCTGTGCCTTCTCATCTTCTGTTCCCCATGCCTGAGATTCTTATCCACTTCTCTGTAACTGGCAAAATTATATTTTTCAAGTTCCAGCTCAAAGTTGCATCATTTCTGAAGCATTCCTGCTCTTCCAGCATTAAAATTCACCTTCCACTCTCCAGTTCCTCAATCAGTGTTGATGTTTATCATGGTACTTGTCACGAGATTTTTTTGCTTTGCTTTGCTTTGATCATTCCTTTGTTTATATCCTCCATTACACTGGACTGTCCTGAAAGCACGGGTGTTGTCATTTTCCTTTACTCATGCTGCCTTTTGAAAGCATAGTTTGTGTCATGCTTGGCACCTAGTTCAGGGTCAATAAATGCTGCTGAGTGAATGAATTGAACTGAGCACATTTACAACATAATGCACTCAGGCTACCTGTGTTTACCTGGATTTGTGTTCAGGCCACACAGAACTTACCAAGCTCTTGCAACATTTCCCCCCCCACCCCGCCCCCTGGAGCAAGGTTTCTAAAAAGCCATGGAAGTGGAACAAGTCATATCACATTATGATGTGATTTATAGTCATAACATCTCTCCGAACCAGGCAGACTTCATTCCTTTCCCTAAGTGTTTGACCCACTTAAGAAGCTGAAAAACAGGTAATATTTTAATTCTCTGGTTAAGAAAACAATTACTTGAAATTTTATTTCAGAATGCAAAGCATTTAACTGTTGAAATTTGTATTTTAAAGGTAGAAGAAGTGCTGATCATGAAAAGGAATCTATCTACAGATGTTAAAGTGACCTCCTCAAATTCTCAGTGCCCACATTTTAACCTGAATGTGAAGTAGTGAAGGGAAGAGAGCATGTATTCACCAATCGGCTTTTCTGGGTTTCTATTCCAACACTTTTATTGAGAATTCTTCATTTTCATTAATTTTTTGCTATAAATTATCAAGTCATGGAGTTTCCTGCAAGGAATATCTTGTGAGAATGATCTATGACTTCTGATGGCCCTTCTGGCTCCTTCCTGTCTCTTTAAAGCTACGTAGTAAACCAGTAGCCTAGACATACTCCTCCTGAGGGAATCCTTATCCCAACTGCTAGCGAGGAGTGTGTCTTCAGAATAATGCCACAGGGAGCAGTTCCCTGCATATACAGTTCCATTTACAGGGAATCTTCGGTAACCTGCCACTTCCTCTTATCATCCAAATTGCTCCAACCCAAACTTTACCCATGGATAGGCTTAGAAAATGATTGCTTCTTGAATCAGTATCCTAAAAGGGAAAAGTATTATATTTACCTACGGCAACGAAGATGCAGATCAATGAAAGGCCACTGTTGCTTTAACCAGATGACACTAAATTCCCAGAGATGCCTCTTTTCCTCTCAGGGGACACTTGCTGCCCCAGGAAAATAGTTTCCTCTTTCCATCTCTTTCTTGAGTTGTCACTTTGTCCCTCCGGCTGCCCCTTCAGTCTTTCTTCAGGCTGATCTTGCCCTCATAATAGTTTTGAGGGTGTCAACCTGTTCATTCTCTGCCTAACCAAGAGCCTGAAAGACATACACCCCACTGATGGGGTAAGGAAACTGGGTGCTGCCTCATAGAATACATAAATTGTGCTCACTTTGATGGGCAGAAACTTTAGAGTGTATGTAAATATCTTCTGCTTAACCAGTTCATATGTCCTAAAAAATTAATGGAATTAATTATTTTAAATCATTTATTTATACGGAACAAGGAACTATTTAAGTCTTCTAGGAATGGAACTATTCAATGGTGAATGGGTAGGTATTTCCGAACAAGCACCGTACAAAGCCTCTCCCACTTCTTCTGTAACAAAATGCTACAGGGTATGCCACATGTGTATTTGCATATGAAACAGACTTTATCTTCTATAAATGCAGAGATGAAGAAAAATAGAGAGTTAAGCAAGAAGCTAAGTCTCAGTTACATTATTTTTCTTTTACCTTGCTTGAAATTGGCACTAGAGAGGGGCACCTGGGTGGCTCAGTCAGTTAAGTGCCAACTCTTGATTTCAGCTCAGGTCATGATCTTGGGGTCGTGGGATCGAGCTCCACGTTGGGCTCTGTGCTTGGAGTGGAGTCTGCTTGGGATTCTCTCTCTCTCTCTCTCTCCCTCTGCTCCTCCCCCCACTCATGCTCTCCTTCTCTCTGAAATAAGTAATAAAATCTTAAAAAAAAAAGAGATATTGGCACTAGAGAAAGGATAAGAAGTCTGTGGAATCTAAAATTTAAAAGTTGCTGTACACTTAATAAAAAATTCACCTTTCTCAGATAAGAGGTATGTAACTTTCCAAGAAATGCCTTTGTTGAGGAAGGGAATAGGAATAGAGAAGTTAAAAGAAAAATCAAAATCATTTATTGGATGATTTCCCATAGAAATATCTTCATTGATATTAGTTAAGTTTCTTCTAGTTAAAAAGAGCAACAATAACAGCAATAACAACAAATCTTTCTCTTAAAATCTAGTTAGTTGGCTGATGAAGCCCTTTAAGTATCTGAAATATCAGGATCAACTTTTTAGTTGAGTGTGTGTGTGTGTGTGTGTGTGTGTGTGTGTGTGTGTGTACGCGGGCACACATGCATCTATGCTGTTACTGTCTTTATGCAGAAACAGATTAGGGAAATCAGAAATATAATGATTATGACAAACATTTTTCCATAGTGACCAAAGATAGTGGAATGACAAAATAGATAACAAGAAAAACAATTGGTTATAAAATTAAATAAGTGTAACAGGGTCATAATACCTATGATGGTTACGTTCATGTATCAAATTAATGGGGCCCCGGGATACTCAGATATTTGTTTAAACAATATTCTGGGTATGTCTGTCAGGGTGTTTTTAAATGAGATTAAAATTAAAGTTGGTAGAATGAATAAAGCAGGTTGCCCTCCCCAGTGTGGGTTCATCTCATCCATCCATCGAAGACCTGAATGGAACCAAAGGGGTGAGTAAGAGAATTTGCTCTCTCTGCATGAATGTCTTTGAAGTGGGACATCAGCCTTCTGCTATCTGACTCAAACTCAGACTGGACTTTATACCACCAGCTATTGTGGTTCTCAGGTCTTTGGATTTGGACTAGAAGAATACCATTCATTCTCCCGGGTCTCTAGCTGGGTCTGACTGCAGATCCTGGGACTTCTCAGCATCCATAACTATGTGGGCCAATTCCTTAAAATAAATATGTAATTATATATAACATATAATTATGTTATATAATACTATCTATATTTTAGAGGGAGAGATAGAGAAAACCTATATATAAGTTATAAGTTTTGTGTACATAATTTTTGTATTTGAGTTAAGCCATGAGAACCTAATATATTACCCATATTAATTACTAAAGGAACATGGTAAAAATATGTATATGAATATTAAGCAACAAACTGACCCTACAGATAACATTTATTGTGCTTTTATAATTATCTATGATATTCTATGCTTTGAAGCATTTTGCTAATTATTGTCATACCTTTGCTATATTTGATGTGCAAATATATATATATTATATATATACATATATATATAATATATATATGAATAAATCCTCCCTCAATTTGTGTAATCATTACTTTGGAAACCTATGGCGATTTTCATCCTTTCTTTGTCAACTAAATAAAAGGGTGGAAAGTATCCCTGGGATTACTTTTTCAAAGGACTACAGCACTTTCAAATTTCTGACATTTTTTTCATGCTAAGATAATATAAAGAATAATCCTTGGTCTCTTAATAGGAAAATCTAATGATGACAGGTTTTGGGGCTAGAAGAAATGTAAAATTAATGATATTTTTAGGTATATAAAAATGGTAACTATAGCATCTGTGGTCAGTGAACATTGAGGAACATTTAGAATATGTCAGACCAATTAGCACATGACATGACTAGAGAAATTACCTTAATCTGATGCTCAGAAATTTGTAATGCTCATACAACTCATTTTAGGATCTTTCTACATGCAGATCAGAGTGAAGCCTGAGATTCTTCATGCCTAACAAGATCCCAAGTGATACCATGGTACTGGTCTGCAGATGACTGAATAGTATGGGATCTCTTTGGCTGAGGTGTAGGAATAGACAGCTACTAGCTAGAAGCTTCTAAATCTGCAGTGTGGCCTGAACCCATAGATCAAACAGAAAATTACAGCTGTCTCAAAAAATTATTTTTGAACTATCCCCCCATAGCACGGCAAGCCTATGTTTAACCCACAGATTTATAAATTAGAATGTGTTTGCCCTCTACTTCCCAACCTCCATGGAAAAGATTGCTCACTAACCTACAACACATTTTCCTGTGCACACGGCAGTCAGGCTACATTTTCTGGTCTTTCTTGTAGATGATATGGTTGTACAACCAACAATGATGAAGTTGTCGTCAGAGCAAGATAGGCAGAAGTGATAAAAGACATTTGCAGGCCTGGACTACAAAAGCCTTCCAGCCACGTGCTAACTTCTCCGTCAGACGCCCCACGTGTTGTGGAACAACTCATGGAGAAAACCTAGGTCTCTAAATGTCTGTGCAGATCTGAGACACTGGTCATATCAACACCACCAGATTGTGAAGTGACAGATAAGTAGTTTTTGTACTTGAATTAACCCATGAGATACCAGAGTTATTTGTTAACAGAAGTGTGCTTATTCTGATACAATACCACCCTTTCATTTTCTTCTAAAAGGACATGACTGTCCCAGGGTGTCCACCCAAGGCCTCCTCACCGCAGTGCCCTGTGCAAGTCCTCCCTCCCTGTCTTAAATTTTCTCCATATTCCTCTCCTTTAATAATCATACTGACATTTCTCATAACACGGATATACTTTCAGAATGTTACGATGCTACAGATTGATCTGTTAAATGATATACTTAACGGTGATGATATTTACTTAACGGTGATGATATTTAACAATGTATTTTTCTCTTAGGAGTACTTAATCAAATTGGCTTCATCTAGAGGAGAGATCAGCAAACTTTTCCTTAAAGGGATAGATAGTAAATTCTTTAGACTCTACAGACCATGCAGTTGCTGTTCCAACTATTCAACTCTGCTTCTGTAGCTCAAAAGTAGCCACAAGCAAGACATGAATGGGCTTGTCTGTATTGCAGTAAAATCTTATTAAAAAAAAAAAAGAAGGCAGACATTTGCAAGCACAGTTTATTGACTTCTGATCTAAAGAATGAATCTCTGATGGATTTCAGATCTCAACGTTATAGCAACTATGCATCCAACATTTTCAAAATAGTGCTAATATCATGATTTTATTTTTGAATGATTTTTAAATAAATATAGTGTTAACTTGATATACATTTTTAAGTATAAGAATTCATATAAAAATAATTTAATTATGATAAATCTAGGTATAAATTTCACTTTATAAAACTTTGCTTAGGATACTTCTTAATTCTAGAAACTGATGACTCCTGTCTTACCAGTTTTGCGAAAACAGTCATCCATTATCTTTTTAATAGTGCCTCTACTTCATTGTTTACATCATTTCCACGCAGAATTTCCTTTAGATATAGAATATACATTCTTTCATTCTATCTGTATGTTTTCTTAACTCTGTCTCCTCTTTCCCATCTCCCTGTCTCTGTGCTACCTGCTGGCTTAGGGCTTCCACCCTTGTGTATGTATTCCTCCTTTCAGTGGTGTTAGTCATCTGTTAAGCTATCCACTGAGTTATCAATTCACTGGTGTATCTTTTATTAAGAAATTTGGTTATTTTTTCACATCTGACTGGTCAATTATATTTATGTTATTGTTTTTTATTTGCTTTCTTATTCCAATTTGTTTCTTAAACATTATTATAGATATCATTTTAATATTCTGTATCTGAAAATTCTAATTGCTAAAGTACTTTAGAGGTCTAAATTAGTGAATCATTGTTTGTGTTGAATTTGTCTTGTGTTGGCCCATTCCCAGCTTTTCTTTTTATTGTCTGTTGTTTCAGCTCATGGTCAACATATGAGAATTTCCAGGAGCCTGGATTAAGGAAGCATCCTTCTGGAGAAGATTTGTATTTGCTCCTGCTAGGCACTGGAGGACAGTGCTTGTCTGGGAAGATATGAATTCAAAAGGCTCAGGACAACATTTACAAATTTTCAAAGGACACAGTATTTGTAACCATTTGTAACCATAATGGCCTGATGTTCCTTATGCTATTCAGCTGGTTATTAATTCCCATGGTTTGAAGTTCTAGGTATTGTTAATTATCATTATGGGAGACTCTGATTTCAGTTTTCATATCCTGCTACTTTTAATTAACTAATTAATTAATTTTTATTATTATGTTCAGTTAGCCAACATACAGTAGCACATCATTAGTTTTTGATGTAGTGTTCAAAGTGATTAGTTGTGTATAACACCCAGTGATGTCCTGCTATTTTTTTAACTCTCTCTCTCTTTTTTTTTGGACTTATGGTTTCTCCATTACCTTTTTCAAGTGAAAAAATTCAATTACATACATCTAGGTTGTCAGTGGGACTGTATTTCAGAATAGAGAGTCTACACATTTACTAGAAGTCAAAGTTCTCATTATATGCCATTTTTATATAAAAAATAAACTTACTACTCAACGATATATAAAAGAAGCTTAAGGTATAGAGATGAGGGTTGAGAAAAAAACAAATGTAAAATAAACTATGTTGATTTTAAGGATAGAATAGTGAGTGACCTGAAGTTAGACAAGTGAGTACCCGGAAACATCAGATACTTCTAAAAAGTAAGTATGTTTGTGTGTATGTGCTCCTATGTGAAGGAAGGATGTTCGCAAATTCAGAGTTTATAAATTGCCATATCACAAGTGAAGTCATAAGCAGCTATGATACATTGCTATATGGTAACCAGAGCACATACTTTTCCTTTTGGTTACTAGTTAGTCTAATCCTTAAAAATAGATTTTAATATTTCCTAGAAAGACTGGCGGAATTCATATATGAAGAAAAGAATCTTTATCTGTGTCTCAATGTTGATCCATTATGCAAAAAGTATTTTTTAAATCATAGAGAAAGAAAACGTTATTTTGCAGAGTAAGCTATCTATATTAAGCCTGTAGAAACAGCTAAAAAGTTCCAAATGTAATAAATTAATCAATTTAATAATAGTGAATATTAGAATTAAAGGGATTTTTCTATTAAAGCACAGAATTTGTGATATTAGAAATCAGTGAACTCTATGGATTTTTGGAAGTCATTTTAACACATAAAAAGTATTACAGTTTTTCTGAATTGTTCTATTTTCTATTAAAAAAAAAAAAAGACCGATGCCATCTGAAGAGCAAACACACAGAGGAGCAAAACATAAAATACTTATGCTTTCATTAAGATGGTACTTCTTCCAAATGATGTTAAGTGTGTTATAAACTTAAACACAATGTTAAATTGGGCACTAAAATTTATAAACAGAATTAAAGGCCTTTTAAAACATGAGAAATAAATGTGTCCAGACACATATCTTATTGCTTGTTGCAACAAGCTTGTTGCTAGGGTTGAACCCTGAATTTTACTTTGACTTTTTTTTCTAGCAGTTAAAGACAAAGTAAAAATGTTATGTTATAAAATTGTCATTGTCTGACAAAAGCAAGCAGAGAAATATTTAGGGAGAAATATTTTCCCTTAATATTAGCATTTAATCTCTCTCTAAGAAATTTAAATATACTCATTTAGAGCATTTGTTTCCAAATTCAGGCAAATCAAATAGTTCACTGTGCTGTCTTCCCTGAGGCCTGCCTGACCTAATGCTGTCAGGAGCCAGATGTTGAACACTAAGAAAGAAGCCAGAATTTCTACTTATGTCAAACAATAAGTGAAGCGGTAGAAATGAATGAATGAAGTGTTAAAAAGAAAAAAAAAGAACACAGATTTTAAAATTGAATCCAGCTGTTAAATTTTGTTTAATCTCCCACTATTGTTATGTCAAAAATAATATATTAATTTGGTACTCATTAATGATTTCTATTAATACATAAGATTAAAAAGATTTTGTTTCATCCTTTCTGCCAAACATATTTACAAGTAGAATGAATGTGTATACTTAAAATTTTAGAAAGTGAAAGATAAAATTTAATCTTTTTATCTGTAGGAGGAATTTGTAATATCTGAAATTCATTATTCTAAATGTGAATGATCAACTTAATAAAGCTGTAGAGAGTGTAGGGCACTAATCTATATTAATATCTATTTACATTTTGCACTGTAAAATTCTTCATAGTTACATAACTATGAATTTGCAAAAAGTTAAAAATAACTTCCTCATCTTTGAAGTGAAGTACTGAACAACATTTATAAGAATCATATATTGAGTTCCTATTATCTCTCCCAACTATAGCTGGTTTTGCTCCCTCTTCCAATGGACATGGAGATGGGGAAGGCATCTAATATGACACTATGTGTCTCAGAACTAGTTCCAAGTAATTCTCCCCTCCTCTTTCCTCCTCCTAATTTTTGAATCCCAGGTCATCACACTACATAATCCACAACTCTTGCCTCCATTTCTTGGTTCACTCACTGTCATTCTCTCCCCTCATTTCAGTCATAATTCGTAGTGATTTCAGTTACCACAGAGATGATCTTCTGGTACTCTGAACTATTGGATTCTTGCTTTATCCTCCCATGATCTTGTCATTCACCCTTCAGTAGCCTCTCTCGTGTTCATACTAAGACTGTCATTACTAATAACTGCAACTCTTCCATTAAGCCCCACATCAAGTATACCACACTTGTCCTTTCAGCTTACTTACTCGAGTACCTGACACCAGATTAAAGAAAAAATTCTTCTGGATTTAGGGAAATTAAGATTACTATTCAAATGATAAAAAAAATATACTACAAATTTGCTTTATCATCATCAAAAGGAAAAAAAAGGATAAATTTATCAGAAATACTTATCACAATTAAAAATTTTAAAAAGGTAATGCAAAACCAAGAAGAATTTGTCACAAACTTTTAGAAATGTTTTTCTTAATAATTTAGGTAATCCCCCCTACCCACAGCAGGTATACATCTTTGTGGATAAAGATAACTTATTGCTAGAATGAAAAAGGGTTCAACATGAAGTAAAGTCTACTTCTGCTGTGTAATGCATGGATTGAGAAACTTGTTCACATACATAAGTAGGTAGAAATAAAGCAATTCGGTATATGAATGTTACTTATTTTTTGAAGTCTATCCAAAAAAGCCCCTTCACACTGATTTATCATCAATCAACCTTATAACTGAAAATACTCAATTAGGTACACCTTCAATTCTGCAATAAAGAACTAATCAGAAACCAACTAATTTGCAAAATATTCTGTTACCCAGCCATTAGAGTTATTAGAGATCCCTCTTTTCAGGGAGCATGCCTAAAAGTCTCTACTAAAACTAAATCAAATGGCTTTTTGTATCATATCCTCCCTCCAAGAGTTACTTTGTGTAACCCTACATTCTTTGGTACATATTGGTGAAGTTAATAGATGGTTGAAGCATGTGATATATAAAATGCTTTTGTTTTATCCCATGCTACAGTTATATTTTTACCGTAATTTTGGAGCCAAATATTTGCTTTATTCCATTCATGAAAATGTCTATGATATAACCTAAGAAAGATATGAGTGATACATACATAAGACATGGATTTTGCCATATAATCATTGGCTAAATATGGTGCCATAAATGTCTCTTATCGTGACTCTCTTTGAGTTTCTATTATCAGACTCTCCTTTAAAATGGTACATTCAGGGGCACCTGTGTGGTTCAGCTGGTTAAGTCTCCAACTCTTGATTTCAGCTCTGGTCATGCTCTCAGCTCTGGATCATGGGATCGAGCCCTGTGTTGGGCTATGTGCTCAGCGTGGAGTCTGCTTGTTGTCCCACCTCTGCCACACTCTCTCTCTCAAATAAATAAAATTTTTAAAAAATAATAAAAAGATATATTCAATAACAGTAGTCAGGGGGTAGTAGTCAGGGAGATCCCTACATGGAACTTATTAGCAGTCTAGCCGCACCATTCTATAAGATAACAGAACTCAGAGTATATCAGCTCCTAAGAGAACTCACTTCATGCTTCACGTAACATCACTCTCTAAGTCCTACCATGAGTTTTGACACCCAGTTTGTGAATCTCTTTCTCTCTTTTCTTTTTTGATTCCATGAAAGTTTTTTAATCGTAAAACAATGACCTCTAGAGAAAGATAAAACCCATATTTTCACGTGAGGAAGACCTGGTTTTGCTTTCACTGGATGCCTCTCATCCATCAGATGAGAATCCCTAGGTTTTCACACTGCACAGTTAACCTTATGGTCTGTCTTATTTCTCAATCACAGGAATCCACCCACATAGGGCAAATTTGAATTGTCATCCTTCCAGGCTTACATCAGAAGCTGCACCATCAAACTGTCTGATATTTACTTCTACTACAATCTTACTGAGAGAAATATTTAGAGAAGATTGTTTGAAAGTTATGTTTTTCTGACTACTCTTTATGTGAGGATTTAGTTGGACATATGTAGAAGATTATTCCTGTGTCAATCCCTCCCAGACATCAATTTTAATTTAACTGCATTTAAAAATAACTCTCACAATTTTTATCAGGGACACACTATCAAACCATATTAAACATGTTTCTGTTTTTCCTCAAACTATTTTCACATTTACTATTTTGCTTCATCATCTTCTTATGAAATTCTACATAACAAATTTATTTGGCCATTTATGCTAAGAAGATCTTTGTTTTCTTTAAATAACAGGTTATATTCCTTTACTTCGGAAACTAAAATCATGTAACCATGTTTCCGCCCCCGCTTTTTATTCTTGAAGTCAAAATGGAAGCCGTAAGATAAAAACTGTCCAAGGATGGATTTTATTTTTTTCTGATCTTGCCCTACTTTTGGTCTTAATTTTTCCAGTCCTGCTTTTTTTGGTATTATTGTTTATATGTTGCTACAGTTGTGCACATTTTTGTTATTTTCATTATACTTTCTGGAATGAATTAGCGATAAATAGAAAAATAAAGTAATGCATCATAGTGTAAATCATGTTAATATGCATATGCGCATATTTAACATGAGATAATAAATGCTGTGATAATTTAAATTGATATGAAGCAATGCTGGAAGCCTAGATTTAAATACAGACAGACGTAGACAAGGATAAATAGATATATCTATATATTCAAGATTAAAAAAAGATAACTTGCTTCAGTGTCTTTTTTTTTTTTTAATTTTTTCATTGTTATGTTAATCACCATATATTACATCATTAGTTTTTGGTGCAGTGTTCCATGATTCATTGTTTGTTCATAACACCCAGTGCTCCATGCAGAACGTGCCCTCCTCAATGCCCATCACCAGGCTAACCCATCCCCCTACCCCCCTCCCCTCTAGAACCCTCAGTTTGTTTTTCAGAGTCCATCATCTCTCATGGTTCGTCTCCCCCTCTGACATACTCCCCTTTTCTTCCTCTCCTGTTATCTTCTTCTTTTTCTTTTTTCTCAAAATATGTTGCATTATTTGTTTCAGAAGTACAGATCTGTGATTCAACAGTCTTGCACAATTCACAGCGCTCACCGTAGCACATACCCTCCCCAATATCTATCACCCAGCCACCCCATCCCTCCCACCCCCAACCACTCCAGTAACACTCAGTTTCTTTCCTGAGATTAAGAATTCCTCATATCAGTGAGGTCATGTGATACATGTCTTTCTCTGATTGACTTATTTCACTCAGCATAACACCCTCCAGTTCCATCCACGTCGTTGCAAATGGCAAGATCTCATTCCTTTTGATGGCTGCATAATATTCCATTGTGTATATATACCACATCTTCTTTATCCATTCGTCTGTCGATGGGCATCTTGGCTCTTTCCACAGTTTGGCTATGGTGGACATTGCTGCTATAAACATTGGGGTACACGTACCCCTTCGGGTCCCTACATTTGTATCTTTGTGGTAAATACCCAGTAGTGCAATTGCTGGATCGAACGGTAGCTCTAATTTGCTTCAGTGTCTTTTAAACAATGAAATGGCAGAGGATTTTGATAGCTGTTTTAAATAAGAACCTTGTAGACATTTTGGTTGAACCTGGGCTTTTACTTTTTTTAAAGATTTATTTATTTATTTAAGAGAGAAGGAGAGAGAGCAGGAGTAGGGGAGGGACAGAGGGAGGAGGAGAAGGAGAGAAGCAGACTCCTGCTGAGTGTGGCCCATGAGGGGCTTGATCTCGTGAACCTGAAATCATGCCTTGAACTGAAACCAAGAGTCAGCTACTTAACCTACTGAGCCACCCAGGTGCCCTGAAGGTAGGCTTTTAAACTATAAAACATCCAAAGTAGTGAGTTTGTGTTATTCAAAAAAAGTACCATTAATTATTAGATCACGTTACATTTTTGAAAGTATTACCTTATATCCTAGCAGTGAAAATGGATATTAAGCGATCCTTTCCATATCTTAAGGTTAATGTGAGCAAAATCCTATTTTGTCCACATATGAAGATTATAATGTAAATAATTAAAAAATAGGCATGTTTTTGTGAGGAAGAAAAGTGCATTTTTTCTCTCAATTCAGAGTTTCTCTGGACACCAAAGTTATACAGTTAATAACTAGGCTGGACTATTTCATTACAAATATGGAGCAGTGCATTAGTTCTCTGTACACTGAAATCTTCTACACATCTTGTCTACATCCCTAATCTCCTGGGAATCTTCTAATTATGCATTAAAACAAAGTCAAAATCACACTGCAGAACTTTAGACTAACCTAGAGATCCACTTGACATTCTGAAGGAGCCAAGGTTAGTGAACAGGTGACAGATTAACACTAGGTTCACAGGTTATATGTCCAGTGAATTAACAGACAGGATAGAAAGAAACATAACACAATGCTAACTACTTCTGCAAATAAACTAAGTGCTGAGATTATATCAACTAATAAACAGCATTCAAAAATTATCTGAATAATGTGATAGTGAGTTCTTACAGAGTACATTCAATATAACATAAAATAATGTAAATGTTTCACTGGATCAATGTGATATGCTTGTGATTAGTTTACCTACAAGCAGGGAAAATAGGCATTCAACAAGTTTCCACATGCTCAGGTCGTTTAGACAAATTTTGTGATCTACAAGTATGAGAATTATGTGTAGCATGATAGAAATGAATGAGAAATAGGTCAGTTTATAGAAACTATTGCAATGATACGTCTTTGCCTTCTTCATGCTGGCAACCTAACTTCTAAAAATCATTAGACAAATAATGCAAAGGCAAAGAGCAGGTTTTTAACCTTACAAAATGTTCAATAAGCAGCCTAACCATCATCATGACATATACTTGGTTGCATTTTTGTGTTTGATTCCAGAGTGTGCTAAAACCCTACCTTCTATACTTTAGTCATTTATGTTATGAAGAGACATTTAGCCTTATGTAACCTCCAGTATATGAATTTGAAATACTACCTTTTACAAAGCAAATGCAATTTTCAGTTTGTCATGGGGTACTCCAATTATACTATATATAAAAGATATACTGAGCTTATTAAAAGGATACATGAATAGAAGTAGCCCCACAGAAATGTTTAAGCAAAGGGCAAACTATGTTCCTTTAGTAAACAAAGACACATTTTACAAGATGAAATTTCACTAAGTTCTTTTTTTTTTTTTAAAGATTTTATTTATTTATTTGAGAGAGAGAGAATGAAAGAGAGCATGAGAGGGAAGAGGGTCAGAGGGAGAAGCAGACTCCCTGCCAAACAGGGAGCCCGATGTGGGACTCGATCCCGGGACTCCAGGATCATGACCTGAGCCGTAGGCAGTCGCTTAACCAACTGAGCCACCCAGGCGCCCCTAAATTTCACTAAGTTCTTAAGCCATCAGATATCTTGCTCCAGCAGAATTGTATTCCCTTGCTTCTAAGACAGAGCCAACTGAACTGGTACCTGAAATGCGTAGGAGATAATTCGTAAAATATTTAAAGAAGGTCCTTCTCTAAACAAATAGATTCAATAAATTTTTTAGGCAAATAAATATTTTGATAGTTTATGTTCTTATTATTAAAGAGTGACTTAATGTAAACACTTCTTTGGAAATTAAGATCATATAGGTCATAGATAGATATAGCTAGATATTAACTGAAGGTCTATAATGAGTTTACTCCCTTAAAAAGTTTTACTGAAGATAAAATTTTATCAGCCACTGTAGAACAATGCAAAGCCAATCTGCTCCCTTGGATCAGTCCCAAGTATAAACTGCCTATTTGGACTAACTAGATGTTTTATAGTTTTTCTTAAATTTACTTGTCAATATATTGACAAAAGTGTAATGCCGAGAATTCCAAACCAGCAATCTAGGGCTCAAAAAAGAATGATCAAACCCTTCTCAAGTTGAGTATTCACCCTCAGATAGAGTAACAGTCTCCACAAATTTTCAAATAAATTATTCAGTTTCACGGGGGTACAAATTCTTTCTTTAGGATATACAAAGAATACAACAAAAGTCAACAAGAGATTTTAAGACTGTCAGAGGAGTCAGTTAACCCCCAGAAGGAGAAAGCAAAAGTAGTATAAAAAAAATCACCGAATTTTCAAGGTAAAAATATTCCTGAAAGATGTGTTATTGTCGAACACATTGAAATAAAAAAAAAAAAGTACATTATTTGTAATCTAGTCCTACCCTAATCAATTGAAGCATGATGGAAGGGGAACTTAGAACATAGATCAATGGAACAGAATAGAGAGCCCAGAAATGGACCCTCAACTCTATGGTCAACTAATCTTTGACAAAGCAGGAAAGAATGTCCAATGGAAAAAAGACAGTCTCTTCAACAAATGGTGTTGGGAGAATTGGACAGCCACATGCCGAAGAATGAAACTGGACCATTTCCTTACACCACACACAAAAATAGACTCCAAATGGTTGAAAGACCTAAACGTGAGACAGGAGTCCATCAAAATCCTAAAGGAGAACACAGGCAGCAACCTCTTCGACCTCAGCTGCAGCAACTTCTTCCTAGAAACATCGCCAAAGGCAAGGGAAGCAAGGGCAAAAATGAACTATTGGGATTTCATCAAGATAAAAAGCTTTTGCACAGCAAAAGAAACAGTCCACAAAACCAAAAGACACCTGACAGAATGGGAGAAGATATTTGCAAATGACATCTCAGATAAAGGGCTAGTATCCAAAATCTATAAAGAACTTATCAAACTCAACACCCAAAGGACAAATAATCGAATCAAGAAATGGGTGGAAGACATGAACAGACATTTTTCCAAAGAAGACATCCAAATGGCCAAGAGACACATGAAAAAGTGCTCAACATCGCTCGGCATCAGGGAAATCCAAATCAAAACCTCAATGAGATACCACCTCACACCAGTCAGAATGGCTAAAATTAACAAGTCAGGAAACGACAGATGTTGGCAGGGATGTGGAGAAAGGGGAACCCTCCTACACTGCTGGTGGGAATGCAAGCTGGTGCAACCACTCTGGAAAACAGTATGGAGGTTCCTCAAACAGTTGAAACTAGAGCTACCATACGATCCAGCAATTGCACTACTGGGTATTTACCCCAAAGATACAAATGTAGGGATCCGAAGGGGTACGTGCACCCCAATGTTTATAGCAGCAATATCCACAATAGCCAAACTGTGGAAAGAACCAAGATGTCCATCAACTGATGAATGGATAAAGAAGAAGTGGTATATATACACAATGGAATATTATGCAGCCATCAAAAGGAATGAGATCTTGCCATTTGCAACGACGTGGATGGAACTGGAGGGTGTTATGCTCAGTGAAATAAGTCAATCAGAGAAAGACATGTATCATATGACCTCACTGATATGAGGAATTCTTAATCTCAGGAAACAAACTGAGGGTTGCTGGAGTGGTAGGGGGTGGGAGGGATGGGGTGGCTGGGTGATAGACATTGGGGAGGGTATGTGCTATGGTGAGCGCTGTGAATTGTGCAAGACTGTTGAATCACAGATCTGTACTTCTGAAACAAATAATGCAGCATTGTTAAGAAAAAAGAAAAAGAAGATAGCAGGAGGGGAAGAATGAAGGGGAGTAAGTCGGAGGGGGAGACGAACCATGAGAGACGATGGACTCTGAAAAAGAAACTGAGGGTTCTAGAGGGGAGGAGGGTAGGGGGATGGGCTAGCCTGGTGATGGGTATTAAAGAGGGCACATTCTGCGTGGAGCACTGGGTGTTATGCACAAACAATGAATCGTGGAACACTACATCAAGAATTAATGATGTAATGTATGGTGATTAACATAACAATAAAAAAATAAAAATAAAATAAAGAGGAACTTAGAGTCAGGATAGGATACAGTTGTTTTTTTTTTTTAAGATTTTTTAAAATTTATTTGACAGAGAGAGACACAGTGAGAGAGGGAACACAAGCAGGGGGAGTGGGAGAGGGAGAAGCAGGCTTCCTGCTGAGCAGGGAGCCTGATGCGGGGCTTGATCCCAGGACCCTGGGATCATGACCTGAGCTGAAGGCAGATGCAGGATACAGTTTCTGAGAGAATTCAATCTGTGACAGCATTACTCCTTGGAGGATCACATGGTTATCTAGTAGAAGTCTAAACCAAATTCCATTATCTCAACGATGAATTGAATGAACCTCCATTTTCTTGATAAAATCACTGGTAATTTTAAAATATATGATAATAGGCTAAAAAGTGAAAACTTTTTTCTCTTAAATATTAAATAAGCATTTCCTGAAGAATAAGAAGATAGATTCATCTGGGAAATGCCCCACATGAAAATATGAATATTTTTTCCTTTAGTTTTGTTTTCATTATTGTGCTTTGTGTCTAATGGAAGTGGTGGTATTCCTAAACATGACATAGCAAAAATAATAATAATAATAGCATTTTGAAACTTTCCTTAAACCAATTATAGAATGCAAATGAAAGTGTGGCAGTTTAGGAGAGAACAACACAGAAAGGCACAGTACTATGTTTTATACCTCTGAAAAGATTTAAAAATCATTAAGAATACTACTGGGAAGATTTGTATTTTGAAATATCTGTGTCCTATCTCTGACAATGTCCATCCATAAGAGAAGAAAAGGATTGTTTTTATGGCAAGTCCCAAGTACTAGGAACTTAAGATAAGCCTTTCTTCCTTATCTCAAATCATCAAAACTATCCTATTTTTAAAAACTTGAGCCTTGGGGCACCTGAGTGGTGCAGTCAGTTAAGCTTCCAACTCTTGGTTTCGGCTCAGGTTGTGATCTCAGGGTGATGAGATCTCCCTCTTCTCTGCCCCTCCTGCTTGTGCTCTCTCTCTTTCTAAGAAATAAAGAAAATAAATCTTTTTAAAAATAAAATAAAAATAAAGAAAATAAAAATTTAATCTTAAATTTTAAATTTTTTTAAAATTTATCATTAAGGAGTCTGATTCTAATGGCACTTTTAAGATGGCTCTCAGAATACTCCAGAAGGGATACATAGGCCAGCAAGAGTATAGTGGAATTATGTTGGACCACTATATATATATATCTATCTAATCCCCTGTCCCAGGCTATTTCATCTGACTCCTTTTGGGTACCAAACTTGAATACCTAGTATGACTCTGAAAACCAAAGCCTACTGCAGTAGGCTCTTGGTGTCCTCAGTTCTGACACTCTGTTAAGTCATTTTGGGTTTATATCATATTTATAGAACACATCAGGTCAAAATTTAGTTGATAGAATTTATGTGCCTATCTCATTTCCTTTCTTAAAGAGGATTAAACAATTATTTCTTTCCTAGAAGTGGCTGAAATTCAAATACCAAAGAGTCCTACTTACTTTTTGGCCAGTCCTAATACTATCTAGTCCTTGTTGGTCTTACAATTCTTGAAAAAGGCTAAAGAAAATGCAAAAGTCTGAAATACTACCAGTTTTTATAAATTGAACCAAAATATAATGATCCATTACCTGGAGACAGAGACTATTGCCATATAATTTTAGCAGACATGGTCCTAATCTGTAAGGGTCTTATATTTTGGTGAGTAAGACATTTAATGTGATGGACTGGAAAAAATACAATGAGTGGAAATGAGAACAATACAATGAGTACAATAGAGTGGAAAAAATACAATGTGTTACCAAGTTCTGTGGAAGCACTAAAGTGACTCACCTAAGGGCATTGTTAAGGAAGGTTTTCTTCAAGACATGATGTTTGCACTGAATGCTAAATAATGTGTAGGAGGTAGCCAAGAGAATGTATGGACCCAAGAAGAAATGAAGGACATTTGTGGTAGTGGAAAGAGACCAAGCAAAGCCAGAAGAAGAACAAAATGGAGGATTGAAATACATTCATCTCCACACAATGTGTTCCAGAGAAGACTGTGAGATAAAACTAGTGAAGAGTGGGGAAATCATGGGGGAAATGATAGGCCATTCTAATGAGCTTGGATCTTATCCTAAGCAAATATGAATCACTCGAAACCCTTCTAGTTGTCTATGGTCAAAGCAACTAATAGCAAAATTCATGATGTCTGAGGAAATGAGTTAAAAATGAAATGAATTATGAGTAAATCTCAGAAACACAGTTGTGGCATAGACCAGTGATCATGAAGAGAATACTAGGATCTATGATAACACAGTCACTGAAAGTGGTGTAGGGAAGATATTGAATGACAGAATATAAAGATCTAGACTGAGCTTCTTTCAGTGACTATCTAAATGGCTTTTGTGGAGGGACTCAGAAAAAAAAAATGAAATTAAAGTGAGTTCCTAAAGCTTAAAGTCTTATGGAGCATATCATTTTATGTTTTCTTTTAAAATGTATTTGTTTTCTTATTTAATTTGAATTTTAATGGGTGTGTGGGTGCCCCTTAACCTTTCCCATTTTCCAGGTAATTTTGATAATTTTTAGTCCGTTATAGATCTAAGCAATATCCTTGACAGTATGCATACTGGAGTACATGTGTCCATCAAGTACAGTCCCAATGCTAAGGAGTTCTGAGAAGGTATTACATTTCATAAGATGATAAAAGACCTCAAAATGAATATAAGATCAATAAGCAAAAACTCATGGGAAAGGAACAGTGAACACGAGCAGTGTCATTATATTTTATTCATTCAGTCTGTCTAATAGTGCTACTGCTCTGTATTATAGGATGAGTTTTGCTGATATTTTGATAGGAAAAGTGATACTGAACTGGAAGAAGATGACTTGAAATAGAGAACCATTTAAGCTACATAAAAGCCATTTCCATTGTGTATTGCTTAGAGTTTGTCCATTATTGAAATCATAGTTTCATGATGCTGTTATGCATAATATAGTTAATTTCCTCAGTGTTTGCTGCTATGACAGATTTTTTGTTGTCATTGTTTTACTTCTGCTGCTTCAAGCAGGCCATGATGATTAATGAGGAGCAATGGGACTGTAAAGATGGGACATCTGTAAAAGCTCTTCAGGGCTCACTCTGTAGAGTGAAGAGGCTGGGTTCATTGATCTAAAGTAATTCCATTTTAATTATTGCATATATTTAAGAGTACTCCACGGCTTTTATTTACATATTCATTTTGTATTTACATCATATTCTTGCCGAAAGTGTATATTTTCTCTTCTTCATTTTTCTTATACCTGACGCTAGGAAAATTAAATTTAGTCTATTCAAAAATTGGTCAACTCAGGATTTAAAAATAAAAAATTTTATACATATATGAAATAAAGTTATAGCCTAATTTCCTCTAACTTGAAAGTTTTGGGAAATTACCTTTATTGTTCATATTTCAGCAGATTTATTAAAATTACAGTGGTTAATATCTACTATGATACTTAAAAAAATTTAGTGATAAAATATAACAACAAAAAATAAAAACAATAAAAGCGCAATATTGGGATTGGTATAGACAATACATAGAGAAATTGCATATATATGTATATACATATATACATATATTTCTCTACTGCCTTTCACTTTGTTAGGCACTATTGTTGCACATGACTTTCCAGATTTCAAGTTAAAAACCTGGCTTTCTTTCAAATATTTGCTATAATCCAGTACGAAGTTATTGCATTCACTAAAAATTTGCAGATAGCCTCTCATAATGCCTTTTTGACCTAATAATAAGGTTAGGAATAATATTTTAACAAGTATCAGTTATATATCATAGTTGCAAAACCCATAAATTTTATCGTTGGCTTCTCAATTACCATAAGATAAATAAATACTTTTTTCTTTATAGTTATATATGTGTGTTTTTAGATGTGAGGAAGTTGTAGAACAAAGATTATTAAATTAATACTGTAGGCACATTTGCATTTGTTACTCTTGTTCATTTTTTTTGAGATCGATTTATTTATTTTAGAGACAGAGAGATACACTCAAGTGGGGGAAGGGGCAGAGGGAGAGAATCTCAAGCAGACTCCCTGCTGAGCACAGAGCCCAACTCGGGCTAGATCTCACCGGTGAGATCACCACCTAAGCTGAAACCAAGAGTAGGATGCTTAACTCAGCCACCCAGGTGCCCCTCTTGTTCATTCTTTAATCAGCAGTTATGTAATTAAAAATTCTTACAATACACATTCTTATTGGAATGCTTCAAGTATATTAAATAATAGAATGCAACATCTAACCATAATCTATTGAGCAGAATGTGCACAATTAATTTCATTATAATATGTCTGTTTATTTAAAATTCTTGAGTATATATGTTAAGTATATTTACAGGTTTGTATAACTTATACAATGTATATAGGAAATGAAAAATAAAAGGGTAAAAAGGGTATTAAAACAGTAATTATACATAATTCAACTCTACATCATTAACACAATTCTGAACATTTTGTGCTTGTAACTTTTCTATGAATATATAGTCACACATTACATGATTTCTTTTCATAACGATGGGGTTAATTAATCCACAGTGGAAATCAGTTTAAGATTTTACCATAGCATTATGCTGTAATTAAGACTGTCAAACTTCAATTATTATTTGAGAATATGATTTTAACAGTTCAAAAATCTTTTATCACAATATATTCTACTGTTGTTGGATATTAAAGCTTTCCACTTTTTGCTATTTGAATTCTGGTATAAATATTCTTATACTGAAATTATTGTGTAAATCTGTATTTCTTCAAGATAAATTTCCAGAAATAGAATCATATTGGCTTCCTTGTCTTCATACTATTTTTGATTACTTCTAAACGAGGTGCTCCATTAGAAATATATGCAGACCCCAGAAGATCATCCAGAGCTACTGTGTATTTACATAGTTCACAAGGTGATTCTGATGCACCCTCTTTAGCATAACTAAACATTCAGTTTCAACTTTCAGATGATCTCCATGACACAGACTGCCTTTGGGTCATTGATCTCTCTGACAGAGAAGTTTCTGGTGATACTGTAGCAAGTTCCTTAAGTCAAAAATCCTGGAGGACAAGGTGTGATGACATTATTCTGTGAACTTCACCATCCCCGGTGCACATACAGATAAGGTCTAATGAGTACAAGGTTATCTGACTGGAAACACAACACCCCTGGAGCCAGCCAAGTGTTGACGAGGTCAACAATCTTCTAACATTTTTGCTTGGGTTTCCCTCAAGGAAGGATGTCCTTTCTCATACACATTTAGTTGAAATTTAAATTTTTTTTAAAGATTTTATTTATTTATTTGACAGAGAGAGACACAGCAAGAGAGGGAACACAAGCAGAGGGAGTGGTAGAAGGAGAAGCAGGCTTCCCGCGGAGCAGGGAGCCCAATGCGGGGCTCGATCCCAGGACCCTGGGATCATGACCTGAGCTGAAGGCAGACGCTTAACGACTGAGCCACGCAGGCGCCCCTGAAATTTAAATATTTAACTATACCTTAATAAGTCTTCTTTGCTAACAGGAAAATAAAAGTAATAAACATTTTATAAGGTAAAATAAAATGAAGATTGGCTGTAAGTGGAATAAATATTTGATGTTTTCATAAAAGTTTATCATATTTTCTTTCAAATAAAGACTAAATC
The DNA here is from genome assembly GCF_009762305.2 of Zalophus californianus. Taxonomy (NCBI): domain Eukaryota; kingdom Metazoa; phylum Chordata; class Mammalia; order Carnivora; family Otariidae; genus Zalophus; species Zalophus californianus. The sequence goes on from NC_045596.1 coordinate 178,981,182, forward strand.
TGAACGAGATCGTGTAAAATTTTGTGTTGGTATTTTTTTTTTTTTAAGTATTTTGGGAAATGAGATTGTCCTGAGAAATATTTTTGTTAGAAACGAGCTTCAGGGGGAAAATCTTAAGGGTGTCTTTCTTTTATTAAATACCCTCTTAAATATATTTTAATATCCTAATATTTGCTTGTTTTCTTGATATTTTATTTGCATATGTTAATATAAAATTTTAAGCATGCAATTTCTTACACTCCTGCTGTTGTTTTATATTGCAGTGAAGTAAATCTTATTCTAAACATTTGACAGAAAAAAATAAAGTATTGAAAATAATAGACAGAGGCATTCATCAGAAATTTCAAGTGACTTCAACACATGACTATGTTTCAGCATCCTTGAAGTTGATGATTAATTATGCACAAAAAGGAAACAGTTGGTTTATATAAATATTTCATATTATGAGGTTATGCACAAGCCATTTGTTTCAGTTTCTGATGGACTCTAATGGTTTTTAGAAACATTGATGAGACCAAATAAAACTTGATTTTAGAGTATAGATTTAAGTTATTAGAACTTTTATACACTGTTATTTGTTTTTTCTAGTGTTACCAAGATTTAATATAGGCTTCTCTTATGTTCCAATTTTAGCATATGTGCTGCCGAAGCAAGCACTTCTCTTATGTTCCAAACATGTTATTATATATGACAATCTCTTTCAAAATGCATTCCAAAAATAGTTTTATTTTAAGTGATGTTCATTTGGAGACTTGCTAAACATTTATTTCAATGACCTCAAATATGTTCTTTCTCTATCCTTTTTCTTATTTAAAAGTAAGCTCTATGTTGAACATGGGGCTCGAACTTATGACCCCAAGATCAGGAGTCACATGCTTCACCGACTGAGTCAGCCAGGCACTCCTTCCTACCCTTTTGTTTTTTTTCCACAAAAGTTTATTGTTTATACTTTCCGATTCATACTTCTCAGGGACTCAAATAAGACAAATATTACTATATAAACTGCATGCAAATATAATAATAATGATACTAATATTACTCAGAGCATATGTAAAGTAAAAAAATGTGGCCCCAAATTCATTTGCTCCCCAGACTTTTGGCAGATCTCTATCTTTATTTCTGGCTTGCCTGTTAGTCAACATCTTTTAAATAAGTGAAGTTTATCAGAGCAATATTACTCATCTAATGTCAGAATTTTAGAATTGAATATGAGATATCACAGAGATGAGCTAGTTCGAGTCTTTGATGTTTAGAAGAGAACACAGAGAACATAGGGCAGTGTGGCCATATGCCCACAGTTTCATAGGTCAGAGCTAACTCCTAGGTATCCTGACTCACAGTCAAATTTCAGTTAGGTAACCAAGGTCAAATATTTAAACACTTTTAAACTGTGGGCTTTTGAATCATGATGGAAACCAAATGTAAACCCATCACATGAAATTAGGTATCAACTTGGTTTTCCTCCATTGCCTATTCTTCTCAACTCTGTACGACAACTTCTCCCCTGTCCCTTTTGATGAAATCTCATTAAAGCCCAGTGAGTTTTCTGGATAGTCTCAGAAAATTAAAAGTCTTCTTTGTAAAAAAAATGCACTTAATCACTGTACTATTCAAAAACTTCAAACCTCCTTTCTTCTCTCTTATCTGGGGCCTGCTGAGTCGAGCTGCCTTCACACTTAAAGGGGAGATATGTTTCCTTCCTCTCTTTGACCACTCAGCACTTCTGCTCTTCCTTTTCCTCCTCCAGAGTGTCAAAACATGTGAGGGGGTAGGTACAGAAGAAATAAAGGGAAAGAGAACAGTCTCACTTCACTTCCCAAGCCAGCTGTCACTCCCTTAGAACCAACGTCTGGTTTAGGGGAACATTCAGCATTGTTAGTCTGCCAAATTCCAGGAGTGAAAGCCATCTCAATGTGCCAACCTTTCACCTCTTAAATCTCTCAGGCCTGCATCAAACATGGTCCACTATGTCTTCCAAGTCCTATGGAAAATGTATCATCCTCCAGTGGGAGCCACTCCCTGTGCTGGAGCTGGACATGCTTCTCCCTTGGGGTACAGCAGAGCACACATACAAATAAAGCTCTCTTTTCTTCAACTATGCAAAATTCTGTACCTGTACATCCTCAGTTTGGTGGGCATTACAAGTAGCATAAATTATTTTCCAATGCCTCTTTTGCAAGTCCTTCATGGTAGTCTCATAGCTTACTTTGGAATGTAGTGTGTATTTTCTTTGGTTCTCAACTGAAACTGTGATGAAAACAATTCCATTTAATCACCTTGTCACAGATTCTTAGAAAAGTGTAGCATTCATTTTTACATTCCTAGTGCTTATCACGGTGATTAAAACATAGCAGGTATTCAATAATTGCGCTTTTTTTGAATGATTGAAACAATTGTCAATTGTTAATTTAGATCCCATGCCATGTAGAACACACAGAAAGAAACATGTGATTCTTGATTTATTTCTCCCCTGTGAGTTCAACAACAAATTTCTTACCAAATCTTAATAATGGTATATCTTTTCTATCATTTGAATCCTTGTTCCCTCCATACCTTATCTATATCCATGGATGAAATTTAGGTGCTCACCCTCAGTAGGACTGTTCTAAAATACCCACGACTATTTCTCTACACCTTTTTCTCCTTCCATTCAGTATTTCATACTATCTTCAGGGTTATTACTCTAAAACGTTGACTTTGATCATTTCATACTATCCCACCACTCTGTCCTCCATTTTAATCCATTTCTGGTTTCCTCTCATATATTGAATAGGGTCCAAATTCCCTAGAATGATGTGACACAACAAAATTTTTCAATGTGTCTAACTCCCCATTATTGATATGTATCATTTTCCCACTTACCGTCTTGAAGTTCAACAGTACTCAACTGCAAAGGGATTGCAGACTGGGCCATGTTCTTTATATTTTTCAACTTCTGCAAACCTGTTTCCTTTGCATGGAAAACCTTCCTTTGTTATATATCTGATGCTCTTCAAGTGATAGTGCAAATGATATTTTATAACTTTACTCAGAAACAGTCACCTTCCCGTTTCTGCTAACTCCAGACCAAATTCTCTTAATGCATATATCACTCTATATCATCTGTTGACATATCTGCCTTTTCAACTTGACTGAAGGGCAGTCTCCTTATAATCAATCAAAGAATGAATGGTTGCAAAATCAATGAACTAAACCTTCTTAAATTGCTAGTATACTGGTGGGAGGAAAAACATATCACGAGCATAGAATCTGGAACACAAATGGGGAGAGTGGGATGGAAGGATTAACTGTGTAAATTACATAACAGTTATCAGTTCCATTTATTTTCAAAGAGTTTAATAGTCACTAGAACAGTACAACATTAAGTGGTCTGCTTCTCCCTACTCAGAGCTCTGGATATTTTAGTCAAGCTAAGACTACCGAGAGCAAAGTGGCCGCAGTAGTAAATGCATGCATAGAAGCAGTATTGTGAGATAGTGAGTGCATTAAGGTTTTCCTGATCAGCTCTTCACAACTATTGGGCAACTCATAACAAGTTGAAAAGGTCTTAAAAGAGGATAAAATATTGTGAAATAGTGATTACAGACTCTCAAATGTTTCTATATTCTCTAAATTACTATTTTCCAAGCAGCATGCATCCTGCCAATGAGCTAGGTATCTATGGGAGATAGAATCTCCCAGCTATAAAGCTGATTCTCCTAAATACCAGACCACATCTTTGGGTTACTAACAGTAACAATGCTCCATTAAGGTGTCATAATAAAGAGGCTGGTGTTTTCCTATGATTTACCTCTATGTGGGACTTTGTGATGTACTCAAGGTACACAAAAAGCCCCTGAGAAATCTCCTTAGTAATCCATGAGGTAGTTTTAAATTCTCAGCCCACAAAAATATGGCAACTGCTATCATAATCTCCTCGAATGTCATGTCTCTCCCCTGATAAATTGATGTTTTAAGGAAATATCCCTAATTCTTAGTCTATACATTTAATGAGGACACGTCTCTTTAAAAAAAAATTAGTAGGAAGAAATTGCTCCACTTTTTGTTCTTGCTATATAACTTAATTTTAATTACCTAGCTTAGGTTGAATTCCCTAGAAATCAGAGCCTGAAGAAAAGGCTTATGTGTTAGCATTTTCTGTGAAAAAAGTACAATTGGTCCCCGGGGAGTATGAAAAGGGGGATAAAAGCAGTGAGGCAGGAAAGAAGGAAGAACATACACAATGAGAAGAGTTACCCAGATGGCCATCATTGTCAGAGAAGCCTTATGAACGATGACATCTGAGGACAATCATCTGTCAGGGACAATAATTATCTGCTTCCCTATCCTCTATTGATCAAATGCTGTACCACAGTGTTTTAACTCCTGCACACTCCTGGGTTGTGATACCAGGTCTCTTTAGGCAGCTATTAAGAAAGCCAGAGCTCCTGTGGGACCTAATTGGTCAAGCTCACAACAATCTTTGGTCAATGTCAAGCACGGGGTTTCGTGATCTCTTGTGGGAAAAGTCGTAGCAGCAGCAGGAGCAGAGACTGAGCTTCACAACCAGAGACCAGTACATGCAGCTGCTAAAGGTCTGTCTAGCCAGCAAGCAAGGCAAAAGCATGGAGCCCAGGTGAAGCTTAAACAGAGACCATCACTCTAGCTATATCTCATGCCTTTTCATGACGCCAATCTATAAAAGCCAGTGTTGCCTGAAATCAATCTAACTACTTTAGATGGCTAGTTTAGCTACTATTTCTTTGTTCTTCTTGTTTGTTTGCTTGCCTCAGAAGAAGCAACTGTACATGATTCTTGAGTTCGCCAATCAAGAGTCAGCAGGTGATTAGCTTCCAGTTTTATGGAAAACTCTAGAACTGCTTCAAACAAAGAAATAAACGAAATGAGTCCCTGGAGTTGGAGGTCATATGCATGGATGTCATTTCACTATTAGAGCATTGGCCTCCAGTTTCCTCTCTGACTCTAGTCAGGGATGGTTGTAAACCACAAACGGGTGGCAGCAATGGCAAAACCAGGGTGGTGGGAATAGACTATGCCAACCTCAAGAACCACCTCAGAAAGAGACCATGTCTCCAAATGTTCATGTCATTCATTTGTTGCAAGTATCTTTTCAGCCAAAATAACAAACTGTCTTCCTTTAATGAGAAATAGCTGTGATTAGCCATCATTTGCTTTTGAGAACAGAAGCAATGCTAGCATTGGTAAAGAATCACATAGCATCCTAGCGATGTCCGGTAAGGAAGGGCAGTGATGTTGAAGAGATCACATCAGGGGTCACTGATGGAAATGAATCTACCTGTTTAGAAATGTGCAGTATTCTGAGGATTTAATCTGAAGAGGTGCTTGTCTAGCCCACTCAATAAGCAGTAACACAACATGTTTTTCTTTTAGCTTCTGCACATCAAACCACAGCTACCCAATTCATTTTCAAAAATGGAAATTCAAGAGTCTGACTGTTTGTATACTTTAGAGATACAAGAAAGCAGATGTGGGTATGTTTTAGCTTTTTAAAATATATCATAGATGAATTGTATCCAAACAATTCTGACTATGGGTAATTTTGAGATACATTAGTCTAAAACTTTATGTTCCACAACCCCTTTAAACTCTTTCACAAAAATTATGGTTATTTGATAATCATTAGAAAAAATGGAAAAAATACATACTAAATAATTTAGAGTTCAGCTTTTTTTCTCCATAAAATTTTTAATTTTCCTCATAGTAAAAATACAATATGTTCTTTATGGGGATTTTAGAAAAACAGAGAACAAAAAGTAAATAAATGAAAAGCACTCAAAATCTCTATCTCTGGAAATAATTACTGAATTTTGGATATATAATTAAATAGGTAGCTAGATAATATAATTTTTTACCCCTCTCTCACATTTTCTAATTCTTCCATCTTCTTCAATCATTCTTGATAACTTTTAGAAGATGTCTAGGCCTGGTCTTTTCTTCCTTTTGGCTTAGGGGTCAACCAGTTATAGTCCACTTGACAAATTCTGCCTGCTGTTTATTTTTCTACAGCCCAAAAATTAAGAACAGTTTTTACTTTAGTTTTTTAAAAAATCAAGTGAACAGTAATATTTTATGACACATGTAAATATATGGAATTCAAAGGTGTGTCCACAGATGAAGTTTTCTTGGAATACAGTCACATTTATTTGATAACTGTTATCACAGTTAGGTTATGAGATTCATAAATCTCTCTTGTTTGTTTCTGGAACTCCCTCAGGCTGAATTTGAGGAAGATAATCAGCAGTCCGTACTAGTTCACCATTTTATTCAGAATTGTACTTCTATTTCTATTTTTTTATTCATATTTGTTTATGTGTAAAGGAACTAAAAGCAGTCACAAGAAACAAAAACAGTGGGTATATGGAAGTATGTGGAAATGCTGTGAACCTAGATAAGATGGATATATACTTCTATTACATATACCTCATTGGAATGTACTAGCTATTTTTTTATTTTTGTTATTTTTTATTATTAGGTACCTCTATTTCTAAATTAAAGACTTGGGTAATCATTGGCACTGAAAAATTCCTTGTTTAATTTTTATTATAGAAGTTTTAAAACATTTACATAAAACCTCACAGCTGTAATACTGACATTGATGATTATTATCAAAATATCTTTCGAGTAAAGGTTAAAATAGTATAGCCACATTACAAAGGATTTATAATATTTTAATTGTATGGATATTAATAATATAAACTTTTACTGACAATTTGAAAAGGAATTAAGGGACGACCTGGTTTATTTATTAATCAGTCTTATACATTTTTTTAAGGGGCAAGGTCAATTTATTTCCTTGTTTCTATTTATCACTAGACAATTGTTTCTCAAACTTCAATAAACTTTGACTTTATTTCCCAATTTCAGCCTCTGTGAGTGGTGTATGCTTGTTATAAAAATAACAGTAACTATTTGTATGACCAGCGCAATGAACTATCCACGGCATGTTGAGTACAGATGCAGACAAATAACGAAAAAGCTGCAACGTGTAACATGCTATTTTTCATGGAAACATATGAAAACTAGTTACGAGTTCACCTTTTGTTTCTTTGGAAATTTAGACAAAGAGCTTTTCTATAACATACATTTATAACTTTATGAAATATCGTTTTTTATAAATTTTATTTATTTATTTATTTATTTAGAGAGCAGGGGGAGGGACAAAGGAAGAGGGAGAAAGAGAATCTCAGGCAGACTCCATGCCGAGCACAGAGTCTGAACTCAGGCTTGATCTAAAGACCCTGATGAGATCATGACCTGAGCCAAAATAAAGAATCGGATGCTTAATCGACTGAGCCACTCAGGTGCCCCTAAACTTTACAAAATATTAAACAATTTAGGATTCATCTGTATATTGCCTTTTCTCTTAACCAAAACTGTAGCCAGGTACTCAAAAACTACAGGTTACGACAACAATGTACATGCAAATTTTGAATTCGGTATAGAAAATTCTGCACTTGTTTTGATTAAATTTTCTTTTTGACCCCTGTGTAATAAAGAGAACAAGCATATTGTGGCAGGAGACTGGGTTAGATGACTCCATGAATATCTTGGATTTGTCACAATAAAAATAAAATTTGAATCTGCTTTACTAACGACAAAAAAAGCAAACATACATGAAGAATCCTTAACTATAGCATATATTATAGCACAAGAGTACGTAGAGCTACCTTCACTGTACAACTTTTGGCAAGTAAAGTAACGTATATCATTCCACATAGATGATAGATGAAGTTCAGTCTTAGCATCTGCCAAGGAAACTCACATTCTCAATGACATTCACTGTGATATTTAATAACTCTGAAATTTCAGAAAACTCTCTCTTATTTCTAATCTCATTCATGTTGTCATACTCCATTTTTTCTAATTGGGTCCTTAGAGAAACATAAATATCAACTGTCCCCCTGCGAAAACTCATTCTTTAACTCGATTTGTTAAATAACATTTTGATCTCGGTCTAAGTGAACTAGGTCTAAATAAAAGTTAATCAGCTTTGGGGCTTTGCTCAACTCCTTTCTATTTTGTCAATGCCTTTTTAAATTGTAGAAGTCAAATGTGGACTTCTGCCTGAACCATATGACTTGGGATTTTGTTCAAATGGGATTAAATTTGAATTAAGAACAAATTAATCTACTAGGCAGAAGACTATATACACAATCTTCTATCATTGTCAAATATAATAACAAAGCTATGGATGATAATGAGGATTATTCTATTTTGAATCTGTATAGATAAATGGTCTGTGTGTTCTGACACAAAAAAGACATGGACAATATTGTATTAACAATTACACTTTCCAAAAAAGGTAGGAATATAAATCTAGCTAAAGCAATATATATTATAGCAGAGTAGGAAAGAATCTGTATGATTAAATGTGTGTGTAACCTCAAGGTAAGATTTTATTTCTTTATCTGAAACTACTAAATTCCTCTCATATTGCTATCACTAAATTTTCTAAGAGACTGGACTAAATGCAATTTCATCATTGATATTATACCCATATAAAATATGACTCTAAGAAGAGTATTGCTTTGACTTCTTACAGTACAATTATTCCTGAGCCCTTAAATCTCAAATCTTTGATGGTGTTTTAATGGTACTTAGGTTTTCTATATTGTCCACCTAATTAGAAAACACCATCACTAATAATAATTATTACTGTGATTCCTTTGTGGTTCGAAAGAAAGTTTGTGTGAAACTGATTTTGAACATCTTTCCAACCAGGGAATTATATCCTTAGGCTTTTGTTCCTATTAATTTGACCTTTCTTCAGGGTTCTTAATTCATGTGCTTTGGCTTTTTTACTGAGCTTTATTAAAGAAGATTTACTTGGCCAGTTATATATATGGAGACAGGACTGGGAAGATGAGAGACAGAAAAAGTATGTAAGAAAAGAGAATGACATCAGTTAACATAGAAAATAAAAGTGATTCTTATATTTTGATAATCACATCCTTCCTTAAATGAGGTCGATGTTATTCTAGATCAGACAAAGATTTCCTGTGCTACTATATATATTTTACCACAACTATAAATTTTGAGACTTTATGTGATTTTAATTAGTATAATAGGACAAAAGTTTTTTCAGTTACATTCTTGAGATGGAGTCCTAATTCTTTTGAAACAAATGCATTCAAGATAGTAATTTAAGAAAAAAAATAAAATAGTAACTTAAGGTAGAGAAGGCATGAAACTTAGTTTTCTTTTTACTATAATTGGCATAGGCATACATATCTCATTAGTTACTACAATTAAATGAGGTAGTAAGTTTATATAATATTAGTAAGAATGTATTTCATGAGTTCTTATGTCCCAGGCAATATGTCAAAGTGCTTTATGCACATTATTTTGAACATCTAATGTGCAATCTATCATTACTAGGTCCATTCTCCCCCTCTCTCCTGAGTTTTCATCTAGCTTTTAATTTTATGCAATACCTTTATCCACTAAGGTAGGATTTTTTTTTCCCACTATGGTAGATTCTTAAGTTTTTTATATCACAATCTTTGGGAATCAGATAAAAAGTATCCTTTCATTATCACAAAAAAATTTCAATTGACTTTTTAAAAGTGGGGACACAAATTTAGAGACTACTTAGAGATCGATGAAATCTATATGCTAGGTAAATAGAAATAAGATGACCAGAGTCAACTCTTTTAATAGAAATATGCATAAAAAACTTTCTTCTTGAATTAAAAATATATAATCTGAGAGAGTAACAAGGAATATTTGAGTCAGTCCAGATAGTATTATGAGGGAATTATGATAGGGCACTTTGTTATAGCAAAAATACTTACAAGAAATATATGTATTTATATCTAAGAATCTTTAGACATAAAAGAAGATTGTCCCTGAATCATAAAATTATTTTTGTATATATGATTCAATGTGTCCTAAAACATACATATTTTCCTTGTGCTCTGTTCTGTATTTCTGAATGTCATCAATCTCCTCCTACAAACATTGTAATTGCTAGATGTATTTAACTTCGTCTTTATCAAACCAGTTTTCAAACTATATTGGCTCTGGTTAAAAAGAATAAACTTAGTCTTATTTGTATTCCTTCCATACTATCAAAACAAGGAATTCAATAAACGTTGATTGTGCAGTGACTATATGAAGGGGCAAGGAAAACTTGCAGATGGCCTGAACATTATTCAGAATATTTTTCTCCCTCTGTACTTTAATTGAATTCTGATTAACCCCTAACGATACTGATCCCCCTGCATCACTTTCTAAAAGTTATTAATTGTTGGATACCATTATAGCTCAGTGTCAGAGGTAAGTTATATACCTCACTCCACATTCACACTATTGTTCCTCTTTCTCCTAAAAATCCATATAGTTTTGAAGATCCTGCCTATTTATTACATCTCCTTCCTATCATCATTTATGCCATTAACCATCTTTTAGTTCCACTAACTGTGACTTCTAAACACACACACACACACACACACACACACTCGTATTTATTAATATTTTGTAAACCAGTTCCACTAACTGTGACTTCTAAACACACACACACACACACACACTCGTATTTATTAATATTTTGTATACTCTTCCTCTGTATTGCTATGATCATTCTTGGTGTTTTAAACACCTAGTGTTTCATTTATTTTATGTCCCCAATTACAACTACTATTTCTCAACCTTTCCTCAGCTACCAACCTCAGTGGTTGCATACTAAAATCATAAAATAGACCACCTTCAAAAATCATAAATTAGGCCCCCCCATACTTTGTTCCCAGCCACCTATCCTTCTGTCTCTCTTGCTCCAGTGCCCCTACTACAACATTTGGTTTCGATTTATCAAGACCTTCAATCCTTTGAGTGACCCATTTCTCCCTCTCATTAGTCCTTTCTGACTATGCTTCCTTTCTTTTCAAATCCCACTTCCCTAATTCATCAATATAGTCACTCTCTTTCAAATACTTTCAACAGGCTTCTCCTTTCATGTTTGTTGTTGCAGACTGAGAAATGTTAACCTTGAATGAATATCTAGATCGTATTTCCCTATGCCTTTTTCCATATAACAGAATTGCTGGAAACAATCACATAAACAAGGAGGCTGATCCCATTGTGGGTTCACAATTGTGAAACTCAAGTAGAACCTCAATATTTCCCAGTGTTCCTACTAAGTATCCTCAAAAAGTGCTATTTCTCATTTGGCTCAATTAATTTTTAACCTTTTTTACTTTTCAGAAACCCCCCACCCTCTTTCCACCGGCTTAACTCTCTCAGTTTATTACTACAAGTTCTCTTTAAGAGAATTCAAGGTAAGAGAGTACCTAACTTTTTCTTGTTCAGGAGATAAAGTTTCCCTACTTAGGAAAGTTCCAAGTCATCCTCATGTGCTCTGGGTATTCATCTCCTAATCTTCTCAATAATCTTTCCATATATAAATAAAAATTACTTTTCCTGAAACATGTGAGAGTAACTTGAGAACATCATATTCCTGTACTCAAAATACTTAAGTGTGTATTAAAACAACAACAACATTCTCTTATATAATCATGGTACAATTCTCAAATTCAGGATTTTTAACAGTGCTGAGATACAATTATTTAATGCAAGAATCAGCAAACATTTTTTTGCAGAGAGCCAGATAAATATTTTAGGATTTGTCCTTGTCTCTACTGTAGTAGCTCACAAGCAGTCATAGGCAATACATAAACCAATGAGTGTGGCTGTGTTCCTCCTATAGCTTTATTGATAAAAATAAGTGTCAGGCCCTGAATTGAACCACATTTTACATTCCCAAATTGTCAAATAAAAATTTTAATAGAATTCATTCTTGTTTAGGACCTATTTTGTTGCTAGCTTGATTTTTCCTTGTAGTTCCCTCAACTTTTGTTTGATATATTTTGAAGTGTTATTAGACATACATAAATTAAGGTGGTTATATTTTCCTCTTTAATTGACCATTTTATCATTAAGCTATGTCCCTCCTTTTTTCTAGTGATATTCTTATGCTAAAGTAGACTTTGTCTGATTTTAATATAGTTATACTGATCTGCTTTAATTATTATGTGTATGGCATATGTTTTTCTTCATTTTGTTTTCAAATTACCCATGTCATTAGCTTTATAGTGTTTCTCCTGTCTTCATTCTGACAATCTTTGTCTTCCACTAGGAGTTTATTCCACTTTAATTTAATATTAGTATTGACAAATGGATTCAAACTTATCTCCTTATGTGATTTCAATTTATCCCAGCTGTAGATTGATCCTGTCAATTTCTGCATAAATTTTACTATTCAAGCAAACAATGCTTTTTCATAATTTTGAATATTAACCTTTTTTCACTCTAGAATGTTTCTTTTGTGCCAATTCTCTCTGATGAAATTTTTGTATACATCTTCTCCACTCTTTTTTCATTCATATAACATTCATGTTTATGTGAATGGCTGTTTACTCCACTGCTGAGAGCATGTGTATATCTTACCCTACTGTCTGTTTTTTCTCTTGATTTTTCATTTTTCCTGCCTTTTTTTTTGTCCAGTAATATTTAATTTTATGCTGTGCATTGTATGTAAGATTGTGAACAGTACCTTCAGACGATATCTTCTACCAGGAAACATTTCCCCTATTTTATTAGGCAGATAGGTGAGACTTAATACATTAATCCTTTAGGAGGTTGATTTGGATCAAGGCAGGGCTTCAGGCTTATTAAATCTCTATTTTCCCTGATTTACGTCAGTTCCTTAGTAATAATCTTCTTGGATTTTTTGCTGAGAGGTTAATAAATCTCTTGTTCTTCCATATAAAATAGATGACATTTCATTCTCCCCTTTGGAAGTTCCTGAGCTTGGCTTTAGTCTTGTACCTTCCAAAATGGAAAATCTGCCAAATGTTTTAAGGAAGGAACAACCTATGTGCTTGATACTGGCTTCCAACTTCTATAAGAACTTTGTATTTTAAGTTTTGAGAAATTATTGGAGAGTTTACTCTTTTAGATGCACTCACCCCAACATCTGAACCTTTTTAACCTAGTTTTCCAGCTCCAGAAAACTGCAGATGTCCTTTGAGGAGATATAGTCTCGCATCTGGAATCAATATATTTCCATCCAATAGCATCAGACATGTGAGACTAACAAACTTTCAATGGCTTCTTGTTCTCCAGATAAAGTCCATCCATGTGGGGTAAGCCAAATCTTTAGTTTATACTTAGAAGTTTCAATACCTCCACAGGAAAAAAAAAAAAGGCCTGGGACCATCAGTCTACCTTATAAAGCACCCCTTGCTATATAGTTCTAGTTCATTTGGTCCTTGGTGCTTATAAAGCTCGCCCATGTTTTTAAAGGCTGTGTGGAGCATTAAAAAAAAAAAAATTGTCCACCTTGTTCTATTTGTAGCAGTAAGAATTTTAGTTGGCTGAGATTTCCTATGCCCTCTTTAAAAGCAGATGTTAAACCTCACCACTTTTTGTTATTCAATTACTAAAACAAAGGGATGTTATAAATACATGCTAGAATCTGCCAGACATTTGACTGAGTAACATACAAACTTTGTAGGAGGTGAGATCTGAGTAGATAATAGTAAAGTGTATTCACTGTATTTTAAATAATCATATTCAGTACTCATACTGTAATGGTAATATCAAATTTAAGAGCAGTTTCTCAAGATATTCTAGAGGGCATCTGTTCAACCTTTATGGGTTCATAAAGGCCCATAGGACATATCAAATTGTTTGTACTACAGAACAGAATATATAATATACTGCATGAGTAAAAAAGTTGCATTTATAAAACTAAATAAAAAATACACTTATATATAAAGTGATGCATCCCAATGACAAAATATATGAATAGCAAATGGATAAGACCTGGCTTACAAATTCATGTGAAAAGACCTAACCATATAATTGCCAACAAATAAATAGTACACAGGGTGTTATAGCCACCAAAGAACCTAAAAAATGTATAGCCAACCACATCAGTAGAAACATATTGTTCAGAATAAGAGTCAATGTTCTACCTGTAGTAGTACTGAAAAATCTGAATTACTGAGTTTAGCTGGGGATTCAGTTAGGTTTCTCCCACAGAATGAAGTTAGCCCAGAGGAAAGCAAGCCCAGATATGTTTAAAGAGGGCACATATTGAATGGAGCACTGGGTGTTATAAGCAAACAATGAATCATGAAACACTACATCAAAAATTAATGATGTAATGTATGGTGATTAACAAAACATAATAAAATTAAATAAAAAACAAACAAGCAAGCAACTTGTCAAATGGAGAATAAGCTAATGAACTGAGTAAATTTAGCCTAAAATCATCACTAGCAGAATGTTGATGTGATGTGAAATATAAATTAGATCTATTTTGTTCAACACTTGAGAGAAAAACTCAGTCAAATAAGTTATAGGAGGCAGCTATAAATATGGCGAAATTACCCACTTGGAGCTATGTAAGGGGCTGCCTTGCAATAAAGGCTGCTCCACGACAGTGGAAACTTCTTAGTGCCCCACCACCTCTCAGAAAGCTTGGACAGATGATTAAACATTATTTAGGTCATATTTCATATATTCACAATATTTATCAAAAACACATGGGCCCACATACAATGCTTGATATTGGCATTTTAAGAAGAAAAAAAATGATTCTCACCATTGGGGGAGAAAACAAAACTAAAGAAATTAATATTTAAGAAAAAAAAAGTATAAGAAGCCTTACCATCCCACAGCACAGGAAAGTGGTTTCTATGTCTCTACATTTAACGATTCTAGATCGGTGATTTGTTCATGTAGGAGAAACAAACAGTGCACAGGTTCTCTATCAATATAGATCTATGGGTAAAGATTGGAGAGAGGTTCATGTTGCAACCTTCAGTGGTTTATATCAGGCACAAATAAGAATTCCTACCATTGTTGACAATTTCCTGTAAAAAAGTTGTGTCTTCTCACAACTACAGAAGATCCCTGGACTTAACGACTTTTTGGCTTTACAATGGTGTGAAAGAGACACATATTCAGTAGAAATCACACTTCAAAGTCTGAATTTATATTTTCCCAGGCTAGTAATATGTGGTGTGATCCTCTCTCGTATGCTAGGCTGCGGCCGTGAACCACACATCTCCTAGTCAGCCGCACCATCACAAGAGCAAACAACCTGTACACTTACCAGTCATTACGTACCCATACAACCATTCTGCTTTTCACTTTTAGTAAAGTACTCAATAAATTACATGAGGTGTTCAATGCTTTATTATAAAATAGCCTTTGTTCGATCATATTACCCAACTGTCGGCTAACATAAGTATACTGAGCATGTTTGAAGTAGGCTAGGCTAAGGTATGCTGTTCAATAGGCTAAATGCGTTAAATACATTTTTGGCTTATGATGTTTTCAGGGTACAATGAGTTTTTCAGGATGTAACTCCATTTTAAGTTAAAGAAGATCTATAGACTAAAATACTAACTACAGAAAACAAGTATGATTCTGCTGTTATTTTGGCCAAAATAATTTATTACTATTATATTTAAAAGGAAGATTATCAGGATCAATTATTAGTAATAGAAACTATTTAGCATTTGGATTTGGGCTACATGCTAATGAAGTAAATGTATTTGGCTTTTTCTCTAAAGAGTCTGCAAATTGGTTTTCTGTGTCAAATCTTTTTTTTAAATAATTTTTTATTGTTATGTTAATCAACATACATTACAACATTAGTTTTTGATGTAGTGTTCCATGATTCATTGTTTGTGCATAACACCCAGTGCTCTACGCAGAACGTGCCCTCTTTAATACCCATCACCAGGCTAACCCATCCCCCCACCCCTCTCCCCTCTAGAACCCTCAGTTTGTTTTTCAGAGTCCATAGTCTCTAATGGTCCGTCTCCCCCTCCGACTTACTCCCCTTCATTCTTCCCCTCCTGCTATCTTCTTCTTCTTTTTCTTTCTTAACATATATTGCATTATTTGTTTCAGAAGTACAGATCCGTGATTCATCAGTCTTGTACAATTCACAGTGCTCATGTGTTAAATCTCATGTGTAACTCTTTAGAAAGTCTAGAAAATTCATTTTCTAAAATGAATCCTTCACTTCCTTGCATGGTATTCTCTCTGAAGGATACCAAAGTGTCCTGCTAATTCCAAGAAGTTGCCTTATCCCTAGCATATTGCTCTAATCGTATTCCTACCTACTACCATTTTGCTCAACTGGGCAGATCCTAATTCAAAAAACTGCCTGTTTCATAAAGCCTGATCCAATCAGGTTAGTTATAAGGGAATTCATCATTCTCTGACCTCTATTTACACTTACACTTAGCAAACTTGTTCAGAGTATATTTAAAATGGGATGGAAAACTCAGCTGCAGCAAAAGGGTTCCCTTCTCACAAACCAAGCTCCAAATGATTGACAGACCTTATTTAAAATATGTTGAAAAGAATTATGAAGCTTGGCTGAATTGATGTTTTAGTAATACTGTATATCTAATATCATAGAAGGCATTACAGAATATTTTTACTTGTTACATCATGATAGGTTACTCATACTATTAAAAATTATTTGATCATTTCATTTTTAATGAAAACACTAACATTACATTATATTTGCATTATTTTTAAAGTTTTTAGTTAAATTCCAGTTTGTTAACATATAGTTTAATAATAGTTTCAGGTGTACAATATAGTGATTCAACACTTCCATATAACTTCCAGTTCATTAACATATAGTTTAATAATAGTTTCAGGTGCACAATATACTGATTCAACACTTCCATATAATACCCAGTGCTGATCATAACAAGTGCACTCCTTAATCCCCATCACTCATTTCACCCATTCCCCCACTGACCTCTCTTCTGGTAACCATCAATTTGTTCTCTATACTTAAGAGTCTCTTTCTTGGTATGCTTCCCTCTTTCCCTCTTATTTTTTCTTTTTTTCTTTTATTTTTTTTGCCCTTTAATCTGTTGTTTTGTTTCCTAAATTCCACATATGAGTGAAGTCATATGGTACTTGTCTTTCTCTAAGTGACTTACTCTGTTTAGATGAATACTTGCTAGCTCCATCCACATTGTTGCAAATGTCAAGATTTCATTTTTTTATGGCTGAGTAACATTCCATTCTGTGTGTGTGTGTGTGTGTGTGTGTGTGTGTTTGTGTGTGTATGTGTGGTGTCACTTCTTTTTTATCAATTCATCTATTCATGGGCACTTGGGCAGTTTCCATAATTTTCTTTTTCAAGAATCCTTTGGCTATTCAGAGTTTTTTGTAGTTCCATCAAATTTTAGGATTGTTTGTTCTAGCTTTGTGAAAAGTGCTGATAGTGTTTTGGTAGGGTTGCATTAAATGTGTAGATTGCTTTGGGTAGCAGAGACATTTTAACAATATTTATTCTTCCAATCCATGAGCATGGAATGTCTTTCCATTTCATTATGTCATCTTCAATTTCTTTCATCAGTTTACAGTTTATATTTTTCAGAGAACAGGTCTTTCACCTCTTTGGTTAGGTTTATCTTTAGGCATCTTATTGGTTTTGGTGCAATAGTAAATGTGATTGATTTCTTAATTTCTCTTTCTGCTGCTTCTTTTTTCTTTTCCTTTTTATTTTTAGTTTTGCAAAAGATTTCTTTATGTTGATTTTGTTCTTTTTTATTTTATTATTTTTAGTTTTTATTATTTTTTTATTTTTTAAATTTTATTTTATTATGTTATGTTAGTCACCATACAGTACATCATTAGTTTGTGATGTAGTGTTCCATGATTCATTGTTTTCGAGTAACACCCAGTGCTCCATGCAGTACGTGCCCTCCTTAATACTCATCACCGGGTTAGCCCATCCCCCCACCCCCTCCCCTCTAAAACCCTCAGTTTGTTTCTAGGAGTCCATAGTCTCTCATGGTTGGTCTCTCCCTCGGATTCCCCCCTTCATTTTTCCCTTCCTTCTCCTAACGTCCTCCAGCTATTCCTTATGTTCCACAAATAAGTGAAATCATATGATAATTGACTTTCTCTGCTTGACTTCTTTCACTTAGCATAATCTCCTCCAGTCCCATCCATGTTGATGTGAAAGTTGGGTATTCATCCTCTCTGATGGCTGAGTAATACTCCATTGTATATATGGACCACCTCTTCTTTATCCATTCGTCTGTTGAAGGGCATCTCGGCTCTTTCCACAGTTTGGCTATTGTGGATATTGCCGCTATGAACACTGGGGTGCATATGGCCCTTCTTTTCACTACATCTGTGTCTTTGGGATAAATACCCAGGAGTGCAATTGCTGGGTCATAAGGTAGCTCTCTTTTTTTTTTAATTTTTTATTATTATGTTAATAACCATATATTACATCATTAGTTTTTGGTGCAGTGTTCCATGATTCATTGTTTGTTCATAACACCCAGTGCTCCATGCAGAACGTGCCCTCCTCAATACCCATCACCAGGCTAACCCATCCCCCTACCCCCCTCCCCTCTAGGACCCTCAGTTTGTTTTTCAGAGTCCATCATCTCTCATGGTTCGTCTCCCCCTCTGACATACTCCCCTTTTCTTCCTCTCCTGCTATCTTCTTCTTTTTCTTTTTTCTTAAAATATGTTGGATTACTTGTTTCAGAAGTACAGATCTGTGATTCAACAGTCTTGCACAATTCACAGCGCTCACCATCGCACATAGCCTCCCCAATGTCTATCACCCAGCCACCCCATCCCTCCCACCCCCAACCACTCCAGTAACACTCAGTTTGTTTCCTGAGATTAAGAATTCCTCATATCAGTGAGGTCATGTGATACATGTCTTTCTCTGATTGACTTATTTCACTCAGCATAACACCCTCCAGTTCCATCCACGTCGTTGCAAATGGCAAGATCTCATTCCTTTTGATGGCTGCATAATATTCCATTGTGTATATATACCACTTCTTCTTTATCCATTCATCTGTCGATGGGCATCTTGGCTCTTTCCACAGTTTGGCTATTGTGGACATTGCTGCTATAAACATTGGGGTACACGTACCCCTTCGGGTCCCTACATTTGTATCTTTGGGGTAAATACCCAGTAGTGCAATTGCTGGATCGAACAGTAGCTCTAATTTCAACTGTTTGAGGAACCTCCATACTGTTTTCCAGAGGGGTTGCACCAGCTTGCATTCTCACCAACAGTGTAGGAGGGTTCCCCTTTCTCCACATCCCCGCCAACATCTGTCGTTCCCTGACTTGTTAATTTTAGCCATTCTGACGGGTGTGAGGTGGTATCTCATTGAGGTTTTGATTTGGATTTCCCTGATGCCGAGCGATGTTGAGCACTTTTTCATGTGCCTGTTGGCCATTTGGATGTCTTCTTTGGAGAAATGTCTGTTCATGTCTTCTGCCCATTTCTTGATTGGATTATTTGTTCTTTGGGTGTTGAGTTTGATAAGTTCTTTATAGATTTTGGATACTAGCCCTTTATCTGATATGTCATTTGCAAATATTTTCTCCCATTCTGTCGGTTGTCTTTTGGTTTTGTGGACTGTTTCTTTTGCTGTGCAAAAGCTTTTTATCTTGATGAAATCCCAATAGTTCATTTTTGCCCTGGCTTCCCGTGCCTTTGGCGATGTTTCTAGGAAGAAGTTGCTGTGGCTAAGGTCGAAAAGGTTGCTAAGGTAGCTCTCTTTTTAACTTTTTGAGGAACCTCCACACTGTTTTCCAAAGTGACTATACCAACTTGCTTTCCCACCAATAGTGTAGGAGGGTTCCCCTTTCTCCACAACCTCTCCAACATTTGTTGTTTCTTGCCTTGTCCATTTTTGCCATTCTAACTGGTGTAAGTGGTATCTCAATGTGGGTGTTTTTTTTTTTTTGTATTCTTTTTTTTAATTTTTTTATTGTTATGTTAATCACCATATATTACATAATTTGTTTTGGTGTACTGTTCCATGATTCATTGTTTGTTCATAACACCCAGTGCTCCATGCAGAACGTGCCCTCTTTAATACCCATCACCAGGCTAACCCATTGAATTTTCCTGATGGCTAATGATGATGAACATTTTTTCATGTGTCTGTTAACCATTTGTACGTCTTCTTTGGAGAAGTGTCTGTTCATGTCTTCTGCCCAGTTTTTGACTTGATTATTTGTTTGTTTGGGTGTTGAGAGTTTGAGTTCTTTATAGATCTTGGATACCAGCCCTTTGTCTGTAGTGTCATTTACAAATATCTTCTCCCATTCTGTAGGTTGCCTCTTTGCTTTGTTGACTATTTCCTTTGCTGTGCAGAAGCTTTTTATCTTGATGAAGTCCCAAAAGTTCATTTTTCTTTTGTTTCACATGCCTTTGGAGAGGTTTCTTGAAAGAAGTTGCTGTGGCCGATGTCGGAGAAGAGGTTACTGCCTATGTTCTCCTCTAGGATTTTGATGGATTCCTGTCTCACATTCAGGTCTTTCATCCATTTTGAGTTTATCTTTGTGTATGGTGTTAGAGAATGGTCGAGTTTCATTCTTCTGTATATAGCTGTCCAATTTTCCAAGCACCATTTATTGAAGAGACTGTCTTTTTTCCATTGTATACTTTTTCTTGCCTTGTTGAAGATTGACCATGGAGTTGAGGGTCCATATCTGGGCTCTCTATTCTGTTGCCATTGGTCTATATGTCTGTTTTTGTGTCAGTACCATGCTATCTTGGTGATCACGGCTTTGTAATATAGCTTGAAATCAGGCAGTGTGATGCCCCCAGCTGTTTTTCTTTTTCAACATTTCCTTGGCAATTCGGAGTCTTTTCTGATTCCTTATAAATTCTAGGTCCTGTGACTTTACTGAATTTATCAATTCCAGCAGTTTTTGGTGTAGTGGTTTTCCTTTTTTTTCTTAAGATTTTATTTATTTAATTGAGAGTGAGCGAGCGAGAGAGAGCACAAGCAGGGGTAGAGGCAGAGGGAGAAGCAGACTCCCCTCTGAGCAGGGAGCCCAACATGGAGCCTGATCCCAGGACTCTGGGATCATGACCTGAGCCAAAGGTGGACTTAACCACCTGAGCCTCCCAGGCACCCCTTTCAAGGTTTCTATACATAGTATCATGTCATCCACAAATAGTGAAAGTTTGACTTCTTCCTTGCTGAATTGGGTGCCTTTTATTTCTTTTTGTTGTCCGATTGCTGAGGCTAGGATTTCCAATGTTAAATAACAGTGGTGAGAGTGGATATCACTCTCTTGTTCCTGACCATGGAGGAAAAGCTGTCTGTTTTTCCCCATTGAGGATGATATGAGCTATGGGTGTTTCATATGTTGATGTATGTTCCCTCTAAACCTACTTTTAAAGGGTTTTTATCACAAATGGATGTTGAACTTTGTCAGATGCTTTTTCTGCATCTATTGAAATGATCATATGTTTCTTATCCTTTCTTTTATTAATTTGTTGTATCACATTGATTGATTTACAAATATCAAACCACCCTTGCAGCCCAGGAATAAATCTCACTTGATCATGGTGAATGATTCTTTTAATATATTTGGATTCGGTTTGCTAGTATGTTATTGAGAATTTTTGCATCCATGTTCATCAGGGATATTGGCCTGCGGTTCCTTATTTTAGTGGTGTCTTTGTCTGGTTTTGGAATCAGGGTAATGCTGGCCTCATAGGATGACTGTGGAAGTTTGTCTTCCTTTTCTATTTTTTGGAATAGTTTGAGAAGAATAGGTATTAACTCTTCTTTTTTTAAGATTTTATTTATTTATTTGAGAGAGAGAGAGAGAACTGCACAAGCAGGGGGAGGGGCAGAGGGATAGGGAGAAGCAGACTACCCCCTGAGCAGGGAGTCCAGGCTCTATCCCAGGACCCTGGGATTATGACCTGAGCCGAAGGCAGCCAGTTAACCGACTGAGCCACCCAGGTGTCCCGGTATTAACTCTTCTTTAAATGTTTGGTAGAATTAGCCTGTGAAGCCATCTGGCCCTGGAATTTTGTTTGTTGGGAGTTTTTTGATTATTGATTCAATTCTTTTGCTGGTTATCGGTCTGATTAAGTTTTCTAATTTTCCTGTTTCAGTTTTGGTAGCTTATATGTTTTCAGGAATTTAACCATTTCTTCCAGATTGCCCAATTTGTTGTCATATAGTTTTTTATAATATTCTTTTATAATTGCCTGTACTTCTGGGTTGTTGGTTGTTATTTCTCCTCTCTCATTTGTCGTTTTATTTATTTTGGTCCTGTCTCTTTTCTTTTTGATAAATCTGGCTAGAGGTTTGTCAATTATTATTTTTTTCAAAGAACTAGCCCGTGGTTTCACTGATCTGTTCTTTTTTTTTTTCCCCCTTCCTTCAGCTTGCTTTAGGTTTCATTTGTTGGTCTTTTTCTAGTTCCTTTAGGTGTAAGGTTAGGTTGTTTATTTGAGATTTTTCTTGCTTCTTGAGGAAGGCCTGTATTGCTATATACTTTCCCCTTAGGATGGTTTTTGCTGCATCCCAAAGATTTTGGACTGTTGTGTTTTCATTTTCATTTGTTTCTATGTATTTTTTTTTATTTTTTCTTTGAGTTCCTGGTTAAACAATTCATTGTTTAGTAGCATGTTCTTTAACCTCCATGTATTTGTGATTTTTTCAAACCTTCCAGTCTTTTGGTGTGTGGTATGATTTCAATCTTTTTGTATTTTTTTGAGGGCTGATTTGTGACCTAATATGGGATCTATTCTGGAGAACGTCCTTTGTACACTTGAAAAAAAATGTGTATTCTGCTGTTTTTGAATGGAATGTCCTGAATATATGTTAAGTCCTTCTTGTCCAGTAGATTTAGAGGGAAGATGGCAGCAGAGTTGAAGTATCCTAGGCTCATCTCCTCCCATGAAAACAATTATATAACTATTAAAACACCCTTAATACCCCAGAAGTCAACCTGAAAAATGATGGAATAAACTCCACAACTAAAGGGAGAGAAGAAACCACACTGAAGAATGTAGGAAGTGTGGAGACATGGTTTAGGGTAGAAACAGATCATAAATACTGTGGAAGGGAGACACCATGATTTCAGAGAAGGGTGAGAGAGTAAAAGGAGTACACAGGGGAACACACAAGGAGAAAATCTCCCTGAAGCCATTGCCTTGAAAATCAAGAGGGTCTGAATTTCATGAGTTCTGGAACTAGTGGGGTTTAAAGCCTGGAGTTTTTAAGTGAGTGGGCTTGGCTGGGGTAGAGCCTAGACACTGCCCTGCTCTTGAAGAGAAGGCAGGCAAACAACCTGGGGACAGATGGTATAGAAATAGTGATTTGAAGAATGCCTAGGCACACAGGGCAGAGATTATTCCAGTCTTCTTAGAGACCTTCCCTGAGAGCCAGCATTCACAGAGATGCCTCTCTGAGAACAAAAATGCTGGTTCGTGCCATTTCTTCCCCCACCCCTCAGCATAAACACAGGTCAAGAAGCAGCAGAGCACAGACACTGGCTGCCTAACTTGTTTACACCAAGTCCTATGCTCTGTGCTCTGGCAGGACTGCCCTTTCTAGTCAAGTTTGCCTCAGTCCCAGCATGGTGGGCCCTTCCCCCAAGAAGACTAGCAGAGCCTTCCTCCACCAACACTCCCCCCCCACCCCCACTTATACCACATCTCCTGACCAGAGAGTTCTGCAGGGCCTCAGTTCTCCTCAATTAATATCAGGTCTCATTTCACAAGCAGACCAGAGCATACCTAGTTAAAACTCTACATTCAGGCCAAGGATGAAACACTGCCCACAGTAGGCTAGGAGAGCCCCTGCAGACAACTGGCTTGAAGGACAGAGCAGCCAAAACACAGCAACAGAGCACACACATTGCACACACCAGGGACACTCTCTGAAGTGTCAGGTTGTGGACACTACATGACCTCTTCTTCAGAAGGCTATTACTTTCAGGAACAGGAAACATAATTGGCTTTTCTAACCACAAAAGAAGACAGAGACTTAGACAAAATGCCAAGACAGAGGAATTTATCCCAAATGAAAGAATAAGATAAAGCCACAGCCAGAGAGCTAAGTTAAACAGAGATAAGTAACATGCCTGATGGAGAATTTAAAGTAACATTCATAAAGATACTCGCTGGGCTTAAGAAAAGACCAGAAGATATCAGGGAGACCCTTACCACATAGATAAACAAGTTAAAAAAGAATCAATCAGAGATGAAGAATGCAATAAACAAGATTGGGAACAGGCTTGATGCAATGAATAGCAGACTGGAAGAAGTAGAGGAATGAACCAGTGATACAGTAGACAAAATAATGGAAAATAATGAAGTTGAACAAAAGAGAGAAAGAATTATGGAACAAGAGAATAGACTTAGGGAATCAGTGACTCCCTCAAACATAATGACATCCATATTATAGGCTTCCCAGAAGAGGAGAGAGAAAAAGGAGCAGAAAATTTATTTCAAAAAAATAACAGCAGAAAACTTTCCTAATCGGGAAGGAAACAGACATCCAGAAGGCACAGAGAACTCCCATCAAAATCAATAAAAGCAGGCCAACACCAAGACATATTGTAATTAACTTTGCAAAATATTCTGATAAAGAAAAAAATCTTAAGATCATCAAGGCTAAAGAAATCCTTAACTTATAAAGGAAGACCTATAAGGCTAGCTAGAGATTTCTCAACAGAAACTTGGCAAGCCGAAATAGAATGGCATGATGCACTCAAAGTACTGAAGAGGAAAAATCTGCAGCCAAGAATACTCTATCCAACAGGGCTATCATTTGGAATAGGAAAGATGAGGAGTTTCCCAGACAAAAAACTAAAGTTCATGACTATTAACCAGCACTGCAAGAAACATTAAATGGAACTCTTTGAGTGGAAAGGAAAAATCAAAAGTGACAAAGACAAAAAAACGATCAGAGAACATCTCCAGAAACAATGACAAAAGGAGTATAAAATGGCAGTAAGTTCATATCTATCAATAATTACTTTGAATGTAAGTGGACTAAACATCCAAAAGACTCCAATCAAAAGACATAGGGTATCAGAATGGATTAAAAAAAAAAAAGAAGAAAAAGACCCATCTAGATCTGCCTACAAAAGACTCATTTTATACTGAAGGACAATTGCAGATTGAAAGTGGGGAGGGTGGTAGTGGAAAAACATTTATCACACAAATGAATCTTAAAAGAAAGATGGAGTAGCAATATTTCTATGAGACAAACTAGACTTTAAAACAAAGATTGTAACAAGAGATGAAGAAGGGCATGATATCATAATAAAGGGGATAATTCAACAAGATCTAACCAATTATAAATATTTATGCACCCAACATGAGAGCCCCAAATATATAAAACAATTAAAAACAAACATAAAGGAACTCATTGATAATGATACAATAAATGTAAGGGACTTTAACATCCCACTTACATCAATGGACAAGTCATCTAAACAGAAAATAAGCAAGGAAACAATAGCTTTGTATATTTACCTTATTGTATGTTATTTTCAAACTTTGCTTTTAGAATATTATAATTATTCATTCATTGTATTCTTAGGATATATTTCCAAAATTAAATCTGTTGCATAGCTGTCTTTGACAATTTTTAAAAAGCTATTAAAACATACATAAATTTAATCCTAGAAAGACTGAAGCCATTTATATTCCTATTAGCATTTTGTATCTGAATCATAATGACAAAACTATCATTAAAAATTTCATTTGAAAAGTTAACAAATTTAAGTCATTATAGTTAACATGCATTTCTTGATTACTAGTGAGTTTAGTTTTTTCCTTGTGTGTGTTTGCTATGTTTTTGTGTATTAATTGTGATTTCCTTGTCAATTTTTTTATTTCACTAATAGAATATTTATGCATTCTTATAAGTGTAAAAGTATTGTTACATAAGAAGTATATAAACTTTTTTAGACAAAAATCATACAAGCTTTTTAGAAAGTATATAAGAATTTTTAATTGTTGCAAATTATTTTCCCTGTTTGCTAATTGTCCTCATTTCTTGAATATCATTTAATTTTTTTCAATGTGTATATATTCATATCATGTTAAAAATATTTAAACTTGGAGATAAGGCAAAAATGTAAGCACCAGATCCTTTCAATGTCATATTAGAGTATTATGTGATAGGCTTAACCCAGCATTACTTAATTATCTAGGGGAATGTACCTCAATTTGACTTTACTATTTACCAGTAATTAAGGGCTTAGGCTCTGTGGAGAGACACATTAAATTAAAGATCTTTGCCCAGTAGAATAAAATAGCCCAAAAGGTTACAGTTTTATTGCTATGTAAGATATTAATGAGTTTGGTTTCTAACTCAGCAAATCTATTTCAATATATCTTTCTTTGCATACTATAAAAATCCTTGTTTTACGAAATAGTCTGAAACAGCATTGACATTTAAATGGTCATAGTACTAATGATAATATATCTTTGATATGTTTATTTTTATATATTCATGATAGTCATGTTTTTCAATTTTCAATATTTTGAAAAGTTTTTGCAGGCTCTACCAATACTCCCAATTACACTCAGTTGTCAGAGCCCATTAAGCTACATAGTTTGAGAGGTGTACCTGTCAGGCTATTTAAATTCAAACAGGTCTTCTCTTGGTTTCTGAGGTGATTTCCAAGTAGTCCTAGAGCTTTATTTTTGAAGACCTCTCATTTGTAGTGATTAGAATATGGTTTTATAGACTGAGAATTTGGTGATTTTTTTAAAGAGATAATGGGATTTATTCTCTCTTTGGTGAGCAATGATGAAAAATATGGTTTGATATTTTCTGTTTGTTTTCTGCTATTTGTGAGAAGAAAATTTATATGCCCCTTAGAAATCAGAGCAACTTTTTGAGATAAGTATTGTGGATTTCTGTATATCTGTTTACTTTTGACTTTTGAAGCTGCAGGATTTCTCCATGTATATATGTGTGAAAACCCTTTTCCTCTCATTATGTGAGTGTGAAGTGCTTTCTTATTTCTGGAGTGTATTATTAAATTTTATTATAATCTCAAATTAAAGTGGCTCTGTCTTAGTTACTTTTTTATTGTGGAAAAATACATATAATATAAAATTTACCATTTTAAACACTTTAAATGAACATCTAAGTGTCATTAACTATATTAACAATGCTGTGGAACCAGCACCACTATATAGTTCTAGAACTTTTTCATTAATCCTCCCCAACCAACCCCTCCGAAATGTTCCTGTATCCTTTAATCAGTCACTCCCCTTTTCTTCCTTCCCTAGCCCCTGGTTACCTCTAACCTGCTTTCAGTCTTTGCCTATTTGGGATATTCCACACAAATAGAATTATACAATATATGACATTTTGTAGTTTAGCTTCCTTCATTTAGCATGTTTTCAAGGTTTATCCATGTTGCAGCATGCATAGCTATTTCATTCCTTTTTTTAACTGAGTAACATCCCATTGTATGGATTTACCATATTTTATCCATTCATCCTGTAATGGACATTGGGTTGTTTCCAACTTTGGTAATTGTCAGTGGTGCTAGTATTATCATACATGTACAAGTTTTTGCTTGAATACCTGTTTCCAATACTTTAGGGATATACCTAGAAATAGAATTACTGGACCATATTCTAATTCTTTTTAACCTTTGAGGAACTGCCACACTGTCTTCCACAGTGATTGTACCATGTTACATTCCTATCAGCAATGTGCTGATTTCTCCACATTTCCACCAACATTTGTCTCTTTGATTATAACCATTCTAGGGCATGTAAAATGGTATCTGACTGTGTATGTGTATGTGAGTGTTTGTTTAGCGTCTTTTCATGTGCTTGTTATTAATTTCTATATACTCTTTGATATACAGGGAAATGTGCATTCAAATTATTTGCTCATTTTTTGGAGTGCTTGGGTGGTGCAGTCAGTTAGGTGTCTGACTCTTGGTATTGGCTCAGGTCATGATCTCAGGTCGTGAGATGAAGCCTCATGTCAGGCTCCATGCTCAGCATAGAGTCTGCTTAGATTTTCTCTCCCTTGCCTTCTGCCCTTCCTCCTGCATTCTCTCTCTCTAAAATAAATAAATAATCTTTCAAATTCTTTGCTCAGTATTTTAATTTGGTTGTTGAATTTCTGTTGTTAAATTGTAGGCATTCTTTGTATATTCTGGATAATAAAGACTAAAGCCCTATCAGATATATGATTTGGAAATATTTTGTCCCATTATGCAAACTTGTTTTTTGTTTTGTTTTGTTTTTAATTTCTTAGTAGTGTCCTTAGATGCACAAGCTTTTTAGTATATGTGCTGCCAAAGTGAGCATGATGCACAAACTTTTGAAATTTTGAAGTCTAATTTATCTATTTTTGTTGTTGTTCTTACTTATGCTTTTGATGTCATATCTAAGAAACCATTACCAAATCCAAGGTCATTAAGATTTATCTCTATATTTTCTTCTAAGAATTTTATAGATTTAGTTCTTATATCTAGGTTTTTGACTCTATAAATTATTTTTGTATATAATATAGGTAAGGGTCCAACTTCATTTGTTCGCATGTGGATATCTAGTTATCCCAGAACCTTTTTGTCAAAAGGCTATTCTTTTCCCATTGAATGGTCTTGGCACTCAGGTCAAAAATTAATTAATCATAGATTCATGGGTTTACTTATGGACTTTCAGTTCTGTTCCATTGCTCTATATGTCTATTTTTATGTCAGTATCATACTCTTGGTTATGTAGCTTTATAGTAAGTTTTGAAATCATAAATGTGAATCATCCAACTTTTTTTTCTTTTTCAATATAGTTTTCACTCTTCTAAGCATTAGTTGGTTTACTAATAGATTAAAATATCCCTTGGGCACCTGGGTGGTTTAGTCAGTTGAGTGTCAGATTTTTTTTTCTTAAAGATGTTATTTATTTATCTGAGAGAGAGAGAGAGAGTGAGTGGGAAGGAGAGGGAGAGAGAATCTGAAGCAGACTCTACACTGAGCTCAGAGTCAGACATGGTGCTTGATACTATGACCAAGAGTTGGACACCTAACCCAGGCGCCCTAAGTGTCTGACTCTTGGTCTCAGCTCAGGTCATGATCTCAGGGTTGTGGAATCAAGCCCCGTGTCAGGCTCTGCACTCAGTGAGGATTCGGCTTGAGATTCTCTCTCCCTCTGCCTTGCCCCTCCGCTGCTTGGTGCGCACAAGCACGCTCTCTCTACTTCTCTCAAAACTAACTAAATAAATCTTTAAAAATAATCCTTAAATTGTAGGATATGAAAAAAAATAAACAAAAACCAGCTTTTATCCTGCTTTTAGGATAGCAGTTTTCTATATTCAACATGCCACTAATATATATTTTAACTTTGCAATATGTCCGTTTTTGTGGAGTTACATAATGACTCTTTCTGTGAAAGACTTTTCAATTCTCTCTATATATAAGATTCAAAGAAAACTCTCCTACATGAGAAGTATTTATCAAAGATATTTGCCTAAGAAAAAAATGAGGCCTTCTTCATTTTTGGACTTTCCCCACATACCAAGAATAGGAACTTTACTGTGTAATGTAGGCCCCCATTTTCTGTGTACAGGCTCCAACTACTTTAATAACACACTTAGGCAGAAGGAAAGCTTTTCCAATACTCTGTCCATTATCTTAAGAGAGAATGTATTATTTTTCTGGGCAATTCAATAGGTAGAAGAGGATTTTTAAGCTTCAGGGCTCAAGACTTAATGATAGATTTCTAAATTCCAAGTTTTATTTTATGGAACATCATTAACTAATATATTAATTTTATAAAACTTTATCACGTATAAAAAATAAATGGAAGAGATTACGTATTTTTCTTTAATATTCCTACTCAGGAAATGGAAAATGAACAAATATATATACACAAGTGCCATGGAGTTTTGCAGAAACTTACATGGGATAGACATGAAGACACCCACCCAAGTATAAATGAAGAAAGCAGCTAAGGAAGGTCTGTTGAAGGATATACCTCCTAAGCTAATTATTACTATAACAAATAATGATGAATGAGGTGAAATTTAAGAAAGGGAAGAAGTAACACATGCAAACATATTGATTCAAGAGGCCATACTAAACCAGGGTTCAACAAGAAATTCAGCATATCCTGAAGACAAGAAACAAGACAGTGAGTAAGAAGACATGCTGTTGTTGATGAAAGAGAAGATTGCTTTATAGTGTGCTAGCTCCTAAATTATTTTATGTCCATGTTATTTCTATAGCAATGTGGCATGGTAATTTAGAGTATGTCACTGAAAACTACTAGACCTTTCCTTACTGGGTCAAATTCTAACTGTATCATTTACTTGGTATGTGACTTTAGACAAATTACTTAATAATTTTGAGCTTCAATTTGTAAATTACATGAATAGCTAAAAACACATGTAACATTATGTTATACATAGCATTTCTCAATAAATATTAAGTGTCATTATTAGGATATTATTATTGCTATTCCAGTATTAGTACACAAAACACACATTTATTAGAGTGTATGAATATATAATATAACTTTGAAAGTCTTTTCATGATTCCTTAGGTTTTAGGATATAAAAGAATGGTCACCTTCATGCCCCTGAAGAAAAGTAAACATCATGATTTACGAAAGATATATTGACCTATTGAAATCTTCAGAAGTAATCTCAAAAGTACAGACAAAAATATCCTTTTAAGCTTGAATAGAGTCTAAATTAAAAAATTCATTTTAAGAAAATCAAAAGAATATGGAACAAACATAATTTAGCTACACATATCTAATGCAAATGAAGGAAAATCCCTGTAGACAATGAATGTGATATATGCAAAATGAATACATTCAAATTTTAACCCAGATTCTACACCTGCCACACACAATTGCCAATTTTTTCTTATTTTTTGTCTTTTCATCTGTGTAGAAAAATAAAATAGGATTCTATAAAATAGGGATATTTCAGTTTTCACAAAGACAAATCTTTGAAAATAATGAAATGCTTAGTGTCAGAATTAAATATCTCATGTCTACCTATGGACAACCAATGATTTCACATTAACACTTCACATTACATAGAAACTTCATCAGTAATTTGCACTTTTAACCCCAAAAGAAAAGTGTCACTTTGGATATAATTACACCAATTATTTCTAAGTAGTAAAGAATGGCTCAAATTTATAAATATAATGTGTTTCAATAATTCTCCAATCTATATAAAATATTCAAACTAGGTAATGCAAATTGACTAAGGTCAATGAACTAGTGAAGTTCATAAACCTCTGAAAGTATGTTGAAGTTATAGGGAATTTATTGATCTGTAGATGTAGATGTAGATGTAGAAATTTTTCTAAGAGAATTATAATTAAGCATTTTCCTACTTTCTATGTAACCCCACCCCTTGAGAGGATTGGAAATAGATACTGAACACTTAATTAAGCCAGATCATTAATTAAAATGCTGCACTGCCTCATTACTGGTTCACACTGGTATCAGAACACCACAACAAACAAATCCTACTTAGGCGTCCCCCATCAATTTTATAATCACCCTTGGATTTGGTTTAAGAGGTCCACACCTCTCAAGACCCTGGTATATCAGCTTAAAGCTTACAGTATGATGTGGAAATTTTTCCCAAGTTTAAGAACAGCAGAAATCACTTAAAATATTTCATTTTAATGTGTGTTCTAAATGTTCTTTCCAATATTTTACCATATTCAGTCTAATAAAAACTCACTGGTATTCACACTAAAATTATTGATTAAGGTGAAAACACCTTAAACACCTTCTCTGTCCCCCTCCCTGTGCTGTGATTCCCTCTGCTCATTGGGAAGCCTGAACCACATCTTCTACTCCTGTCACACAAGGTAAGGTCTGAGTTAAGTGTAAAGCCAAGATGTTCATATATGAGACACTACATAGTAGCTTTTCTTGTATGTCTCTTTACTCTTCTTCTGAGGCTCTAACCCTGATTAGGGTAAGGTTTGTATAGGGTGGGTATTTGACCTCTCTGGAAACAAAACAAAACAAAACAAAATATAACTTGAAGACCAGGTTTGATGGACTGCATGTTGAGTTCTAAGTAAGAGAGTTCCCTTCAGGAAAACAAAGAGGGCTGAGGAAATCTCAGGTTCTTGACCCAATGATAGATAGAGGAGGAAAAGCCTGGAAAGAGAAGTGTAAAAGCAAAGCTAACTAACTTGTGTGATTTGATAGCCTATCCCTGGGAATGTTCATAGTATTTTTATTCATAAACAAATTTTGATATATTCTTCCAATGAAATACTACTCAGCAATCAATGGGAATGAACTGCTGAATGATGAATCAATGTGGATAAGTCTTAAAGCTATTAGGTTGAGAGATGAAAGACAAAACAATACATATCATGATTCCATTTATATAAAGATCAAGAATAGGTAAAACTCATTCATGGTTTTATTTACTTCAATAAAGGTAGAACAGTGATTGCTCTGGGTGACAGGGTGAGGCTTGACTGGAAATGGGCATTGGGGAACTCTCTGGAGAAACAGAAATGTTTCTATCTTGACAGTGGTATGGGTCACAAGAGTATATATATTTGAACTACATTTCAGAGTTATGCATTTCACTATACATGTATTATATCTATATTTGTTTTTTTAGAGAGAGAGCAGAGGGAGAGGGAGGGAGAGAATATTAAGCAGGCCCCACACCTGGCACAGAGTCTGACCCTGAGATCATGACCTGAACTGAAATCAAGAATTGGATTCAACCCACTGAGCCACCCAGCACCCCATGTGTATTATATTTTAATTAAAATATTGTTCTACAGCCAAATACAAGAAAGAAGGAAGGCAGGGAGGGAATGAGGAAGGGATGGTACAAGCTTGGGTTATTAGGCTAATATAGTACAATCCATATTCCCAGGTCTGCTACTTACTGTATGACCTTGGCCATATTACTAAAACTATCTAATTTTTTAGGTTTGTTACCTAAATAAAAGAGTTTTTCATGGTACTGTAAGATTGTCATGAAGATTAAATAACATGACAAATGTATGCAAAGTCTTTAGCCCTGGGCTGCCTCACAGTTAATAACTGCTGGATGGCAGTGATAATGGTGATGGATAATAAGTACAGTGTAGGAATTATCTGGGGAATATGGCTGAATTGCAACACCTAAAGAGAAAAACTTGAGAAATTACAAACATCTTCTCAAGGTAGTGGTGAGACAATGCGTACTACTAAGAAAATTCTACCTTCTCCCACCAGGAGTCCTTGTAAGAGTGACATCATCTTTAAACCCTGCTTGGCAATCCCTGACACACCACTGTGATGCCCAGGGAAGACAGGGTGACCTAGAAGTCCAACTACTTCCTTAAGATCATCCAACTTTTGGATGATTATCCAAAACGCTTCATTGTGGGAACAGACAATGTGGGTTCCAAGCAGGTGCAGCAGAGCCACATGTCCCTCTGCAGGAAGGCTGTGGTGGGCAAGAACTCCATGAAGCACAAGGCCATCCAAGGGCACTGGAGAACGCCCTAGCCCTGAAGAAATGGTTGCCTCATATTCAGGGGAATGTGGGTTTTGTGTTCACCCAGGAGGACCTCACTGAGATCAGGGACATGTTGCTGGTCAATAGGTATCAGATGCCACCTGTGCTGGTGCCATGGCCACATGTGAAGTCCCTGTGCCTGCCCAGAAAACTGTTTTGGGCCTGAGAAGAGTCCCTTCTTTCAGGCTGCAGGCATCACAACAAAAATCTGCAAGGGCACCTCTGAAATCCTGAATGATGTGCAGCTGATAAAGACAGGAGGCAAGGAGGGGGAGACGAACCACGAGAGATGATGGACTCTGAAAAACAGACAGGGTCCTAGAGGGGAGGGGAGTGGGGGGAAGGGTTAGCCTGGTGATGGGTATTAAAGAGGGCACGTTCTGCGTGGAGCACTGGGTGTTATGCACAAACAATGAATCATGGAACACTACGTCAAAAACTAATGATGTATGGTGATTAACATAACAATAAAAAATTTAAAGAAAAAAAAAAAAGACAGGAGACAAAGTGGGTCCAGCGAAGCCACACTGCTGAATGTGCTGATTATTTCCCCCCCCCTTCTGCATCCAGCAGGTGTTTGACAATGGCAGCATCTACAACCCCAAAGTGCTTTATATCACAGAGGAAACTGCATTCTAGCTTCCTGGATGGTGCCCCAATGTTAGTGTTATGTCTGCAGACTGGTTACTGACTGTTGCACCAGGACCCCCTTCTATCAGCAATGTATACAAGTAGGTCTGGCTTTGTCACTGGAGACTGATTACACCTTCTCACTTGCTGAGAAGGTTGAGGCCTTCTTGGCTGATCCATATGCATTAGTGGTTACTGCCCATGTGGCTGCCACCACCACTGTCACTCCTGCTGCTGCTGCAGTCCCAGCCAAGTGTGAAGCAAAGGAAGAGTCAGAGGGGTTTGATGAGGATATGGGATTTGGTCTCTTTGACTAATCACCAAAAAGCAACTCGCAAAGCTAACTTTAGTTGTAAAACAAGGAAATAATGGCTTACTTCTCAAAAAAAAGAAAAATTCTAAGAAGGAAGGGCTCCAGTAAAAGAATGTCCAGTATGTATTAGTCACTGAAATATTTACTTCTCCGTTCTGTTGCAGAGCCAAATTGCCTCAAAAGGTAAAGAGTAAGTTAGAAAAAAAGCAAGAGATCCTTTGTGGCTACTAGAATTCTAACTACAGAGTAGAGTGAGAAGTGGGGTGCTGGAACCCAAATAAGCATGATCTGTCACAAATGGCAGTAGTTTCATCACATAAATCTTTTTAAGATTTTATTTATTTGAGAGATAGAGAGAGAATGGGGGGGCAAGGAGCAGAGGGAGAGGGACAGTTTTCAAACACATGTATACACACACACACACGCACACACAGCATCAAGAGAGTACAGAAAGTGAAGTTACAGCTCTAAAATATCTTCTCTTTCTCTAAGATTAAAACTTAAAGGCATACACATCACTGTAATTGGACCAAAATGTGAGAAGGAATCTATTACACCATCTTAATAACTATTTTTTAACTTTGTAAGTTAAATCCAGCTCTTAAAACTTAGAAAGCAGGGGCACCTGGGTGGCTCAGTCGTTAAGCGTCTGCCTTCAGCTCAGGTCATGATCCCAGGGTCCTGGGATCAAGCCCCACATCAGGCTCCCTGCTCAGTGGGAAGCCTGCTTCTCCCTCTCCCACTCCCCTTGCTTGTGTTCCCTCTCTTGCTGTCTCTCTCTGTGAAATAAATAAATAAAATCTTTAAAAAAAAAACTTAGAAAGCATTTTATATAATTTCTCCAAAATTAAAAAAAAATAACTTACCTTCTAACATGAAATTTAAAAACTTCTGTGAAAAC
Source organism: Zalophus californianus (assembly GCF_009762305.2). NCBI lineage: Eukaryota > Metazoa > Chordata > Mammalia > Carnivora > Otariidae > Zalophus > Zalophus californianus. The sequence continues at coordinate 179,016,391 of NC_045596.1, forward strand.
ATTTAGTTGGATATCTGGAATTTTTTCCTGAATTGATTGGACATATGATTTTACAGATCCAGATTATCCTTATAACAGGTAGTTATCATTTCTATTTGTCAAACCAGGTATATTTTACCTGCCCGGCCCTTTTTTTTTTTCCAGAGAAGCCTCTACTATGTACTTTGAAAATTTTTGTATTTTGTTTATTTCACACTTTAATTTTCCTACTTCTTTAACCATTGTTCTGTAAGGACATCTTTCTCCTCCGACAAAAACATCATTCTGAAAGTTCTGACCTATATCAGGTATTTCTGTCTCTCTCCAATTTCATTCAATTGCCACTCACTTAATGAGCTTGACCATTTCACCATGTGCTGGCTTCCTCATCTGTCCTTCCAGCTTTATGTTTGACTGAGCTTCTATTTGCCAAAAGCCTGCTGAATATTTCTATCAAAATGTCTCTCTGGAAACTCAAGCTTCACCTGTCCCAAACTGATGCTATTTTTGTAACAAATATTTTCCCCTAATATCCTCGTGCATCAAATTCATTCTGTATATAACTACCAAAATCCTATTCTCAAATAAAACCCTAAGTCACTTAAGTGCTCAAAAAGCATTTAATGGCTCTCTATTTTTCAGTCAGTAAAATCTCAATCTGTGATTCAAGTTCAGAGAGACAATTAACATGACCCCCCAGTTTTTCCAGTTTCAGCCATGTTTGTACTTCTTTCCCTCTGTCTAGCATGACCTTTTTTTTCTGTCATCTTTGAACACCCTCATCAAAGGTCATTAACCGCCTGAGATATCTGATCGGCACTTTTGTGTGAGATAATTTGGGAAATAAAAAGATCTTAAAAATAAAGTAAAACAAACCTATTTAAAACCTCTAAACATACTTTGGAACCAGTTTCTACAAAGAATAATTTACTGCAATGTATTCTCAAATTATCTGAAAAGCAAAATCATAATAAGAAACATTACATAATGGAAACTAATCCTAGCTAAAACATATGAGACAAATACATTAATACAAAAGATAGAGTTACTTTAAAAATAAAATATAACTTTCCATTTATCTTATAAAAATATTAAGATTAGAAATTCTAAATGTAAAGGACATGGATTTATTTAAAAACCAATATTGCCTCCCCCACACACACACACTAGCTGGATGTTCATAGGTTACAAGTCCTCTTATTTAAATCCTTGTATAGAAAACCAAACATTGCTTCAATGAACAATGAGTCACTTGATTCATAGAAGTGAAAACCTACAATTATGTACTCCAAATGTATATTTTTGTTACAACTGAATGATTCTAAAACACTTCCAATGAAGCATAACACATCAACAGTGACATACTGAAACATCAGTCTTCTGGATTGTCAGTGAAAATAATGGATAACCAATTACACTAAGTAGCAAAATATCAATCAGTATATTTTGCATTCTAAAAATAAAAAAATAAGAATTGCTTTATGTTCATTTCATTATTGACTCAATCCTTTTTTTGGAATTACAATATTGCCAGAGACTTTTATTTTTTATTACTAGAATAATAAATGGAGTTGCAGTATATCTACATAGGTGAGAGGGAAATTATTCCCTTAGTTAACCAAGCAGTTATGGATTTTTTTCTAAAATAAATAAAGACATTTATAAGACATCAAAAACCTAATTTCTATCCAAATTATCATTTATTCTTTTCCTAATTTATTCTTACTATTTCTCAGAAACACTATGATGAAAATCATTATGCATACAGTCTGCTATATATATATATATTTTTTTTTAGTTTGCTATATTTTTAATTTGGCTTAATGTTTGTGAAAAAAAAGATGAATAAAATCATAAAGTCACCTATAAATGATATCACAATATCATTTTCCTAAATGAAAATATGAGAGTATTTTTATATCAGAAAAAAATCTAAAATGCTTATATCTCATAAGTACACCCTTTTGCTGTAGTAAAGCAGTATCCTTTTTTGGGTTTTATTTTACTTCCTAAAAATGTGGCCAAAATGAAAATTGTAAGTTCTATTTGTGTGAAAATTGTCATTGGAATTTTGATAGGAATTACACTGAATCTGTATATTGCTTTGGGTAATATGGAATTTTAACAATATTAATTCTTCCAATCTATGAACATGAAATATCTTTCTATTTATTTGTGTCTTCTTCAATTTCTTTCATCAATGTCTTATATTTTTCACTGTACAGGTCTTTCACCTCCTTGGTTAAATTTACTCCTAGGTATTTTATTCTTTTGGATTTAATTGCAAAGGGGATTTTCTTAATTTCTCTGAAAATTCTTTGTTGCTATATAAAAATGCAACAGATTTTTGTATATTGAATTTGTACCCTACAGCTTTACTGAATTCATTTATTAGTTCTAGCAATTTTTTTGGTGGAGTCTAAGATTTTCTATATAGAAAAACCTGTCATCTGCAAGTAGTGACAGTTTTACTTCTTACCAATATGAATGTCTTTTATTTCTTTTCCCTGCCTAACTGCTCTGGCTAGGACTTTCAATACTATGGTGAATAAAAGTGGTGAGAATGGGTATCCCTGTCTTGTTCCCAAAAAGGAAAAGCCTTCAGGTTTTTGCTATTGAGTATGATGTTAGCTGTGGGCTTGTCATATATGCTCTTTATTATGTTGAAGTATGGTCCATCTAAACCCACTTTGTTGAGAGTTTTTATTATAAATGGATGTTAAATTTTGTCAAATGCTTTTTTCTGCATCTACTGAGATGATCATGTTTTTTTTAATTTTTATTTTGTTAATGTGTGTATGTTGAACCATCTTTGCATTCCTTAAATAAATCCTACTTGATCATGGTGTATGATGCTTTTAACATATTGTTAAATTTGGTTTGCTGAAAGCTGGTGGCATCACAATTCCAGACTTACAGCTCTATTACAAAGCTGTCATCGTCAAGACAGTATGGTACTGGCACAAAAACAGACACAGAGATCTATGGAACAGAATAGAGAGCCCAGAAATGGACCCTCAACTCTATGGTCAACAAATCTTTGACAAAGCAGGAAAGAATGTCCAATGGAAAAAAGACAGTCTCTTCAACAAATGGTGTTGGGAAAACTGGACAGCCACATGCAGAAGAATGAAACTGGACCATTTCCTTACACCACACCCAAAAATAGACTCCAAATGGTTGAAAGACCTAAACCTGAGACAGGAGTCCATCAAAATCCTAAAGGAGAACACAGGCAGCAACCTCTTCGACCTCAGCTGCAGCAACTTCTTCCTAGAAACATCTCCAAAGGCAAGGGAAGCAAGGGCAAAAATGAACTATTGGGATTTCATCAAGATAAAAAGCTTTTGCACAGCAAAAGAAACAGTCCACAAAACCAAAAGACACCTGACAGAATGGGAGAAGATATTTGCAAATGACCTCTCAGATAAAGGGCTAGTATCCAAAATCTATAAAGAACTTATCAAACTCAACACCCAAAGGACAAATAATCGAATCAAGAAATGGGTGGAAGACATGAACAGACATTTTTCCAAAGAAGACATCCAAATGGCCAAGAGACACATGAAAAAGTGCTCAACATCGCTCGGCATCAGGGAAATCCAAATCAAAACCTCAATGAGATACCACCTCACACCAGTCAGAATGGCTAAAATTAACAAGTCAGGAAACGACAAATGTTGGCGGGGATGCGGAGAAAGGGGAACCCTCCTACACTGTTGGTGGGAATGCAAGCTGGTGCAACCCCTCTGGAAAACAGTATGGAGGTTCCTCAAACAGTTGAAACTAGAGCTACCATACGATCCAGCAATTGCACTACTGGGTATTTACCCCAAAGATACAAATGTAGGGACCCGAAGGGGTACGTGCACCCCGATGTATATAGCAGCAATGTCCACAACAGTCAAACTGTGGAAAGAGCCAAGATGTCCATCAACAGATGAATGGATAAAAAAGAAGTGGTATGTATATACAATGGAATATTATGCAGCCATCAAAAGGAATGAGATCTTGCTATTTGCAACGACGTGGATGGAACTGGAGGGTGTTATGCTGAGTGAAATAAGTCAATCAGAGAAAGACATGTATCATATGACCTCACTGATATGAGGAATTCTTAATCTCAGGAAACAAAGTGAGGGTTGCTGGAGTGGTGGGAGGGATGGGGTGGCTGGGTGATAGACATTGGGGAGGGTATGTGCTGTGAACTGTGCAAGACTGTTGAATCACAGACCTGTACCTCTGAAACAAATAATGCAATATATGTTAAGAAAAAAGAAGACGAAGAAGAAGAAGAAGAAGAAGAAGAAGAAGAAGAAGAAGAAGAAGAAGAAGAAGAAGAAGAAGAAGAAGATAGCAGGTGGGGAAGAATGAAGGGGGGGAAATTGGAGGGGGAGATGAACCATGAGAGACGATGGACTCTGAATAACAAACTGAGGGTTCTAGAGGGGTGGAGGGGTGGGGGGATGGGTTAGCCTGGTGATGGATATTAAAGAGGACACGTTCTGCGTGGAGTACTGGGTGTTATATGCAAATAATGAATCATGGAACACTGCATCGAAAACTAATGATGTAATGTATGGTGATTAACATAACAAAATATTTAAAGAAAAAAATTTGGTTTGCTGATATTTTGTTGAAAGTTTTGCATCTATGTCCATCAGTGATATCGGCCTGCAGTTTTGTGTGTGTGTGTCGTCCTTGTCTAGTTTCAGTATCAGGGTAACGTTGGTCCATTAAAATGACTTTGGAAGTGTTCCCTCCTCTTCAAATTTGGAAGAGTTTGAGGATGACAGGTATTCAATCTTCTTTGACTGTTTGGTAGAATTCACCATTGAAGCCAATTGATCCTGTACTTTTGTTTGTTAGGAGTTTTTGATTACTGACTTAATCTTCTTACTAGTAATTAGTCTATTCAGATTTTTTATTTCTTATGATTCATTCAGTCTTGGAAGATCATATATTTCTAGGAATGTATCCACTTCTAGGTTGTCCAATTTTTTGCGTATATTTGTTTATAGTAGTCCATTATAGCCTTTTGTATTTTTTTGCTATCAGTTGTAACTTCTCTTTAATTTCTAATTTTATTTATATGAGCTTCTTCTCTTTTATTCTTAGTGAGGTTAGTTGTAAGTTTGTTATTTTCATTAATCTTTTCAAAGAAGCAACTCCTAGTTTCATTGATCGCTTCTACTGTCTTTTTAGTCTATATTTCATTTATTTTCACCTTGATTTTTATCATTTCCTTTCTTCTACTAATAATTTCACTTATATCTGGAATCTATAAAAAATAAAACAAAGGAATAAACAAAACAAAACTCAAAGATTCAGAGAACACAATTGTGGTTGCCAGAGGGCAGGAGGTTTGGGGGATTGGGCAAAATGGGGGAAGGAGATCAGGAGGGACAAACTTCCAGTTATAAAATAAATAAATCCTGGGGATATGTGTTACCAGGACTCTTGTTAATAATATTGTATTGCATTTGAAAGTGCTAACAAAGTAAATCTTAGAAGTCCTCATCAAATGAACAAAAATTGTGACTTTGTATGGTGAACAGATGGTGAATAGACTTAATGTAGATATCATTTCACAATGTATACAAATGTCAAATCATTGTTGCAAACCTAAAACTAATATAATGTATCTCAATTATACTTCAATAAGAAAGGAAATTATAGCCATTCAATTATAAGTCTGGAAATAGCACACCTATTTTCACATTAATTATAAATACAATTTGGTTATAGTATAGCAGTAAGACATGGCTTGATATAGAAAATTAAAGAGAACCAAGTTTAGAGATTTTTAGCCTCAGTGAAATTATCAATTAATAACAATTAGGAAATATAGACTCTGATAATTACATCAAAATCTGTAATATTCATTAAATCAACTTTGAGAAAAGCAGAACATAAAAAGCATTATAATAATCTATCTTAGCTCAGGGTGTTTTATTATATAAAGATCCTAGATCAAACAGATTGAAACATATGTTTGCTGGTGTTTATTTTAATATAATATAATGCTAAGCTATAAATCTTTATAGGATAATCAATGTCAACAACTAATCTACTAATATTACTATCATAAGAAAAACATAATTGCATAAATTCAAAGAGATGGGTAATGATTAGCATGATAGATGCCTTGTAAATCATAATAATGCCACATAAATTACATTTGTTGATATGATCACAATATCCAACATTTCTAAGATTTATATTGCTTATTTAAAAATTGCAGGAAAGATTCAGTGTCCCCAAACCAAGACTTCTAAAACAATTTGATAAGCAGCGTTTCCATATCTTCAATGTCATAAGCATAAAATAGCAAAAATCTAGGAATCTTACCTGATTTTAAGTGAAAATATTCATCTTAAGTTTAATTTAAAATGTTACTTTTAAAACAAATGTAAAGTATATAACTCAATCTTTCATGGGAAATCATACTGGTAAACTACAAAAAAACTACAAAAAGTGCTATAAAATTATTAAGACCAGAAATAATGATAGCCTCTGCAGTAGCTTATAGAGTGACCACAAATTCTTCCCATTGGTGTATGTCCTTTGTAAACCGACTTTACTGTTTTACCATCAGGAGATAGAGTCAATTTCTCCAATGAATTTGGGCTCAATCTTGTGACTTTTATTGGCTAATGGGGCGTGGACAAACTGACTATAAACAGAGCCTTGAGTTGCACTTGCACACGGGGGCTGCCTTCTTTTGCTGCTGCGAGCCATCACGTTTTCATGTGATCAAGCAGTGACTAACCTAAATGATGAAAGACTATATGTAATGTCATCTCGGCCATCATGGCCAACTGACAAATACCTGTGAGGACAGTCTAGATTTTCCATCCCCAGGCCCGTTAGTACAAACTAGAAAAACTGCCTGAATATGCAAAAATTTGAGAGGAATAATAAATGCTTATGGTTTTAAGGTGTTAAGTTTTGTGTTAAAGCCTTTTTTTTTAGCAAAAGCTATCTGAATCAGTCTTCAAATATTGCTTTTAAGCAATTAAACTATTTTTCATAACTATTATAACAAAAAATAGTTTAATAAACAACATGATTACAGCAAACAATAAGTTAAATGTGACATTATCGTATGACATAAAATTCTTAATTAACCAAAATTAATAGTTTATATACTTCCCTATTAAAACCATATGCCTGTCCACTAATTTTATGAATTTTGAAATAACATACAAGGTTAGATATTTGATTGAATACTCAGCTAATTAAACATTATTCCAAATGTAGTGTAAAGCACTTGGAAATACTAGAATTACTTTCTCTGCAAAGCCTTTTGCTATATTGGATGATTTCCCAAGTTCTCTCTAATAAACTCTGTTATCTGGTACGGTCAAGAGTATTTTGACTCTATTTCCATCCTTTAGATTTTCATGATCAGAAGAAGAAGCCAAGATGGTGAAACTGTATTAAGCTGAGTGAACTGCAACATGAAATGATGATTGCAAATCATAGATGAAGAGGGCAAGAATGACATGGTGGTACTTCAGCACTGATTTTAAAAAGATCAAAAAGCAATAAATGCAGGCATTTGTATAAATTATGTTAAATTTCTCCCTTTGTACTTGAAGACAAAGTAAGAATAATAGAAATATAATTCACTTCACAAATACTTCCTGGCAAGAAATGCAATGGCAGACAATTACTAATTACACCTAAAATTTATTGAAGACCATTATTTGCAATAATTTATATTTCAAGAAATAAGAAAGAGATAGTAAAATTAACTTAAATATTTTATCAGGGAAAAATACCACTACAATAACTTTTACTTAACTAATAACTACTGCATAGGTAGGCAATGATGCAGTGACTACAGGGCATACAAGAGCTATGACATTTAATTAACCATTCCTCTTATTGTTTCCTTCCTTATTTCCCAGACATTTAATTTTCTAAATTAATACTTTCGTGACCTGGTTAAAGACTAGAACCATGTAATTCATCCTTAGAGTGGTGTCAGGGTCAAAGAAACAATTTACAGCACAAAGTAAATTTTAATAGTTCAAAACCTTACTTTGCATATCTCAAAATCTATGAAAAGAATCTGAATACATAATTATTTTTCTGCCCCATCCATGTTTATAGAATCTGACAAATGCCTCCTGTACTTTTCAGCTTTTCTCTCCCTCTCTCCATTCTTTTTCTCCTTTCCTGAATTATGTAGATTGACCTAGCCTTTTTTTTTTAAAGCAAGAAAGACTGCTTTCTCTAGGTTTTTAACTAAAAAGAAAAGAGAGAAAATGACAATATCCTCTGGGATCTTGAGGGATAGTGTGAAAACTAGGGCCTTGAAATGATTTCAAATTTTTGGCCTGTGACATATGCTTTTTATAATAATTTAAAAAAACTGAAGTGTCTTAATTAAATTTGTATTCTGTTCTCATGTTTCATTTCATTATCTAATATAAATTCTACTAACAAATTGGTGGGCATTTTTCCATCATATTTTCCTTTTTTTATAAAAAATACACAAACTATATTCACATAGAAGAATTTTTCAGTTGTTCTTGAAAAGGAGGGAAAGAAAAATAAGACAGAAATGCAAGAATGACTCAGCAGTATGATAAAATGCTTTTATATTAGAGGATGTTTAATACCTATGTATAAACAATTTCTAAAATGAAATTTTAGACTTCCTATAAAATAAAAGCATTTTATCACATTGCATATCAAAATGTAAATACTCCATCTCCTTAAAACTTTTGTGAGGTCTTTACAGAATTAAAAAAAAAATCATGTGTGAATATATCTGTTCATTTTAGAGGATTAAGAAAATAGGGAAGTTCAGGAAATGACAGAAATCCATATTTGGGTAAATATCATAGCAGAAGTAAATCTTTCATATGATACAGGGGGAAAAACAAATCAAAACATCAATAGTGACAGAAAATTGGAGCCAGAGGACCTAAGTTCCCTGGAAATCCATACAAATCTTATAAGTGGACTTGAAGCTATATATAAAAAAAATCTTAAAGATTCAACCAAAAAAACTGTTGGAACCAAACAAATTTGTAAAGTTGCAGGATATAACTTTAAGTTTCTAAAAAGCAGGATGACCAAGGGCAATATATAGATTCATTGTAATAATAATGTTACACTTAGCATTAATAACATTAATAAAACCAAAATTACATCGAATTAACTTACTCTTTTCTTAGTTTCTGGAAATTTTAGGATCTTGATATGTCTTAATAAGTTTGTGATAAAGATTACTTATTTTGCCACACGTGCTATTTAAAGCAGGTTCTGATTTATAGGAGGCTGCTTTTACTTCAAAAGAGATTTCAATCGTTATGGAGATAGAAAGTTAACAAGTAGAGATTATACCTTAAATCTTTCAATTATTTTATTAATGCAAATCAAAAGAAAATCAGAGAAGGGGAAGTATCTGAAAAAGCAAAAATTGTGACTATAATAAAGTATGAGCTTTTATGATTAGAAAGCATACAATGATAAAATATGGACAGAAAGGTAGTTACCGTATTTGTAATTGGATTTTATTGTGATAGCTCTCCTGAGTGTACAATGAATGAAGTGTAGGATGACACTAAAAATATTGGTCAAAACCAGTGTTTTTCCAGGTATAATGCAGGTGTACCAGAGATCCAACAGATTCTTCTCATGGATGGGCCAGATCTCCATTTCCATTTGCATTATATTGCTTTTATTTTTTTCAAGATTTCATTTGAATTAACAATCTCATATCTAGAAATCATTTATAAACCATCAACTGAGTAAATATGAATATTTTAATTGGTAATAACTAAGAGTAACAGATTTTAGTATTAAGATACTGAGTATTTCTGTTTAAAAATATATCTTTATCTATGGCTCAGTCTAATGCCTTCTAATAAAATTTCTAACATTCTATGTCTCAGAAATATTTAAAAGAATGACTGTCTAGCACATTAAAATACAGCAACCCCAAATAATGGGTAAGAACGAAGAGCTTTTCCAGTTAATGAAAAATCTGTTTATTATTTTTAAAGAAATACATTTCATTAACTTGAAATATAGTATACTAAGCAAAAGTAAGATAATATCACAGTTTAGAGTGTCAGTGCCTTAGGGATAAATTCCAAATTCCTTAGCATTCAAAGCCTGCATGTATAAAGCCATAAGCTGCATTCCAAATCAGTGTTCCCTTGATCCTTTATATCTTTGTTCTTCAAATGTTTTTTTGCTCACTAGACTCCCTAAAATATTTTTAAAACTATGTCCCCGCAAATACTTTTAAGCTGACATTTGAAATATTTTTGTCATCTGAAGTTTAATGTTTACAAGGGATAAACTATCTGGCACTATCTATTGTATATGTATTTTAAATGTATTTTGTGGAATGTTCCAATTTTGGGGAGTTCTACATTGAGCTTATCCAAATGATAGAACACATCTGCCATCTAACCTAAATCATCAGTAAAACCAGTCTTACTTTCTATCAAAAAAATGTTTGAATGTTACGTTTCAAATAAATATATTAATATTATCCCACGATGACTACCTTATTTTTTATTTATAAGTCTAAAAGAGAGATTTCTGCCATGAGTTTATGGTCTGGAGGAATGCATATGTTGCCCTTTCAACAGTCTTACCCAGCCACTGATACTTTTCCAATCTCTATTGCTTTTACATTTAATATTGACTTATCAATCTATCTATCAACTTTTTACTTTTACTTCCTGGGCAGTGTATCTTCAAACTTTTTTTATTGCTTAACCAAGCACTTCTCCCTCACTCTAAACTTCTTATATTCTCAACAATATTTTTAAAAATGTAAAAAAAAAAATGACCAATGACAGTCTTTTACTTCTGTAAAACAGCGAAGAGTAGTAGCGGTAGAGAAGCAGGAAAAAGAGAAGTAGCTGCTACAGGGCCCTTCTCAGGGAGATCAAATTTAGGAAAGAGTGCATTTGAAACTTGAGAGTCTAGAAAGGATAACTCCACGCCTTGTTACCCACTGGAAAGCCTTGAGACACACTTAGGATGTGCCTGCCTGGATTTGATATGATTTCTCATATCAAAACAAACTGTTCTATTTACTGTTTCCTAAACAATGTTTTTTATAAATTATTTTCTTGCTCATAAAAATTCTGTAATTTCAAATTCAAGCCTCAATCAATCATTGTTTAAAGCCCAGCTGAAATTCTCTCCTATGGAGGTGTACCAGCTTGATCCATAGATACTAATCTTGTGTGGAAGACCCATTTCAAAGCGAAAATACTGTCACTAAGATTATTCCCAAACTCAGTTCCCAGGGCAGACATCTAGGACAAAGAACTAGAGAAAAAAAAAAAAATAACGTGTAAACTAATGCAAACAACTTTATCTACCAACATCATAGGCATAAGAATCATAAGGCAGATCATTTTGTGGCTCAAGTACAGACAGGATCATAATAAACACATAAAGCTCTGAAAATTCAAAATTAGATCTGTTCTTTTCAATTCTTTTTAGAGAATGCAAGCGAGAACTACTTTGCTTCTTTATGAGTATGATGTTAATATGGCTACTATTTCTTATGCTATATATGGCAATTCTAGGATCTAATTCACCACATGTTTATATTGGTTAAAAACTTGTGAAACAAACACAGAATATTTAGGGCTAGTAGGGTTGCCTATTCCAATTGTATAATATGACAGAGAAACATCTTTTTGTGTGATTTTAATTTATATTTTTTGAATATACTAACCATTCATTCTCTCAGTAAAATAAACACTCACTAAGATGTATATATTTTTCAGTACGCACACATACTAATAAGTTTAAAAAATTCACTGGGCTTTTAATCTAGCAGACACAGTTGTAGGAAGTGCTCAAAACATAGGATTATCACCTTCATGGTGTTTACACCTTTTGTATTTTTTCCTTTGAAATTCAAATAAAGTGTTACACATTCCCCACTGTAGAATCCATTACATCTGTGACACTTGAAAGAAAAGAGAAAATACCTTGCCAAATTGAACATAATATTTGAAGAGCTAATAGCTAGGGCAGTGTTTTTCAAATCACACACATTAAAAGGCCATTAAATCAATTTGGTGGGTTGCAACAAATATATATATATATATATATATATATATATATGAAAAATTAATTATTTAATTCAATCGAAATTAAAATAGGATGGCCTTGCTATAATATATTAAATTAGAAAAAAAATCGGAGTGTATACTAGGCTACAATGTAAAATTTGTTTCTCACTGTGGTTCATATTCAAAAAAGTTTGAAAAATTCTGAACTAATAGGTGTGTTGCTAATATTTTCTCTGTGGTCTGCTCCCAGAACTCTAGACATTTTCAGTAAATCCCTTTCCTCATCATGACTAAGATGATCCTATATACCAATAGTGTGCCCACACGCTCATGTAGATATGTAAGTTTGGGGCTAGTGAAGAAATCCAGTTGGAGTGCAATTTCTTTTAGTTCCATTATAAGAAATGACACTGATACTTCATTAAAATCCCACTCAATAGAAAGTGGCATTCAATATAACAACGATCTACTTTTCATCTCATGCAAGAAAAATTCTTAAAGGGCCTAAGTACCTATTTTAAAAGAAACTCTATAGCAAGGATTTTAGAAAACATACTTTATAGAAAGTATGCAATATTTCATAAATTGAATACTGATAAAATTCTGGAGAAATCCCCTTCACCTTTTCTTCCTGACAAGACTTAGCTTATTCCGCTCATGGATGTAGAGATTTCCGAGTAGTTAAGGGCATGGTTATAAGAGTCTGACAAACCTGTATTTGATCCTTGTCCCACAACTTTTTGTGACTCTCAGGTAAGTTATATAACTTCCTTGAGCCACGTGCTTTTTTCTCATCTGTAAAGTGAATGTAATAATGTCTACTTCATGTGGGTTGCTGTGAGAATTAGATAAGCATGCATACCAGGTCCTTCACATAGCAGTTAGCATATGGAAAGTACTTAATAATTGGTAGCAGGAGCTATTGGAGATGAATGAGCAGGTATTTGATGCTTAAGTATTTGTGCTTCTTCAGGCAGGTAATTCCTAACACTGAATTATATTGTTATATCAGATTATTGTAAGGCATTAAAAGATGTAATATTTACTAGCATCTCAATTTTACTCTATGTTTACTATATCTCTGTTCCAGGTTCTCTGCAACAGATTGCCCCCCCCCCAAAAGATTCTGATTCTGTATGTAACAGCAACCTGAGCTAATGGGTGCTTCTCTTTTGTTCTGGGTTTGCTGTGTCATTATCTCACATATTTTCTTGAAAAGTAGTAAGTGAAGGGCTGTGTGTGTGTGTGTGTGTGTGTGTGTGCATGTCTTGGTAGAGAAGAGAACCATGTAACTTGTTTACATGTTGGTTATAAAGGTAGCTGATTAAGTATGAGGTGACAAGAAAATCTTGATTTCTCTGCAAGGCCTCAGTGGAGTCTGGGAGACCACACTAGTGAGAGGACAGTCACAGAAAATCCCTAAAAAAAAATACAGTATTTTTTGGACTCTCCCTGTAGGTTTTTTTGTTGTTGTTTTTGTTGTTTCTAAGTCCAGGGAATATTTTCCTTGACAAGTAATTTCACCTATGCTTACATAGTCAGTAACGTCAAACTGTCTCCCAGTTTAATGATAATTTCCTACCATGGTATTATTATTTTTTCTCTTGTTCGTAAACAAGGTCTACTACCCAATGTGCTCAAACTGTTCCCATACCTTCTTCCATGGGTCCAGCCCTGCACTCCACATACATAATTAGAAATATGGGTTTCCTGGAGAATATGTAAAAAAGGATTAATTTGGAGAGTCTGATGAATTGTTAAAAGCAGTAACTCAAGACAGGAAGACTGAGATTCTAGTCACAGTATTAAGATTTTTGTTGTGTGATTTAAGGCAGCTGGACTGCCATATATAAATGAAGACAAAATCTCCTCACGGATAGCAGAATGGATTAAGTAAGGTTAGTATGTATAAAAATGGTTTGTAAAGTGCAATGTTTAATGTTCAGGATTGTTTAATAAAAAATTGCTACCTCATGAACAAAAAAAAGAGATTGTCTCAGTAATAAAAAAGTGCTCTGATGTTTGAGTATCTTTTCATGAAATTCAATCAATACGTTAAAAAATAAAAGTCATATTAATAGATATATTAAAATGTGATAAAAACTATTTTGTTTCTGGGGCACCTGGGTGGTGCAGTCAGTTAAGTGTCCCACTCTTGTTTCCGGTTCAGGTCATGATCTCAGGGTCCTGAGATTGAGCCCCACATTGGGCTCCACACTCAGTGGGAGTCTGCTTAAGATTCTCTCTCCCTTTACCTCCACCCCTCCTGCTCATGCCTTCTTTCTCTCTAAAATAAATAAGTAGTTTAAAAAAAACCTTCTGATTAAGGCATAATCAAGCTAATAATGGAAGGATAAATTTTCAGTCTTCATTTTAGTTGGCCTATCAGAAACAGTTCTTCACTCTATCAACCTGGAAACACTTTCTTCTTTCTGCTTAAAAGATACCACATTCTTTTGGTTTTCCTCCTACTTCAAACTCCTTTCCTTCTTAGTCTGTGTTTGGTTCTTCCACTTCTTTCCAAACTATTCAATTTTGGATGCCCAAGGATTCATTCAATAAACTTCCTTAAATTTTCTATTTACACTCACTTACTTGATATCCTTGTCTAATCTCATGTATTGAAATCAGGTAGATAGATACATAGGCAGGCAGATAGAGACAGACAATATCTCTAATTTATATCTCTAACTTGCACCTCCAACATGAACTCCAGACTCATGGATCCACCTGTATAACCTGAAATACATGCTCTCCTAATAGGCAAATTAACTGTTCCAAAAATGTGCTCTCAATCTTCCCCCACTCCCTACTTTCCCCCAATTGGTTAATAGCAACTCAGAACAAAAATTTTGATATAATATTAGATTATCTCTTATTATTACATCTTATTTATAGTGTGTCAGCAAATCCTTAAACTCTACTTTCAAAATATACTCTTTCATAATAATACATATCACATAGTAAGGATGAATGAGCTAAAATATGCAAAGCATTTAATGTAATGTTTGACTTTTATTAAAAGTAATATTTCTCTTAGTAGGGTTGGACAATACTATTATTTTAATAATAAAAGCATTAGGGTCTGCTATGAACTTATTTTAGACATGAAAAAAGTAAGGCACAGAGAAGTTAAATAAAGTAATTAGTCAAAACTGCTAACTCACAGAGCCAGGATTTGAAACCAGGAATTTGACTCTAGAGTTCTAGTGTAAGCTGATTGTTAGCTGTTATTATTAAAAATTATTATTGGCCAAGAATGATTGTAAATATAATAGAAATAATAAAATTAAAAAAAAATGGTCAGAATATATCCACACCAAAAAGAACAGCTTTTTTATATAAGCACAAATGCCGATGAGAAAAGTGAATGGAAAAGCCATTCCTATATGCAGTAAGAACCATAATGTGATTGACAACAAATTTGTAATGCTTATATGAAAACGATATTAGGAAATGTTCCTAAGCAACGCAAAGTAAGTTCTAAAAAAAAATCAAAAGAGAAGCCATGTTCCTAGATAAGATAACTCGAAACTATAAAGATGTCAATTTCCCACAAATTATATTAACCATAATTAAGTTCTCAACAGGAATTTTTATGAAACTTGACAGCTGATTATTAAGTTCATTTGAAAGAGAAAATGTACAATAGGCAAAAACTTCTGAAAAAGAGTAATAAAAAAGAACTTGCTCTCACAGTTATAAAAAAAAATTTTCCTAAAGTTTGGTTTTAGTCTAAGCATGTCAATAGAACAAAACAGAGAGACCAGAAATAAATCCATGTACATTGAAGAATGTAGCATATGAGAAAGTCATTTTTCAAATCAGTGATAGGACAAATGGATTATTCAAATTATAGTATTAGGGACTATTGGCCATAATGAAAGAAAAGAAAGAAAGAAAGAAAAGAAAGAAAAAGAAAGAAAAAGAAAGAAAGAAAGAAAAAGAAAGAAAGAAAGAAAGAAAGAAAGAAAGAAAGAAAGAAAGAAAGAAAGAAAGAAAGAAAGAAAGAAAGAAAGAAAGAAAGAAAGAAAGAAGAAAGAAAGAAAGAAAGAAAGAAGAGAGGAGAAGAGAAGAGGAAAAGAAAAAAGAAAAGAAAAGAAAAGAAAAGAAAAAGGAATGAAGGAGGGAAGGAGGATTTTACCTAATACTATACATCCAAATAGAAAAGTTTTCAAAATCTTCTCTCCTTCACTGCTTAAAAAATTAAACCATAATTCTTTCTCTTCTTTAAAGATTTTATTTATCCATTTGAGAGAGACAGAGTAAGAGAGAGAGCATTAGCGGCATGGTGGGGGTGGCGGGGAGGGGCAAAGGGAGAGGGAGAAGCAGACTCCCTCCTGAGCATGGAGCCTGATGCAGGGCTCCATCCCAGAGCCCCGAGATCATGACCTGAGCTGAAGGCAGACACTTAACTGACTGAGCCACCCAGGCGCCCCACAAATCTTTCTTTTAAAAATTATTTTTTTCTTGGAACAGCTGACAATTTTGATTTAACCTTACGCTATAAACTTGAAAAAGTGGAAGCCAAGAAAAGAAAGCAATTACTTCATAGTACCTTATAACATGTATCCCTACCCTACTTTCATCTGTATCACCAGAAAGAAAAGGAGTGTTAATATATTTCAGAGAAGTCTAACCTAAATAAACGTAGGTGGATAGAGGAAAAGATGGTGGCAAAGTAAATGGTACTGAATAAAGTCTACCAAGAAAATATGTACCACTGGAAGAATTCTTCACAGGCAGAAAGGGCCAGTAAGACCCACAGAATTAAAACTGTCTGCATCTGGTTGGCATGTCATTTTGTAGTACTTCAGACAGGGGAAAAAAGTCCCCTCTCTCCTCCTCTTCCCAGCAACCATCTCGCTGGTGAAACAAAGTAACTAAGACAGTAATTCCCCTACCTCACATTGTGACTCACTGGAGATCATTCAAACTAGGTCAGGCAAGTGCTTTAAGTTTTAGAATGATAAATTTTTAATTTTAACAAAACCATAGCTCAAAGACAATAAAATATGATTTACAAGGAGAATATGGATGTATGGAAAATTCCAATAATCAGAACAATACCCTTATACATAAAATAAAAGAATTAGAGCAAGGGCAAAATTCATGTGAGGAAAAATAAAGATATGGAAGAAAGACTGCAGATAATGACAGTTACTTGCATTCAGAGGAACAATAGTTTAAAAATAATTAAAGGAATTATGATAGCTGTGGACGACAAAGATGATCCAACACAAGAATTATTGCTTTCTCTGAATTGAAGCTCTAAGCAAATGAAAATGAAAGATATTGAGTGATATACTAGACAACATCTCCCTAAAATAAAATGGCAAATATGTATCAGGCATCTAGGCAGAAAGTTCATGTCATCAGCAGGAGAAACATACCAGGCTGCCCACAAACTTTTTATGGCAATATTCAGTGGTGGAATTGAAGAGAGCAATCAGTTAACAGGAAAAGAAGGGACGAACCATTAATAATACTCCCAGAAAAGAATAAAGACATCAGTGAGACACCTTCAGCATGAAATATTTTAAGGGTTAACAAACAAAACTAATTAACAATGAAATACAAGTAAGGAAGAAATGATTGGAATAACGAACTCAGTCATGAAGAAGCCATAATAAAAGGAGCTGATGGTTAGTACCACAGCCATCTATCTGTACAACTAAGACCAAAGTGCCAACGCAATTAAAGTTGCAGAACAGAATGTAAATATTATGAATTCTGACAAAGTTAAAATAATATAATTATCAAAAAAATTGAAAATGAAGAGGGGTAAGGACAAATTGGAGAGGAGCTAATCACCTTGCATTGCACTGCAGGGAGTTAATGAACACTGGAGTTAATGCATCCAGCTTCTTAATGATATTCAGTCTTTTAATCTTAACCATAAAGACAAGTATTTTTAAAAAAAATTCTTGTGATAAAGAAATATTTAAGCTCGGCAATGCTTTCCCATTAATTTCAGATTTTTCATTTATTAAAGCATGTGTTATTATTTATTAACTAAATATATTTATTTAATTATATATTAAATATATATTAATTATATATATTAATATATATTAATTAAATATATATTAAATATATATTAATTAAAATAGCATGTACATGTCTGTCTCTATACTTACCCTTTTTTTGGTGCAGATGTGTGTAATTATCTAGTTGGGATGATGTTTAGCATATGTTAATGGTTTCTTTTCTGAATGTAAAAATTTTGGGGGTGATATGTGTTTTTAACTTGAATAAAGACATTATAGCAAAATAATACACAATTAAACACTTAAATGTAAAATGATAATGATAATAATGATGATAATAAAATGATTACACAAACTTGCAGATATTCCTTTATTTGCATGGAGGAGATTTGCCAAGGTACCTGAAAGATACAGGGTCAGGGGTTGGGTATGTTGAATAAGCAGGGAAGAAGTTTGCTATGTTTGTCTGGCCCCATGGCTTTGTGTCTGAACTCTATAAAGAATAATTGAACACACAAGGCCAAAAACTGGTTGTGACCAAGAACTGAGAATCCCAGCTTTGAGGCCAAGTGAAATGACTGTACATGAAGGGGAGAGCATGGCCTTACTCCCAGCTCTGCTAACACAGGAGTCCCAAGAGCTCAAATTTCACTTTGTTTTGCTGTGGAGTTACAGGAATTGGAATTATCTGGTAGCAGTTCTCTTGCATAATTATCAGTCCATCATGAAGGATGCTGGGATAGGGGTCAACAGTGAGGTATCACCTTAATTAAGGACACTTGAACAGAAAAAAATTAATAAGAAAGCTCTTCAATTAATATCAGATGAGGCTGGGTAACACAAAAAGTTCCAGAGAACTGCATGATGCAAATTTTTCGGGCAAGAATCAGTGAAATGTAGGTAATTTAACCACCTTAGTTCTCCGGACTCATGAAACGCTGGGGAAAAAAAAGCCTGATGATTACACGTCCTAATTTCCTGACAGTTCAAAGATTTTGAGCTCATGTTAGATAATGTGCATTGAATATTGATTCAAAATCTTACTTTCATTATTATCATTTATGTAAGGTAGCCCCAAATCCCATATCTTTCATACTTTTCCTACTTGAAGAAAACTATATATTTAACTTCACTCATGTTTAGTAAGTACTTACTCCCTGAAAATAGCGTTGCTAATTCTGAAAGATACATTGATTCTTCAGATATTTCAAACATAGAATATAATATTTTCCTGTGTACTGAAAATAATGGACCACTTTAAAAAGGTTGCTTTTTTAAAAGCATGGAGAAGAGAATAAACTGTGATATATAATAATAAACTTCAAATATCTATAGATATCTGCTGGTAGGGGCAGGGAATCAGTCAGCATAGAGTAGAAACAGCCCATGGTTTACTAGGTTAGGAGACTAGATGTGTGTGTTTGTGGGCAACTGCATTTTTTGATTAATAGAGATCATTCTGTCTAGTTGTATGGGATTAAATTCCTACATAACCAGGAAGTTATTTTAAATAAAAAAATTCTTTATTTCAGAGTTGAATACTAACTAAATATAAAGAAAGCTACCCACTGACATTAATTCAGGAACACACACACACACACACACACACACACACACACACAATCAAATTGCAGGAAAAAAATTTACACAAATTAAAATTGTACACAATAGTAGTATTTTTCTCATCTTAACTGAATCTCTATAAGTATCTTTTGAATTGAGTAGATTTCTTTAACTTAGACCTACAGGAACTTTAATATTTTATCATAAAAACTATTTGAATACACAAAAAATGTGTGTAAATACTGAAATGTATAATGTGGTTTTGAAAAATCTCATTTCTACTAGTATTACTGAAATTTTGGTATTCTTTCTTAATCTAAGAATTAAGTGTTTTGATAAGTTTCTACAAAACTCACTTTATTACTAAGAAAACTCAGGCTCAGGGAAACTGTGGCTGGCTTTTTAAAACAGTGAATAGGCTTTATGGCAGAGAATGAACAACTGCATACATTCAGGGACAAAAGAATCCTAACCCGGGAACTGTTTATAGAAGACATTTTTTTCTCTTTATTTGTGTTCATAATGTGTGTGTAGAGAAATTTTCAAAGAGGAAACGAATCTCTATTTTTTCTCCTGTCACACCTAGCCTCCTGTCTGACTGTTGAGGACACATGGTCCCACCTGCTGTCACTGTGCCAGGCTTCGCAGTCACCACCGAGAGACAAATGATTAGAGAAGAGATGTGAGGACAAGCAACAGGTCTGGGACGTGGAAGGAGCATAGAGGTTTCAATCAACACAGTGAGTTTTGGAAATGCTTATGAACTTGAGGTGATGAACTTCCCCAGGGATAAAGGTTAGAGAGCCTGACGGCCACCAGCTCACACTTTGAAGCTAACACATTAGTGGACTCTCTTATTTGGTCCACTAATGGTGTAAACATATATCCCAGTTTCCCAGGAGAATCCTGGTTTACAGCTGTTGTTACACTCTCAAAAATGTTCTGGCTGGGAAGATAAACTCTATGACCTGCCTGCTGGCGAAGGGCTTACCCACCCTTCTCTAACCTGGATTCCCAGGCAGCCACTCCAAATTGATCTAAAATGGCTTCGAAGGTAAATCTTTGCTATCCCTGGACTTATCAGTGGAATGCATTTCCGAAGACGTTCCTGCCTATGATTACTCTCACCTTCCTGTGTTAAGTAATTTCTTGATTTCCATGCATGAGTTTTCATTTCCTCAAATACTAAACCATTTAATAGTGCCAACCACAAGAAGAAACCAGTAAATAAGTGAGTGGTGGTGATGTCCAGTCGGAGGGAAGGCACTAACTTGGGTATGCATGTTAGTCTTTTAGTTTTCATAAAAAGAAAATAAAACAAAAATACAACTTTTTAATTTTAAATTTAATAAGTTTTTATAGTAAGGTCAGGTTTTCATACATGTGTCTATCATATTATTCATCTGCCCAAAATCCAGCAAGTAATCCCTCAATGTAAAATTCTAGTACCTAGAGTGGCAATCAATATAACGTATTTGTGAAGCTCTGCAGGTTCATACAGAATAAAATAAAATTTAAAGTTAATATAATTAACCTAATTAGAAGTTTTATAAAAATAATCCTCTGTTTTGTTTTCACTTCGATATTTAAGGGAAAAATAGCTTTGAAGCAAATTATTAAACTATGGCTTACTATGAAACCCATTTGCTAATACATTATATTGGTATTTAAAAATTATACTAGTCTAAAATAGACTTTCATATTTATGAAGTAAGGTTAATAATCTTTCCACATTTTATATAATAACAAGATTTTCATTTTTTCTGACTTACTAAATTTCCACACATACACACATATGCCCAATAGATTTTGAAAGATTCTAGTTTTATTTTCATGTACCCAAGAATACTTGCTACTTTCTGAAAAGTAACACACTGAAGCCAAAATGCACAATGATTAAGCTACAATCTTTTGATTTTTAGCATGCTGCTCAGTGAGATAAAATACCCATAAGGTACACATACACACACGCACACATTTGAAAGGGTAAATATTCTTACTTGTTTTAAATAATGTTCATCCAGAAATAAATGGAATTTCTATACTAAGACACTTCCTCATCTTTTTTTAGAAAAAGCATGTTCATTTGAGCTAAAAAGATTTATAATATATTAAAATAAAACCATTTATTCAAGTCAATGTTTCCTGCAAAAATTACTCAAGATGTATCAAATGCCCCTTTTGAAATTACTATAATTGTGTATTTTTTACTTCTATTGAACAATAGAGGGGCAAATTTATAGACTAAAGCAACATTGCAGTTTAATTCAAAATGGTTCTCTAATTTGTCAGTTTAAAACTAACCTTCTCCACTGGTTTTTCAATTGTTTCACTGTTTTGATTTCTTCAAATCAATCTTTAGCTTAAGGAAACTAAATACATGCTGAAGAGATAAGGGGGTTTTAGCCTCCTATTTCAAGCTAAAACATAACCTCTAAATTATCTTTTACAGTAAGCCAAAGCCAGTATCACATACCTTTCGGGAATGAATTTCTTTCACATACAATGGAAGTAGAAACTCAGATATACCTTCAAGTCGGATTCCCTTCTTGGTGACTCTCAGATTTCCCATACCATCCTACAAGCAATGAAATATAGTTCACTTTTAGGTTAATTAGAGAATGAATAACTGGCCATAATTTTCTTAGGGCTAAATTGAGAAAACAGTAAGCTCAAATCAGTGATGATTGAAGGAAAATGAGAGATTGAATCTACTTAATAAATGATTGCAGCAGTTTGCATGCATATAAAGGGCTCTGTTTAAAATGAACAGGAAAAGAGGTATATTAAGGACCTGGCATCTTTCTTAGCTCTCTCAGAGATTAGGATTTGTCCATGAAAAAAATCCTGTACTTGTTTCACGTATCAGCCAGTTTAACTATTTTGGGGGTATAATGATACTTGCTATCTGACTATTGGAAACAACTTTGCTTGCAGAGAGTTCTAACAATATTTTTACATCACAGTTATCACATATTCCTACAGTAGTCAAATAGTCAGATTTGCACAATGATTTCAACAAGTACTTAATAACTGGCTAGCGTAAGCTTGGTGTTCCTGTATTCAAACCATGAGTAAATCTGATACCCTCTCCTTTAGAAAACAACACTCTATAAGGAGGATAAAACAAGTACATAAATAACATTTATGAGATAGAATAAAATAAATTTAAAAAGTAAGAATGGAGTGCTAATAGGAATTAAAGAAAGATTTCAAATTTGATAAGAGAGTGAACAATTCCTCATGGAAGAGATTAACTATGAGAAGGGCCTTAAGAATATGGAGTTTCAACAGGAGATGTCCACAGAGGGATGGATGTTTCAACATAGATGTCCATTGCAGAATGAACGTTCTATAACATTAAGAAATAGCATGCGATCCAATCTTGCTAATAAATGGACTATTGTGAGAAAAAACAACTGGGAGTATGTTTTGAAACCAGTGAAAGGAAAGCCATGAATGCAAAGGTAAGGAGTCTGTACTTACATCAAAAGAAGAAGAAACATAAAAAGTTCTTGAATAGCTCAATGGCTTGAAATGATCAGAGTTAAGCTTTAAGATTAATGTGGTAGGAGCACTATGTGGGGCTGACAGAATATCAGTAAGAAGGCACAACTTGGTAATACGTGTAAGGAGGGTGGTGGAAGAACAGCCTAGAAGACAAGGTGACTAATTTTATCTGGAGATACTAGACACAGGGACATTTATGACTAACCCCAGGTTTGTGACTATGACCCAATAAGGAAATGCAGTGATTTTTTAAATTGGAATAATGAAATTTGTACACTCAATGGCAAAATGGGTTTAGCTTTAGACTTCCTAACTTTGAGGTATCATTGAAAATTCAGATATTTGTCCATCAACTAACACATCTGTAAAAAAGAGGATTGGAGAGTGACAATTGCTTAAGGCACGCTTGAATCTACTATAATGGATGAGTAAGTCCTCCACAGAAATATGTCTATAAAACCACAGAGAAACTCTTAGATAATGACCAGGTCTACAGGTTGGAAAGAAGCATTTCATACATCCTGGAAGGCTATAATCAGTGAAGAAAACTAAGAAATTATGATGGACCCAGCATCTACCACCTGGCCCCACATTCCTCCCCAAAAGAAATGAATAGAACTTTGAGTAAGAATTAAAGGACTTTTTTTAATCACACAAGGAAAATGACTATTGAAGATATTTTGACATGGTGAGGTTTCAGTCCTCTAATGGAAGGACAGAGTAATGAATTCTGGTTGAATTAAACTTGGGATGGATGAAGGGATTCATTTCTTTTTTTAAAGATTTTATTTATTTATTTGAGAGAGAGAATAAGATAGAGAGAGAGCATGAGGGGGGGTCAGAGGGAGAAGCAGACTCCCCTCTGAGTAGGGAGCCCGATGCGGGACTCGATCTG
Source organism: Zalophus californianus (assembly GCF_009762305.2). Lineage (NCBI taxonomy): Eukaryota > Metazoa > Chordata > Mammalia > Carnivora > Otariidae > Zalophus > Zalophus californianus. Next base: position 179,040,399 of record NC_045596.1, read on the forward strand.
GGACTCCAGGATCATGACCTGAGCGGAAGGCAGTCGCCCAACCAACTGAGCCTCCCAGGCACCCGAAGGGATTCATTTCTTGGGACTCAAACTTAGAGCTAACACTGGAAATGTCTAATAGGGAATTGACTAAATTTTTTACAAAAAAATTAAAAAGAATTTCAGGCATCACTGAAGACTTATTCAGATGAGAAAATAGGTCTACTTTTTTGGGGATGACACACCCCAGTTTCTCTGAGACAGAGCTGGTTTATACCACTTTTATATTATCCTCTTTCACTTTCAAAATTGAAAAGTGTTTCTGATTTAGACATCAATTACAGGGGCGCCTGGGGGTCCCAGTCGTTAAGCGTCTGCCTTCTGCTCAGGTTATGATCCCGGGGTCCTGGAATTGAGCCCCACATCGGGCTCCTTGCTCGGCGGGGAGCCTGCTTCTCCCTCTCCCACTCCCCCTGATTGTGTTCCCTCTCTCGCTGTGTCTCTCTCTGTCAAATAAATAAATAAAATCTTAAAAAAAATAGACATCAATTACATAGTCACCCATTTGCTCACTCTAATTAGTATCATTTGGCAACATCATACCTATCTAGGAACAGAAACTGGCAGAATTAACAGGGAGAGACTCAAAACTAAGGATTTGCTAAGCAGGAATGGCAGAAGGTCGTAAGTAGGTGGCATGTCAAAATAGCAAAAAATGATGATCCTCAAATGGCTCACCATCATTTTTCTCATTGGGTAGAGATAAGTAAAGCCAGAACACCAATGTTGGACAGCAAAAATAGCACAGGGTTAGGGAATGGCAACTTATGATCAATTAATGATCGAATTCAGTAGAGTTAAGAAATATGAGAAATGTTAACACAGGTTTATCATCAGAAAATAGAACTTCAGATTTTGAGGTTTTTTTTTTTTTTTTTTTTTTTTTTTTGCAGATTTTGAGATCTTGAAGGTAAAAAAATTTCCAGACATCATGAAGCCTGAAGAACACCTGAGGAGTGGGCAGAAACAGAGTGGAGACCAAACTCTTTGTAATTCAGAAAGAATGTACAAAGTGACACATGGTTTTAAAATATTATTTTGCCCCTGAGAGAGTTTCTTGACTAAATTTCACACAGTGACGGTCCATATATATATTCTCAAATGCCTGCCGGAAGGAAGTGTTCTGAAATGTTCCCCATTGAAGTTGCTATGGAAACATCTAAGGCAACTGTTAGTCTAACTTAGAACAATAGAAATAAATTCTATCATAATTCCCAGTTCAACATTAATCTTTAAAAATGTTTTCATAAGATGATTAGAAATAAAAGAACTGGGCATCCAATGTTAACTGTGATATTACTTATGCTATATGTATATTTAATTTTGGAAAGTTTTGAATCAAACTCAATGTTTTCCTTTTATATTTTCTACATAATATATGATTTAGGGCATATAAATCTATTTTATTTAATTAGATGAATAGATTTACCCTGTCTAAATATAGGAGTGTTAGGGTAGTATTGTGTTTGGAATCTAACCTCACTCTACTATATCCATTTGTCCCTCCATTAATTTCTCCTATTTTGAATTAAAAAATGAATATTCAAGTTCTTACATCTTTCATCCTATCTACATGTAGTTATAAAATATATAGAGGGGCATAATATATTCAGTAAAGTCAACCTGATCTTCACATGCACGTACCAAGGCCATTAATAATTTATGAGATGGTGAAATAATCTTGTTTCTCTTCGGCAGGAGCATTAGAAAGTGATTTTATTCTTACTGTCACTATACTTTCTTGATGCACTATATTTTTGGTCCCTTCAACATCTAAAAGGGAGAAAATAACTTCTGGATTTGCTTCTAAGGATGACATTGCCAAAACACCAGAAAATAACAAATTTGATATACCTATGGTTCAGGCCTCAACCTTGTCTCTGTCATTTTAATCCTATGTAGGTTTGAACTTAACTAATTTCTTTGTTTTTTTATAATTATTTTAAATAATTTTATCACCTTAAATTTATCACCAGTAAAAGCAGTAAAAACACAACTTAACGTATTTATTGCAAGGATTGCATGAGGATATAAAGAGCTTACAATAATACCTTACTTATATAGAAGTATTCAATAGCTTTAACCATTATTAATATTCTACCAAAAATAATTTAAATTTTTGTCTCATATCATTATTATAAAACTCATATTGTTTATTTTCAGAGAGATTATTTTTGAGCTTCAGTAGACGTTACATCAAGCTTTATCATCATTATAGTTATGATGCCATTATTCATCATCTAGTAATCTCACAAATCACTTACCTACTCTTGACAGACAGTGTAGTAACATTTTAGAAGGGAATGTGGAGCCAGACAGCTTGGATTTGAAACTTTCTACTCTCTATATCCAAACTGCTATATTTGTATTTTTTGATAAAATGTATCATATTCTGATTATAGTTTTAGTTAACTCTTCTTAAAAGGTAAATGATCTTATTTATGTATGTACTTACCCCTTCTTCCAGCACAGTCTTTCCAACAGTGGTTTTATGTGGTATGTATATACTGAATGCTTGAGTATTTAATTGATCAGTAGAATTTAGATCTTTACATGATAAACAATAAAAGTGCTTATAAAATCATACTATCACCAAAATCCATAGAATTTATCTATAGAAACTGCAAACAATCTTTACTATACTTTTCATGAACTTGATTTTTTGGGCAAGGTGGAAGATACTTTGTTGAGAAATATTCTTTTTGGAATTTATTATGAGAAATAGACATTAAAATAAATAATAGGTATAAATGTAAACAAAGAATGTTGATAGACATGTCATTTTAATTTAAAATCCACACTCATAACTTTGCAGTGATCTTATCCTAGTGCACTCTGTACTCACACAAGATTCTTTATGATGCTTAGCTATCCGGTATTAGGAGAGCTGTTTAGATGGTGGCTACCCACAGAATTTGAATTATGCCTTAACAGGCAAATGTAACTTTCAAAGTAATGAAGATGTTGACATGGAATTGAGAAGAAATTTAAAAATTGAGGTGATTATTAAACAATATATAAAATCTGGTGCTTCGTTAATTTTTTTGAGAGGGCAGAGGGGCAGAGGAAGAGAGAGAATTCTGGGGCGGGGCAGATGGAGAGGGAGAGAGAGAATCTTAAGCAGGCTCCAGGCCCAATGCATGAGCCTGACGCAGGGCTTGATCCCACAACCCTGAGATCATGACCTGAGCTGAAATCAAGAGTAGGACGTTCAACCAACTGAGCCACCCAGGCGCCCCAAGTGCTTGATTAATTATTAAAAAAAGTTTTCAAAGAAAGTTGAATCTAGTAGCCGGAAGATAATTAAATATAGGTTTTAAATATTTTTTCTGGTTAAAACCAAAGGTAAATTTCTTCCAAATTACTAGCATTATTTCAAAAGACACTGATTAGATAAGGAGATAAATATATGTATTTCGATGGCTTTGATTATCTAATGATATTCATTCTATATTTCAATTTGCTTGAGGAAATGACCTGAAAGAGGCTATTTAGAGACGAACTGAAGCCCAGTATGATAAATTATTTGTGAGACCTTGGGGATTAAATATTTTTAATAAAGTAAAGAACCATACAAGGAGATGGAAGTATTAGGCTGTTTAAAAACAATTACAAATGACTTTTAAATGTCTTTTTATTATTTATTTTCTTCTGTATGCTAAATGAGTTAAAAATTGTTTAATTCCCAACTCCTAATTAAAGAAGAAATTCTCTTTAAAATATTTAAGCATTTTCTCTTTTTTTCTTTTTCGTTCCTGTTTTAAGCTGATGTTATTTATAACTTGTAATGAGCTGTTTTTCCCCAAGCACAAGAGAAAGAACAAACAAAATGTAAATTGACAGCCTGCTTTATATGTACGTTTTTACTGTGTTGTTCACTATAAGCTTGTATTTTATTTTCATTTTAATTGGCTTGCCTTAGTCCTGTCTATTATTAGAAAATAAACTCTACAGTGATAAGAACTGATAGACCTAAGAATGTGACCTCTAATTCAGCTTGTATAGAAACATCTTTAGAAATTGTTGTTAATAACATATCTTTTATCATCTGGAGCATTTATTACTTTTGTTTATAGCCCATAGTTGTTCCAACTTTCATAATTTATATGTCACTGTCAGCATTGTGAAAAGGGTTTAATGTATTCATATTTAAATACAACAATAAATATTGCACTTTGTATCTCTTATTTGTATTAGTGTTCTATTAACTATGTGAATTATTTTTAAAAAGCATAATAAAATGAAATTCAATTTGTTTTCCAAATTTTTCTCTACTGATAATAGAATTCTTTAACAAGCATTTCCTTATTTTTCTAACAATCTACATATCAATAGCCTCATACAGCATATGTAATTGCTTACTAAGAAAATCATCAGGATGAAAATATGCTGAAACAAAATAAAGCCAAAACCAAAAATATGTTAATCTGATATGGCAGATAGGATCACGATCATCCAGTAAATGGAGAAAAAAAATGGATGGGTTCAATAAATCCAATGAGACTATATATAAAAGACCAGCAAAATATATATATATGTATATATATATAATGCAATATATATTTATATATATACATAATATAATGGGGAATAAATTATAGCTATATTTATATGGAGAACAGATCATAGTAGGAACATTTGGAACACATAGGCATTTTATGCCCAATATTCTCAAGAAAAATATTTTCCTATAGGATATCTCTCTTGGAATCACTATCAGGAAAAAATTATTGGTGTGGCTCCATCTAATAATGTAATATTATTGTATAAAACAACTTTAAATGTGCATGGAAGCACCAGCATTGCACCATCTTAACTTGAAATTAAGTTTAAACCCAGAGAATGTGATAAGCAATTGTGGCAGGAGACAGACACTGGCTAATGAGGAGCGCCATTGGAAAACCCAGCCTGCTACTACAAAGAAATCATCTCAGTGCTAAATGGAAACAACTGGAAAGAACCTCAGGCATTTGACTTAAGGGAAATAATAAACAATGAATTAGTAATAATGTTATGTTCCCTAAAGATTGTCATCTGTAAATGGGTGACTGAGGAACACTATATTTTAATCATTGTAACAAGGGTATAAAGCCTACAGTTTCACTGTTAACATGTCTGTCTTCCCCAAAATATAAATAGAATACTAGGATTATAATAAACCCAGTGGAAAAAAGTTCTTTTTTCAGTGAAATTTAGGAATAGGTGGAATAATGTCCCTTTGAACACATTGTACAAATACTGGTCTAGTTTTTTATATTTTATAAACTCTGAAGGAAGACCTATTAACAAAGTGGTGCACAGAAGTGATTCAAAGAGTTAAAAGCTATCACGTCTCCACAAATATTTATTGAGAGCCTATGTATAGCACCACTAAACTCTGTTTATAGTTTGGCTTCCCAGCTCTTTTTAAATACTAGAGAAAATATGCTGAACACTGCTAGGAATCTGGTCTGCTTCACAGATGTAATTTCTTATTGTCTGTAAGAAATGTGAAAGAGAGGTAATGCTGAGCACAGGTCTTTTTGCATATATTTGCCCGTTACCATAAGCATAATTTATTTCCTTAAAGAAAGATCACTTTTTGCCTCAAACAAAATCACATATTTGGACCTATAAATTAAGAATAAGACCTTAGGGTACAGTAACCCTACCTAGGTAGTCCTCACGGTAAGGTTTTGCCTAAGAATTCCTTCCAAACTCCCAAGACAATACCTTAATATCTACCTTCACTATGGAATTAACTGTAATAGCTTAGGTCATAGAGCATTTTAGCAGACACTGAGTCAATGGCACATCACCACCCTGTTCTCATTTTATTGAAAACACCAATGAGAGAGAGAGAGAGAGAGAGAGAAGTTAAGTGGATCTTATGCAGCTAGTAAGTTAGCCCAAAGTCTAGTCCTCTTACTTACTTGATTTATTTATTTGAGAGAGAGAGAGAGAGAGAGGGAGAGAGCACGAGTTGGGGGGAGGGGCTGAGGAATAGACTTCCAAGCAGACTCCCTATTGAGCTCAGAGCCCTTGCAGGGCTCAATCTCACCACCCATGAGATCACGACCAGAGCAGAAACCAAGAGTCAGGCATGTGACTGACTGAGCCACCCATGCACTCCTAGTCCTCTTACTTTTAATCAATCTAGGCAACAATAGATATAGAAAATATAAGTCAAATTTATTTTACTATGAACTCCAATAAGGATGTCCTAATATTTTTCATTATTATTTGAGTTAATTGATATCTCTTCTTCTTTCTTAAATTGTATACCTTTTCAATTTTTAAAAAATTTCCTTCTCTAACTGACTTCATGTACCAGCATACGTTTCTCTTTTGGTTCAGATCTGAATCATGGTATTCTGAAAAAGTTCTGGTAAGACAAAAAACTCTGTTTCCAAATGATTATAAAATTTACCTTGAAAATGAAGTACTAGGAACAAATTATTGATATTTGTTCAAGCATAAAACACTTTAAAGAAATCTCAAAACAGTATTTGTGATAAATAAAACATTCACCACTTCATATTCTTCCTGTGAGTTGTTTTGTGATTACCCTCATCCTATAAAACTAAGTTATGTGTACATGCATGCAGTAATGCGGGCATGTGTGTGTGTATTTAGAAGAGGTTAGTTCACAGGAGGAGTACGAAAAATTAATTTATTAAACTTAAAATTGTAGCTATCCTACTATCCTGGAACTGAGGGGATATCAGGTGATCCTCACTAGAGACAGCAAAGAAATCCCATGAAGACACATATGAGCAAGCCGATACTCTCGGTGGGACCAGAAAGTGGGACCACTGGTAAGAGCTGTCTGACTTTGGATTGCTTAGCAATAACCCACAGCAGTTGGCAAACACAACATTGAATTTATAGAGCTGTAACATTTGGCCTCTTAAACTAAAGATGTCACTTAGGTTTTTATATCTGAAGATTCTTCTCACCATCAATGAGAAATGCATTTCTCACCCACGCAGAAATGCAATGGGTCATCTCTCAGCCAAATCTTAAAAGATGCTATAAGCTTCCTTGAAGGATACTAGAGGTTCCCACCTATTTCACTCTCAAGTTTTGAGGATGGATTTTTTTAAAGATTTTATTTGTTTATTTGACAGAGGGAGACACAGCGAGAGAGGGAACACAAGCAGGGGCAGCCGGAGAGGGAGAAGCAGGCTTCCCGCACAGCAGGGAGCCCGATGTGGGGCTCAAACCCAAGACCCTGGGATCATGACCTGAGCCGAAGGCAGACACTTAATGACTGAGCCACCCAGGCGCCCCTCGGATGGACTGTTTTTGTCTACAACATGTAGTCTAGCATCACATCTTTTATGTATGTTCCATTATGAATACTATTAACTATCCACTTGGAAAGTATTTACTAAGATTTCATTCTTCTACATTGTATCTATTATACTTTATCATAGTTCCAAATGGCATCCTTTCCATGTTTTATTTACTATTTGTTATATCACAGACAGACATCAGCCTGTAATGGAAGCCTTCCTGTGTGAACTGCCTCCTTTCCCCTTTGCCAACTCTACCTGGTTCTGATGTGCTTGCTGAAGATAATTCAAGTAAGAGTCAATAACTAAACCCAAACTAGGCCAATCAGATACCTCTGACTAGCATATTCTGAACTCAAAATTAAGAACAACCACCAATTAAACAAAATCTATTTGAATGTAAAAGTGGGAGTTTATGGTGACCATACTTACAGTTACATAGAGAAAGGCAGAATATCCCTCCCTAGGTTAAGAGAGGCCAAGAGAGAATAGAAGCTAATTCTACTTGGTAAACATACTTGTGTCTTGTTGCTCCTGAGGCCCACATGTATAACTATCCTTCTCAGATTGTGTTTTTTTCCAATACTTCCTTACGTATCATGACCTCACAAATTCTCTCTCCCTTTTTCTCTCTCTTCCTTCCCTATCCCTCTCTTCCTCTCTCTTCCAACTCCTTAAACTACATACTTGTTTACTAAGAGAACAATTAAATCCATTCCAATAGATTCTCTGCTCTATATGTTCATACTTATTCGTGGTGACCACATCCACTTCCAAGACTAAAATTCTTTTACTTAAGTCAAGCTTCTGTCACTGGAACTTTGTGTATTCTTTTCCTTCTCTCCATCCCTCTTCCCTCTTCGTTTGGTTATATCTGTCTAATCCTTTGTACAGCAGTTCAAACATATCTTACAGAAGGCATCTTTCCTGTAGGGCATCTTCCCATACAAGCTTGGAACTGTTACCTTTGTGAATCACAGCACCAGACACAGTTCCTTCAAGAGCCTTCTCAGAGTTTGCATCAGTTCACATTGTTTTTGTGTTAATATTTAATTACAACTGAGATCAAATTGTAAGCTTATTATAGGCACGTACCACATCTTTTTGCTCACCATTGAGTCCATGATTTATTTTTACAGATGGATATTTACAACTCAAATTTGTCTTTTCAATTCTAGACAGAGGTATTCGTCTACTTGCTGCCTCCTATTTCCTGGAATATCACAAGCATCTCAAACCAAGCCTATTCCAAACAAAAGTGATAATCCCCCAACATGAACTGCTTCTTATGATGTGTTCCTTATCTCAAAGAATTATTATCATCCTTATATAATAGAAATCTGTATGGATCAGTTACCAAGCCCTACCCACCTGCCTTCATTTTGGTATTGCTCTGGCACAGTGGGATGTACTATACAGACAGTCCTTGCAGGAAAAACTTATAGCCCCAATGGCTAGAAGCAAGGAGAGTAGGTAATCTGTGTTTATTTGAAACATAAATCAGATGGGATAAAAGGGGGGTTAGTGATAAAGAGAAAGAGGCTGTATTTCAAAGGAGTAGCAAGATCCAGCCAGCCAGCATGTGTCAGCAAGGGGAAGGCAATTACTTTCTGAGGATTTTTTATCATATGGTCAGAACAGAGTTCAATTTGGGATACAGAATATTACATCTGGAAAGGCTCCTCAAAGATTATGCAAACTTATTACTAGGATGGCTCCTAGAAGCATGGAAAATGCAATGACCCATGTCAAGTAACCTGCAAACTGGATTTTCATGGCAGGTGGTGAAAGCGGGGACTTAACATCTCAGGGAAGTGAATCTTCTGGACTGCATAAAGCATGTAAGTTCAGAAGACCTGTCAAACCATTACCATCTATGGGAAAGACACAGGATACACCATTTACCAAGGTAGAGGGAATCACTGGTGAAAGGGATACAAGATTCACTAAGTTCAGGGCTAGCTCTCCTCTGTAGATCAAGGCTGATGACAGAAAAGACCATTATAAAATCAGATTCACTCACGTCAGTGGAGGTGGCAGGGCCCTGAGATAATAAAGGCCAAATGGTAGCCTGAAGCCAGGTTAACACAGTTTTGGTAATGAGGGGCTAGGTTGGAGGAGCAACCAGGGCGCAACTCCAGAATGTTGTGGACATGGCCAATAAATCTGGTGGCCAAAGAAGCAAAAATGATGTTTAAGCAGCAAGGGCACTATTCAACGTGGAGTATCAATGCAAATCAAGGATGAATGAATAGCAGGCTGAAGGCAGTTGTCCCAATAAACAGGTCATGATTCCTCGCCCAATTTGGTCATGAGCCAGTTTTTTGATCCAGAATCCACTGACCTCCCTTGTCAGATTTTGATAAATGAACAAGTGCAATCACCCTAGAGTGAGACCCCTGAGAAATGAAGATTTTAGTCAGTCTACCAGGTAAGCCATCAAGTCAAGCAAAAGTCAGGTCCTACTTCAGTGAAGGGCTTGCCCCACCTGACATGACCATCAATGGCAGAAAATCTTTAGCTGTCAGTCCTGTCAAGAAATGCCTCAACTGCAAGGAGTCATCATGTCCATGATCAACTGATCGATGTGAAGATTTAAGGGCCCAGCTATAATATCCCTACTCTAGACAATTCTCAGGATTATTTTAGCTTCAGAGCTCCCTGGTGGGGTCAGTCAAGGCTGCCATTCTTCTCCATCACACCTGACTTCTTTCCTCTCTCTGCTCAATCCTGCTCCCTTGATGTAATGTTATCATTTGATTATTGAGAAATCATTTTATCAAAATGCAGTAAGTCCATAATACTTTTTAAATTAAAATTAAATTAAAAATTAAATGAAGTCTTAAGGCAAGGGTAAGACTGATGCTAAAAATGAAAATGAACTTTAATCTATATTGCAGAAATCAGAACATTAATATTGCTGCCTAGTGGAAAGACAGTAGGCTAAGATGATATTCATACTGACAACTCAAACATATGATAATTTTTTTCCTCTAGAGAGTGCTTAATTAATGTACCATCATCACCAGAAAAGTTTTTTCATCTTTAATGCTTGTACTTCAAGCTTTTCTCTATGGTAATTCAATTATCACAGACTTTCTTAAAATATTTGATTAAGAACAATGGAATTTTTGTATAATTACACAGGTCCAGACAAATAATGTAAATCTAAGTTAGCTCCTATGTACCTGGAAGCCAGAGAAGGAACATCTCTTCTCTACATGCACATTAATCAAAATTTGGAACTTGTTTTCCAAATTTATACATTTATAAAACTCTTAAGAGATAAAATATGATGTTGGGTGGAATATTAGTTAAAAAGTTATGGTAGATAGTGATTCTACTATCCATCTTCCTTCTAGGTTTTAGTACAAAATTCAGAGTTATGGTAATGTTTTTTGTTTTTCCACACAATGAATCAGTTCCCATATCCTATGAATATGTTGGAGGGCAGACTTATGTAGAATTTTTGTATATAAGTATGGTCTTTTTTGGGGGGATGTACTTGGATAAAATCTAAGTATCCATCCCTGGAATAGTGGATGAGTAAAATACAGCACATGTACACCATGGAGTATCATGCAATGTGCAGCAAATGACTAGATGTACACTTAGCAACAGTAGTTAAAAAATTAAAAAGTAAGAAATAGAATATTTATATTAATTAAACATGCATGTATAACACAGATGAAATCCATTTGTCAGAACACATAGGAATAAAATGGTCACTGTAAAGAACAGAATGATTGACTACAAAGAGAGGGCAAGTGTTGATAATGGAAATGGAAATGGAGATATAAATTTAAAAAATGAGAGAATAAATAAATAAATGATAAATGGTAAACAGTTAGTGACAGAATTTGCAGGGACTGATGATGATGATGTTCCATAAACTGATGGGCATGACTCTCTCAATCTTCTGCCTGAATATAAAAACAAAGTAAAACCTGCTACAGAATGGTCAATTCCACCTATCCCTTTTGTTTATCCTCACTGCTATTGTTTTGATTCAGTTTTCTTTTTTCACTTTCAGCCTATACTACGATACCAGTTTCCTAAATGTGTCCATTTTCTTTAATGTAGCCAATTAAAATCCTCTTTCAAATTGCTGATGCTCTTATCCTCTTATAAAGTGAAGCTTGTTTTATCAGTGTCCAAGGATAAACTCAACTTGAAAATGCCATCCGGGCGCCTGGGTGGCTCAGTCGGTTGGGCGACTGCCTCCGGCTCAGGTCATGATCCCGGAGTCCCGATATCGAGTCCCACGTCGGGCTCCCTGCTCAGCAGGGAGTCTGCTTCTCCCTCTGACCCTCTTCCCTCTCGTGCTCTCTCTCTCTCATTTTCTCTCTCTCAAATAAATAAATAAAATCTTTAAAAAAATGCCATTCATATTCTGAACTATATTCTGGTAAGTTATGATGCAAAAACAATGGCTGTATTTTGCAAACATTCCCACAATGTATCCAATTCCTTTTTCTTTGTTTCCATAACAACTGTTCTTTTATTCAAGTATTTATTGCAATGCATTATAATTCATTGATTACTGGCAACTCTCTCCTGTGGTCTGAGTTTACTGAGAGAACGTATTATGTCTTCTGAGTAGGAAAAAATACTCCTGTGTTTTTACTTTACTTTACACTCATGATATGTCTGACACTAGATGTGTGGATTTTTCAGACACCAAACAATTCTCTAAGACACCCTATAATTTAAGTCAATTTTGACATTATTTACCTGGACATAAATTCCAGAGGTTGAGTCCAGTCTCATGGGATTGCGTCCTCCCCAATTTCAGATGCCAGTTGTGAGTCCAGTTGTTACCTGTGTTTCTGACCAAACTGCTAAATGGAAGGTTCCCATGACCTCCTCAGGTTAGATTAATTTGCCAGAGTGGCTCACAGAACTCATAGGAACATTTTACTTATTAGATTACTGGCTTATTATAAAAAGGATCTGACTCAGGAACAGCCAAATGGAAGAGATGCATACAGTTAGGTATGTGGGAAGGGGCAAAGAGCCTCCATGCCCTCTGCAGGCACCTGTCTTCCAGCACCTTCACATGTCCATCAATCCAGAGCTCTCCAAACTCTGTATTTTGGGGATTTTCATAGAGGCTTTATCTGATAAAGCCTCTATGATAAGCTTCATCATATCAATGATTAACTCAGACCCAACCCCTCTCCCATTTCTCTGGAGAGGTGGATGGGGCTGAAAGTTGCAAGCTTCTAATCATGGCTTGATCTTTTCGGTAACAAGCCCCTATCCTGAAGCCTCCAGGTGCCCAGGAAGAGTCCCCTCATTAGGACAAAAGACACTTCTATAACTCAGGAAATTCCAAGAGATTAGGAGCTTTGTGTCAGGAGCCAGGGTCAAAGACCAAATAGAGCAAAAAATGTTGCTAATGCTATTTTTTCCAAGTTTTTTATTTAAATTCCAGTTAGTTAAAATATAGTGTAATATTGGTTTGAATAGAATTTAGTGATTCATCACTTACATAGAATACCCATAGCTCATCATAACAAGTAGCCTCTTTAATACCCACCACCCATTTAGCCCATCACCCACCCATCTCCCCTCCAGCAACCTTCAGTTTGTTCTCTATACTTAAAGGTCTCTTATGGTTTGCCTCTCTCTTTCTTTTTTTTCTTCCTTCCCCATGCTCATCTCTTTGTTTCCTTTTTTTTTTTTTTAGATATATTTATTTATTTTAGAGAGAGAGAGAGAGTGTGTGTGCATGAGTGGGGTAGGTGCAGGGAGAGAAAGAATCTCAAGCAGACTCCCCTCTGAGCACAGAGTCAGATGTGGGGCTTGATCTCACAACCCCAATATCATGACACAAGCTGAAATCAAGAGTCAGACGCTTAACTGCTTAACAAACTGAGCCATCAAGTTCTGTTTCTTATATTCCACATGAATGAAATCATATGGTATTAGTCTTTCTCTGACTTGTGTATTTTACTTAGCATAATATACTCTAGCTCCATCCACATCATTGCAAATGACAAGATTTCATTCTTTTTAATGGCTGAGTAATATTCTATTGTATATATACCCAACATCTTTATCCTTTCATCAGTCGATAGACATTTCGGCTCTTTTCATAATTCGGTTTTGCTTATAATGCTGCTATAAACATCAGGGTGCACGTGCTCCTTCAAATTAGTATTTTTGTTTCCCTTAGGTAAATACCTAGTAGTGAAATTGCTGGGTCATAGGGTAGTTCTATTTTTAACTTATTGAGGAAACTCCATACTGTTTTCCAGAGTGGTTGCACCAGTTTGCGTTCCCATCAACAGTGTAAGATGATCCCCCCTTTCTCTGTATCCTTGCCAACACCTGTTGTTTCCTGTGTTGTTAATTTTAGCAATTCTGAAGGGGTGAGATGGTATCTCACTGTAGTTTTGATTTGTACTTCCCTGATGATGAATGATATTCAGTATCTTACCATGTTTCTGTTAGCCATCTGGATGTCTTCTATGGAAAAATGTCTATTCATGTCTTCTGCCCATTTCTTAACTGGATTATTTGTCTTTTGAATATTGAATTTCATAAGTTCTTTATATATTTTGGCTACCAACCCTTTATCAGATATGTCATTTGCAAATATTTTCTCCCATCCTGTAGGCTGCCTTTTAGTTTTGTTGATGGTTTCCTTTGCCGTGCAGAAGCTTTTTAACTTGATGGAGTCCCAATAGTACATTTTTGCTTTTGTTTCCCTTGTCTTCAGCGACATGTCTGATAAGAAGTTGCTCCAGGCAAGGTCAAAGAAGTTGCTGCCTGTGTTCCCTTCTAGGATTTTGATGGATTCCTGTCTCACATTTAGGTCTTTCATCTATTTTGAACTTATTTTTGTGTATAGTTTAAGAAAATGGCCCAGTTTCATTCTTCTGCATGTTGCTGTCCAGTTTTCCTAACATCATTTGTTGAAGAGATTGTCTTTTGCATTATTCTTTCCTGCTTTGTCAAAGATAAGTTTACCGTATAGTTGTAGATCCATTTTGGGTTTTCTATTCTGTTCTGTTGATCTATGTGTCCGTTTTTGTGCCAATACCATACTGTCTTGATGCTTATATCTTTTTTTAAATTTTTTTAAGATTTTATTTATTTATTTGAGAGAGAGAGAATGAGAGATAGAGAGCACGAGAGGGAAGAGGGTCAGAGGGAGAAGCAGACTCCCCACTGAGCAAGGGGCCTGATGTGGGACTTGATCCCGGGACTCCAGGATCATGACCTGAGCAGAAGGCAGTCGCTTAACCAACTGAGCCACCCAGGCGCCCTGATGCTTACATCTTTATAATAGAGCTTGAAGTCCAGAATTGTGATGCTTCCAGCTTTGGTTTTCTTTTTCAAGACTGCTTTCGCTATTCAGAGTCTTTTCTGGCTCCATACAAATTTTAGCATTATCTATTCTACCTCTGTGAAAAATGCCAGTGGCATTTTGAAAGGGATTGCATTAAATGTGTTGGTGGCTTTGGATAGAATAGACATTTTAACAGTATTTGTTCTTCCAATCCAGGAGAATGAAATGTTTTTCCATTTCTTTGTGTCATCTTCAATTTCTTTCATAGTGTTCTATAGCTTTCAGAGTACAGATCTCTCATGTCTTTGGTTTGGTTTATTCCTAGGCCTCTTATGTTTTGGTGCAATTGTAAATGGGATCAATTCCTTGATTTCTCTTTCTGTTGCTTCATTTTTGGTATATATCAGTGTTGCAGATTTCTGTACATTGATTTTGTATCCTGCAATGTTGCTGAATTCGTGTATCAGTTCTAGCAATATTTTGGTGGAGTCTTTTGGGTTTTCTACATAGAGTATCATGTCATCTGCAAACAGTGAAAGTTTGACCTCTTCCTTGCTGATTTGGATGCCTTTTATTTCTTCCTGTTTTCTGATTGCTGAGACTAGATTTTCTGATGTTAAATAACAGTGGTGAGAGTGGATATCCCTGTCTTGTTCCTGACCATAGAGGAAAAGCTTTAGTTTTTTCCACATTGAGGATGATATGAGCTGTGGCTGTTTTATAAATGGCCTTTATGAGGTTGAGGTACCTTGCTTCTATCCCTACTTTGTTGAGGGTTTTTATCAAGAATGGATGCTGTATTTTGCCAAACGCTTTTTCTGCATCTATTGAGAGGATCATATGGCTCTCATTCTTTCTTTTATTAATGTGTTGTATCACATTGGTTGATTTGTGAATATTGAACCACATTTGCAGGCCAGGAATAAATCCCTCTTGATTGTGGTGAATAATTTTTTTTTAATGTACAGTTGGATTTTCTTTGCTAGTATCTTGGTGAGAATTTTTCCATCCGTCTTCATCAGGGATAGTGGCCTATAATTCTCCTTTTTAGTGAGGTCTTTGGTTTTGGAATCAAGATAATGCTGGCTTCATAGAATGAGTTTGGAAGTTTTCCTTCCATTTCAACTTTTTTGGTACAATTTGAGAATAGGTATTAACTCTTTAAATGTTTAGTAGAATTCCCCTGGGAAGTCATGTGGCCTTTTGTTTGTTGGGAGTTTTTTGATTACTGATTCTATTTCTTTGCTGATTACAGGTCCGTTCAAATTTTCTATTTCTTCCTGTTTCAGTTTTAGTAGTTTACATGTTTCTAGGAATTTATCAATTATTCAGATTGCCCAATTTGTTGGCTATAATTTTTCATAATATTCTCTTATAATTTTTCTGTGGTGTTGGTTGTGATCTCTCTTTTTCCACTTGTGATTTTATTTATCTGGGTCCTTTCTCTCTTCTTTTTGATAAACTCTCTAGGGATTTATCAATTTTATTTATTCTTTCTAAGAATGAACTCTTGGGCACCTGGGTGGCTCAGTTGGTTAAGCGACTGCCTTCGGCTCAGGTCATGATCCTGGAGTCCCGGGATCGAGTCCCACATCGGGCTCCCTGCTCGGCAGGGAGTCTGCTTCTCCCTCTGACCCTCTTCCCTCTCGTGCTCTCTGGTTCTCATTCTCTCTCTCTCAAATAAATAAATAAAATCTTAAAAAAAAAAAAGAATGAACTCTTCATTGATCTGTTCTACTGGGTTTTTTTTGTTTGTTTGTTAATGTTGTTTCTATAGCATTTTTTTAATTTTTTTATTATTATTATGTTCAGTTAGCCAACATATAGTACATCATTTATTTCTGCTCTAATCGTTATTATTTCCCTTCTTCTGCTGGCTTTAGACTTTATTTGCTGTTCCTTTTTTAGCTCCTTTAGGTGTAAGTTTGGTTGTGTATTTGAGACTTTTCTTGCTTCTTGAAGTAAGTATATCGTTATATACTTCCCTCTTGTGACCAGTTTTGCTGCATCCCAAAGGTTTTGAATTGTCATATTTTTATTTTCATTTTCTTCCACGTATTTCTTGATTTATTCCTCAATTTCCTGGTTGACCCATTCATTCTTTAGTAGGATATTCTTTAACATTTAACGTCCATGTATTTGTGGTCTTTCCAAATTTTTTCTTGTGGTTGGCTTCAAGTTACATAGTATTGTGATCAGAAAATATGCATCGTATGCCCTCAATCTTTTTGTATTTGTTGAGGCCTGATTTGTGACCCAGTATGTGATCTTTTCTGGAAAGTTCCATGTGCACTTAAAAAATGTGTCCTGTGTTGCTTTCAGATGAAATGTTCTGAATATGTCTGTTAAGACTGTCTGATCCAGTCTGTCATTCAAACCCATTATTTCCTTGTTGATTTTCTGCTTAGATGATCAGATGTAAATTGCTATAAGTGGGGTGTTAAAGTCCCCTACTATTATTGTATTATTTTCAATGAGTTTCTTTATGTTCATTATTAATTGATTCATATGTTTGGGTGCTCCCAAGCTGGAGGCATAAATATTTACAATTTTTAGATCTTCTCATGGGGGATAAACCCCTTTATTATGATACAGTGCCCTTCTTCATTTCTTGTTACAATCTTTGGTTTAAAATCTAGTTTGATATAAATACAGCTCCTCTGGCTTTCTTTTGATGTCTATTAGCATGATAGATGTTCTCCATCCCCTCACTTTCTGTCTGTAGGTGGCTTTAGGTATAAAGTGAGTCTCTTATAGGCAGCATATCAATGGGTCTTGTTTTGTTTTTGATTTTTTTAATCCATTCTGATATCCTATGTCTTTTGATTGGAGCATTTAGTCCATTTACATTCAGAGTGATTATTTTGATAGATATGAATTTAGTGCCCTGTATTACCCGTTAAGCTATTGTTTCTGGAGATTTTCTCTGTTCGTTTCTAGTCTTTGTCACTGTTGTTCCTCCTTTCCCACTCAAAGAAT
Organism: Zalophus californianus; assembly: GCF_009762305.2. Lineage (NCBI taxonomy): Eukaryota > Metazoa > Chordata > Mammalia > Carnivora > Otariidae > Zalophus > Zalophus californianus. Next base: position 179,057,994 of record NC_045596.1, read on the forward strand.
CCCCTTTAATATTACTTGAAGAGCTGGTTTAGTGGTCACAAACTCCTTTAGTTTTTGTCTGGGAAATTCTTTATCCATCCTTCTATTTTGAATGACAGCCTTGGTGGACAAAGTATTCTTGGCTACATATTTTTCCCATTCAGCACATTGAATATATCATGCCACTCTCTTCTGGCCTGTTAAATTTATGTGGATAAGTCTACTGCTAATCTTATTTGTCTTCCCTTTTAAGTTAGGGATTTCTTTTCCTTTGCTACTCTCAGGATTTTTTCCTTATCTCTGTATTTTGCAAATTTTACTGTGATATGTCTTAGTGTTCACGTACTTTTCTTGATTTTGATGGAGGTTCTCTGGGCCTCTTGAATTTGGATCTCTGTTTCCTTCTCCAGATTAGGGAAGTTTTCAGCTATAATTTGCTCAAATAAACCTTCTGCCCCCTTTTCCCTCTTTTGTTCTGCAATTCCTATGACACGAATGTTATTACACTTTATGGAGTTGCTGCGTTCCCTAAGTGATCCAATATTTTTCTTTCCCTCTTTTCTGCTTCATTATTTTCCATAATTTTATCTTCTATATCATTTCTTCATTCCTCTGCTTCTTCCATCCTTGTGGTCATTACATTTAGTCAGTTCCACATCTCAGTTACAGCATTTTCTATTTCAGCCTGACTGGTTCTTACATCTTTTATCTCTGTGGTAAGGGACTCCCTGGTGTTTTCTATGCTTTCTCAAGCCCAGCTTGTATCCTTACGATTGTTGTTTTAAATTCTGAATCAAGCATATTACTTATATCTGTTTTGATTAGATCCTTGGTTGTGACTTTTGCTTGTTCTTTTTGGGGGGGATAAATTCCTCCATCTTGGCATTTTGTCTAGGTTTTTGTCTTCTTCTGTGTCTTAGGAAAGCCTGTTATGTTTCCTGCTCCACTATGGGCACTGTGCTGCTCACTGAAATCCATCTATGCTGATGGGCAGGCATAAAAATCATTCCAGTCCACTCTCTCATCCCTGGAGAGGGAAGTCAGGGCCCACCACTGTCTAAGAAGCCCTCACAGAAGAGCAAACAATCTTGCCTCATGTGTTCCAGGCATCCTTCAGATGCCTGCTTTCACCTGGTCCATGTCTGGGCCATCTGTCCACCTGGCAGCACAGTGCACTTGGGTTTTATCTCAGGCATGCCTGCTGAGTTTCAAAACTCTGAACTTTAGGGAACTGGTGCTGAAGGGACCCACACTGGTTCTCTGGGGGAGGGTATTGCCACATGGGTTGGTGCTGGTTTGTCCCAGAAAGGCAGTCACACAAACACAGAGGAACTTGATATTTAGAGTAAAGTGCAGGAAAAAGCTGAGGTTCAAGTTAGCTGCCCTCAGTAGGAGTCTTTGTCCCTATGCTAATGAACAGGGCAGCACAATGGCACCTGCCAGCTCTTTGGTCCCCTGGAAAGTAGTGCCACCTCTCCCAAATGTACCCTAAGAAGGTGAACTGTCTCTCTTAGTGCAACCCAGGGGATCCTCAGACCATGCTGTCTGCTCCCTGGGACCTCTGCCCTCCTTTTCCATAGAAGTACCACTATGCCCACCAGGCTCCACCCTAACCACTGCAAAGACATCTAAAACCAGTCTTTGAGCTCTGCTGATTGTAAAATACTCACGATAATCAGCCCCTCTCATTTTCCCAGTTAATGGTTTTGGAGAAGTGTTTTTTTTTCTTGTGCAATCCCCTGTGCACTATTCTCTCTGTCTTGCTTTCTCTCCCTCTCTCTCTTCATGGTCAGGACTCCCTCCCCTCCACAGTACCTATGATTCTTTTCTCCCCAGATCACACCTTTGTTCCTCCTACCTTCCATAATGTGGACTCTTTTCTCCCTCTTGTGCAGTTTGTTCTCTCAGTCCTCAGATTGATTAGTTGGGTGTTCAGAATGATTTGACATTTATCTACCTGTGTCTGAGAGATGAGACAAGCATAGGGTCTCCCTACAACTCTGCCATCTTAACTAAAAAAACCTCTAATGTTCTTATTACTTAGGAAATCATAAGGCTTTTAGGAGTTTTGTGCCAGGAACTGAGAGCAGAAACCAGTATATACATTTTCTATTATTTCACTTCTTCATTTTTTTATCTCCAGAATTTATCACAATGACTTGTATATACAAGCATAAATACTTGCAAGTACTTGATAAACATCAATTGAGGTTAAAAAATGCATTTTTAGAATATCTATGAGTAATTAAGAATGCTTATGTCAGAGTAACTCATAGCAGGCTAATGCATCCACTGAAATATCTACAAAATATGTCATAATTAAAGTGCAAAACCAATTGTCTTTGAAATTAATACATGTTTTATATGTTTTTGCTGTGGTAACATATACACAACATAAAATTTATTACTTTAACCATTTTTAAGTATACACCTCAGTGGCATTAAGTATATTTTTATGCAACCATCAACACTAGGTCATCATTTTCACCATTTTTAACTGTACTCAGTAAATAATGTCACTAAATAATGACTGCCCAATACCCCATCCCTGAGACATTGGTACCCACTATTCTATTTCTATCTTTCAATTTGACAACACTAGGTGCCTCAGATAAATGTAATCATACAATATTTGTCCTGTGCCTGGCTTGTTTTTGTTTTGTCTTCAAAGTTCATCCAAGTTTTAGCACATGTCAAAATTTCGTTCCTTTTTTAGGCTGAACACTATTCTATTGTATTCATATACCACATTTTATTTGTCCATTCATCTGTTGATGGGCACTTGGTTTATTTACACCTTTTAGCAATTATGAATAATGCTGCTAAAAACATGGGTGTACAAATATCTTTGGGACACTCCTTTCAATTCTTTGGAGTATATACCCAGAAGGGGAATAGTTAGATCATATACTAATTCTATATTTAATTTTCTGAGTAACCCTATACTATTTTCCACAATGTCTATACCATTTTAAATCCCTATTAGCAATGCACAAAGATTCTTTTTTTTTTTAAAGATTTTATTTACTTATTTGAGAGAGAGAGAATGAGAGATAGAGAGCATGAGAGGGGAGAGGGTCAGAGGGAGAAGCAGACTCCCTGCTGAGCAGGGAGCCCGATGTGGGACTCAATTCCAGGACTCCAGGATCATGACCTGAGCTGAAGGCAGTCGCCCAACCAACTGAGCCACCCAGGCGCCTGCAATGCACAAAGATTCTAACTTGTCCACATCCTCACCAACACACTTTTTTCTTGTTTTGTTTTGTGTTTTAATATAGCAACTCTCCTAATGGGTGTGAAGAGAAGTAACATATGTTGGAAGTAGTTAGACTTGAAGGGCAAGATGCTGAAAGAATAGATGCTCATGGCTCAGTCTCCTGTTCAGTTATTTTCCTTCCAAAGCACTTGCCAACTTAAACAGCTCAAGACATGGGGCTGAGGTTAAGAAGCTAGTAGAAAATAGATAAGTGGTAGAGAAGCAGGGATGCTCTCTGTAATCTCATGGTCCTAGAGAGACAAAAATCAAAATCCAGTCTTGTCAAAGTAGCTGACACCTGAGGAACTAACATACCAGAGAAAAGATAGGTGAAGAAAGGTAGGATTCTATACAGGATTTTCCTCAAGTTATTTGCTGGCTATTAAGCTGCTTAGGGCAGGCTAAGAAGCTGAACTAAAAACATCTGAGAATTTCATAAAAACTTTCAGTAGTTGTATAATACTGGAAAAGAAAAATCAGACTTTAGTACTCACTAACAAATTGGGGGTGGGGGCCCTGGCAAACACTGCAAAGTTCATTTGGGAACCACAGAGGACTATACCATAAAGAGGGTATAAACCATCCTCAGAGGAGACTCAAAACATCGAAATCTTGGCATTGAATCATCTCCTATCTTGATTTTATTCAGTAGGGGGCTTACAGTAACTCCTCTATGGTCAAATACAGCATCACCTAAAGCCTCTATAATTTTTCAGACACCAAGTCTAGAATTGACTCAAAATACCAATCACACTAAGAATAAGTACCAAAGGGAAACACAAACTAATGCAAACAGACAACAGGTGATCCAATTGCTTGAGAATGCAGATCTATATTCAAAATAATTATGATTCATATATTCAAGAAAATATATGATTAGATAAAAATAATGTCAAGGAACTGACACACACAAAACAGAATGGGGTGGAAATTCTAGAACTGAAAAATTTTATAATGTATATTAAGAACTTGACAGATGGGCATGACAGGATATTGGAAGCAGTTGAAGAGAGAACCAATGAAGGGAGTAAGAGGTCATTAGTAAAGATGCAGATTGAAGCAACAGCAATAATAATAATAATAATAGGTTCAGAAAAGAAAACAAACAAACTAGTAGACCATGAAGAAAATATCTAAGGTACTTTCATTGAAGAATATGGATGATAAATTTACCAAAGATCCAGTAACAGATTAAAGAAAATCTATGAAACTAAATCAGAGTATTCCTAGGAGTATAATTTTGGATCAGGGAATGTATATGTTTTCAGCATGAGTAGACCTATGGACAGTTTCCCCAAAGTGATTGTACAAATGTACTCCCCAGCAGTCACATATGAGAGTTCTAGGTGCTTCAAAATCTTGCCAATACTTGGTACTGCCATTTAATTTTATTTTCCACTCTAATGAATGTGCAGGGATACATCCCAGTTTTAATTGTCATGTGCCTGATTACTAATGAAGTTCAGCACTTTCTCATAACTTTATGAACATTTGAATATCCTCTTCTGTGAGGTTGCTTTTCAATTCATTTGCTCATTTTTTATTGTATTGGCTGTATTACTGTTTTGTAGGAATTCTTTATAGATTCTGAGTAGTGTGTGTGTGTGTGTGTGTGTGTGTGTGTGTGTGTGTGTGCTTGTATTCATGCTTTTATTTTGCTGATGCTTTTATTATTGCCTACAAGTGAAATTACAATAAAAATTTCCCCCAATTTGTTGCAACATATTTTATACTCTGACCAGCGATATATATGAATTCCAGTTGCTACATTCTTTATCAAACTTAACATTATCAATTTTTTTGTAGTTTCAGTCATTCTGATGGGTTCATACTGATATCTTATTGTAGTCTTAATTAGCATTTCTAGTTGTTCTCATCTATAAAAACACAACTGACTATTTCAGCTAGCAATTTAGCTAATGGCACTATTTCCAAAAATTTGTCTGTACATTACTTGGATTATCTACATACACAATTAGGTCATCTGCATGTTGCAAACTTTATTTCCCTTCCAAATTACCCCCTTTTTGTTTTCCTTTCATTCTTGCATTGGCTAAGGCTCTACTTTGATTTGTTAGAAATTGTAAGTGGGCATTTGTTTCTGTTATTGCTTTGTATCTTTGAGATGTTATTTTTTATGTTTTAATGATTATTATTTATTTTTAAAAGCTAGCAACCAGTCTGACTGTTGTTACTTTGTAGTTAATATCTTCTTTTCCTGTCACTGATTAGAAGATTTTCTCTTTCTTTTTGTTTTCCAGAAGTTTTATTACACTGTCTCTAGTATGGTTTTCTGTGTGCTTTTCTCTGATTTAGTTACAAAAGAGAAAACCTTGGGCACCTGGGTGGTTCAGTCAGTTAAGTATCTGCCTTCGGCTCAGGTCATGTTCCCTTGGCCCTGGGATCAAGTCCCGCATCAGGCTCCCTGCTCAGCGGGGAGTTTGCTTCTACCTCTACCCTTCCCCCTGTTCATGATTTCTCTCTCTCTCTTTCTCTCTCTCTGTTAAATAAATAAAATCTTAAAAAAGAGAGAAAATGTTCAGAACTAGCCTAAGCTACCAGATATTACGAAGTTTATTATCACCGGCTTCAGTGGAAAGAAGAGGGTTATTGCAACTTCAGAAACCTGGGTTCTAGACCAAGCTCCACTCCTTCCTCATGCACGAATCACGAAATCTTTCTGAATCCCAAGTTCTTTGACTTATTAATTAGGGAATAGAAGTAAACAAATTCCTGGCACATTTTCTACCCTAACCTCCTATGACGCCACAATCTGTTTTTCAGGGTCAGGCAGAAATGTACCGCTATTTTTCAAATGATAATTCCATCCTTCCTCTGGCTCTTTATCTCTTATTAACTAACCATCACCACCTCATCTAACCATGGCTCCATTTGACTTAAATTTGGTTTTACCTATATTAGCTAGAGAGCTTATTTCCTTAATAAAAACACTTCAAAAATATGTTTGGCCATTTAAAATATTATAAACATCTCTATGATTATACATTCAAGGCATATTTTTTCTCAGATATATTAAGGAATCTGGGAAACCTGCTTTATTCTAAATATTGTTGAACAATGACATAAAATTCTACTATAGGAAGAAGTCAAATTGTAAGGATTACATACTATATAATTCCAACTCCCTAACATTATGGAAAAGACGAAACCATAAAGACAGCAAAAAAGATCAGTGGTTTCTGGGAATTCAGGAAGGGGGAGGGGATGAATAGAGCACTAAGATTTTTTTAAGGCAGTGAAACTATTCTATATGATACTGTAAATGGCGGATACATATTACACATTTGTCAATATTCACAGAATGCACAACACAAAGAGGGGACCCTAATGTAAACTATGCACTTTAGTTAATAATAATGTATCAATATTGGCTCATCAACTGTAAAAAATATACCACATCAATTGTAAAAAATTAACACACACAAGGTGTTAAGAATAGGAAAGTTGGGGTGGGCAGACAGGAGGTATATGGAAACTTTCTGTACTTTATGCTTACTTTTCTGTAAGCCTAAAACTCTAAAACTAAAAACTCTAGTATTTTAATATCTTTGACAGTTAAAAGAAATTAAATTAGATTAAGAAATAAGGATCATACATTTAAAAAAACTGATTCTGCATTCTTTTATTTTAACTTGTGTGATTAGTAAAATTTTGACATTAAAAAATACAGTGAAAAAATCATATTTTGAAAGCAAGATTTGATAAGCTGAACTTCACTAAAATTAAAATTGTGTACTCTGTGAAAGACACTGTCAAAAGCATGAGAAGACAGACTGGAAGAAAATACTTATAAAGGAAAATATTTGCAAAATATCTGATAAAGAACTGTTACCCAAGAACTTGTAAAACTCAACAATAATTAAAAAAAACAATAAAAAAATACATTGACAAACGCTTCACTGAAGAAGTGGGTCAAAGACATTGACAGACACTTCACCAAAGATGTGAATATATATATATATATATATATATATATATATATATGTAGCAGATAAGCCTATGAAAAGATGCTCCACATCATATGGTATTAGGGAAATGCAAATTGAAAGCAGCTTTATTCATAACTGCAGAAATTTAGAAGCAGCCATGATGTCTTTCAGTATCTGAATGTATAAAAACAAATCTGTTACATCCAGACAATGGAATATTATTTAGCGATAAGAAGAAAAGAGCTATCAAAAGACTTGGAGAAAACTTAAATGACTATTACTAAGTGAAAGAAACAAATTGGAAAAGGCTACATACTGCATGATTCCAACTATATAATATTCTAGAAATGTCAAAACTACTGAGACAAATGATCAGTGGTTACCAAGGATTAGGCTGGAAGAGAAGATGAACAGGCAGAGCACAGAGGATTTTTAGGGCTGTGAAGCTATTTTGCGTGATAGTATAATGATGAATACACAACATTGCAAATTTTTCCAAGTACATAGAATGTACAACATTCAGAGTGAAACTTAATGTAAATTATGGGCTTTGTGGATAAGGATGTGCCAAAACAGATTCATCGATCATAACAAATGCACCACTCTGGTGAAGATATTTATGAGAGGCTATGCATGTATGGAGGCAGGAACTATATGGGAAAGCTCTATATTTTCTGCTCAGTTTTGTTGTGCACCTAAAAGTGCCCTAAAGAATAGTCTATTAAAACAAAAATATATGGAAATGAAAAGTGAATTTAGGATATTAAGGAGACTGTCAGGTGAATACACTGACTATTGCAAACCATAGAGTTATATCATTTATTTTTCATGAAATATTTTGAATATAGGCAAATGCCAAATGCACTAAGTAATAAATCTGTCATTTATCTCAGTACAACACATAATATCACATGGGAAGTTTTACAATTAAAATAAAACAAAACAACCTAGTTTAGATTATAAGGTAAGATTAGAGTTTACAAAAAAGATAACTGAGCACAATTTAATATATTTAGTAATTTTTGTGAGTAGTGGTCTGGAAAAAATATTTTATCCTCCTCTATGGTACATACATATGTGCATGTGAATAATTTTTTTAACTAAGAATACAGTTTAGGTTGTTTCCTTTATTTTTCTTCCATTCTGTAAATATTCCAATCAAAAGATACTATTTAAGATGGAAGCTTTTTATAATACCTTTGTAAGTAAGTCTTCCATTAGGTATATTTCCTTAATTTTCATAAAAACATGCTAAGCCTAACACCTGTTCAAGAAAACTAATCGGTCCATAATCAGCCATAGAGAATATTAACCCTGGTTACTTGCCAGAGGCTATAATTTCTTGTCAAAATTCTAGCTGAGAGATATTATGTTATTTTAAAGAACACAGTATTAAAAAAAAAAACCTACTCATTTTTCTTAGAAGACTACATTCTATCATTTGGTAGCGTCTGGCAGCAGAGAAATTCCATACTGAGATAATATGAGTGTAACCACTGGCAGCATTCCTGCACTGAAGTGAACATCAGTGCAATGTCTTGAATTTTTATTGAGGATTCCTGAAATAACCTGCCACACGAATTTCACTTCTGAAACTGCCATAAAATTTTTGAGAGTATTTTCCATTGCGCCCTTTATTGTTCTTCCTATGTAAAAATCTTCCTTAGGAATTCAGTAATAATAAAACAAAAAGTTGTGTTCCTTAGGAAATGGTGTGCTTCTGTTTTCATATTTGAATTATTACATTTTACTCATTTTTCAGTTTATCACATCTAGACTATGTTTAGTCACAAAAAATTATCATGGTCTTCATATTTTTTTCCCTACACATTTTGTTTCTACTTTTCTAATCCAAGTACAGATACTTTATAAAATAAGCAATTGTAAATTCTTTTATAAAAGAAAAATAATACAAACATATATGTGTAACTTTCAGGATTAAATGAGATAATTTTCATCATATTGGTTGCGTATATTTCCAGATTGAAAGTAAATTCTACGTGTCATATATGAAATTTACTTTGGGAAGTCATTGGAGAGAATGCCAATGAGTTAGGTCATTGTCCTCTAAAGCACTTGACCCTTAGGACAAATTTTACCAGATTTGTTTGGAAAATAATTTGCTCTGGGTGGATTCTGGAAGGCAATCCAAAAATGCAAATAAATCTAGACTTTTAACATATATGGAGGACACTTTGAGTTTCTTTAACTTTCAAAATCTTTGGTCCTGCATCAATACTACTGTGTCATCTTGAGTTACTATATTTTTTTATTCTGAAGCACAATATTGAACTTAAGTTTAAAATACATACTTCATTACAAAGTAACTGAGATATCAGTACAACAAAATGTGATAGAATTACAATAATATTTTAGAGCTAATAATATTTCTGACTATAACAATTGCTAGGAGAATTATTGAATGCAGGTATTCTATTATTTGTTGAGAAGTGAACAAAAATTCTAAGGAATTTTCTTTTGGAAAAAAATTTTGAATATTTATTGTCATAGACTGATGTCTTTCATTATTAACCTACCCTCTAACCTACTTTTACCATTGCATGGGACTCTCAGCTCTACCTAGTCTAGTAAGTTAGATGTTTCTTCAAGGTGCTGACATTCAATCACCAGCAGCAGCACCACTGGTCAGATACTTTAACACAAAGACAAAAGAATGTAAATAAACTCTGCTTCTTTGTATCTCTCATATCAAGAATTATTAGACTTTCACTGAGAACTAAAAATTAAATATGATTAGTTACTAGTTTGGAGGCAACTTTATCAATCCTGGTTTTCATATACATTAAAAACTAATGTAAAGTCTTTCTATTTAATAAAGAAGGGTGTACTTTAAAGAGTAAAATAAAAACTAACCTAAATCAGTTAAAAGAAGACACTTCCTTTTACCAAATTAAACTCATTGTATTTTAATGTTATTTTATAAACACACACAGACATCCATAAAGTTGATAAAAACATAATCTAATAATTTATTTTAATAGGGAATATTTGTGTAATCTCTACCCAGGTCTAGAAACAGATCATTACACTCCAGGGGTCCTTTGTAAAGCCCTTCAACTTCAAAACCTCTCCATCTCCACTAAAGATTACCACAAACATGATTCTTATGGGGACCATTTCTTTGTTTTATATTATGATTTTACCAGCTAAAATTCCATCTGAAAACATAACATTCACCTATCTGAAGATTATGTAAATGAGTAAGTTTAAGTATAATTCTTTAAGTATATAGTATGATTTAAGTAGAAGTTCAAGTCTCTAGTATGATTCTTTTGAGTTTGTCTTCTTTTACTCACTATTTTACTCAATACTATATATTTATTCCATTATGTAAAAGTCCATAATTTATTTATTCATTTTACTCCTGATGGATTTTTGAATTGTCTCCAAATTTGAGCTATTAAGAATAATACTTCCATGAGTAATCAGAGTATTTCTGCTGGTACAAAAGTAAATGCATTTCAGGAGGCATATAACTAGATGTTTATGAATGGACAGTTTCTTTTTTTAAAAGATTTTATTTATTTATTTGACAGAGAGAGAGAGAGAGCATGCACAAGCAGGGGGGGGCGGGAGAAGCAGGCTCCCCGCTGAGCAGGGAGCCCAATATGGAGCTGGATTCCAGGACCCTGGGTCATGATCTGAGCCAAAAGCAGACGCTTTAACCAACTGAGCCACCCAGGTGCCCCAAGAATGGACAGTTTCTAAGAATAATCAACAAGCCACATCACATCAATTTTTATCTACCATTGTTTTTCCCCAATCCCTTCTCAGCCAGGTCAGGAAACAGATCCCTGCTAGAACCCCAGATACCACCTATCCAACTCTTTGAAACAGCTCCCTCTTTTCTACTTCTGACCAAAGAGAACCACAATCTTATTTTTTTTGGTATTTTGTGATATTCATAACCCTCTATAGCCATTTGCTCATTTCATTCAATAGAGTGAACCTCATATATCTATGAAAACAATCCCTTTCTGTGCAGTCACATTGGCACAGCCATAATCTAAAAACTTCTGTTGTGTTTTGCAGTACATTTCTGACATGTCTTTCTGACTTCATTCAGGCTTCTCTCTTATTCATCTTCCATACTGCTTCCAGAGCTTATTTTTCAGCACTTACTGGAATTTTGTCATGGTACTCTAAGGTTAAAATCACTCAGCGGCTCTTCATAAGACAAAGTATAAAAGTAAAGATCTTTAATAAAGATATTAACACTGTGTTTTATGCTAGGAATGATATTCTTGCCTCCATTCCTCACCTTCTTACCACTCCAGATGAGTGAAATGCCTTCCTTGAAAGCACACAACCTACATATCTGCATAATCCTCTTTACACTGTGTTTCTTTAAAATGAAATAATATTGCTACTACTATTAATAACAGTAAATATTAATTTACAAAAGTACATACAATACAATACAATGTACTCAGATTTTTTCTCCAAAGTAAGTAGATATGTGTACCTATCCTTAATCACACTGTATTTAGTAACACATTTTTATTTCTATTACAATAGATTGAAATGTTTTTGAGACAGAAACAATATATTTTTCATCAATCAATTCCCACTGTTAGCACAATACTTGGCACATGCTGAAGCTAAGCCCGTATTTGCTTAATGAATAAATGGTTAATAAATAAAAGGCATGACATATTCTCTCAAGGAGTTCACGATATATTTAGGGGGATAAATCTAAGACAAATGAAAATTCAAAAACTGATTTGGTAGGAAAAAAGTATAACCTTTTGTATTTGAAGATACTGAGATGGCTTAGAATATATCTTTCAGCCTGTATAAAAAGTTAAATTATTGATTTTTCTCAACCAAGTACATGAAATACAAACATCATTTTCTAAACTTTCATAGACTCTTAATTGGATTCTTCTTTTTAATTTTAACTAACAAGCTTTCAGGAACTTATGAAGCTATAGAAATATAGGCATTCATAGCATTTTACTGATTTTATTTATTTTACCAAGTTGGGAAAAATCGATAAAACTTAATATTAAGTAATGTTCCAAATTTATAATCATCATCAAAAGTTCATTTTAATTTTACAAAGAATGCAAAGTACATTTTCCATAGAAACAACATTGTAAATTGTGGGTAGATTGCAGAGTATGTGGTAAGATAAGAAACTCCTTTAACTCAGTGCAACAGAAATGGATAGTTTCTCCAAAATATATCATGCTTCCTCTTCATTACATACAGGGTGGCTTGGAAACAGTTACCCAGATAAAGACTAGATTCTCCTCATGCTCTCTCCTGCATCAAAGTGTTATTTGAGGACTAGCTCTCACCAAGGAATGTAAGTAGAAAAGGGATTTGTAGATCTCAGGAGTTTTGAGAAGCAGGTGTGTCTTTGAATAACTGAAAATAAAGGACTCTGGGATCCTAGGGAACGACAGAGTAACAAGGTGTAAAGAGCCTGTGGCCCTGACTTACCACACAGAGGAAAGCTACCCACCAAACAAGAATACATCCATAGGACCCCCTAAATGACTGAAAAGTAAACTTTGCTGTGTTAAAGCTCTGAAATTATAAGGTATGAACCTAAGAATAGCTAAATGACTCCAATACACCTGGCTTTTCTTAAATCATATCTTCTGGAATAGTCCAATTATATATGCCATAGAAAGTTCTAAGATCAAATATATTGGAAATTCTATGTCTCTTTTAGAGATGCATAACTGATATATAATTATTATTAAAAGCTCTGCAAATTTCTGTGGCCTTAAAAAATGTTTACTTGTGCTTAATGTAGCAATTCCCAAACTTACTGATAAACTTAAGTAATATTACTCTCTTACATAAGTAGTATTAGGGAAAACAAACAAACAAACAAAAACTTTGGAAACTTCTTCACCAAATCATTGCTAATTTCTCCTATGAGCCGGCAATAAATTCTAAAATAATTCAAATATTTGTTGGAGAAAGTCCTCAGAGCTAGAGGTGAATAGTTGGAGGCATGAATGTATTTACTAAGGAACTAGGGTTTATAATAGGGAGAAGGGATGGGTAGATAGTTGTTTTTGAGAAACTGATGTGGAGAGACAAGTTTGAGTAGTCCCAAAGCAGACAGAAGACTGACTAGGCATCAAATGAGCAGGTCAGAAGATAGTAGCAGTTTATCCAACATATAGTTATACATGTAAAGTGTTAAAAGGCCAAGGGAGATATTGTTCCATCACATCCCACTTATCCAAGCTGCACACTCACTTTGCCCTGGGTGACACATATTGCGTTGCTGGCTCCACTTAGTCCCTTCTAAAGTACATTTTTAGGTTTTTTTGTTTGTTTGTTTGTTTTGTTTTGTTTTTGTTATTGTTGGTTTTGTTTTGTTTTGGTTTTTGGTCATAATCCTAGAAGAGACATTTCTGCATAGGACATGACAAAATTTTCTCTTCTCTTTAATCATCATGGCTGATTGCTGAGATAGGGCACGAGGACAGCCAAGCCCCTGTCTGACCATGGGATTTTCAGACCCTCAGTTAAGTTAGTTACTGATATTTGAAGTATAAAGTATGAGAGAGAGGAACTGGGGAGCCAGGGGGAGGAGAATGGAACTGCTGGGGAGGGTCAGGTACTGTAAGGCATAGGGGGAAGGTAGTCATTTTGGTCATTTATAAGATGAGGAATTAAGTCAAGAGAGACCAATAGATGAGAGAGATCAGGTAGTCCCAGGTATGGCTCAGCTGCTTAAACAAAGAGCTTTTGAATAAGGCCCTACTTTATAAATCAATGAATCAGTATTTGGGCTATGAGTAAAGGATGGAAATTTTTTTTCAATGATACACTTAAAATTGAAATTTTGTTTTTTAATAAAACATTAACAAGTAATGAGGTTTCACTGAATTTAGAAGTATTTAAATTATCATAGGGGTATAGTATTGTTACAAAGAACTAACTAGTCATGGTGAGATTTGACTTCTGCTTATTTACTAATAGATTGCTTATTTTCAATAATGTGCTAACATTAAACCCTAAAAGCTTAATTAAGCAAAAAAGCTTAAAAAAGCAAGCTGGGTGATGGACATTGGGGAGGGTATGTACTATGGTGAGTGCTGTGAATTGTGTAGGACTGATGAATCACAGACCTGTACCCCTGAAACAAATAATACATTATATGTTAATTTAAAAAATTAAAAATAAATTAAAAAAAAAAAGCAAGCCTTTTACACTAAGGTCCCTGTCCTCAAGTGAATCCACCTAATTGGGGTATTTTGTTTTATTGCCATGAGGTATCAAGATATTAAGGCACATACCTCGAAGGATGTAGGAATCTGAATGCAATTATAACAGTACATAAAAGCAATATATTTGAAGTTTTTAGCTAAGTAGCTTAAAAAGGAACCAGTGGAACATAGGATGGAGTTAAACAAATTATTATCTCATTGCCCATAAGAGACCAAATTCATATAAATATTTTTTTCTTTCAACTCTTTTAATGTACATTTTGTAAATTTTATAAATTTGTTTTATTATCTCATATTATCATTATAAATTTATTTTATAGATTTGTTATAATTGTTATATTTTTTATAATTTTGGTCTGTTTTTACAAATGCTTTTCACCTGGGAAAATTTTTTATTGGGGAATTTTTTTTTACAGCATCCTGAGATTTCCTAGAGTTTTTAGAATAAACTTTACCTTTTCCCATTAAACTTTATAAGATCAACTAAGAAATAATCATCTCGACCCAATTATGACCAACATTATAAGCAACAGATAAGGATAAGATAAGTGGATTACCTTTGTTTAAAGTTTTACATTCCTAAGCCAACATAAGGAAAGGAAACAGTGAAAAAAGAATAAATAATATTGTTATGGCATGAAAAGTTGAATTTCACAATGAAATCAAAGCAATTTTCCAAATACTAATTATAGTTTTAAGGGCTCAAATTTTTTTGGTTTGCCATTGTTTAAGATCAATTGACTTCAAAGAAAAGACAAACAAGAACTTGAAACTAGCTAGAAAGCACTATTATCATTGCATTTCAAAAATACGTCCTCAGAAGGACTAGAATTGATGAGAAGATTCATCACATTTAAGCGAGATAATTTCTAACTTTTCATAACTTTGACCTGGACCCGTAAATAGAGAAAACGTAGAAGAACCAATAACAACAAAGACCCCATTAAAAATAATTCTCCTGCAGGTGTATGGAAAGGAAAACCACCAGGGATAATGGCATTTCAACTGAGAACAAATAGGCAGAGTTACCTGGAAAACCCAAAGCCCCCAAAGAGCAGAACTCCTGGAGGGTAGAAAACTGTGTGCCTGGACCAGTGTAAGGACAAATAGCCTTTAAAGGTCCGTGTATTCTATGGCCTTTCACTCAGTTAACTCTGTTGTTTGTTGTTTGTAAATAAGGAAGACAGCAGTGATACTAAGACAAAGGAAAAAAAAAAGCATCAAAAAATCACTTAGGAGTTTCCTTGGTAACATCTGAAATGAGATCAGTAGACTCTGATCTTCTGATTCTGGCTGCATAGTGGGCTGAGCTGACATCCATCTCCCACCACCGCACACAGTTAAGTACATAGAGTTGATGGGTAAATATGTAAGGGTAAAATTAATACACTGCTTACCTTTAAAGAGAACAGATGTGTGTGTTAAAAATAGAAGCTAACAGTGTAGTTAGGCTGAATTGGTCTAGGAAGGATGAGGAGATGAATAGCAAAGCCAGCTATCGTCTCTGCAGCTAATACTGCAATGGAATTCCAATCCTGGCACTGGGAAATATGGCTTTGGCCTGGTGTGAAGCAGGGAGATGGAACTGAGGACCCTAAATTCAGCTGGAATCCTAGAAATCACAGTCTTTGTGAAACCAGGATAAACCGATGAAATTACAATTGGCCCAGAGAAGCTACATGAGGATTTGTCTCTGCCTGAGTCTCTCGGGTGTGTTTGTACTTGTGTGCACGCCTGTGTGTGCAGAGTGCTTTCTTTTTTTTTTTTTTTTTTTTTTTGCAGAGTGCTTTCAAACGGAAGCTCAAAATCCCAGGTAGGTCCCGGGGTTTGATATTACCAGCTTATCCTTTTCTTTATCCGGGCAGATATGCAGCAAGCTTTCTTGCCATCTTGAACTGGTTGTTAGATCTTTTTCCTAGTACAGTTTGTTTTTTTGTTTTGTTTTGTTTTTTTTCTTCCCACATACAAATGTATCCTTCCAAGGACTTAAATTTGTTGCAGTGAGGACAGGTACAGCCTCTTTCATGGAAGCCCATGGGCTCTTCTCCAGTTATCTGGGTGAGTGTGAAAATGTCACTGAGGCAGCTCAAGGGCTTTCTGCTCTGGCTTACAGTTTCCTCTTTCTTTCTCTTTATTGAGGATTTCCTTTCCTCACTTATGACTTACTGATGGGTTTAATGCTCTTTTGTTTGTTTTTCACTTGTTATCCAACATTTCCAGATGTTAGAGCCAGAATATTTTTCATCTTATCTGATTTTATTCTGCCAGAACTGAAATCAGACCAAGAATTTCTTTCAAATCTTTTTACTGATGAAACTACTTTTACTTGACAGGAATACATATTTTTCCCTGTTTGCCAATAGGGATTAAATACAAAATTAACATTTTGTTGTATGATAGCGATGTAATGACCATAAACTATGGATAGCTTTATAAAATCTCCATCTCAGATTATGAATGACAACCAAAAGAAGACATGCACAGGATTATTTTGAAACAGACTCACTTTTGTAAACCATTAGAAAATGGTTTAACCAGCTTCTATGTAATAATCTTAAATAGCAAAAAAAAAAAAAAACAAAATTCTTTTTTTTTCCCAGACATGCTTTTCAACTATCTTAGTTTTGAGTTGCAGTGAATGCTGTGGAAGAACAAGCACCCTGATCAGTTCCTTTAGGGTGGAAGCATTCATTTTCCCTGCTGTTAAGAGTGTTGGTGGCTGGTGACTCTCAGCTGAGTCCTTCTCCAGGAATTATCCAAGCTGAAGATGTCATATAACATCCCATTGTGGGGGTATGTACCCAATGACTGGTACATGCGGAGTCCAGAGTCTCGGCCTTGTTGCCTCAGGGAGGGTCTACTCTGGAGTCATCCAGCTCCAGAGATTCCTGTAGAAGAGCTGAGGCCTTTAGGACAATTGCATGGCAAGTCAACTCCTCCCTCTGTCCAATGCTAATTTTTTCTCTCTCCCACAGTTACTGATGGTGAATACACTTTCCAATAATCCTCCTGGTCAAAAAAATCCATCTCAGAATCTATTTCCCAGGGATCATGACTTAAGGGTGAGAGTATACCAGAAATTTACATTATTAATTGTCACATAGTTTAAAGGTCCTTTGTTATAATTATTTCATGACTAAGTAAGGTCATGTGGTCACACGTGCTTTAAAAATATTCACTGCTGATATTTTGGGGGAACTTTTCTATGTTGAATAAAACCGGAGGTTTTCACTGTTCATTTCTCTGTGCATATGACCCACATCGGGTCAGTCCTCTCAATTACCTTCTGCTGTAAATCGGACTTTGCCTATGGACACACTTAACAACACTTCTGTAGTGGTCTTTTATTGAGGTATGTGTCACATTCCTCTTCCTAACTTTCACTGATGGCTATTGTGCTGCAACCCAGCAAGTCTGGCTATCAAGTAAAAGTTTTGCTCTTAATCAACACTCTAAAACAGCTACACTTTTGTTACAGGTATTGGAAATCAGGCCTTGCTGTTATTTTGTAGTTAATTTAGTCTGAGCAATTGGTTGATTTTATCTCATGGACAGATTGGTGCATGTAGATGATCATATTTCCTTCTTTGCACTGGCTGTGAGAAATCTAATGACAATTTTTTAGCCTAGTTTAGCATGCACAGAAAATTTCTACTTAACAGTTTCAGTATAAAGTTCAGTCTTGTCTTCATCTTCTCTTCCCTACCCTAATTTTTCTCTGTCACAATTGTTATACTATCAATTTAAAATATTTATTTTATCTTGCTATATCACTTAAATGGTGTTTGAACACCTTTCTGGAAAAATATGGCTTATAAAATACATGTATGATTATGTAGAAAATGATAATCAAACTCAGATTTTTTTTAGTTTTTTTATTATTTTATGTTATTTTTTATCATCATGATAAAGGTACTCTTTAATCCCATCACCTATTTCACCAACCCTCCCTCCCCAACTCCCCCCTGGTAACAAACCATCAGTTTTTTCTCTACAGTTAAGAGACTGTTTCTCACTTTATCTCTCTCTCTCCCTCTCTCTCTTTTTCCCTTTGCTCATTTGTGTTGCTTCTAAAATTCTACACAGGAATGAAGTCATATGATATCTGTGTTCTCTGACTTATTTCACTTAGCATTATACACTCTAGCTCTATCCATGTTGTTGCAAATGGCATGATTTATTTCTTTTTATGACTGAGTAACATCCCATTGTATATATATGGTATTTCCTCTTTAACCATTCATCAGTTAATGGACATTTGGGCTGTTTCCATAGTCTGGCTATTTTGTAAATAATGCTGCAATAAACATAAGGATGCCTGTACCCCTATGAATTAGTATTTTTGTGTTTTGGGGGTAAATACCCAGTAGTGTGATTACTGATCATAGGGTAGTTCTATTTTTAATTTTTACTTGGGAACCTCCATACTACTTTCCAGAGTGGCTGCACCAGCTTGTTTTCCCACCAGCAGTGCAAGAGGGTTCCCCTTTCTCTACATCCTCATGAACACCTGTTGTTTCTTGTGTTGTTGATTTTAGCCATTCTGACACATGTGAGGTGATATCTCATTGTAGTTTTGATTTGCATTTCCCTGATGATGACTGATGTTGAGCATCTTTTCATGTGTCTGGTGACCATCGGTATGTCTTCTTTGGAGAAATGTCTGTTCAGGTCTTCTTCCCATTTTTTAATTGGATTATTTTGGGGGGTGTTGAGTTTTGTAAGTTCTTTACATATTTTGGATACTTTCTATGTTTGGATACTCTCTGTTGGATATGCCCAAATATCCTCTCCCATTCAGTTTTGCTTATTGTTTCCTTCACTATGCAGAAATTATTTATTTTGATTCAGTCCTAATAGTTTATTTTTACTTTTATTTCTCTTCCCTAGGAGACATATCTAGAAAATATGTTGCTATGGCCTATGTCAGAGGGATTACTGTCTGTGCTCTCTCCAAGGATGTTCATGGTTTCCAGTCTCACTTTGAGGTCCTTAATCCATTTTATTTTTGTGCATGGTGAAAGAAAGTGGTCCAGTTTCATTCTTTTGCATGTAGCAACTGTCCAGTTTTCCCAATACCATTTGTCGAAGAGACTTTTTTCCATTGTATATTCTTTTCTCCTTTGTTAAAGATTAATTGATCATATAATCATGAGTTTATTTCTGGGCTCTGTCTTCTGTTCCATTGATCTATGGTTCTATTTTTGTGCCCGTACCATACTTTTTTTGATCATTGCAGCTTTGTAATATAACTTAAAGTCTGGAATTGTGATACCTCCAATTTTCTTTTTCTTTTTTCTTTTTCAAGGTTGCTTTGCAAGAAGACCGCCTATTTGGGGTCTTCTGTGGTTCCATAAAAATTTTAGGATTCTTTGTTCTAACTCTGTGAAAAATGCTTTGGTATTCTTATAGGGTTTGCACTAACTGTGTAGATTGCTTTGGGTATTATAGACATTTTAACAATATTTGTTCTTCCAATCTATGAGCATGAAATGTCTTTCCATTTCTTTGTGTCTTCTTCAATTTCTTTTATCAGTGTTTTAGTTTTCAGAGTACTGGTTTTTCACCCTCTTGGTTAAGCTTATTCCTAGATATTATATTGGGATTATTTTCTTAATTTCACTTTCTGTGACTTCATTATTAGTGTATAGTAATGTAATGGATTGCTGTACCTTGATTTTGTATTCTGCAGCTTTACTGAATTCATTTGTCAGTCCTGGTAGTTTTTTTTGTGGAGTCTTTAGGGTTTTCTATATACAGTAAGATGTCACCTGCAAATAGTGAGACCTTTACTTCTTCCTTACCAATTTAGACACCTTTTATTTCTTTGTTTTCTGATTGCTGTGGTTAGGACTTCCAGTTCTATGTTGAATAAAAGTGGCTAGAGTGGACATCCCTGTCTTGTTCTTGACCATAGAAGAAAAGCTCTCAGTGTTTCACCACTGAGTATGATGTTGACTGTGAGGTTTTCATACATGGCCTTTATTATGTTGGGGTATGTTCCCTCTAGACCTACTTTGCAGAGGGTTTTTCCCATGAATGGATGTCATACTTTGTCAAATGCTTTTCTGTATCTATTGAAGTGATCATATGGTCTTTGTCCTTTTTCTTAAATATGTGATGTGTCATGTTGATTGTTTGCAAATACTGAACCACACTTGCATCCTAGGAATAAATCCCACTTGATCATGGTGAATGATTCTTTAAATGTCTTGTTGGATTCAGTTTGGTTTTTGGGGTTTTTTATTTTGAGGATTTTGCATCTATATTCATGAAAGATATTGGCCTGTAGTTCTCTTCTTTGTGGTGTCTTTATCTGATTTTGGTATCAGGGTGATACCCTGGCCTCATAGATATTGGCCTTATAGGATAACTTTGGAAGTTTTATTTCCTCTTGTATTTTTTGGAATAGTTTGAAAAGAATAGGTATTAACTTTTCTTTAAATGTTTAGTAGAATTTGCCTGTGAAGCCATCTGGTCCTGGACTTTTTGTTTGTTGGGAATTTTTTGGTTACTGATTTAATTTCATTGCTAGTAATTGGTCTGTTCAAACTTTCTCCTTTAGTTTTGGTATGTTATATGTTTCTAGGAATTGATCCATTTCTTCTACGTGGTCCAATCTGTTGGCATATAAGATTTTTTTAAGTAAAGTATAATTGATGTGCAATATCCTACAGTTTCGAGTGCACATCATAGTTTTTTGGTATTTTTATACATGACAAAGATGATCCCCAATATGAGCCTAGTTATCAACTGTCACCGTACAAAGTTATGATATTATTGACAATATTCTCTATGCTGCACATTATATCCCCAAGACTTATTTACTTTATAACTGGAAGTCTGTACCTCATAATCCCCTTTACCTATTTCACCTGCCCCCTGGCCCTAATAACCAGGGATAGTTCCCTTATCTATGAGTCTGTTTCTGTTTGTTCATTTGCTTTGTTTTTTTGGATTCTACATATAAGTGAAATCATATGGTGTTTGTTTTTCTTTGACTTATTTCACTTCACATAATACCCTCTAGGTCTACCCATGTTGTTGCAAATGGTAAGATCTCATCCTTTTTTATGGCTAATGATCCATTGTATATTATACCACATCTTCTTTATCCATTAATCAATGAATGGACATTTAGGTTGCCTCCATATCTTGCCTATTGTAAATACTGTTGCAATGAGCATAGGGGTGTATATGTCTCTTCAAATGTGTGTTTTCATTTTCTTCTGATAAATTCCCAGATGTGGTATTGCTGGATCACATGGTAGTACTATTTTTAACATTAAGTTATCTCCATTCTGTTTTCCGTAGCTGCACCATTTTATATACCCACCAACAGCACAAAAGGGTTCCTTTTTCTCCACATCCTCATTAACATTTTTTGTTTGTTTGTTTTGGGTTCTTTTGGTCTTTTTGATAGTAGACAATCTGAAAGGTGGGAGGTGGTATCTCATCGTGGTTTTGATTTGCATTTCATTTTAGTGACTACCAAGCAAATACAAAGGATTTTAGATTGCTTTTACATCAAGAAAGTCAATAATCCCATGAGATAATACTGACGATTAATTTCTCTATATAATTCCTTTAAATTCAATTGGCTGGTTTATTCCAACATCTTCTTGATTATGGGCAAATAAGTCTCCTTTTGGTTTTTGTTTTATCTTGGGGATATGTTTAAAAGCTAAGGATTTGGACTTTTAAGTAAACAGAGCTGGAATAAAATCCCAAATCCATTCATTACTTTTTCTATAAACATGAGCTAGTTGTCCAGCTTCATTTTTTCACATAAATAAAACATGAATAATGTCTTCAATATAGGCTTATTGTTACAATTATTGGAATACTATGTGTAAAATGCATTGCATGTTGCCTGATTTCTGATAAGATAGCTAGAAATGGTACTGCTATTTGCACTGTATATTCTTTAATGAGAATTAGTCTTTTTTAATAAAAATTCATTTAACTTATATTAACAATGAATTCCATCTCAGGACTACACTCTTAATTTTTAATTTTTTTTTAACAGTGATGATTTCTGTACATGCCTGGAATATATTCTACTAGAGAACAAACAGAACCTTGTGGCTCCTTTTCTATTAGTAAGAAAAATACTTCTGGGAGAACCCAGTGTCTCTTATGCCATATAAGAACATGATGATTTTTAGGAGAATACTGGTTTTTACTAGAATTTAAAAAGTATCACCATTAAATTGTTTCTTATATCTAATTAAATATTTATATGGCTACACATTTTGGAAAATTTGTTATAATGCATGAGAGTTTCTTCATCTACATATTCATAATAAAGAACCTATTACATGAAAAAGGTTTCCAGGAGGAAACACCTAATACATGCTATTGTAAAAGTGCTTCAATTAACCTCTCTTTAAAATCCCTCCACCTATCTATCAATACATATATCCATATGTGCATAACTTTTGAATTCTGCAGGTTTCTCCCTGCCAACAGGCAGCTGAGTTTGTTTGGAGTTCTGAAGAGTGCCTTAGGGAAAGTAGGTAAATAATGAATCTCCAGTATATACGGTTTTGACATGCAAATCTAGTCATCTGTTTAATTAGAGGTAAGTGTCAAGTTAACTGTATTCAACTTCTCATTCTGTTGTTCCCTGGAATAAAATATTTTCAATCGCTTTATAGATACTGAAATTTACTTACAAATGTATTTCTATTCTTAATTACCTGTCATGTAGCATGATAGGAATGATATTAAGATACTAATTTAAAAATATACTAATTTCTGAAAATACACTTAGAAATTACTTAAAATTGAATTTGTTAATTTTAACTGAAACTCACTGTGACTTAAAGGTAATCACTTTGAGTTTTAACACATAACTTTTTGTGAAACTTGATTAAAAAGGCTCTATGTGCGGTATATA
Organism: Zalophus californianus; assembly: GCF_009762305.2. Classification (NCBI taxonomy): domain Eukaryota; kingdom Metazoa; phylum Chordata; class Mammalia; order Carnivora; family Otariidae; genus Zalophus; species Zalophus californianus. The sequence continues at coordinate 179,081,301 of NC_045596.1, forward strand.
TTTAATTAAACTTGCAGAATTTTAACTATATGGAGGAGATGGGAGGGGCAATTTTAGAACTTGTTTGTAAAATTTATTTCTGATAAACATATTTAGTTAACCAATAAATTTCTATCAAATTGTCCCTCTAAAACTCTCATTTTTAAGTCAAAATTAAGCAAATAATTATGATGCTTCCTAATAAGTCTTTTCAGTGTACTTGGAAAGTCATTCATGATTTATTGTGTACAAATGGAATGAGTGAAAAAATGAAATACATCTGAATAATTGTTATAAAAAAACTGGGTCCTGGGTTTTATCTTTTGAATAGATTACAATGTAAACCAGTAGTAATAAACTTAAGTTCACTCTGATTGACTTATTATTTTATAAATAATTTTTAAATTATCTTAAAATATTTCCTCTGTGGTGTTCACTGATTTTGTCACACATTTATATGTTGTTTATTGATTCTCTCTGGACTTGAGCTACAAGAACATAGAATAAAACAATATACTCAGAAATTTTGCAAAATATAAATCAAAGAGTTGTATTTCCTTCTCTATTTCAATAAACCGTGAAGAATAGAGATAGAAGTGGAAGTGGGTGAAAATAATAATAATAAAATAAAATAAGAAGCACATGAACAGGTAATTCAAAGAAACAAGTGGCGGGTAAACTTAAAGACATACTATCTCCTTATTATTGAGGAAATGGACATTTTGAAGTAATGTATCTAAAACCTTTTTACCTACCAAATTGATGAACAGTTTTTAGCATGAAATGTGCTAGACATTTTGGCGGGATAATTCTCTCACATGCTTCTGATAAAGTATATTTGGAACAATCAGCCTGGAAAGGAAGACAGGCCATCTATCAACAGTGAAAATGGCCTTACTCTATCTATTTCAGAAAAATTCTAAAAATAATATTTAGAGAAAGCAGATAGGCTCAAGAATGTGTTTGAAAGCTGGTTTATGATTGGGAAAAGTTGTAAAGAACCCAATATACAACAGTAAGGGAATGACAGATCAGATGTGGTATATTTGAAAATGGAAATTTTTAAGCTATGGTTAAATTCATAAAATTGATCTTTTTTATCACCGTAGTTAAAAGCTATTATTACATGAATACAGTAGGTTATAAAATGGTAGACAGATATAATTCATACATAATTAATTCATATAGAATTCAAAACTCTAAGTCTAATATATATTTATAAAAGAGTCTGGAAGGATATTCACCACACTCATTACAACAATTCACTTTTGATTAGAAAAGGTATTAAAAGTGAAGGTTCACCAAGACCAAGACATAAGTTGTTAAAATAAAGTTAGGCATGAATAGATGAGAAACTGGATTTGAGTTGATGTAGCTAAGATGGATAAGAGACAGACTTGAAATCAGCAGATGTTGCTATTGAGCTTGGATAACTAGAGAATGGAAAAGGGAACTTGTACATCTGCCAGACACATGCTAGCTGCCACAGTATTGAAGGGAGGTATGGACTCTACCGTCTCAAAGTTTGCATTTAGTAGGAGGAGGGCAGAATGGAACATAGAAGGGAGGAGTAGAAATGAAATTAAATTTGTGCACATAAAGCTTAATATAGGGATTAAAATATAAGGAAAAGGAAAGAAAATAGTCAAGGGAACTCAAGTTTGGTTAGACAGGAAATTGATTAAAATATAATTTTAAGAATTCCCAGCCTGAAGCTAGTTGTTTGATCTAGGAATCAGCTACTAAGCAAGGAAAGTTCAGTAAAAGAACAGAAAAATGGTGCATAAAGGAAGTATAGCATAAAAATGATAAGTGAATTTGAGGGAAAATCTTGCTTTGGGAGGTCAGGGAAAGATGGCATAAGAAGGGCAACACTGAAAGAAAATTATAAAGGAAGGAAGATACTAAGCTTGTGTGGTTGTATCGAAGTCAAGAAAATTTGAAATGAACAGATATATGAAAGCGACGGACCCAGGGTTCAAGTATACTCTTTTCTCCTTACTGATATCAGACTGAATATTAACAGGTGCAAGACATACTGAAATTTTCCAATGGCACCAATAAGCAAAAGGAGAAACATTAAGCTTAAGTGTCTTCTGGCCTAGGTGACAAATGGATCAAACTTTACAAACCATGAAGTTTCCTTATCTCAACTAGAGCTAATTCTAGAAAAACTCACCTGACAACTCTCTCCTTGTCCACACTGGAATATCTCCAATATTTGTCCATAACCTTTCCCCATTGGCCTCCAATGCTATCTGGCTTCCCTCCTCTCAAATACACATGCTGTCAATTTTAATTTTAATCCATTGGATAACTTTGCTTCCTACCCTAGTGGATTTCTGAATGTAATTTAACATTTGATCTGTACCACCTTTTGAAATACTTGGCTTCTATGCTAGAATATTCTCTTGGTTTCCAAATAACCTTCCTGGACTATTCTCTAAGCATTCTGAACTCTTTGGACCCTCTAAGGCTAGTAGAGAATAGTGTTTAAGACCATGGGTTCTGAAGCCACATTGCCTGAGTTTGAAATCTCATTCTTACACATATTATTTCTATGACCTGGAGCAAGTTACTCCATTTCTCTGTGACTTAGTTTCTTTAACAGCAAAATGCTATTAAGAATATTTTTTCTTTACAAAATTAGTGAGAGAATTTTATTATGAGCAAAAAATTTAGAAAATTTGACAGTGAGAAACCAATAAATAAATATTACCTATTTTTATTCTATTTTATGACCACCCTTCAAAGACATTTCCTTGTAATTCTATCTTTGGCCATCTTCTCTTGAATTTCATACATGTACTTAGTGATATAACCTGGGTTCATGACTTTATCTAAAACATTGTCTCTTTCTACCTAGATCTCTCTTTAGAATTCAGGCTTCTATGTTCAACTGTCTACAAGATACCTCCACCAAAATGTTCCACAGGTATTACCAATTCAGCATGTCTAAAGGGAAACAATAAATATTTTCTGAATAAATACACAGTGTTGACTTTAAGAAAATAATCTGAACTTAGTGTCATTAGAAAATAATCTTTTATTTTTTGTTATGAAAGTAATGTTTTATTGTGCAAAATATGGAAAACATAGGAAAGCATTAAAAAGAAAAGAATTCCCATAATGCCACCATTCACATAAGAACACAGATTTTTTTCTATTGAAAATTGGATAAAATATAATAAAAATTAGTGAGTCTTACAAATTAAGAATAATAGATCTTACTTTTAGGACAGAGATAATATTCTGACACACTAGTATTCTAATATTTATAGTATGCTAATATTGTAACACACTAAGAAGACAAACATACTATACGAATCAATCAGCGAGGACAAAACAAACCGAATGTGTAAAACATATAGTGTGTATGTAGTATCAAATTCCTAAGCATATAAGCATCCTTGTTAAATAAATGTGTACATATATGTATATATTCATGTATCCCCAAACATGTGTCTATATAATATAAAATATTATTTTGATGGATTACTTTTTAAAATTCCTAAAAAATATTTTTCCATGAACTTCTGAAACTAAAGAATGTTACTTTAAATTCTCATGTCAGTTCTGTTTATTGGGTGCTTGGGTGGCTCAGTTGGTGAAGTGTCTGCCTTCAGCTCAGGTCATGATCCCAGCAGCCTGGGATCGAGTCCTGCATTGGGCTCCCTGCTTAGTGGGGAGCCTGCTTCTCTCCCCCCTACCCCCACTGCTTGTGCTCTCTCTCTCACACATGCTGTCTCATGCTCTCTCTCTCCCTCAAATCAATAAATAAAATCTTTAAAAAAATAAGTTCTATATATTGACCAATTCTTAGCACTTGCATGTTTAAATACTTTGTTAGTAAAACAACATACATATTATACAAAGTTATATCCAGATGATAAAACTGTGTTTTCCCAAAAGTTGACGTAATTAAGCTGTATCTGAATTTATTCCCAAGCACTTTTCTATAGTACAACATTGACAACAAAAATGTTTGCTGAATGTTTTCAAAAATTATAGGTATATTTCAATTTCAGTTTGGCAAGCTAGAATTCCAGTGCAACAAATAAGGCATTTGTCCTAACATTGTTCTTGAATCCAAATATGTTATTATTATATCTAACTTATGATGTCAATCTCTTCAATCTTTACTGCACATTTTATTTATTCCCCAAGTGTTTGTGTACTTTGTTGGTTTATAAGCTACAAGCAGATGTTTTGTTATAACCATGTCAAGAATGCAAGAAAATTTATATATTCAATAAGGAGAAAAACAGGCACACAATTTTATTTGTACTAAAAAACTCAAAGTCTATCCCTATTTTCTTGATTCCAAATAAATTCATAATTTAATTGCTAATCATGCCAAGAGTGGTGGCAAGACTGATTTCTCTTATTCATGATGATTAAGTTCACAAACCTAAGACCATTTATTTTTCAACAAAAATTGACATATTTGACTTACATGCAGATTTTCTGAATGTCTAAATACAGCATTTTAAGATCTTGGTAAAGACATATTATCTGAGATTAATTGATTAAGTCATAAAATTTAATAATCATCCCATTTTACTTGACAGATTTGATAAATAGATAAAACTGGATAGTAAATCAAGATCTTTAGAAACTACTGAACACAATAAAGACTTGTGAAAATGAATAAAATCATTAACAGAAGCTATTAATTAAAATGGTCTCTTTGGAAGTTCTGGGCCAGTCAGCCAATGTCTTGCATAGTCAAGGGAATCAGTTGAGGGAGTGTCCAGAGAAAGATATGCATTGTATCCAAAAGTAAAAAACAGTAAATTGGCTGACTTCAGTGTCAGATCTTCTCTATTTTGACAGGTAAGTAGGGCTGAGAGGTGTCATTAGCTGTATATATCAGTTACCCCAAATCCTTGCTACTAGTATTTGTTAATAGAGTAATGTATTTAAAAATATGAATAAGCTCCCCAAATTCCTAGATCCTGAAGGAAAACAAAGGGACTAAAGAGAAAGATCAAGATGAACAAATGGAAATACTGTATATTAAGAAACAAGAAATAATATAAGGAAGAGATAATAAAATTAGAGGGCTAACTTCATTGTTTTCCAGAAGAAAATAGCCTTTACTTAACATAGTGTGTGATATAAAAAACCTGGATGTTTCTGATGATGAGATATAATCAAATGTTTGTGGTGGTTTATTTTTTTTTTCTCTTTTTGCTCACAGGTATAAAGATAATCTGGAAAAAAGAAAAACCTCTGTGTGTGTGTGTGTATGAAGCACATTAACTCAAGGCATGATATTAAGCATTTGATAAAATTTATAAAGGCAATACTTCTTTGACTATAGTGTTTTGAATGTTGTCTTTTCAATGGCACAGTATTAATAAAATAGCATTGAAAATACTACTCTGTAGGCCCAATAACAACTTGGTTTTGAATAAGAATTAACATATAAATAAAATGTATTGTCATCTCTACTGAAATTTAATTTTTAGATTTGATCTGTACACAATTTTAACAAACAACGTGTAAATATTATAAACCCTGATGGGGTGTGTGTGTGTGTGTGTGTGTGTGTGTGTGTGTGTATAAAAAACATAATTCTCAGCAGAAGTTGGGAGATGGAGGATAACTAAGGAAATAAATGAAAGTAAAATTTTAGTTACCAAAACTGAAATAAGAAGAAATAGAAAACTTGAATAGACCAATAACCAGCAAAGAAACTGTGTGTGTGTGTGTGTGTGTGTGTGTGTGTGTGTGTGTGTGTAAAGGAATATTACTCGGTCATAAAAAAGAATGAAATTTTGCCATTTGCAAGATGGATGGAGCTAGAGAGTATTATTCTAAGTGAAATAAGTCAGGCAAAGAAAGAGATAACATATGATTTCACTCGTATGTGGAATTTAAGAAACAAAAGAAATGAGCAAAGGGAAAAAGAGAGAAAAATGAAGAAATGGATTCTTAACTATAACAAACAAACTGATGGTTCCTGGGGGATGGGGTGGGAACAGGTAAAATAGGTGATGGGATTAAAGAGGGTACTTGTGATGAGCACTGGGTGTTATATGGAAGTGCTGAATCACTAAATTGTACACCTGAAACTATTATTACACTGTATGTTAACTAAATGGAATTTAAATAAAACTTTTAAAAAAGTGCTATCTAGAATTGATGAATCAAGAAATAAGTATACAATTTAAACTTCTGAGGGCAAGTACTGGAATATTAAAAATAACTGTCTGAAGTAGAAACTGAAGGAAGTGAAAGAGACAGAAGGCAGTGTAGATCAATTAAATTTCTCATCCTTTACAGTGAGAAGTCTATATATTCAATATATGTTTGACAACAGAGAAAATACCTATTTTAAAAAATCATGATGATGACTATTTTAAAAAACTACTAATAAAAAAAGCCATTAATAGCTGCTACCTCTGGTGATTAGAATTGGGGCATTGGGCCAATTTTATGTCATTGATACCTTAAAGTTGTAATTTTGGAGCTCCAGTACATTGATAGGATGGTTTATGGTATTGGCTTTAATGGCTTTAATTTTTTTCATAAATTATACTTTAAGGTGTCTTAACAACTAATTCTACTATCTATATTTCAAATGACAGAAATATTTTGAACATTTTCACAATATTATGTTTTGGTTCTTGAACTTTATTAAGATATACTACTACTTTGGAAGAAACCATCATAATTCCAGTATTTACCACAATTAGAAATGATTTCAAGATGCTCTGTCTTCAGTAAAGTTCATTTTAAATCCCAAGTACACAGCCTTTGTAAGTAACCACTGTTTTTGAAATTAAATAATTATGTTTGTTACCACTGATATAATAAAGTAAGGACAAAATAAAAGAGTTGATGGTAGTTCCACTGCATTTTAGCATCAGTTTGAAAATAGAACCCTGGAGATATCTCATGTAAATAACTCATCTGTTTTATAGTTTCCTGAGGTCAGGAATATAACAATCATGCTATTAATATCTCCCTTTAAAAAATCACATAATTACAGTCTGAATATATTATAAACATGATTTTTTTTTAATTGAAACTATGGTGTTTTTGAAAGTGTTTTTGTGAGCAATATGTTAAAGGATACAGGACACATTTCCAAACAAGGGCCATACTCTACATTTATATTCATTCTTCCCCGGCTGAAAAGTCTCAATAGAGCCTTTCCAGATTCCAGTGATTATTCCAGATTCCAGCCTAATCCCTGTCTTGCTTTAGCAATGATAGATCACTGCTTTTGTGCCAGTACAGATACATATTTTTTTAATTCTTCAGTTCATGTATTCGATGAGATTATTTCATTGAAGGAGTAAGGTATCAATTATGCTTATTTAACATTTACCTTCTTAAAATGACATAGGTTTCTGATATCGGTAACAAAGGAGAAAATACATGTTACTTAAAGCCAAACAAATTAATTGCTTTCCTCAGTGTGATATCAGTTTAAAAGACGATGAAAGTGCAGTAGAGTTTACAAAGTCATTGACTATATCTTTGTATATTCATGGAGATAACAACTCAGTTTTCTAAGGTCATTGAGGACTTTGCTTTCTCCCACAAGCCTAGATTGTTTTCAAAGTAGCTATATTTAAAATTTAGTAAGTTGGTAAGTGGCTTTTGTTGCAAGTGTTACAGCACTAGAGAGCATAAATATATTACTTCTCACGCAACACTAATTACTCTGAAATTAATCTTGGTAGCTTTATCTGATGGCTAAACTGAGTGGCTCTAATAGCGATCTCCCTTAACATATTTAATCAAATAATCTCCATACTTTAAAAAATGAGACATTCCCAATTAAAATTAACATAATTTTAACAGCATAACTTGATATCAAGTCATGTGGACAGTAGCTTGATTACCACTTTTTTTTCTCTTTAGTCTCATTAAGAGAGATTCTAACAAAAGGTGATGATAATATAGATAGATGCTTAATTTGATTCATACAAACCTGGACCCTGTATAAACTGTGTTCATATACACTATATGCATTTATTTATTTTTTTTTTTTAAAGATTTTTTTATTTATTCATCTGAGACGCAGAGATACAGAGAGAGAGAGAGAGAGAGAGAGAGAGCATGAGCCGGGAGAGAGGCAGAGGGAGAGGGAGAAGCAGGCTCCTTGCTGAGCCAGGAGCCCTATGTGGGGCTCGATCCCAGGACCCTGGGATCATGACCTGAGCCGAAGGCAGACGCTTTAACCATCTGAGCCACCCAGGTGCCCCTACACTATATGCATTTAATACTGAAAGTTGAATTAAGGCTCAGAATATGTAAATGACATCACCTAAATAAGAAGGGTAAAAATTGGTAGAGATGTTTGAATCCAGATCTGGTCTGAATCCAAAGTCTGTGCTATTAACCATTATGCCATCTAATAATAATAATAATAACAACAACAACAACAAAGATTAAATTCACAAGAAGAGAAACTATTTTTAAGTTAATCAGTATCTCATTATTTCTTACATGTATTAGGTTAGATTGTCAATGTTAGGCATTTGAGAAACAAAGGAGGATTTTACATGCACACACCCACACACCTACTCATACACACACATAAAGACACACACACACATAAATCAATATTATTATTTATTTAAGGTGAAAGTTAACATGAATAAGACAGAAGTGGAAGACAGATGATGGCTTTTGTGCCTGTATTGGACATAATACTTTGAGAAAGCCTCACACCCATTGGCCCCTTTCTGAATAAGTTGCCAAAGTAGTTCCTTAAAATTATTATCGCAATAGAACCCATGCTGCCCTGCCATACTAGTTGGGCCAGCATAAGCTGGAAATCTTTTGTAGCTCAATGACAGAAATGTATGGTTTTCCAGAGCCTTGTGGTTTACACTGCCATGAGAATTCTACTCTCTAGGGGTTATGGTTCTGAATTATATCTTAAATGCAATAAAATAATTTCTAATAGGGAGTTTAAATTAATGTATATAAAAAGACTTAACAGAAAGTAAAATCGTAAAAAGTAGAAAAATATGGAGACAGATGACAGGAAGCAGCAGCTACTAGGAAATGGAAGCAGTGAGCCCGCAGAAATGATGAAGAGAGAAATGAGAGGGAATAAAGAAAGTGAGCGACAGTCAAAAAGGAGTGATAGAGACAGACTAGCCAGATGACTACACTGGCAGAGCACTGAAGTCGGCAGCAAGAGAATTCTCCCCCACCCTACCTTACCCTTGAGATGATGACAAGTTAGACAAGCTACTAGAACAAAGATACATTCTGAGAAATACTTTTGAACCCTATGAGGCTTGACTGGGCAACCACTGAAACCATGTTTTCTTTTCTTTTTTTTTTTGTATCTATTTTTTTATTATGTTATGTTAATCACCATACATCATTAGTTTTTGATGTAGTGTTCCATGATTCATTGTTTGTGTACAACACCCAGTGCTCCATGCAGTACATGCCCTCTTTAATACCCAACACCAGGCTAACCCATCCCCCCACCTCCTCCCCCCTAGAACCCTCCGTTTCTCAGAGTACATAGTCTCTCATGAAACCATGTTTTCAAGATTGCACCTAGCAACTACAGAGTTAAACACCTGCTTTCAATCCTAACCTCTACTGTTTATTAAATGGGAGAAATAGAAATTGTTGAAATCGTCACTTAACCCATTCAAATTCCATAAAAAAATGAAAATCATGAGCTAGGGATTGATATAATACGTTGAAGGAAAGTATTAAAAGCCCAAAGAAATTAAAAAACAAGAAATAACAAAGATAGGAATAAATAACTGATAACAAGATACAGAAACTTTAAAGAGAAAAAAAATTTTTAAATGTTATGGAAATTGGGGCCCCTGGGTGGCTCAGTCAGATCAGTGTCTGGTCTTGGTTTCTGCTCAGGTCATGATTTCAGGTCCTGATATCGAGCCCTGCATTTGTCTCCATGCTTAGCGAGGAGTCTGCTTGAGACTCTCTCTCTCTCTCTTCTTCTGCCCCTCCCTCACCATTCATGTTCTCGCTCTCTCTCTCTCAAATAAATAAATAAATAAATCTTTTTTTTTTAAGATTTTATTTATTTATTTGACAGAGAGAGACACAGTGAGAGAGGGAACACAAGCGGGGGGAGTGGGAGAGGGAGAAGCAGACTTCCCGCAGAGCAGGGAGACAGATGTGGGGCTCGATCCCAGGACCCTGGGATCATGACCCCAGCTGAAGGCAGACACTTAACCGACTGAGCCACCCAGGTGCCCCAATAAATAAATCTTTTAAAAAACCTTATTGAAAAAGAAACCGACAAAGAGCTTCTTCTGGCCATGATATGGGGACGGCCATAAACAACGATAAAACTAGACAAAAATTTGAAAATTTCAAACAGTTGACAACAGGGGAGATCCCTGAATCAACATGGATATCCTCTTGAGATATTTTTTTCCTAAAGATTTATTTATTTATTTGAGAGAGCGAGAATGAGAGTGAGAGAGTACATGAGGGGGGGAGGGTTAGAGGGAGAAGCAGACTCCCTGCTGAGCAGGGAGCCCGATGTGGGACTCGATCCCGGGACTCCAGGATCATGACCTGAGCCGAAGGCAGTCGCTTAACCAACTGAGCCACCCAGGCGCTCTCCTCTTGAGTTTTTAACTAAATACTAATTTGCACATCTGTAGGACAAGACTCCTTAAGACCAGTCTAAGTGCAATTTATAAAGAGAGGAAAACTACCAGGGAACTATACATTGGACAAATACTGGAAATCACATAGAACTGAGACACATTAGAGTTTCAGTCAGTTGGAATGAGCCACATTATTGATACCATGACAATCAGTATAGACTCCAGGAAAGTCATGCCTTAGGGTAGGGATAGGAGAGGCCTAGAGTAAATGAATTTTCCGGACACATTCAAAATGGAAAAAAAAAATTAAGATTTTATTTATTTATTTGAGAGAAAGAAAGCATGTGTGGGAGACAGCATGAGTGGGGGGAGGGGCAGAGGGAGAAGCAGGCTCCCTGCTGATCAGAGATTTCCCTCCCAATGTGGGGCTCTATCCCAGGATCCTGGGATCATGATCTTAGTTGAAGGCAGATGCTTAACTGGCTGAGCCACCTAGGAGCCCCATAAACAAAAATTTTTAAAAACCCTAAAAACAAGCTTTGAAATAATCAAGATGATCTACATGTAAATTAACTGTCATCTAAAGAAAACTTAGCATTTTAAGAAGAAAAACAATAAAACCCAGATGACTCACAATATAGTATTCATAGGTTCTGACATAATATCAGTGTGAATAAACAAACAAATACGATCCAGAAATCATATAGACGATGGGTTAAGAAACAAAGACTTTCAAACAGCACTTTTAAATGCTTTAAAGGATTTAAAGGGAAATATGTACATCAGAAAGAAACAAACAGGAAACAACACAGAAATAGATAAAATGCAAAAAGAACAAAATGTAAATTCTAGAAGTAAACAAAACAAACAAACAAAAAACCTTTAGGAAAAGAATTACTAGATGGTAAGGAGATAGTGATAGGAACTGAAGAAAACTAGAAAAAGTCTCCAATTCACATGGTACTGTTGCATGATTCAATATGTGAGTAGAGTACCAGGAAAAGAAGAGAGTTTGGGAAGAAACAAATATTTGAAAACAAAATGATGAAATTTCTAAAAAGTTGAAATACATAAATCTGGAAGTCCTAGAAGCTCAGCAAACCTCAAGCAGGATAAACACAAAGAAAACCACACCAAGATATATAGTAGGTAGAACGGAAGTTAAGTAAGCACATTTTAGAGTGCGTTAAATTACTGTTATTTGCTAAATAAAATTTGTATTTGTACTCATAAATTGAAATTTTACATGTTTACATCCTACTAATTTAACTTTTCTCTTTGAGTCATATTTTTCCCAAATGGAAAATTCTGATACTGTCAGTCTTAACCTGTGATAAAAGAAAATATCAGGTTGATTTTTAAAAAAATTGTAGTACTTTCTAATGCTTAATAGTTATCAAAATAACAGGAAAATATACAAATAATTTTAGAACATTATAATTTTGATATAAACATGCCAATTCTTTAAAATATAGAATACTGCATACGAGAAAAACATTCAGAAACATCATAGTGAAATATTATGCCAATAGAAGTTATGAGTTAGAAGAAATAAAATTATTTATAACTGGAAAATGCTTTATACAAGTCAAGTAATTAAGAAATTGTAAACCAAGGTACATTTAAAATGAACAAAACAATAGTGATGCCATATACACCTTGATATGTTAACATTTAAAAAAGGAATTAAAGCCATAAAATCACATATGTTCATAAACATCATGAAATCATATGACACATCACACCAGTGTCTGAGCAAACATGCTAGTACACCATTAAGAAGATATATGTTCTAGTCATAGCATTACCACCTAGTAGCAAAGCATATTTTGATAAGTATCTTAATGTGCTAAAAATCTCAACTATTTTTATCCTGAAAATAGTATAACAATGCCTAAGTGCTCTATGGTTGTGCAGATATAAAATTTCATATCAGTGACAATAATTATAACATTGCTAGTAATCAGTATTGTGTCAATTTTTTCATTTATTTTGCCACTTTTAAATAGAATGCTATTGCAGTATGCCGAACTATAGAACTATATACTCTGAACTGAGTAAAGTAGGTCAGAAAGTATCAAAATATCCCTAATTTGCAGTTGAAAAAATTGAAGCTAATGGGAGATGAACACGTCCCAAGTCATAAGTTACAAAGTGGAGAAGCTAGTATCTACTTGCTATTACCTGGAAACTTGATCATTTAGCCACTGTATTCTGGAAACAGTGACTAACAATCAGCTATATGCTCACTTAATTTTCCCCAATGATTACAAAAAGTGTTTTCTGGATCACAGAAGAAATTAACCACAAAGTTAATTCTTTTAAAGCAACATATAAAGAAATGAAAACATCAAAATGCTTTCTGGAGCATATGCATATAGAACCCCCAAATGATAACATTCATATATTTTTTTTAAAGATTTTATTTATTTGACAGAGACAGGCACAGCGAGAGAGGGAACACAAGCAGGGGCAGTGGGAGAGGGAGAAGTCGACTTCCCGCCGAGCAGGGAGCCTGATGCGGGGCTCGATCCCAGGACCCTGGGATCATGACCTGAGCCGAAGGCAGACGCTTAACGACTGAGCCACCCAGGCGCCCGATAACATTCATATTAAAACTTTTCTTTCTGTGATAAAGTGCATTTTAATTAAGTTATGACTATTTTGGCCTTAATCTTCTCATTAATCAGGAAATTGTATGCTTTGTAGAACCACACAAATACTTTGTCTCCTGCAATATTAATATAGTTTGTATAAAATAGCTTGTGATCTAATTAACCTACTTAAATGCAGAACAGTAACTGCTTACTGTTGCCAAAATAAGCTAGGTAAACAAAGGGTAAGAAATATCATATGTATATTAAATTATATCATATGTATATTAAATATATTCTTGTATATATGTGATATGCATATCATATATATACATATATATATGTAATCTTATTACTGTATATAAATGTGAGATAGTAAGGAAGAGTAATTACCAAAAAGCAACTGAAAATCCTGCAAATGCTTTGAATCTGTTTTCCTCTGGAAGAAATTTAGAACAACTGAACTACATTTTCATTTTTATTTAACACATTTTCAGAAAGCAAATTTTAAGTATGTAGAGATTATGTTATCCATGATAGAATAAAGTATTTAAGGAAGACCTATTATGTTTGATGATCATTTGTCCCCAAAATTCTGACACTACTTGGGGAAGTGGAGGTGATTTTAAACCTTCAAGCAATTTCAATCACCTGTGGTTGTTGAGAGCAGAGAGAGAGAGAGAGAGAGAGAGAGAGAGAGAGAGAGAGAGAGAGGGAGAAAGAAAAAAAGGAGAAAAAGAAGAGAGAAGCAGGAAGGGGAGGAGAAAGAAACAGAAATTATTGATGAGCCAAAATGTATCTCCCACCAAATCTACTTTCTTGAAGATTTAATTCATTAATTTAGAGAGAGAGAGAGAGAGCATGCAAGCAGGGGGTGGGGGAGAGGTAGAGGGGGAGAGAATCTCAAGCAAAAATAGCTTAAGAGATATACACAGTTCCTTGAACATGCAAAATTCCATCCAAAAATGTAAACAAATATAGGAATACTGGGGTGCCTGTGTGGCTCAGTCAGTTAAGCATCTGCTTTCAGGGCTCAGGTCATGATTCCAGGGTTCTGGGATCAAGCCCCACATCAGGCTCCCTGCTCCACGGGGAGCCTGCTTCCCCCCTCCTGTTCCTCCTGATTGTGCGCTCTCTCTCTCTGTCAAATAAATAAATAGCTTCTTAAAAAAATAGGAATATTAAGAAAACGGATGTAAGAAAATATTTTGGTATCACATTGTATGTAGTACAAGATGTAAAATGTGAGCCTTTGAAATGATTTTATAGGTTCTTCAAATAAATTTTTTGTATAGCTCAATATGTGGATGCCAATTCTGCATATTATCTCCAAGGCTACTTGCAAGGTGACAGTCGGGAAAGGAGAGAATGTGATAAAATGTTCCTAACCTGGAGTCTAAATGCAAAAGCATTCTTTATTACCTTTCTATCTCCACAGGATTAAAGACTTACGAAAACAGCAATGTGACTGACAGTTGACATACTGCACCTTTGATGTAGACAGGTTCTATAAAGACAATATGAAATAGAAGAGACCTTTCATACTATGACATTTTTCTCTCATTCTCTATTCATTGGGAGTCATATACATTGTGAATATCCAGAGCCAGGTAATATGGGGGAAAACTCTGACTTTGAGGCTGAGATTAAAATGATGTAATGCATGGTGATTAACATAACATAAAAAAAAACTATGGTTACAGCCAAAAGATGACATCTTTCACTTCCAGAAGCTCCAATATGGCACTATTTAATTTTGGATCAGTTGTAAGCAGCACTTTGGCCTTTTGTTTTATACCCATAGTTTACAAGCCCAAGACATGCAGTCAGAACACAGGGTATTTGTGGCCAGATGGGATCATTCTCTTTCTTTTTTTCCCAAGCAAGTCTACTTTTAATCATAAAGAAGATCTGATATTTTGGCACTTTCACCAAATTTTTCCTAACCAACTGGCTAACAAAATTCAGGCAGTATTCAGTCATTTATCCATTTTTACTCAACTAACAGTTATTGCACGATTGTTTTGTGGCAGCTGCTGGACCAGATATTGAGGCTGCGCAAGTCTGGTTTGCAAATGGCGCTGCTCATTCTCCTTTGTGCAATATTTCCTGTTGGGGGACATTTAGATTTATCTGGTATTCTGATTTCATGAACTACATTTCTCCAATATCATTCATATTTGACAGATATATGTCTTCTTTAATTATTGTCTATTAGAAAATACTAACCCATTTTACATATCATTGTGTCCCTGTTTGCCTTTTTATTTTCCTTCTTTGGAATTCAGTGCAGAATTGAGATAACCCCACTCCTAAATTCATAGCATACAATCATCAGCAATCATTCTTTCCTGTTTTAATATAATTTCCAATTATTTTCTCTCTATGCCATAGACAATATAATTTATTTTCTACACGTCCTTTCAAAATATGTAGTGTAGGCTTTTGTGTAAATGTGACATATTTATATACATCCTATTTTTCACACTTGTTTTGGAGATCACTCCATATTGTTTTGTGCACAAATAATTCGGTGCTTTTAATAGTATAGAGATAACTGCAAAAAATACCTAGCTCATTTTATTTACATATTCCCTATTGATGGACTCTTAGGCTCCTTCTCACTGCCTGGGAACACAAAGAAAGCTGAGCATTTTGGTACATTCCCTTCTGCAATTTTGTTCTGGCATATATATACATATATATATAAAGTAGTTAATTTTATTTATTTATTTATTTATTTATTTATTTATTTATTGTATAGTTGACACACAATGTTACATTAATTTCATGTGTACAGTTATAGTGTTTTCACACATCTATACATTATGCTGTGTTCACTACAAGTGTAGAGACAACCTGTCACCATACAGTGCTATTATAATACCTTTGACTGTATTCCCTATGCTTTACCTTTTATCCCTGGGACTTACTCATTGCAGAAATTGAAGCCTGCCCCTCCCACTCTCCTTCACCCATGATATTCAATGCAATCTTAAAATGTATATTAAAGAATAAAATCTATGTGTTAGTAAGACCATTTAGATTAAAAAATCAATATGGGTTTTATCCAATCTGTTTGAGTATACAACATTATAACGACATATATTAAGAAAAGTGGAAAGGACATACATATTACTAAGATGTAAGAGACAGGAAAACGGCTCGCTACATAAAAAAAATTCTATATCTCTACTTTTTTACCCTATAAAATGATGAAGGTCAGATAGATGTTAGAATACATTTAAGATATGAAAATTAAGAACTGGGCTCCTGGGTGGCTCAGTCAGTTAAGCCTATGCCTTTGGCTCAGTTTGTGATCCCAGGGTCCTGGGCTCAAGCCCCATGTCAGGCTCTCTGCTCAGCAGGAAGCCTGCTTCTCCCTCTCCTTCTGCTGCTCCACCTGCTTGTGCTCTCTCTCCCTCCCTCTCTCTCTCTGTCAAATAAATGGATAAAATCCTTTAAAAAATTCAGGACTAATGAAAGAAAACATAGGAGAATATTTTGTGAGATTAGGCTAGAGAAGAAATTCTTAAACAAGATTCAAAAGAACTGTGTATTTTATGTTATGTTTGACTGTATGAATATTAAGCTATTCTTCAATGAAGAATACCATGGACAAAGTTAATATCATTGACAGATAGGGAAAATGTCATATCAAAATAGACAAGGTATACAAATCTGAATTATGTAAATAACTCCCACAAATCAGTAAGAGAGTGGCAATATATCTAATAAAATAATAGGAAAATGATACAAAAGAAATTTAGACAAGGAAAGCCTAAAGTCTAATGAAAAAGTAGTAAGTTTTACAAACTCCTAGTGGTCATAGAATGCCAAATAAAAGCAATTGGAAGACAATCTGCATCACTCAGTTTTGCAAGGAATAGAAAGAAAAATATACATCACATGTTATTGATGGTTGATGATATATAAAAATCCTTAAGCATTGCTCCTAAAAATTAAAACCTGCAGCTATCCTGCAAAGCCATCAGTCAATATTCAGTGACAAAGAACATATATATATTCCAATGCTCCATTAATAAAATTGCATTGAGTTTCCCAAAAACATGCATTCTCTGACAACCTCCTGTTTTATTTTTGGCCATTTCATAACAAATAAGTACTTTTGTCAAATTATCTTTGAATCATATATATAAGATTTCTTGCATTTTGCTCATTCATTGAACACTGGCTTCAATCCCTCTAAAGCCTTCTACCTTCTTATTTTTGATAGGTCATAATTTTTACATATCCATTTATTTGAATAGTATATTATATTGAATTTTTGCCTTTATGTCCAGAATGCAAATTTCATTTCCATTTCTATAATAAATAATACCTGTCATAGATTTTTGACAGCAAGGCCATAACTAGTCTCATAAAACACATCGGGAATTGTTTCTATAATTGCTATTCTCTGTAAGAATTTATTTAAGATTGGTATTATTCAGGAATTAAATATTTGGAGAAATTCATCAGGAAATCTGAGAAAGTTAAAAATAACATATGCATTTTTAAAATAGGTAGTAAATTTTTTCTTTTAAAAGGATTTAATTTAGATTTCTGTACTTCTTTTGTCATTTTTGTTAAATATTTTTCAAGGAATGTTTTTATTTCACCTAAACTGTCAAATGTATTGGCATAAGATAATAAAATCATTGTATTATCATCTTTTCTTTGCATGGTCATATTGATTTCCTTATTTTGATACTTGATATTGCATTTTTCTCTGTTATTTCTTGGCTAATATTGAAAATGTGTTATCAGTCATTAATCTTTTCAAAGAATTCATCTCTGGTTTTGTTGATTTTCTCCATTATCTGTGTCTTCTTTTTCTTTTTGTATTTATATGTCTGTCTCTCCCTCTTTACACACAAAGTATGTGTTCATGTGCATCCCAGTTCTATCCACTGTAAGGGTTACTTTCAATGAACACACCCACCACACAGATTTTGTTGTCTTAATACCATTTTCAAAGGAAAGGAACCATAAAAAATTGCTGTTTTCCCAGATGGAGCAGGGAAAATACAAGATGAGTATAAAATATCTTCTTGTGCCAAAAAACAGGCAAGCAGCCACAAGATGACTGGCGTCTATCAAAGAGACTCAGAACCCAGGTACTTAGGGACAATTTGAACATCCAAATAAATAACATGCAGGGGCGCCTAGGCGGCTCAGTCATTAAGCGTCTGCCTTCGGCTCAGGTCATGATCCCAGGGTCCTAGGATCGAGCCCCGCATCAGGCTCCCTGCTCCGCGGGAAGTCGGCTTCTCCCTCTCCCACTCCCCCTGTTTGTGTTCCCTCTCTCGCGGTCTCTCTCTCTGTCAAATAAATAAGTAAAATCTTAAAAAAAAATAATGATATGAAAGTTATAACCTATTAACTAAAGTAAAAATGTAGGAGTCTGCACTGACACAAACAAATACATGTAGGGAAAGGAAACCCTCTTTCATACGGTAGAATGCTAACTAATGAATACAGAGGAACAACGGAATTAAGTTAACAATTTGGCAATTAAGCGAAAATCATCAAAAGGTGCAATAACTCATTAGTGAAAGTTGGAGAAGTAACAGGAAATTTGTACAGTCTCAAAATATTTCCCTGGAAGGCAGTGACTAATTACAGTGACTAAAAGAATAAAATAGCAACCACACAGTGTCAAAACCCGACAATGGCAAAACCTAAAGATCAAAATTAGCATTCCCAGTAAAGGGACGGATCGACAGCATGTACATCCTGTTAAAATTCATTGAGAATAATTCCACCTCACCTTTGTGGTATTCCTGCCAAAAGTATATAACCTGTCTTTAATCACGAAGGAAGGCAGACAAAAACAAATTGAGGGACAGATTACAAAATAAATACACTGTATTCTTCAAAATTATTGGTTCCATGAAATACAAAGAAAGACAAATTATCCCCAGATGAAAAGATATTAAAGATAAATAATAACTAACTGTAACTGATGATTTTAAATTTGAGATTTTGGACTTTGCTGAAATAAAATTGAAGATTTGAAATCCACCTCCCTTCCCTCATTTCCCACCTCCTCTCCAAGCTTTTTTCTTCACTTGTATACGTTCAAGTGAATGAACTGAGACAGTGCCTCAACATCCCCTTTCCCTTTAGTGACTCTACACCTAGAAGCTTATAATAGCAAGCTTACCCTAGATCTTTTGGAGAAAAAGGTTTCGGTAGGAAAATATTTGGCTGTTTAGATAGAATTCATTAGTCATATTTTCCTTTTATTTATCTTAAGATTTATTTATTTATTTGAGAGAGAGAGAGAGAGCGAGCATGAGCAGTAGGGGCTGAGGGAACAGGAGAGAGCGAATCTCAAGAAGAACCCGCACCGAGCATGGAGCCAATGCAGGGCTCAATTCCACAACCCCGAGATCAGGACCTGAGCTGAAACCAAGAGTCAGGTGCTTAACCTACTGCACCACCCAGTCATTCCAGTCATGCTTTGTATTTTGACTTTCATGGACAGAATAGAAAATGGGATTTTATCTGATATGATTCAATGTGTCCATGAGGGCTGCTACTATAAAAATGTCTGTTTATATGTTCACTGAATGTGTGTTTACTGAACACCTATCACGCATGAGATGCTAGGTGAGGCCCAGAAGACACAGTAGGAAACATGGACTTTGTCCCCGTCTTCATAGTGCATGCATTCCACTGAGAAGCATAAGATAGGTAATTTGCTTTCCTTAATCCTACAAAAGGCCTAAATTGTTATTTGCTATTTGCCTGTTACACACTGTTGAAGACCAAACTTTTGTGACAGAAAATCAGTGTGTTGTGATTCCTTGAGTTAAACAATTTGAAATCTAGGGATCTTCCTTTTTAAATTTATAGTTGAGCAGTAATATTTAAAATTTTCTCAATTTTGTTGATATTCTTGGAATTTGTAAACACTAGGATAAAGTAAGTGGTTTATTTATTTGAAATAACTAAACCTCAGAGCCTATTTTAGATGTTAACTCAAGATATAAATAGTACACTAGAATTGTCTTTATAAATAAATATTTCTTTGAAAGATACAGAAATTCATTAGTATGTTTATTAATAGTTAACATTTTTTTAAGTGAAGCTAAAATAATATTCAAGATCTTTGGACTTTACTGATCACTAATTAAGTTCCTTCTTATCAGTAAGGCCAAAGCCATTCTTGCTGAAATAAGTTCTAGTATTTATCTCTTTATTTTCATTCTCCCAGCACATTGTTCATGTTTCCATATACTTTCTATTTTCTTTGACTTTCATTATAATAAGTTGTTTGCTTGATTTATTTCCTGACTAAATTAATTGCTTAATTATACTGTGGAGAAGGGAACAATATTCTAATTCTTATTATATTTTCTAAGACATAACAGACCTATATATATTTGGTATTGGATCAATGTTGGTTGAGTTAAATTTAGTGATATCTGAGCTTTCACTTCATCTAAAGGATTTTTTTTTTTTAACTGTCTTATGTCTACTGACAAATAATTATTACTTCTTTTTCATAAAATTTACTTGGAAATATTTTTAGACTCAAAGAAAATTGCAATAATATCAAGAGCTCCTACCCAACCCTCCATACAGATTTCTCAGTTGTGAACATTTTAGCGCATTTGCTTTATCATATCAGTTGCTGTATCTTTACATACAATGATTTTTTTTTCTGAACCATTGAGAATAAATTGCAGACTACACTAAATAGTTTGGTATGCATCTCCTGACAATAATAGCATTTTCTTACTAAATATAGCACAATTATGAAATGTAAGCCTTATTAATATTTCAATTATCTCAATAATGTCCCCTGTAACAAAAACAAAAACAAAGTTGGGTCCAAGATCCAATCCAATACAGTCTAGGATACATATTGCATTTAATTGCTATGTCTCTCTTTAGACTTTCAATCTGAAATAGTTCCTCAGTTTGTTTTGTCTTCATGACCTTGACAGTTTTTGAAGAGTAAAGATGAGTTATATTGTACAGAATTCTTCTTTCTCTGATCTTTTTCATAATAGACAGAGGTTCTACGTTTTTGTCAGGAATACCATGAGTTCTCATTGCCTTCCCAGTGCATTATAGGTGGAGGCAAATCATTAAGGTTTATCTCATTACTGACATTAACTTTTTTCACCTGGATTAAGTGGTGTTTGCCAGGTTATTCTACTGTAAAGTTACTTTTTTTTACTAATTTATAAGTATTTTATAGAGAAGCATTTAGCATATGTAAATATCATATTTCTTAACAAATATTTACTATTATTAACATAGTTTAATGACTCTTCCCTTAAGAATTACTATGATATTTGACAAGTAATGACTTTTCTAACACCATCATTTTTCTGCACTTATTATTTGGTGCGCTATTATTAATACAATCATTATCTTTTATTGCTTAATTGCAAATCAATTATTATATAAATAAATGAGTGCTTAGAATATAAAGGGCTTAGCATATAATTGGGCAAATAATGTAGTGAGAGGATAAATTAGGTAAATAAATTATCATTAATTTTTTTTTAAAGATTTTATTTATTTGACAGAGAGAGACACAGCGAGAGAGGGAACACAAGCAGGGGGAGTGGGAGAGGGAGAAGCAGGCTTCCCACGGAAAAGGGAGCCCGATGCGGGGCTCGATCCCAGGACCCTAGGATCATGACCTGAGCCGAAGGCAGACGCATAACGACTGAGCCACCTAGGTGCCCCATTAATTTTTAATTATTATGGATTAATTGCTATTTTAAATTGATTAAAATCCATTACTATTAATGTTTATTTTGATGAAATTGTCCTACATCTGGTGCCTGTGTCTTTTTAACATGTACCCATTCACTCTTTGAAGATAACATTTACTTTCCTACTGTTACACTGGAATGCTTTTGATGTTGTGGCAAGATATAGGGAAGGGGATACAGACTATAATCCTATGACTGAATCCCAGTCCTTGGTGGTATTAGACCAAAGCTCTAGGCTATGAACTTTAGGAATGTTCCAGGGAGATAAAAATCTGGTAAAGTCTATTCCCCTGGATAATAGGACTTTGTTATGGAGAACACTCTGGGTCTATTTCAGAATGGTTACTCATTCCTTGCTAGAAACACAAGGGGATTTTTCTTGGATCTTCACAGTGAGAACCTGGTGGTGTCCTTAGAGGTAAGTCCAGGAAAATGTGAAGGCCTCCCGAAGACTGGGCTCCTAGGGGTTCTTACCTATGAACTAGTCTACACTCAGCTTCTATCAATATATGAAAATTATCATTAAAGTGTTCCTATCAGATTATGGCTCCAGCACCTTCAGCTTCAGGTAAACTGGTCTTGGTGTGAGTATACATGTTTGCCTGTTTCCAGATTCCACAGTGATGATTTGCCTTCTGACTTCAATTCTTTTATGGGTCCAAGAAAATTGGTTAATTTTCAGTTTGTTCAGATTTTTTTTCTTATTGTATGGAGGGAGGTAATAACTTCTAAACTTTTTTCCATGTCAGAGCTGAAACAGAATATCTTCCCCCAATTTTTAAGTAGTTTTGAAAATGTATATATATATTATATACAATACATATATATTTCATACATAAATATAAGTATATATGTTAGAGTTATTAGCCCTTTTATCAGTAATACTTATTGCAAATATTTTTATCATGTGCCGCATAAATGATTTGTTTGAGATCATCCAGTGGTAGTTTGTCCATGTAATTTTTGAAAAAGCTAATCAGATTTATCAATCTTTACTTTTATTCCATCTGAATTTTGTGTCATTGTCAGAAAATCTCTATATTAAGAATATAAATAATTTTTCCATGTTTTAATACTTTTGTGTTTATACATGTTTTACAATTAGATCTCTTTTTCCTCTGTCCATTTGAAGTTTATTCTTGTGAAAAGCTTAACGTATGGATCTAAATTTACCATTTTCAAAATGGTTATTCCTATAATACCAGCACCATTCATTATAAAAAGCATAATTTTCCCCAGAGATATGATATGTCACTTCCTGTCATATACTGAGTTTTCATATATACTTTTGTCTATTTCTCAACTCTCTGTTATTCCTTTGGTATCTTTGTCTATTCATGCATCACTACCACATTTTAAAATATGTATCTATACATATATATGCAAAAAGTATAATATTCACATACACAGTATGTTTTAATATCTGGTAGGGAAATTCTCCCTATAGACTTAGTGTTTCAATAATTTTTAAGCCATTTTTTTTAAGATTTATTTCTTTGAGAGAGAGAAAGAGAATGTGCAGGGCAAGGGCAGAGAGGGAGAGTCTTAAGCAGACTATGTTCTGAGCATGGAGCCCAACATGGGGCTCATTCTCATGACCCTCAGATCATGACCTGAGCCACGACCAAGAGCCTGATGCTTAACTGACTGTGTCACCCAGGCACCCCTAAACTATTCTTACATGTTTATTATTACAAATTAACAAATTAACTTTAGTATCAGTTTGTTCAGCTCTATAAAAATGGCTGTTGAGGAATTTTTGTTAAGATTCCATTAAATTTATAAATTAAATCAAGGAGGTTATGTTGTCCTGTTCAAGAACAATGCTTGTTTTCCCATTAGTTCAAAGCTACTTTTGTATCTTTAAGGATCATGAAAAGTGCTCCTCATGTATATTTTGCATATTTGTTATTTATTCCTAAGTATTATATCTTCTTAATATTACAGATGACATTTGTACTCTTTTAATTCCTCTATCTGTTTAGGACAGATTTTATTTTCTAAAGATGGCCATGCCAATATATCTTACCCCACACACTCTTCCTACAATATGAGTTTTACACTCCTCCATTGACAGGTGGGGTTTTGTTTCATACTCTTGAATGTAGAGGTACCTACAACTATGTCAGAAGTGATTCCGTTTGTCTTTATAGATACAGCTTCTGTCTGAGATCCTCATAACTTTGGAGGTGTGCAACATCACAACAGAAGTCCAGTGTTTCTGATTTTCCATGTTGGAGAGACCATATGAAGGAGACACTGAGAAATAGAGATAGGGGCCATGGCTGGTTTGTCTCTATAGCTATTTGTAGGTGATATTAGTGGAAATGCCTCTATTATTTCCCTACTAACTAATATGTTGGCTTTAGGGATAAGGCATGTAGATAAAGATTGAGAATTTGAGGTAGAAAAAGATATAGATATATTCATGATAACCACTATTCACTAATAGCTATTCTATAATTTTTTTTTCTGAAATAGATGTTTAATATTGCCAAATGTTTCCAGCATCTTTCCTTCTTTTCTTTTCTCCCCATATACATTATTATGGTATATTAACAGCTTTGCTAACATTCAAACAACCTTGCATTCTTAGAATAATCTCCACTTGGTCATGGTGTGTTTTTTTCTGTAAATGCTTTAGGATTTTGTTTACTACTAAGTTAGTATTTTTTGTATTAATATTTATAACAATATCCATCAGTACTTTTTAAAATGATTTTGCTATTATTAAAAGTATAGTAAGTACAAAATACCATGTTGTATCAACTATAGCTTGATTGTTTTTAAATATCAAAACACATTATATTAAATCCAGAATATAAGATTCAGTATTACTAAAAATGTCTTTTGTGTGTGTGTGTGTATATATATATATACACACACACACACACATTAATTTTAGTTGTTTACAAAGCAATATTATTCACCTTCTTAATCTTTTTTCTTAATCACGTTTTTATCCTTAGCATTCTATGAGATCTCACTAAATGTCAACAACTAAAGCAAAAGTGACTACCTATAATTTAAGAACACTCATATTATAGATTATAGATTTGATCACCCACTCAATTACTTAAATTGAGGAGGATACTTGAGTCTACTCAGCTATCTTGGCTTTATTTTCATGAAAATTGAACATCTGATTACTTTTTAAGAGGCATAATAGTCTAGTAGCTAAAAATACAGATTTTGAAGTCATGTAACACTATTTGCATCATATTTCTATCATTATCTGGGTATGTAACCTCACACAATTTAACTAATTTATCTAAACTTTTCAATCTTATAGTAGGTAGGGCTGTTTTCATTTTAAATTAGATAATACATAGAAAGCACCTTCCAATGTCACACATATGGTAAATACTCAAAACACTAGCTATAGACCAAAAAAGAAGCAAAATGATAATCTTTAAAATTTATTGTATTGACTGAATTAATTTGTGTGTTTTTTTAAGCACACAACTTTTTTTTAAACTTAGATGTATATGAGTTTAGGTCATCTTTATAAAGATTTTTACTTATTTATTTGAGAGAGAGAGAGAGAGAGAGAGAGCACAGAGGGAGAGTGTGAGAGAAGCAGACTCCACGCTGAGCAGGGAGTCCAATGTGGGGCTCGATGCCATAACCCTGAGATCACAACCTGAGCCGAAGGCAGACACCTAACTGACTGAGCCGACCAAGCTCCCAAACAGGTCATATTTATAATATGAATAGTACACTGAACTACATATGTTTAAATATTTTATAGCTTCTCAATTATGTGTAAGAACAAAGTTACTGTTAGGACTCTTAGGGACTTCAATATAATGACTTTGAGTTAGTTCTGATCGGTTCAAAATATATTTGAAATTGTTTTTTAAAAAAGATAAGTAAAGGGGCGCTCGGGTGGCTCAGTTGGTTAAGTGGCTGCCTTTGGCTCAGATCGTGATCCTGGGGTTGTGGGATCGAGCCCCATGTCAGGCTCCCTGCTCAGTGCAGAGTCTGCTTCTCCCTCTCCCTCTGCCCCTCCCCACTTATGTTCTTTCTCTCTTGCTCACTCTCTCTTTCAAATAAATAAATAAATAAAATCTTTAAAAAAATAAAGTTCCTGAAACAAATAGGTTATATGTAACTGACCAAATTCTAAATATGAAAAATAAAAGCTTCTGAGAATATATATAATTCAATTAAGATAGCACATCTAGTAAGATTTGAATAAACCTGAATTCTTTTACTCATGTTCTCTTTTCATCACTATTCTAAAGTACCCTCTATTTATATTCCTATTAAAGATGAGAATGTCTTAATATTTATATGATTAGTAAAGAGCACCTTGGAAACTCAGGCATACTAGTTTTACAGATAGGCTTCATGTTCTTTTGTTTTGGTTTGGTTTTTGGTGTTCTGGTTCTTTGTTGTTGTTTATGCTTATTAAGTAACAAACATCCTGTTTGAGGACTAGCATATAGTATCCACGAATAAGTATATATAAAATGACTGCACTACTGAATAAATTCATATTTAGTGGTAAAAACTTAAATTAGCTAATACAAATTATTGTATTAGGCATGCAATACAAATGTAACATGGAAGTTCCACAGAATGAGCAACTTAAAAATGCATGTCTAAGCATTTTTGCCACTCACAATCATGAATGCATCATTCCATAGAAGTTATAAGAGAAACATGGAAATGAATATCCTGGCATTGAAAAGGAGAACTATAACTTTTACACTGTGGAAGTCAAATAAAATTACTCTTCTTGTTCTTTTGTTTCATATGAAAAATTTTAAAATATTCAAAGAATTAATAAGATTCTTCCCAGATGGTAGGCACCTTCAGGAAATCTCTGGCATTTACCGAATTTGGAATTTAAAGTAAACTCTGCCTTCAAAGAATCCAGATGTCCACAAAAGAATATAATTTGCTGTAACATATTCATGAGACAATTAATGACTAAGTTTCCTGAATAAGAGATCAGAAACAAGTGTCATTAGAATCATTAAAAAGTCTTTTGTAAGAAAGTCAGTGCAGTTAGGTGATAACATTTTCTGGTTTTAGAAAGAAACCTTTGCTATAACAACCATTTAAAATCTGTGTTTTATGAATATATTCAGTAAAATAAGACACTTTAAGTTCCCACATTGATTTTATCCTGAATATATACATTCAGGATAAATATATATATTTAAAATACTTCTTACATTTTGAAGCATTCAAGGACCACCTCTCTCTTAATTATTCTTTCAGCCTTTCTTCCCTAAGTGTGAATAAAGAATTCCTTACACAGTCAATCAATTAGTCAGCAGTCAGGGAATCAGTAACCTACAAGTTAAGCACTGCCAACTATATACCCATCATAATGATAGTTTTAAGGTGATACACAAAAAATAAGAAATGTCTTTTACCTTTATATCATTTGTTGTGCATGTATATAAATTAGGCTTATATATGGAAAAGAAAACAAAAACTAAATTTATAAGGTAATCTTTACATGCTATGAGAATTCAAAGGGAATACAGCCCAGTATGAGCTGGAATATGGCAAAAATTAGTGGAGGAGAAATTCAAAGGCCTTGAAGGGATTTCAAGATACATAACCCAGAAAGAGCATGAACTTCTAATAACTAGAACACAGATCCTGAAGATAATATTTGTGTAATCTTCCAAAGTAAATAGTTCCAGAATGAGTATGAAAATTGTATGAAGCATGTCAATGTGGAAAAAAAAATTCTGTCAGTGGTAACCTGTGCCTTAAGTTGAAGATTTTATGGTGAAGATAGATAGATAGAAAGATAGACAGACATATATATAAAATCTCCTATCTACGGATATCTTAAAGAAATATCAGAAAATTAATTCCAAGCAAATATTTACCATCTATTCTGTGCCAGATAATTTTCTATGGCCTAGGAATAGAGGAGTGTACAAAAGAAAAAACCTGTGTCTTCATATAGCTTACATTTTAGTGATGTAACATAGGAAATTAATAAAACAAGTGAATACATCACATTGGCTGGTGAAAAGTGCTATAGAGTACCATAAAGAATGGAAAGATGATAGGGAGTACAAGTTGGGTTGGATTCACTTTTAAGCAGGTTGGCAGGAATAGCCTTACTGAATAGGAAGTATTTTGAATAAATACCTGAAGGAGACAAAGGAGTGAATCTTATAGAATTTGGAGATAATTAAAGTTAAAAATAAAGACAAAAAGCTGGGGTGCCTGGGTGGCTCAGTCGGTTAAGCATCTGCCTTCAGCTCAGGTCATGATCTCAGGGTCCTGGGATTGAGACCCGCATCAGGCTCCCTGCTCAGCGGAGAGCCTGTTTCTTCCTCTCCCTCTGCTGCTCCCCCTGCTTGTGTGCTCTCTCTCTGTGTCAAATAAATAAGTAAAATATTAAAAAAATAAGACAAAAATCAAAACAAACAAACAAAAAAACATTAAGGTAGAGTAGCAGGAAAGGAAAAGGCCTGATACAGGGAACTGTTTAGAGTATCAGAGGAACAGCAAGAAGATCTGTGGGGATTAAGTCCAAAGAATGTGGGAAAATGAGTAGAAAATGAGGCCAGTGAGGGAATTATGTGAGCTGTAGAGGCAGTTCATGAGGGACATAATAGTTCATTGTAAAGGTTGTTTCTTTTATTCTAATAAGGCAGAGAGCCATGATAAGATTTTGAGCAGAAGAGTGACACTATGATGTTATTTGACTTGTAATTGAGAACACCACTAACATGTTGAGAATAAGCTTTGGCTGGCAAAGAATGAGAACAGAGAGATCAGTGAAGAGGCTTTAGGAATAATCTAGGAGAGAGAAAGTGATGGCTTGTAAAAGAATGGTAAAAGTATATTTGATAAGAAATCATGTCTAGTATGTAGTACTTGCTGATGATCTATTTGCATGAGGTTAAGCAAGCAAGAAAGAGATGGCTCCCAGATTTTCAGCCTATGCAACTGGAAAGACAAGAGTTGGCATTTAGTAAAATGCGAAGGGTTTATTGGAACACGGAAGAAAGATCGTAAGTTCCATTTGGACATGTTAGATTTGAAATTTATGTATATTAAGTGGTTATTTTGAGTCCAAGTTGGATATACAATTCTAGAATTCACAGGAGTGGTCTGGGCTAGAGATATTAATTTATGAGTATTCAGAATATAGATGGCAATTCAAGCAATGAAACCCAAGATATTTAGAGAAAACAGTGAAACAATGAAGCCTCAGGACCTTGCCCAGGGGATCACAGCATCATTACGCCCAGTGAGTAGAACCAGCTATGGAAGATTAGACGTAGAAATAAGGCAAAGAAATGTGGTCTTTTGTCAATCAGAGTAAGAAAAAAAAAACAAAAAGCAAACACTTTTCAAGGAAGGAATGAGTAACTGAGGACTAAAAACTGCTGGATTTTGCATAATCACTAAATGATTTAAAAAAAAAACAATTTTAGTGAAATGATGGGGCAAAAGATGGAATGAAAGCCATCAAGAGAAAATGAGATGAGAAAAACTATAAAAGTGGGTTCAGATGAAATTTTCAAGAATTTTTCATGTAAATGATAGCAAAGAACTGTAATGGAAGATGGGTGGGGTGTTTTTAGATGGGAAAACTAAGAAGACAACAGAGCAGTTCTAGGTTGAAGTTCTTAGGTAGAGACAGGGACATGGGACTTAGTATGTAAGTGGATCTTCTTTAGCAATAAGAGGGAAGGTACATATGCACATGTGTTTATTAATCTGGTAGGAAGAATTTGATTAAATTCTTAACTAACTGAATCTATTTTTTTTTTTTCTGGTGAAATGAGAATGGGCATCTTCTGTGAGTGAGAATAAGAACAGGTACAAGATAAATGAGTAAAGATAGAAAACTGTAAAACAATCATTTAGTTGAAGAAACTAGACTCATTGGACTGTTGGACACTAATGGTTGATTTAGGATTAATGACCATAATTTGATAAAGAAAATGGATGACATAGTGCTCTGTTTTCCTTCAGACAAATTCCTCTGTTTGGGAGTAGAGATGTAGTAGCCAGAAAATTAGAGTTTTTCCACAGGAGCACGAGAAGGCAAGAGAAGGTTAAGGTCATTGAGGGTGTATGAATGGACCATGGAATTTGAACTAGGAAAGGACTGGGGAAAAACGCTATGGAGTCATGAAAGCTGAAAAGATGGTATTGGACTGTGAAGCCTGGTGAATTCGAAGTATTAATATAGTTTTGGAACAAGAGAGAATTAATTGCAACAGTAGGAGTTGAAATTAAGAAAACAGTTGCTTGGAGTAGAAATTATACAAGGTTCAGTTTTTAGCAATGACAAGTTCTAGGGATGATCATGAGAGTAAATCATTGAGTTTGGGTTGAAGAGAAAAATCACTAGAGAAGAAGAAACCAAGGAATTGAGAAGCCAAAATATGGGGGCAACCATCTATATGGATATTTGGTGATTATGACAGAAAATGTAATGAAATAGAAGGATGATATTTAGGGCTAAAACCTCTATGGGGCACCTGGGTGGCTCAGTCAATTAAGCATCCACTCTTGATTTCAGCTCAGGTCATGATCTCAGGGTCATAAAATAAAGCCCCACATTTGGCTCCTTGTTCAGCAAGGAGTCAGCTTGAGATTCTCTCACTCCTCTCCCCCTCTGTCCCTCCCTCCACTCATGTTCTCTATCTAAGGAAAAAAAAAAGAATTAAAGAAAGAAAATAAAAGCTACAAATCACAATGTAAATATAACAGCCATACAGTGAAAAATACAGCACATCCTTTGTAAAGCAGGAAACTCTGGGAAATACAAAGAGATATAAGTAGAAACACACTAATAATTAAATATTTTAACACATTTCTCTCACTATAATAAAGGGCAAGTGGTCAAAATTATGGGTGAGGATAAAGAAGACTTAACCCTCATAAATAATAACATAGTCATTATGGAGATTGCCTATCTATCTATCAACCTATCTATCTCTATCATCCTTCAAAAGATTACATCACTAGAAAGCTTGAGTTAAGTGCCCAAAGTAGAATTATTAAAATCAAATTCTATGATTACAGTGTAATAAAATCAAAATTGACAATAGCAATTTAAAAGGCGGTCAACATGGAAATTTAAAAAAATTTGCCTATTAAATAACACCTGGGAGTCTGGCTAAAAGAAGATATACAAACCAAATCTACATAACTATGTAAAATAATAACAACAAAACAATTCATACCCAAACATATGGGAAATATTTAAAGTAGTTACCAGAGGAATGTCATCTTAAATATGTTTAATTAAAAAGAATGAAAATGAAAAACTTAAAATCCTGACTGAAAATCATAAACAGAAAATATAAATAAGTCAAAGGAAATCAGAAGAAAAGAAATAACAGAGATAAAAGCAAAAATGAATATGAGGTAGAGAACAGAAAAATGAGAGCTTCAGTTGTCATTTCAAAATGCTGGTCCTTGGTAAAGCTAACACTATATACAAACCACTACCTAATGCAATCCATAAGGGGGAAAAGCATAAACAATCCAAGGATACAATATAAGAAGTGAAGAGGGGAAAATAGTTGCTAAAACAACAAATTTATAAAAAGAAGCTTATTTTGAAGACTTCTGTGTAAATATATTTGGAAAGTTAGATGAAATGTATAATTTCCTAGGAAACCAGTTTATGAAAATCAACTCTATTAAAGATAGAAAAAAGACCAATTTCCTGAGAACAAATAAAAAAAGATAAAATACACCAGAACTAGATTATTTTACAAGAAAATCTACCCAGTTTTTTTCAAAGACAGTCCCTAATGCTACATATATTGTTCCAAAGCACGTGAAACAAAAAACATAAAAATTCCAAATTCTTTTAGCAAAAAATATAATGTGGATATTGAACTCAGATAAAGATGCCACACATACAAAAAGAAAAAGAAAATTACAAACCAATATTGCTTGTGAATATCAAGGTAAATATGGTAAATAAAATTTTAGGAAGCATATTTCAGTGTTACATTGTAAGATTAACAACACATAATCAAGTAGGGTTTATTTAAGAAATGAAATGGTTAAATACTATAATATCCATTGACATAACAAACCATATTAATAAATCTAAGAAGTATGATTATTTTATAGACTTTAAAAGCCTTTGACAAATCCATTTGTTTCTTTCAAAACCATTTAACCTATAGAATGGGAAAAGATATTTGCAAATAACATATCTGATAAAGGGTCAGTATCCAAAATATATAAAGAACTTATAAAACTCAACACCCAAAATACAAATAATCCAGTTAAAAAATGGGCAGAAGACATGAATAGACATTTTTCTAAAGAAGATATACAGATAACCAACAGACACATGAAAAGATGCACAACAACACTGATCATCAGGGAAATACAAATTTAAACTACAATGAGATATCACCTCACACCTGTCAGAATGGGCTAAAATCAACAACACAAGAAACAACAGGTGTTGGTGAGGATGTGGACAAAGGAGAACCCTTTTGCACTATCAGTGGGAATGCAAACTGGTACAGCCACTGTAGAAAACAGTATGGAGTTTCCTCAAAATTTAAAAATAGAACTACCCTATGATCCACCAAGTGCACTACTAGGTGTTTACCCAAAGAATAGAAAAATATGAATTTAAAGGGATATATGCACCCTGATGTTTATAGCAGCATTATGTACAATAGTCAAATTATGGAAATAGCCCAAGTGTCCATCAACTGCTGAATGGATAAAGAAGCCAAGTGTCCATCAACTGCTGAATGGATAAAGAAGTATGTGTGTGTGTGTGTGTGTGTGTGTGTGTGTGTGTATATATATATATATATATATATATATATATATATCACTACTTCTTTATCCATTCTTTATCCATTCTTACTACATCTTTATCTATATCCATTTATATATGGATAAAGTCATAACAAAAAGAATATAGAATATTACTCAACCATAAAGAAGAATGAAATCTTGCCGTTTGTAACAACATAAATGGAACTAGAGAGTTCTAATGCTAAGCTAAATAAGTCAGAGAAAGACAAATACCATATGATTTCACTCGTATGTGGAATTTAAGAAACAAAACAAATGAACAAAGGGAAAAAAAAGAGAGGGGGGCAAACCAAGAAACAGACTCTTAACTCTAGAGAAAAAAACTGATGGTTCCAGGGGGAATTGGGTGGGGGAATGGGTTAAATAGGTGATGGGGATTAAGGAAGACCCTGGTGAGGAGCACCGGGTGTTGCATGGAAGGGTTAAATCACTATATTGTACACCTGAAATTAATATTACACATGAAACTAGCACACTTATGTTAATGAACTGGAATTTAAATACAAACTTAAAAAAATGTAAAATAAGAATTGGTAATTTTTTTTTTGGAATGCTTTCTTTTTTTTTTTAACGATTTTATTTATTTATTTGAGAGAGAGAGAGAGAATGAGAGATAGAAAGCACGAGAGGGAAGAAGGAAGAGGGTCAGAGGGAGAAGCAGACTCCCCGCTGAGCAGGGAGCCGGATGTGGGACTCGATCCCAGGACTCCAGGATCATGACCTGAGCCGAAGGCAGTCGCTTAACCAACTGAGCCACCCAGGCGCCCTGGAATGCTTTCTTAAATGATACATTTACCTTGATCCTTAAACCAGCATCTTTAGAATAACTGAAGACTTTCCACTAATATAAGAAAAAAGGCAAGTATACACACTATTTCCACTACCACTTACAATTCTTCTGAAAGTAGCAGCCAATGCAAGCAGAAAAAAAATCAATTAGAACCTTAGGAACTGGAAAAGACATATTAAACCAATTTCTATTTACCAAAAATATGATTATATACCTAGGAAACACTGGAGAACCAATGAAAAAAACTCACCATTTTAAATTAACAACAAAAAATTTGGTAAGGTGACAAAAAGATAAAATTAACCTACTAGCATAGATTACATAAACAATAACTAGAAAGAGGATATCATGGCAGAGAAACCCTCATTTACGATAGCAGTACACAAGATCAATTACTTAGGAATAAAGTTATAAACTGTGAAAAACCTATATGATGAAAAGTTTAAAGTACTCTTCTGTCACAAGCACAATCTTGAGCAAATAGAAAGACACCCTGTTCTCAGGATAACTGAATATCCTAAAGATGCCAATTTGTCTTAGGATAATTTATAAAATTCATAAACTCCCAATAAAATATTAATATGCTATTTTGGACCTAATCAATTTGATGCTAAGTTTATATGAACCAATAAGCATATAACAATAGGTAAATACTATAAGAGAAAACCTATAAGGGAAGATGTGTCTTGCCCTACCAGATATTTAAAACATTAGAATTAAATGTTTTAATCTTCACTTCTAATAATGTTGAATATTTCCAATCTTATCAGCCATTTGCATTTTGTCTTCTGTAAGTCTGTCACATCCTTTAATTGGGGCATGGTAATTTTTCTTTATATATGCAAGTTTTTATATTTACATTAACATCCTATGTGTCAATTTATTGTGAATATTTTTCCCAACCTGTGGTTTGCAATTATTATGTCACCTACATTGTCAAATACATTGACTTTTACTTTCTTCCATTGTTTTGATGTTTGGTTACAAGGCTTTCTTCAACCAATATTAGATAAACACATATTTTTCTAGGACATGTGCATGTCATAGTTTTAGCTTTAACTCTATCTGGAATTTATTTTAGATTACAATATGATGAACTGTTGTCAAAATATATTTTCCAAGTAGCTAGTGAATTTTTCTAATTTAATGTATTAAATAATTTATAAATTATTTATTGGTTTTGTTTGCATTTTACTTTGAAAAAAATAGCTATCAAAATTCAAACAATAAAGAATATTATAATATAAATGTAAAATTACCCTTCATGCCCTCAATTCCAATCCCCAGATAAACATTTAAAAATTTAAAAATTTTAGTGTGGGGACGCCTGGGTGGCTCAGTCGATTAAGCGTCTGACCTTGGCTCAGATCATAATCCCAGGGTCCTAGGATTGAGTCCCATATCAGGCTCTTTGCTCTGCAGGGAGCCTGCTTCTCCCTCTGCCTGCTGTTCCCCCTTCTTGTGCTCAATCTCTCTCTCATGCTCTCTCTCTGATAAATCAATCAATCTTTAAAAAAATTTAGTGTGCATTCCCCATAATTCTTGACACATTATTACTGTGCATTAAATTCCTCCCTTCTCAAAACTGCAGTTTCTGACCCATATTATTTTTTATCTGATTTGGTGGTAAGCGAGAGGTAAAAACAATATATATGTCTTGTAATATTTAATAAAAATGTTAACCAGCCTGAAGATTCATAGGATTTAGATATATGGATGCCTGTGTTAATTATTAATGGACAAGTCTGAACTCCAGCATTTTGGGCCTGAGGCCATTACAAAGCTTCTTAGATAAAGATGTATATAATTTGATCTTCAGACAAAGCTATTAAAGGTTCATAGAGAGCAGAGTTAGAAACAGGTTCTGAATATAAAAATACACAATCTTCTACAATCAAGTTGTTTAGACCTAGCCACCCTGAAAGCATCAAGGGGGGTCACATTATGAATAATAATCCATATTTTACCATATCTTGCTCCATTGTTCCCACATGACTCCCTATCCTCTTAGAGTACTCTCAAAACATATTGAACCCCAGAGCTTACCCACACAAACATTATGATTTCACTAGTCAGTCATTCTCTGAAAGATACTTCTACCTCACTAGTAAGCATTCCAGCTTCTGCTGACACCTCACTAGCCTTCTCAGAATCTGGGAATAATCATTCCTTCTTGGTCACACCTGCTCACTGTACCGTGTTACCATTTCCTGAGTCTAACCATGCTAACACCTGGAGAAATGTATCAAGAAGGGTACTGCATAAAAGTGACAGGAAAGACGAATACCCCCTCCAGTCTTTCTTACTACACACTGATGAAAGGGATATCTTGTTTGCATAACAGGTTCTTCCTGCTAAACCAGAGCTAAGCATCTGCTAAACTGACAATGGAATTAGGTACCACTATCCCCTTGAGGCCTTCTATGTAGTTAAAGTAGAAGAGTATCCTAACTTAAGACTATTTATAGAACTTCTTTACACCCCAGAGGTTTCTGTCTGTATTAGTATAAATTATTTTGCATGAGGACCGAGACCTGTGGAAAAGAACTTAAACCCAAGACAGGGTTCAAAAAAATACACACCTGTCTAATTGTCACCAACTAAAGATAAATACCATGGTATCACAGCACACACCAATGCCTAGCATACAGCAGGTACAAGCTGAATGTGTGATGATCATATATGTGTCAGTTAGTCCTTCCTCTGGGACGCCCAATGCACATATCAGCTCCCATAGGACCCTTGAAGTGATGAGAAAGTGTGACATAAATAGTCATTATCAGCGATGTTCAAGAATATCGGAGGAGGAGGTTCCAAGAGAAAAAAAATCAAACAAACTTTTTGCTTGGTGAAAAATTAAGTGTTCAAAGCATGGGATTTATAAATGTGACACATTAGTATTCACCAGTAGGCAACATGTTGAATACTTACGTGAGTTTAACGGACCCGTGTTGTGATGTTTACTTACGGCTGTCTCATTCCGTGGAACATAGGAGGGTCCAGTGGTCTTTGCCGGAGACCAAATTCAAATCAAAGAGCTAGAATCCTATTCTAAGATGCATTACTATCCTCCAGTGATTAATGTTTTGATACTGGGTATAACTCATCATGCCTGGCTCGTTCTTCCCTTAGGATCACTTCTCTCCCAGAAAGCTCTGCCCCTTGAGAGGGAAACTTATATGGAATCATCTCACCACTTTATATACTGGGATACAGCCCAGCAAAAATGGAGCTTATGTTTACTTTCCAGAATTTCTCCCAAACTTATGAGAAATGGAATGATATCTGTTGGGTCTTGCCCAACCATCCTCCAAATAGAAACCTTTAGTAGATATCAGAAGTCTATAAATCAAGCTGAAATCTCTGTTATGTATGAGCCACTTCAAATTAGTTTTATAAAACCAATTAATGTGAAGAATTAATTAGAATGTCAAAATTAAAAAGCTTTAATTTTGAAGAAAACTGATGAATCAGGAGGCATTTTGCTAAATTGTCATTCAGTAAATATGTATTGAATCTCTACTCTTTGATTTCGTCACTATTTAAAGA
Source organism: Zalophus californianus (assembly GCF_009762305.2). NCBI lineage: Eukaryota > Metazoa > Chordata > Mammalia > Carnivora > Otariidae > Zalophus > Zalophus californianus. Next base: position 179,118,340 of record NC_045596.1, read on the forward strand.
AGTTTATGATTATGGGAAAGAAGCCTAAAGATAGAGTGACTTATATGCCCTTTTACTCCCTGCCTGTGGAGTCCCAAGTTACACATGATGTTCTAGGCTAATTAGTATGACCGCTCCTTTTCACTCACAAAAGTCTCACACTCTAGACAATAAACAATACAGTCTTTCCAGATAAAGGACATGTACAAAGCAATACTATCAATGGTAGATGTTAAATACCAAAAAGAAAATGAGGATCACCTGTTATGGGAGTTCCCAGAAGGAAAGATCACTTCATGCTAACACGTTATCACTGAAACTAAATGTTAAGAGGTAAAGTAAGGTAAAAAGCATTCCAGGCAGAAAGACTGGTAAGAATAAGCACTTGGTTGGGAAAGAGAAAAGCATATTCAGGGAAAAAATGGATTCTCTCCTTATAGAAATACTTTAGGAAGGTAGTAAGAACAGACCCAATGCAGGTAATTTAGGCCTGACTACTGAGGACCCTCAAACCCTCAAAGGTGAAGAAGTTTCAGCATGATTTCATAAGAAGTTAATGAGTTTAGAGGCATAGTGCCACGTTCTGAATTTGTATGAGAAATTTAATTTGGAAGAAAGTTTGAGAATAGATTGGAAGATAACTAGATGTTATGGGGAAAATCTCATTTTTAAAATAACTTTCTAGACATGTCCAATTATCTTTATTATTTTTACTTTGGAATCCCCTATTTAAGAGTCCCAAATGAGAAAAATTAATTAAACTAACTAACCATACCCTGGAATATCTTATGCTAGAGGACCTGTGCTAGAATAAACATTAACAAAGACTCACGAATCTTGGGAGGGGGAGACGAACCATTAGAGACGATGGACTCTGAAAAACAAACTGAGGGTTCTAGAGGTGAGGGGGTGGGGGGATGGGTTAGCCTGGTGATGGGTATTAAAGAGGGCACATTCTGCGTGGAGCACTGGGTGTTATGCACAAACAATGAATCATGGAACACTACATCAAAAACTAATGATGTAATGTATGTTGATCAACATAACAATAAACATTTATTAAAAAAATAAATAAAAAATAAAGTGTTCAAGAAGAAATGTAAAAAAAAAAAAAAAGAAAAGAAACTACATAGGGTTTAAGTTAGTGGTGTGCTGGTCAATAATTACCAGTTGTCTGTCAGGGTAAAACCCTGGTTGTATCATTTGCCAATTTCCATGTAAATACTCCATGATAAATTTCAAGATATCTGCATGAACTCACTGAATACAGAACTGGAAGAGGTGTGCACAATTGGGCACATGAGCCAGTATGAACCACCTCCAGCACAATCATGGCAAAGTGTATCAAGTATGCTCTGAGTCGCAGTTTCTAGTTGCAAGTTAATTAAGTCTCTTTAGGAACATGCAGGGGGCATGTAGACGAAATAAAATGCCCCAGGACCCATCTTACTAGGGTCAACTAATTAAAACCATTCTTTTCCAAGTAGTAGTGAAAGAAGAATATGACACCAATGCCCTAGCTGGCCACTTGGCATATCAACTATTTGTGCCATGGTCCACATCACAGCCCCCAGGGTGCACAAAATTTCCAGGCCATCAATGCAGGGAAAATAGAAAACATGAGGACTTAAATACATAAGAGAAATGATGCTGAGTTGTCCTGACTTTGAGTTTAAGAATAGTCTCTGGGTTCTAGCTACTGTGGTTTTGTCATTTACACTGTAGAATGTATCAACATTTATTCATATTCTTGTTGCAGTAAGCCATTTGAAAACAACATATTAAAAAAAAGAGGGAGGTAGAAAACCTAAAGCACATGTTTAATGACAAATTAAGTATGACATTTCCATTTCTCAAGAAAGTTAATGATGAACATGGAACTGAAACAATACTTTTATTAAAGTTACACAGCTAATACAATTGTGAATACTACTGTAAATTTAGTTAAAAACATCAATATTAAAGATGAAAAATGTGGGGCGCCTGGGTGGCTCAGCTGGTTAAGCGTCTGCCTTTGGCTCAGGTCATGATCCTAGGGTCCTGGGATCAGTAGGGCTCCCTGCTCAGCATGGAGTCTGCTGCTCCCTCTCCTTCTGCCCCTTCCCCTGCTCATGCTCTCTCTGTCAAATAAAGAAATAAATAAAATCTTAAAAAAAAAGATGAAAAACATTTTGAATCCATCATGGTAAAAAGTAATATTTTTATCAGTTGTGAATTTTCTGAAAGGCAAATACACATGGAATTGGTTTAGTGCACACAAGATTAATATTTGCATCTAAAAAAAGCTTTGGAATTCTAGCAAGTGAAACAGAATTTATAGCTACTAAAATCTACAAAATTTTTATATTTGCACAAATATGATATTGAGCACACAAAAAAATAAATACTTTGTATGGCAGTCCATATTTCATTTCTTCACCTCTTGTCATCACATAGTTTTTTAGAAATATTTTGGTCATTGTAGAATTAGTTCATAGGTCAACCAATGCCAATGGTCTTTTTAAAATAAATTTTTCCTGTACACTTTGTTTGATTTTTGTTCAAAACCAGTTGTAAAGTTTTAATTATTATTATATAAGTGGATGCCAAAAGTTTACCTTTCAAGGTTTTTAATTTATTAAAATTTTGAAAACCAAGCTTCGACATGGAAGGATATTGAAATGTATGCTTACAAATGCAAAGGAGAATGAAATGATGAAAGTTTAAGTAGTGTATATATTTTAATATTGAAATTCTAAAGCTATGTTTTAGAATATCTTGAATTCTGGTTAAAATATTTTGATGAATCATGTATGTGAACAGAATTAAATCATAATCTGTACAAGAATGGAATAAAATGGAGAAGGCCATGATATCATAGAATTTAAATCTGATGAAAGTTTCCAAAAAATGCAAATAAATGATATGTGATGACATTTGTCTGGAGCAAGTGTTTACTAAAGAAGAATAGTTTGAATGGAAATGAAAATCTGGAGTGATATGTTTGCATTTTAAGTACAAAAAAAACTGAAATCGGGATCATCCACCATATAGTAGAATTTCCTCTAAATTTAGCAGTTACTTTAATACCTTTAAAATTATTATTGAACGAAGAATCAATTCAAAGTGTCTACAATTTCAAATCCATTAATTATAAGAATTATACTTTGGAGATGATTACAGAAAATTTTGTAAGAAAATAAAAATACGTGACAAGAATAGTGACTCTTGCTTCATAATTATTTAATGTTCGACAATAAAAAAGCGATTTTCATTATGTATATGGATATGTGTGATTTTTATTTCTTTAAATGGCACTTTATTTTGGAAAATAGTTTCTGAATAATATTGCTTTATCTTTTCAGGATTACAATAAAACTGATTAACTAATTAATAAATCTTTTTAGTATATAATTTTGTTATTTTTAACTATTATTAAATCTCATCAATATTCCACTTGTTCACACTATCTAGATTACTGCAACATATAGACTTCATTCAGCCTTTGCATTTTTAGATGTTTATCATAAGGATCATTCTAGAATACAAATGTGAAGTTGTCACAAGTCTCAGAGGAGTGATAAACCGGAGAGGACAGGAGAGAGAAGTTGAGTCATAGGAATGGAAGGACAGATGGGGCATACTGAATGAACAAACAGAACTTTTTTAAAAAAGATTTTATTTACTTATTTGAGAGAGAGAGAGAGAGAGCACAGAAGGAGAGGGAGAAGGAGAAGCAGACTCCCCGCTGAGCAGAGTCCAATGCAGGGCTCGATCCCAGGACCCTGAGATCAGGACCTGAGCCAAAGGCAGATGTTTAACCAACTGAGCCACCCAGGTGACCCCCGAAAAGAACGTTCTGACTGATCATATTTCCATAAAATATGATAAGAAAAAAAGACAGAAGATGAGTGTGAAATGTGGTTTTTCGTTGGAATAGGGAATTCAGAAAAAGGAACAATTTGGCTCTTACTCCAAAAGTAAAGATAATGAACTTGAAGTAAAATGCATCATTTAGCAACTGAAAAATTTGGGCCCGAAGAAAAAATAATAAAACAACACTAGTGTTCATCCAAGGAAAGCATAACTGGCCTTTAAATAAACCCTCGAGTCTCGAAGAACTTCTCTGTAAGAAGAATTAAAGATGATTTAAGAAAAAAAATCTTTTCTGTTAGGCTGGACAGTGGGTAAATGGTGAGAAATCTCTCTATCCATCTCACAGCTTTAATTTAAAAATAAATACACCCACACACAGCAAGAATATATACACACTGATATTAAAAAACTTGTTGAACCAGGTACATGGCAGATTAAAAACAGCTGAGGAGAGAATTAGAAAACTAGACTTGGGGAAATCACCCAGAATGTAGTACAGAGATATAAAGACATAAAAATATGATTGACCAGGTAAATTAATGGGAAATATAATAGAAAGGGTTCCAATAAGCATAGGAGAAAGTAAAGGAAATGGAAGAAAAGTGATACTTCAAAAATAACATCTTGAGATTTTTGAGAATTAAAGAAAAAATATAAGTACTCAGATTAAAATAGCAAATTATGTTCAAAGTAGGAATCATAGAAGCAAATTCAAAGTAGTCATCATGGTGAAACTGCTGAACAACTGCTGATTAAAGGCAAAGAGAAAATCATAAAATAATTAATACAAAATAACTATCAACTTAGAATTCTAAATCCGTGGCACCTGAAAGTCCATAATGAGAGTGGAAAGAAATAAATATTTCGAGAAAGGCTTGGAGAATTTGTCTCTATAGATTCTTACAGAAACATATAAGGATATGCTTACATAAGAGGAAAAATATGTCCATGAGGAAATATTAAGATATAAAAGGGAATGGAAATCAAAGAAACTAGTAAACATCCGTCTAAAACTAAGTATTGAATGTTAAAATAATAATACATATGACTATTGTTGTCTAGAGTGTTAGTTTTCTCAAAATTAATTTGTCCAGATATATTGAAAGTAATCATGAACCAATGTTAAGGGCATAAGAATCAATAAGGCATCAAGTGAATGACAAGTTGCCATGGATGTTAGTATTGACAGGTTGAAAGACTAATGATTTTTACAGCTGAGGCGGTTTCAATTCTTTCTTTTCTACAACACTGAAGGAAGTCCAAATTAAGATGTCAGTTTGTGGAAAATCAAAAATGACTTGGATGATAGATCATATGAATGTTATTACTATTAAATAAAAATTCAATTCCCATATATTTATTTAGTATTTAGGCAGCACTTATAGCCATAAAAAAAATATAATGAAAGGGGCTCCTGGGTGGCTCAGTCGGTTAAGTGTACGACTTGATTTAGGCTCAGGTCATGATCTCAGGGTCCTGAATCACGCCCGCCTCAGGCTCCATGCTGGGTGTGGAGCCTTCTTATGATTCTCTCTCTCTCCCTCTGCCCCTCCCGCACTACTCATGGGTATGCTCTGTTTCTCTCTCCCTCTCTAAAAAAATAAATTAAAATAAAATATAAGGAAATTAATTTGAAATCCATTTTATCCTTGGATACATGACACTTTGGAGGGGCAATAATATAATCTCACTAAAATCTGTTTCTAATAAAATATTTAGTTTAATAATTAAAAGATACATACCTATATTTATATAGCTTTAACCAACTACTTTAATTATAATTTTAATAATAAATCAATCAAGAAAATAATGTTAAGAGCCTTTTGTTGACAAAATATTGAAAATATTTTAAGTAAATTTATATATTTTTGTGGTGATATATGAGAATTTTTAGTATAATTATTATATCTTAGGATAAAATCTATAAGGCAAAATAAAATACAAAATAATAAAAATACTGAAAAATTTTTGAAAAAATTCTGACTGTTAAAATCTTTGTATGGTAAATAGGTCATGGTAACTATTGAATTAGTATGGTATGTAGATTCTATTATATCCATTTAAATAAGTTTGTAGTCTCAAAATCGATTAAAACCTAAATGTGAGACCTAAAAAACCATAAAAATCCTAGATGACAACACAGGCAGTAATTTCTTTGACACTGGTCAGAGCAACATTTTTCTACATATGTCTAAGGCAGGGGGAACAAAAGCAAAAATAAACAATTTGGACTACATCAAAATAAGAAGCTTTTGCACAGTAAAGGAAAGCATCAACAAAATGAAAAAAAAAAAACTAGTGAATGGGAGAGGACATTTATAAATGATATATCTGATATGGAGTTAATATCCAAAATATATAAAGAACTTATACAACTCAACATCAAAAAAACAAACAATCCAGTTAAAAAATGAGCAGAGAACCTGAATAGACATTTTATAAAGAAGACATATACATGGCCAAAAGACACATGAAAAGATGTTCAACATCATCAATCATTAGGGAAATACAAATCAAAACCATAATGAGGTTATTACCTTACAACTGTCAGATTGGCTAAAATCAAAAAGACAAGAAATAATAAGTCTTGGTGAGGATGTGGAGAAAAAGGAACTCTCATGCACTGTTGGTAAGAATGTACATTAGTATAGCCACTGTGGAACAGTAAGTATGGCGGTTACTCAAAAAAGTTAAAAATAGAAATGCCATATTATCCAATAATTCCAGTACTAGGTATTTACCCAAAGAAAACAAAAACACTAATCTGAAAAGATATATGCACCCCTATGTTTATTGCAGCATTATTTACAGTAGCCAAGATATGGAAGCAGCCCAGGTGTCCATCGATAGATGAATGAATAGGAAAGGTGTGGGAGTGCGCGCGTATGCGCGCGCACGCGCGCGCGCGCGTGCACACACACACACACACACACACACACACACACACAGAGGAATATTAGACAGCCATAAAAGAGGATGAGATTGTGCCATCTAAAACAACATGGATGGACTTGGAGGGTACATGCTAAGTGAAATAAGTCAGACTAAGAAAGACAAATACTATATGATTTCACTCATATGTAGAATCTAAAAAGCAAAAAAAATGAATAAATGAATAGACAAAAAGTATAATCAGACCTATAAATACAGAAAACAAACTGACGGTTGACAGAGAGGAGGGGGTAGAGGAATAGGTAATGGGCGAAGGGGAGTGGGAGACACAGCCTTCCAGTTATGGAATGAATATGTCACATGAATAAAAGGTACAGCAGAGACAATATAGTCAATGGTATGACACTGTGGTAAGCATCACTTACAGAGATGTTGAATCACTCTGTAATACACCTGAAACAAATGTAACAATTGTATGTCAACTATACCCAAATAAAATAAACAGACAAAAAATAAGGTTCCTACTTAGTATATGTTTACATACAGTACATATTTTGAAGCTATTTAAAATGTGAAAATATTTAGATGCTGACCATATGCTAGAAATCCATTTTTAATAATTTTCTTAGCAGTGTTTTAGCAAAAGAATTGTTAAACATTATTCTAAAGAGTCCATATCTATAAGAAGGTAGAGATATTCACTAACTTTGAACTTGTTAATGATAGCTATTAAAATAGCAATATAGAATCTAACGTTCAAGCCACTAGTGAGAAATCAGAGAAATAAAGTGAACACATGCAATCCAGAGGGAGAAAAAGTGGAGGAAATATGCAATGTAAAAGTACGGCAAATAAAATAAACTTCTGACCTACCTCCAGATGCACAAAACTAAACAAATCCTAAGTGTCCTATACCTCCAACATTACCCAATAACAAGTCTCCAGGGCCAAAGAAACTCCAGGATATATGCCCTTAATTGAGGCTCTAGGGATAATCTGGAAATGGATTGATATAATGCCTGGTTTGAGACTGGCAATGTTAAGACAGACCAAGCAAAATTATCTTCTGTTATCATCGTTGAAAACATGTGTCCCTAATATGAGCAGTCTCCTGATAGAAGATTTTTTAAGTATTTTTTAAAATGTAATCTTCTTATGATAAAAAGTAGCATACAACTATTGTAGATATAAACAAATAACAAGAAAAAAAATCACACATAACCCTACAATACAGAAGGAGCCATTGTTAAGACTTTTATCTATGTCCTACATATATTTACTAAGAGGATCCATATCTATTTAAAAAGATTAATGCATGCCAGATTTGCATTATAGCCCATTGGGAGCTACTGGCAGATTTTAAGCAGGGGGTACTATGCCCAGTGATACAACAGGGAAGGGTGGATAGGAAAGAAGTCAGTCTACTGGATGGGGACGAGTTAGGAGACCACACCAGTACTGCAGAGAGGTGTAGGAATTAGTTCAGTAAGAGGCAGAGTGAGCAATGTTTTGTGATTCATCACACTTAGGGCTGTAGTGAGAAATAAGGGAAAGAGAAATTTTAGATGATTCCCAGGGTTCTGGCTTTATTAACCTCCTAAATTTAATATTTTAGATAAATAACAAAGACAATTATCAGCTATTTTAATGCAATAACAGCTATACTTTAATACCTTATTTTCTTTACTGATATTTCATTCTTTTCTTATCTTAGAGCTAATTTTCTACCAAAAGTTTACTTGAGAATTGTTTTCTCTTATCCTAGCTAAACTAAAGTGGCTACACTTCTAGCTTTCAGATGGTATGAAGTATTGATTCTTAAATCTAGTAAGATTCTCTAAATAGCAGACCAAGTTGAGGAAGTAGATGGTAATCAAAATGATGTGGATAAGTAAGATATGTTATTGTCACAGTAGGATGAGTAGAAAAGATGTTTATTACTGATTTAGGAAATTGGAATGCCCAGAGTTCCCAAAGCAAATTATACTGTATTGCAGAAGTAAGAGTTCATGGGGAACCAAACCTTAGATTAATGCTGGTTTTCACATTGATATCTACTTGAAATCTATTTTTATTAGTTAATAACATAAGTAAATAGAATATGATTACTTTAATTACATAAAAATAAGTACTGTAAGCATATATAATTCTTATGAATTTAGTAAATTATAATAAAAGTGTACATTACTTAATATCATGCATACTAATCATGAATTCTTTTTAATGAATACATATTTAATGCCTTCAAGACTTAAAAAAATCAAACTTTACCATACAAAAGTATTGGAGATTTATACATGGGCTCTGCCTTTGTAAATTATTTCCATGCTTTAATTAAAAAAAAAAGTTATAGTTAGCATTAGGGCCCTTTAGATTAGGAAATTTCTGTTACATTAATTTACTTTTTACTATACTATATACACTGTGTTTTATTAGGAGATATACCTTTAAGAACAAAACTCAAACTCTATTTCTAACAATCTCATAATTATTCTAGGTAGTGATTTCTGTGGGGACCCAGTGCAGGGAAGAAGTAAAGAAATGCTTCTTGCATTATCTTGACTTGGTTGCCTTTCTAAATTTTAATATCTTGTTTTCTATAATCCAACATAATTATCTCCTATAAAGAGATAAGGTAATACTATATCCTATACTTATAAACAAGGAGGGCAAATATCTCTTGTGCTTTTAGATGCTCCCAGAAATTACTCCAATAACTATATTGATTTACAGATCCTAATGAACTCTGAACATTCTATAAAGCATAAGATCTTAGGAGAGAATTTTCTATTGCTACCTCTGTATAAATTAATTTTCACCTCTGTATATATTAACTTTTTTTAAAGATTTTATTTATTTATTTGAGAGAGCGAGAATGAGAGAGAGAGAGCACATGAGAGGGGGGAGGGTCAGAGGGAGAAGCAGACTCCCTGCTGAGCAGGGAGCCCGACGTGGGACTCGATCCCAGGACTCCAGGATCATGACCTGAGCCGAAGGCAGTCGCGGAACCAACTGAGCCACCCAGGCGCCCCTATATTAACTTTTTATATGCATTCATTTCCTGGCCTTGTGCTTTAATTAATGTGTGGGCTTTAACTAGAAGCATGTTCTCTTTAAAACATACTTTTATGATTTCATTATTTTTGAATTTTATTTTAAAATATTTTACATGTTTATTATGAAAACATAAGTAAAATATAAATGAAAAAATATAAATGTAAATTGTTATATCTTGAACTACTTTATGCACTTCTCTATCTCCAATATCTTCAAGACAAATACTGATATTAAAAAAAAAAAACACTTTTTAAGATGGCACATATAATACTTGAGTCAAAATATTTGAGGTCATGCCTGGCTTGTGTGTCTAGTCTAAGATTCTCATCCATTCATTCATGTGGATTTCTAAAGCTCTCAAATATAGTTTTCTGTGGGTAAAACGACAAAGGCCTAAAGGGACACCAGAGTAGTGCAGATAAAGCAGAGATATTTAGAGATAAAGAAGAGATCAGGATTTTAGTTTTGGTGATTTGGAGGAGATAACAATTTAAACAGAATAAAGAACTCAGGGAAGTTAAGTAACAGATGTTATGTCGAATAAGGAAGGTACTTGTTGGTGAAGCTGGGTCCATTCATGTTTCCAGGTGTTCTATCAGTGTTCGGACCTTATTGTGCAGCTATCCAGAACACTCTCACACTACTTGGGTTTTTATCCTGGCTCCACTATTTACTAGGTGGTGACATGGACAGGTTGGTTGTTTAAATCACTTGGGACCTTCATTTTCTAAGTTGTAAAATTGGCAAACTAATAATATTTACCTAAGAGAATTCTGAGGATTAAAGCAAATTAAATTGGAAAAGTACTTAGAAAATGCCAGGGACATAGAATGTGCTCAGTGAACACCAGCTGTAATTATTCTACCCTTAGCCTTTCTGTCACAGTCTGTGTAAGCTCTCCAGGTCCTTTTATCTATTGCCATAGTCTCCAATATCATCCGATGATTCAAAAATCTCTGTATCAAACACAGACATTGCCCTGGAGGTTCACACTCAAACTCACCCTTTCAACTAGAAGTTACTGTCATGGGAATGACAAAGAAAAGAAAGCAAAGAGAGGCGTAGGATTCTGAAAGAGGACGCCGTGTTTCTCGGTCCAGTTAGCAGAAGAAAACAGGTGACGCACTCAGAGGAAAAATGAAAATGGAGACTATTGCAGAGAGGCTATTTTACACAGGGCTGTTTCCCATGTGACAAGGAGGAGTGAAATGCACTAGTACTAATGGAAGCAGAGACCTCAGGTCCGCAGGGACATGGGGAGGGTTCTGGGTTAGGTTACCCTGGATTAGGGTAACGTAATCCAGAAAGGGTAAGATCGAAAGGATCATTAACCTCCAGCACAGGACACAGGCCGTCAGAGGTGACCATAAGGGTGCCGACAGAATAAATACTCCAAAATATTCCGACCTCATTTTCCTCACTTCTACCATCCCAACAGCGTTACCCATTGGGGGACTACCACCAGAAATCAGAGGGCGAGAAGCACAAAGCCAGTATTACGGAGAAAGGTGGAGAGTAGATCTGTAGAGGCAAATAGATGATCTCCAGCTCATAATGTCCAAATGAAGGGCTATCAAAGTAAGCTAGAAATATCAAATAAGATAACTGCAAAAAATAGCCCTTAGCTTCTCAATAAATTCTGATGCTTTTGTATTGAATCAAACTTCCCGCTTCCAAAGGATCAAAATACAAGTCAAAGTGGGCTTATCATTCACGTTCAATGTCTCTTCATTTTATATATATTTAAAATAAGGGACAGGAAAAGTGAAAAAGAAAAAAAGATTTTTTAAAGCGAAGACCAGGATGGATATAGGTAATATTTGCTTCCTTTTCCTGGAAATTCTTACTCCTGCCACTGTAGCTGCCTGTAACTTCCCAATATTCTCTCCTTTACACATTAGGTCTAGCTGGAAAGGTTACCTAAATTACCCATGAGTAGCCGCACTCTCTGCTTCTTCTTTTAGTTCCTAGGCAAAATGCTTTCAATTTAGTGTATGAGGACTTCAAATGAATATATTTTCTGAACAAGAGAAGTGGAATATTCTTATAATGTTTCCCTTTCTTGCTTTAACTTCCTATTGCTGTTTGTAACCTTTGACACGTGAGGAAATGGGAATGAATACTGGGTAAATGGTACATAGGAAATCCCTATCCAAAAGTAAATCTTCATGAATAACAGCTAGAATTTCAATGGCTTGGGGACTTGGAAATATTATCCAACTTATTTCCTCTACCTTGGAATATGGTCACGTTTATTCATTCATCCAATATTCGGTGCATACCTATTGAGAACTTCCTCTTTACCAGCCCCTTTTCTTGATGCTAGGGATATCGAAGTGGATTAGATAGACAAAGCTCCCATTCTCAATAGATCCTGCAGTGGATACCTATCTGATCAGCTACTCCTGATAGCTAATATTATGACTGACAGATACATCTTCCTTTCAAATTCCTTGGGGCTTTTCTGAGAGTGATTTTCATCGTCAGTCTGCTCAGTGGCTGATTTTTGAGATTCAGTGAGTGGAGTCATAAGATGGTGGGCTTTAAATGTCGACTCTGGTCATCCTGTCTCTTCCTTTATGCTCAAGATAAATCACCCCTGAGGAACATCTAGAAGAGATTAAATGGCAATACTGTGCTCTTTGAAGGAAGCTGGAGGAACAGCCTGGTGTATTGCAGAGCTCATGCTTTAGCCAAGGGGAATTTGCTTAATCACTTGTAGAAGCAGTTTCCTTATTTGTAACATGGTCTCACGCACCCTCCCTCATAAAGATGTTGAGAATTAATGACAGTATGTGGAAGGGCCCCAAATTGATTCTTTCGAAGAATCAATTTTCTCATCTTAAAAATGAGAATAACGTTACCGATACCTATTCAGATTAAAACCCTGGGCTTTAGTGTATTCTCTTGATGGGACGCACAAAATTTTGACTCATTTCTCATTTCTCCTTGAGAGATGCTATTCCTCACTCTCTATGAAGATATGTTAGGAATATGGGAAACTATGAGTTTTTTATGTTGATAATAGAAGTTAGTAATACTAGAACACAATAACATTTCTGGTGCAGAGAAGAAACATGAGAACTAAAAAGGCAATTTACAATTAGGTGAAATTGCATAAATCACTTTCTATTTTTTGTGTTTCTATTTCCAATTAAAATAACCATTACTGCTTCTAACAGGCATTCAACACTATAAATGGAGGAAGTAATTGCTTCAGGGATTTTTCCTTCTTTTGCATCAACATACAACGCTTCTAATCAGGTTGTCGTAGTACCTACCTTAAATTTTATGTAAAGAATGGAAATTACCTGTTTCATGATATTGAGAAGTTTGCAATATTATTGTGCAAAATAAATATGTAGCATCATTTTTTAAATTCTAACATAAAATATAACATTAATCTTTCCAATTCAGGCAGCATAATCTCATCTTTACTAAAATTGATCATAATTTCTCCTTGTGACTAAATGTGGAGGACATACTGGGACGCCGGGGTGGCTCAGGCTGTTCAGTTTTTGCCTTTGTCTTAAGTCACAAATCTCAGGGTCCTGGGATCAAGCCCTGCATCGGGCTCCCTGCTCAGCAGGGAGCCTGCTTCTCCCTCTGCCTCTGCCTCTACCCCCCACTTGTGTTCTCTGTCTCTTTCAAGTAAATAAATTTTAAAAAATCTAAAAAAGATATGGAAGACATACAAAATCATTTGGTATCCAAAGAAATTTTTTTTTTTTTTTTGAGCAGGGGGAGGGTCAGAGGGATAGGGAGAGAGAGAGAATCCCAACAGAGTCCACACTCAGTGCGAGATTGACACAGGGCTCGATCTCATGACCCTGAGATCATAACTGGAGCCAAAAATCAAGAGTCGGACACTTAACCAACTAAGCCACTTCTTACTAATTTTTTACTTTACTGGTAGAATCTTATAGGTTGAGCATTCACCTGCTTTTTAATAGTACCTACAATGTATTTGTCCAATGATGCTCAATCACATTTGACAGGCTGGATTTTTTTTTAAGGCATTTTTCATGAGTTGGTTCATTTATGCTCTGGATTTGTAGGTTCTTTCCCACTTAACAGATGATTTAGTAACAGGAAACAAATTCTTAGTCTTTCCAGCTGGAATTAGAATTTAATTCATTTTGCAGTAAGTTTTTAGCACTTTGTGAATTCAAAATTATATATCCTTCTTTCAACTATATAATGAACTATTTGAATATAAGCGATGTCATATTTTTAACCCATGACCATGCTTTGAGCTTAATATTTTTCAATAACAGTTGACCCTTGAATAACACAGGCTGAAACTGCATGGGTCCATTTATACATAGATTTTTTACAGTATAGCACTGTAAATGTATTTTCTATGCCTTGTGCTTTTTCTTAATAACATTTTCTTTTTTCTATCTTCCTCTACTATAAATATATAGTGTATAGTACATATAACATACAAAATTGTGTTGACTGTTTATGTTATCATTAAGGCTTCCTTCTGGTCTAGAGTAGGATATTAGTAGGTAAGTTTTGGGGGAGTTAAATTTATATGCATATTTTCAACTACACACAGGGTCAATGCCTCAACCCCCAAATTGTTCAAAGGTCAATTGTAATTGGTGATATGGGTTACATTTCTTAACCAGTTTCTTTCAAGCACTAACAACTAAGAACTGATAATATTCATCTACAATTTAATTTTAACAGCTTTATTGAGCTGCAATACACCTACCATAAAATTCATCTCTTTAAGGTATGCAGTTCAACATTCTTTAGTATACTCAGAGTTATACAACCATCAATAAAATCTAATTGTAGAACATTTCCCATACAGAAATTCTATGTCCATTAGTTCTCAGTTCCCATTTCCTCTCTCTGCTCCTCCCACAACCCCCTCCATCAATCAGCCCTAGACAATTACTAATCTACTTTATGTCTCTATATTTGCATATTCTGGACATTTCCCAAGCTAACTAGTATCACATAATATTTGGTCTTTTGTGACTAGCTTCTTTAATTTAGCATAATGTTTTAGAGATATTACAACCATGTAATGGCATGTATCAGCACAACATTCTTTTTATTGTCAACTAATATCCCATTGTATAGATATATAATATTTTGTTTATCTTTTAATGACTTGATGAAAATTTCAATTGTTCACATATTTTACCCATTATAAATAATTTTGTTATGAGCATATATGTATAAGTTTCTATGTGGATATATGTTTGCATTTGTCTTTGGTAGATACTACAAGTAGAATTGCTAAATCATATTGGGTCTTCCATTCCAAGCAAAAATTATCTGTAATGTGATAGAAACATTATGTAAACTATCATATTCAATAGTTTTATACCACGACTATACTACTATCCAACTAGACCAGGTACTGGATACGTGAACCTTGTACTCTTAATCAAACATATCATGCTTGTGTTATCTTGTACATTTTTTACATGGGTGACCATTCTCACATCTTTATTTTTAAAAGTGCAAAGCTACAGCTTCCTGATCAATAACTTATTTACAGAAAAGTAAAATGTATGTACAGAGATGAAAAAAAGGACTGAACCAATGGAATACTCAACAATGAGTTAGGTTGGCAGCCCAAGTTAACTTGTTTGTTGATCTTCAAAGAGTTCAAATCAATTTATGTAATTGAAAATGTGTGGCAATTATATTTGTTTTGTTATGTTAAATATGTTCCTAACAATGAAAATCTAACCACACATTTGCATAATATCTGAAGTCTTAGCAGTCAGTGGAACATGACTTGAAAACCAATAATTCACCACAAGGAGGCCAGTCCCACCCTCTGCACGGATTTCTTTTTATTGTTAATGGCCCTGCCATAGTCTTCCTTCTACTCCACCAATCCAAGTCACTTAAGACACAGCTCATTTCACACCCACAAGTAACTTTCCCAGATTCATTTTGCCCATAATAATATAATGACTAATGTAATGAATAATATAATGTACTACTTCTTCACTTTCTTTGCATTATCCATCAAATCAATAAACTCCTAGCTCGTAGTAGATAATAACTCTTATGAAAAGCATGTTGATTTTTCTTACCCACATTGTTGTCTTATTATTTCAACAGATTGGAAGCAACTATGAAGTGTTCTTGTTCTAAGTACAGAGTATATTCTTATGTTAATGAGGGAAAGTGACAGAGTCAGTGTTGGGAGCCTGCAGAAACTTGTTTTTGGGGATCTGAGAATTTTTACAAAAACTTTTTGTTTTTTAATTCTGCTAAACTATCAGTGATTACTAAAAAAAAAAAAAAAGATGTGGGGGCGCCTGGGTGGCTCAGTTGGTTAAGCGACTGCCTTCGGCTTAGGTCATGATCCTGGAGTCCCGGGATCGAGTCCCGCGTCGGGCTCCCTGCTCAGCAGCGAGTCTGCTTTTCCCTCTGACCTTCTTCCCTCTCGTGCTCTCTATCTCTCATTCTCTTGCTCTCAAATAAATAAATAAAATCTTTAAAAAAAAAAGATGTGGTTCATATATACAATGGAATATTACTCAACCATCAGAAAAGATGAATATCTACCATTTACATCGACATTGATGGAACTGGAGGGTATAATGCTAAGTAAAATAAGTCAGTCAGAGAAAGACAGTTATCATATGATTTCACTCCTATGTGGAACATAGGAATAGTGCAGAGGACAATAGGGGAAGAGAGGGAAAACTGAAGGGGAACAAATAAGAGAGGGAAGCAAACCATATGAGAATCTTTTTTTTTTAAAGATTTTATTTATTTATTTGAGAGAGAGAATGAGAGAGAGAGAGAGAGAGCATGAGAGGGGGGAGGGTCCGAGGGAGAAGCAGACTCCCCGCTGAGCAGGGAGCCTGATGCGGGACTTGATCCCGGGACTCCAGGATCATGACCTGAGCCGAAGGCAGTCGCTTAACCAACTGAGCCACCCAGGTGCCCCCATAGGAGACTCTTAACTCTGGGAAACAAACTGAGGGTTGTGGAAAGGGACATGGGTGGGGGGATGGGGTAACTTGGTGATGGGCCATAAGGAGGGCACGTGATATGATGAGCACTGGGTGTTATGTGCAACAAATGAATCACTGAACAGTATATCAAAAACTAATGATGTACCATATGTTGGCTAAGTGAGTTTAAATTTAAAAAAAAGAAAAGAAAAGGGATTTAAAAAAATAAACACTTTTAACTGAAAAAAACCCATACATTTCCAGTTATAAAATAAAGTTATCCTTGCAGTGATAAATCATAATCACGATTTACCTAAGTTTCTATAGAAAAACAATTCTGGGACGCCTGGATGGCTCAGTTGGTTAAGCCTCTGCCTTCGGCTCAGGTCATGATCCCAGGGTCCTAGGATTGAGGCTCACATCCTGCTCCTTGCTCAGCGGGGAACCTGCTTCTCCCTCTGCCTGCCACTCCCCCTGCTTATGCTCACTCTCTTTCTCTCTGCCAAATAAGTAGATAGATAGATAGATAGATAGATAGATAGATAGATAGATAGATAGATATAGATAGAAAAACATAATTTCATAAGTTAATATTTCTCAAACTGGCATGCTTTTCCCCCCAAAAGAGGTCTGTACATTATTCAAGCTTAAGAAAAAATACATATACAATATTCCTATATACTATATGTTTAAGGACTTTTAACAGGAGCTAGAAACCTGTTAAACTTATCAGTGGTATACTTTTTAATGCTTAGAGCTTTCAAAATCATCAGACTTATTAGGAAAATCTAGGTATCAGTTGGGAGAAGTATTTAATAGGAATTTGGGGGAAGAGAAATTAGTATTCTGGCAACTGGATGTGTGCCACGCAAAAAATCTCAAAGAGGAAGGCATAGAGGAGACAGAGTGATGGAAACTAACAAATGATGAACCTGAGTATCAGGAAGGACTGAGAAGAGACAATACGAGATTAGAGGAGGGATGGTGCCAGAGGTAGAGGTGCATTACCTTTAATTCAACTTTAAAATTACTCTCATGTTATAACAATCATAGACTTAGACCTGGCTGTAAACACCTCATCTTTTTAGGTTTATCTAGTTCATTTTTTTTCTCTTTTTTTAGTCACAGAAAATCTCCACAGTGCTCAGTGTGTGTAAAACTGTGCTCGGAAATCTTTACCATTATACTATACCAAATAAATTACCTAGTAAATGCGAAGAAAATGTCCATTTTTTTTCTAAAGATTTTATTTATTTATTTGACACAGACAGAGAGAGAGACAGCTAGAGAGGGAACACAAGCAGGGTGAGCAGGAGAGGGAGAAGCAGACTCCCCGCTGAGCAGGGAGCCCAATGCGGGACTCGATCCCAGGACCCTAGGATCATGACCTGAGCCAAAGGCAGTCGCTTAAGGACTGAGCCACCCAGGTGCCCTGAAAATGTCCGTTTTTATGAAACGTAGGCATTGATGCAACCGCAACAGGTCCTCTTAAAAGGAGACTGTAATTTAGAATATGCGGGTATTTATGAGCATTGGAAGAGGTGGAGGGAAAAGGTTAGAAGGAAATTCAGAGAATCTTTCAATTAGCAATAATCAGGCCTCGGATAAACCTCACTGGCTACAATACTGACACTGCGCAAAGCCGGAAATTCAGAGAATCTTAAGAGTTCTATTCATACTCAGAAATAATGATAAATGATTAAAATGACATTTAGATTTCAAATTAGGTGAGGAAATTCAGACCTCAGGTTGCGATTTCAAATTAGATGTTGCAGTATTTTTCTTTAATCATTAGAAAAGATTTTTCCAATTTGGCACCACTGAGCATTCCTGTGGATATTTGACTTCGATTATGAAAGGAAGTACAGATTTTTTCCGGCTAGCTCTTTCTCCAATCCTGCATTTAAGTTGTTATAACTGACCTATGATGCCCCTGTCATTCTCCTGTTTGCACTCAGATTCATGCCTTCCTTTCACCTTGCTCGCTCATACCTCAAGGAGCTGAAATCTAAAAATGACATTGTCTGGGTTTCTCTTCCCACAGTGTTTTGTGTTTGTTTTGGCCAATGGGAGGCACTGCCGTGAGCCTGGAGGGCAGGAGGAAAGGAGACGGTGTCCGCTTCCTCCTCCACAGCGCCATATTGCAGTTCCAGCAGTGGCTTTAAATCCTCTGGAAGGCAGCTCTGGCCCAGCAGCCTCTTCTCCCTACTTTCAAGTCCAGCTTGGTGGGCCCAGCTGCCTGAAGCCTCAAAAGTCCCCTCCCCTTCTCCCTCTGGATAGCGCTGGCTCCTGAACTCTGGCACTACCCTCTGCTTTCCTTCTCCCAGCCCTAGATTGACAAGCGTTGCCTGCAAGCGTCAACTCTGAGTTGCCTCATTTCCCCTTACTTCTCTGTAATTAGTTCTCCGTGCTAAATTCCCTCCTTTCAAATATATGACACGGATTCCATTTTTTTCTGACTGGAGGCTGACAGATAAAATGGAGTTTGGCTGAATATTTCAGCTTTGTAAGTTATTTCACTATTTTGAGCTTATGATGTAAGTTACTATTGCTTCACACAGCCTTCCCATGAAACTATTATTTTTTTCTCACACATATTCCATTAAGATTTAAACTAAATGTACTCATAAAATTCAGTACCATCAGGTAATTTTTTTTTTTATTTGTGAACTGTTTTTATCCACCTCAGTATGCACATCGTTGGTTATTTAACTAATACATTCTCTTCCACAGAATATCAAATACATTAGGCAAATCCATCGGCTTTTAATATGCCCTTCTGTTGAGAACCACACTTGCCTACATTATGGCTGATTTGTACATTTAAAAAACAGATGAAGTCTAAAATTAAATGTGATGGAAATGTTGAAATAATTCTGCTTTAAGAATCTGTATATGTGACCATAGCAGAGCCTTAAAATTACTGATTTTCAAGACTGATTTCCAACTATACTGTTGCTACAGCTGTGAAGTGTGTCAGGTAATTTACAACTTGTAATGATTACGTATTAAAGTTGGTAAATAATATAGTTTTTAATAGATTAGAATATATGCAGTATTATTTTTAGAACAATGTCTCAATCACTAGCATTTTAGTAAGATTTTCTTTTCAATGGGAGCTAAGCAGGTAACTCCAAATGGGAGCACAAGCAAGTCTGCATTAGGAGCAGCTTAATTAGCTCAGCTTTATGCTATCTGTATTCATGTGAATACCTGTTTGTTCAGGTGTTGTAACATGTTGCTCATGTGTTGTTACAGGTTACTTAATCATTTGCCATAGCTAATTTAAAAACGGAAGTTTTAGCATATCGTCTGTCACACTTTACAGATAGGAACACTCAGATTCAGAAAATTTAAGATAGTTGCCGAACATCACCCAACTATGTAGTAGTGAGGTCAGGATTAAGACAAAGTTCTCTATTTGCACATTTCCTCCTACTATATAACATCTGTCTTAAGGATCACAAAATGTTACTTAACATTAGATCATATATATAAATCAAAGAGGCATTAAGTATTATAACATAGGCACAGGATATATGAAAATGTAATTCACATATGTTATTACTACCAAATATTGAATAAAATATAATATTGTTTCAATGCCAAAAACTGAGAAAGGCTCTCATCAAAAATGAAAAAAAAAAATGATGCCCACTTGCCACTGAAGAATCTTTCCAAAAAGTTTCAGCTGGTGCATTTTTTTTCCCCTTGCATATATTTCTGTGAATCAAACAGAGACTTTCAAATGGTAAATTTGTCCATTCTTTCTAGAGTATCTCCCAAAGCACCTAAATATGCTCATAGGCAATCTTTGAATTCTAACTGTTGGGAAAGAAGGGGTGTCTTTAAAACTTTTGTTCTCACTTCTCATTTGTTTTGTCTTAAGTGAAGGTATCAACATAGGCACAAGGCAGGGGGCTAGTTATTTAAGGGCAGATTACAATACGTGTAAATGGCGGGGGGGGGTTGGAGGAAGAAGGAAAATGGAGGTTGCATTTTAGAGAATTTTAACTCTTGTAAATTTACTTCCTTTTTTATTCGTTACCTTTTCTACTTCAATATCCTTTGTGGAATGTAGATACAATATTCAAATAATTAAAAGAAGGGAGAAATCAAGAAAATCAATTTAGGGGAGTTAGGGAAACTGAAAGGTAAATCATCGCAGGGCAGAGGCCCAAAGAGAAGAACTGAATTTGTTTTTTTTTGGTACTTGGAGCATCAGCTGTATGGACTATTTGTTCAGTGAATTTCATGATCACAGGATCTACTCAGACAAAAGCTGCTACTTACAGATATGTCCTAATGTTACAAGCAATACCTCTGAGGCCCCTGGGAGTTGTTTATCCACACATCTTTCCTCCACTCTTCCCATTCGTAATGTCCAATCAGTCATTTTGCAGGTCTTCAGTCTTAATACTCTCCATTCTCACTGCCACACTGTCTCCACTGCCACCCCGCCCTGATTTCTGGACCCGTGTTCTGATTCCTACACTTCCAAATTTACATCTTCCCGATTGCTTTTTTTTTTTTTTTTAAGATTTTAAGATTTATTTATTTATTTTAGAGAGAGGTGGTGGGGAAGGGCAGAGGGGTAGGGAGAGACAGTCTTAAGCAGACTCCCCACTGAGCAAAGGAGCCCAAGTGAGGGCTCCATCTCAATACCCTGAGATCACGACCTGAGCTGAAATCAAGAGTCAGGCACTTAACAGACTGTGCCACCCAGGTGCCCCTTCCCAATTGTTTATAATTCCTTTTATTTTTCTGGCCACAGTGACTTTTTCTATATAAATCAGTTTATATCACTTCCCAGTCTAACCCTCAGTAATATCTCATTGCATTTTATTTTTTTATTTTTTTGTTTGCATTTTAGATGGTCACAAAACCCTACATGATCAGATCTACCACTCGAACCTCATCTAGTCCTACAGGGCATCTTACTTACCAGACCCCAGCATTCATTCATTTTCTTGAATTTTCCATGTTTTTGCTGCTTTAGGGTCTTTTTTCTTTCTCTCAGTCTTCAGCTAGCTAAGAATGTTCAGGTTTTAGATTAAATACTACTTTATGATTGAGATGTTCCCTGACCCCCTACCCTATTCAAAATTATTCTTCCTGTTAATCTCTTATATAAGAAAATATATTATATATTCCTTCATAAAACACAATACAATTTTAAATCATATAATTACATATGTATTTATTTGGTCAATGACTGTCTCATTAACTAGACTTTAAGCTCTAGGATCATTTCTGTCTTTTATACAAAACACGGAGCGATGTTTGGCACATAATGGGTTCTCATAAGACATAATGATTTAAGTTTCAGTGAGATGCGGTGGTAAAAATCGATCAGTCACTTATTCAAACAACCAACATACATTTATTCTGCATTTATTTATACCAGAAATTGAAATGAGCATTTATAATATACAGCTTTAAAACAGTTACTCTCAAATTATATTTCCTCCTTAGAGATTCTAATGTGTGGCTTTAGGAGGGGACTTCTTAAAATGAAAACTTAAAAATATATGGTTTGGAAATGAACATGGATCATACCATCAAATAAGTAAATATTTCTGTGCCCTCCATTTTCATTGGTTTAGACATCCAGCCTTCAGTAATCAAGGACGACATCTGGCTCAGAACTTCAGATAAAGAGGAGTGGATCAACTTTCATAAAAATGTCCTACATGTGACCTCAATAAATTTGTCAGAATGAGAGACAAGAAACATTGTCTAATTTTTACTTTGTACAGACATGCCAGATCCAAAAATTTGCATTAATATTAAATAATATATATATTTGCGTTTTTAGACACTCCTACTATTATAGGTAAGTTAAAATAGTTGAAAGTAAAGTAACCGACAAATTTCTCAAAATATTAACAATCACTTGTTGAGAACTTTGATTTAATCCAAACTTTTAGTTGTACATAAATGAAATATATCAATGAATATATATTTCAAGATATATGTGGATATAAACTGATATGCAAAATTGATTACAAATATAAAAATATTGCTACAGCATTTTCAATTATGAACACTTATTTATAGCTATAACAAATATGACTCAGTATATGGGAGTGAGTTTATAGCTCTCACCAGAGATAGAATAAAATTAATGAATTAATTAGAAGGTATTTGTTTGGATATCTTGGTTTTGAGTATATTGGTTTGATGACCCTGAAAGGCAAAACTGACTTTTATTTGTGTAACAAAATAAGGTAAGATAAGAAAGGACTGATTTTTAATAACCCAAATGGATCTCCAACTCTAACTGTCCTCTATAAAAATTTGTAAAAGGACAAAACCATATTTAGGGATTGTAACATGGGTATCCTGTGTAATTGTAAGTTAATATAAAAAATAAACAAAAGTTTCAATTAAGCATCCATTTCAAGCCCTGTTCTTTTCAAACTGAACATGGCTTCTCTCTAGGGATAAAAGTTAAAACAAATAGAGACCTTTAGTTTGTCAGTATAAAACAAATGATGGTGCTGACATTTTCTTTGATATTTGCCCCTCTCTTTTTTTTAAAGCAAATTTAAAAAAGTCAGGATGTTCCTGTGTTCTTCAAAACAATTATGAATTTTGACAAAAATGTTTTAAAAGCTAAATATTTAGATTATAAACCATTGAGGGTGTAAAATAATGTGATTACTGAGTCAGCTGATAGGTTTTGTTTTTTACTATTCTTCAGATTTATTTTTTAAATTAGAAATATTTTACTTAATAATATTATAAGAACATAAACATTTCCTTTAGAAAAATCTCTGCAGGAGGGGGGCAGAGCAAGATGGTGGAGGAGTAGGAGACCTGGATTTCGTCTGGTCTCAGGAATTCAGCTGAATAGGGATCAAACCATTCTGAACACCTACGAACTCAACAGGAGATCGAAGAGGAGAGTAGCAACAACTCTCTGAAGAGAGAAGCAACCACTTACTGGAAGGTAGGACGTGTGGAGAAGTGAATCCGAGGCGATATTCGGGAGGATAGAGGGCGGGGGAGGGGGCCTCCATCGGCCGCTTCTGGCAAGTGATAGAGCCGCGGGGCACAAAATCGGAACTTTTAGAAGTCGGCTCCGCTGAGGGACGTCGCTCCAGTGGCTAAGTTGGGGGGTGGAACCCTCGCGGGACAGTGTGGTCTCAGGACCCTCGAGGTCACACAAAGACAGGGGCTGCCTGAGTGCGGCAGAGCTCCCAGGTATCGGAGCGGGGAAGCCAGCTGCAGAGACGGAGCCGAGGCACAGGCTCTCAGCTCGGGGTGGCCATAAACTGTGATCCGCGGCACAGTCGGGCCACTGCTCCTCCAGCAGGGACCCAACAAGCGGCAGATCCGGGGAGACTCCCCTTCCTGCCCCGGGAGGAGCGGCGCGGGAGCGCACCACAGGGATCTGCTGGGTTTGGAGACTCCACATGGGATCAGGTGCCAGAGATAGAAACGCTTGGTCACAGGCCGGGTGAGCAGAGTGCAGCCGGAGACCAGGGACACGGGAGTGACTGCTTGTCTCTGGGGGCGCACTGAGGAATGAGGCCCCGAGTTCTCAGCTCCTCCGGGAGGAGATTGGGAGGCCACCCTTTTCACTCTCAACCTCCAAAGCTGTACCGAGAGCTTGCAGGGAAAAAAAGCTCCCGAGAGCAAACCCAAGCAGATTGCTTAGCCAGGACTCACAAGGGCAGGGCAATTCTGCCTCCGGGAAAGGCATTTGGGAACCACGGCAACAGGCCCCTCCCCCAGAAGATCAGCACAAACAGCCACCCAAGACCAAGTTTACCAATCAAGGAGAATGGGAGAACTCCAGCGCTAGGGGAATACTGCACATAGAATTCATGGCTTTTTTACCATGATTCATTAGTTTTTCAAAGTTAATTTTTTTAACTACTTTTTTTTGGAATTTTACTTTTTCCCTTTTTCAACCAACATCTTATCAATTCCCTTTAAAAAAATTTTATTTTTCATTTTTAGAGTCATATTCTATCCCTTCATAGTAGTTACCCTTATTTTTGGCATATATATATAAGTTGTTCACTCTTTAAAATTTTGAGATACAGTTTCTTCTAACACATCAAAATATACCCTAAATCTCTAGTGTATGGCTTTGTTCTAGTCTCCTGCCTGATCACATTCTCTCTCTATCTTGTTTTTTAATCTTCTTCTTTCTTTTTTCAAACAACTTATCAATTCCTTTTATAAAATCTTTTATAATTTTCATCTTTACAGTCATCTTCCATCCCTTCATTGTATCAACCCTTATTTGTATATATATAAGTCTTTCTTTCTTTACAATTTTAGGAGGCACTATCTTCTAAAAGACCAAAATACACCCAAAATCTAGTGTGTGGCACTGATCTATGCACTAGCCTGATCATATCTGATCATATTCTGTTTTTTTTGTTTTGTTTTGTTCAGTTTTTGTTTGTTTTTCTCTTTATCTTTTTCTTTTTTTTCTCTTTCTTTTTTCTTTCTTTCCCTTTCTTTTCCCCTGGTTTCAGGTCTTTTCTGATTTGTTTAGAGTATATTTTCTGGGGACGTTGTTAACCTGTTAGCATTTTGTTCTCTCATTCATCTATTCTCCTCTGGACAAAATGACAAGATGAAAAAAATCACCTCAGCAAAAAGATCAAGAGGTAGTACCGTCGGCCAGGGACCTACTCAATACGGACATTAGTACGATGTTGGCCCTAGAGTTCAGAATCATGATTTTAAAGATACTAGCTGGGCTTGAAAAAAGCATGGAAGTTATTAGAGACACCCTTCCTAGAGAAATAAAAGAACTAAAATCTACCCAAATCGAAATCAAAAAGGCTATGACTGAGGTGCAATCAAAAATGGGGGCAATAACTGCTAGGATAAATGAGGCAGAAGAGAGAATCAGTGATATAGAAGACCAAATGATGGAAAATAAAGAAGCTGAGAAAAAGAGAGATAAACAACTACTGGATCACGAGGGCAGAATTTGAGAGATAAGCGATACGATAAGATGAAACAACATTAGAATAATTGGGTTCCCAGAAGAAGAAGAAAGAGAGAGAGGGGCAGAAGGTATATTAGAGCAAATTATAGCAGAGAACTTCCCTAATGTGGGGAAGGAAACAGGCATCAAAATCCAGGAGGCACAGAGAACCCCTCTCAAAATCAATAAAAATAGGTCAACACCACGACATCTAATAGTAAAACTTACGAGTCTCAGAGACAAAGAAAATCTTGAAAGCAGCTCGGGAGAAGAGATATGTAACCTATAAAGTAGAAACATTAGATTGGCAACAGACCTATCCACAGAGAACTGGAAGGCCAGAAAGGACTGGCATGATATCTTCAGAGCAATAAAGGAGAAAAATATGCAGCCAAGAATACTATATCCAGCTAGGCTGTCATTGAAAATTGAAGGAGAGATAAAAAGCTTCCAGGGAAACAAAAACTAAAGGAATTTGCAAACACGAAACCAGCCTTACCAGAAATATTGAAAGGGGTCCTCTAAGCAAAGAGAGAGCCTAAAAGCAGCAGAGACCAGAAAGGAACACAGACAATATATAGTAACAGTCACCTTACAGGCAATACAATGGCACTAAATTGATATCTTTCTATAGTTACCCTGAATGTAAATGGGCTAAATGCCCCAATCAAAAGACACAGGCTATCAGATTGGATTAAAAAACAAGACCCATCGATATGCTGTCTGCAAGAGACTCATTTTAGACCCAAAGACAACCCCACATTGAAAGTGAAGGGGTGGAAAACAATTTACCATGGTAATGGACACCAAAAGAAAGCTGGGGTGGCAATCCTTATATCAGACGAATTAGATTTTAAAACAAAAACTGTAATAAGAGATGAGGAAGGACACTATATCCTACTTAAAGGGTCTATCCACCAAGAAGATCTAACAATTGTAAATATCTATGCCCCTAACATGGGAGCAGCCAATTATATAAGGCAATTAATAACAAAAGCAAAGAAACACATTGACAACAATATAATAATAGTGGGGGATTTTAACACCCCCCCGACTGAAATGGACAGATCATCTAAGCAAAAGATCAACAAGGAAATAAAGACTTTAAATGACACACTGGAACAAATGGACTTCACAGACATATTCAGAACATTCCATCCCAAAGCAACGGAATACACATTCTTCTCTAGTGCCCATGGAACATTCTCCAGAATTGATCACATCCTAGGTCACAAATCAGGTCTCAATCGGTACCAAAAGATTGGGAATATTCCCTGCATATTTTCAGACCACAATGCTTTGAAACTAGAACTCAATCACAAGAGGAAAGTCAGAAAGAACTCAACTACATGGAGGCTAAAGAGCATCCTGCTAAAGAATGAAGGGGTCAACCAGGAAATTAAAGAAGAATTAAAAAAATTCATGGAAACCAATGAAAATGAAAACACAACTCTTCAAAATCTTTGGGATACAGCAAAGGCATTCCTAAGAGGAAAGTATATAACAATACAAGCCTTTCTCAAGAAACAAGAAAGGTCTCAAATACACAACCTAACCCTACACCTAAAGGAGCTAGAGAAAAAACAGCAAATAAAGCCTAAACTCAGCAGGAGAAGAAAAATAATAAAGATCAGAGCAGAAATCAATGAAATAGAAACCAAAAGCAGTAGAACAGATCAACAAAACTAGGAGTTGGTTCTTTGAAAGAATTAACAAGATTGATAAACCCCTGGCCAGACTTATCAAAAAGAAAAGAGAAATGACCCAAATCAACAAAATCATGAATGAAAGAGGAGAGATCACAACCAACACCAAAGAAATACAAAGATTTATAAAAACATATTATGAGCAACTCTATGCCAGCAAATTAGATAACCTGGAAGAAATGGATGCATTCCCAGAGATGTATCAACTACCAAAACTGAACCAGGAAGAAAGAGAAAACCTGAACAGACCTATAACCACTAAGGAAATTGAAGCAGTCATCAAAAATCTCCAAACAAACAAAAGCCCAGTGCCAGACATTTCAAGAAGAATTAATAACTATTCTCCTGAAACTGTTCCAAAAAATAGAAATGGAAGGAAAACTTCCAAACTCATTTTATGAGGCCACCATTACCTTGATCCCAAAACCAAAGACCCCATCAAAAAGGAGAATTACAGACCAATATCCTTGATGAACATGGATGCAAAAATTCTTACCAAAATACTAGCCAATAGGATCCAACAGTACATTAAAATGATTATTCACCATGACCAAGTGGGATTTATCCCTTGGCTGCAAGGTTGGTTCAACATCCACAAATCAATCAACGTGATACAATACATTAACAAAAGAAAGAACAAGAATCATATGATCCTCTCAATAGATGCAGAAAAAGCATTTGACTAAGTACAGCATCCTTTCTTGATCAAAACTCTTCATAGTATAGGGATAGAGGTTACATACCTCAAGATCATAAAAGCCATCTATGAAAAACCCACAGCAAATAGCATTCTCAATGGGGAAAAGCTGAGATCTTTCCCCCTAAGGTCAGGAATGCGGCAGGGATGTCCACTCTCACCACTGCTATTCAACATAGTATTAGAAGTCCTAGCCACGGCAATCAGACAACAAAAAGAAATCAAAGGCATCCAAATCGGCAAAGAGGAAGTCAAACTCTCACTCTTTGCAGATGATATGATACTTTATGTGGAAAACCCAAAAGACTCCACCCCAAAACTGCTAGAACTCATACAGGAATTCAGTAAAGTGGCAGGATATAAAATCAATGCACATAAATCAGTGGCATTCCTATACACCAACAACAAGACAGAAGAGAGACAAATTAAGGAGCTGATCCCATGTACAACTGCACCAAAAACCATAAGATACCTAGGAATAAATTTAACCAAAGAGGTAAAGGATCTGTACTCAGAGAAGTATAAAATACTCATGAAAGAAATTGAGAAAGACACAAAAAATGGAAAAACATTCCATACTCATGGATTGGAAAAACAAACATTGTGAAGATGTCAATGCTACCTAGAGCAATCTACACATTCAATGCAATCCCCATCAAAATTCCATCCACTTTTTTCAAAGAAATGGAACAAATAATCCTAAAATTTGTATGGAACCAGAAGAGACCCCGAATAGCCAGTGGAATGTTGAAAAAGAAAAGCAAACCTGGCGGCATCACAATTGTCATCATCAAGACAGTATGGTACTGGCACAAAAACAGACATATAGATCAATGGAACAGAATCGAGAGCCCAGAAACGGACCCTCAACTCTATGGTCAACTCAAGTTTGACAAAGCAGGAAAGAATTTCCAATGGAAAAAAGACAGTCTCTTCAACAAATGGTGTTGGGAAAATTGGACAGCCACATGCAGAAGAATGAAACTGGACCATTTCCTTACACCACACACAAAAATAGACTCCAAATGGTTGAACGACCTAAACGTGAGACAAGAGTCCATCAAAATCCCAAAGAGAACACAGGCAGCAACCTCTTCGACCTCAGCCGTAGCAACTTCTTCCTAGAAACATCACCAACGGCAAGGGTAGCAAGGGCAAAAATGAACTATTGGGATTTCATCAAGATAAAAAGCTTTTGCACAGCAAAAGAAACAGTCCACAAAACCAAAAGACAACAAACAGAATGGGAGAAAATATTTGCAAATGACATATCAGATAAAGGGCTAGTATCCAAAATCTATAAAGAACTTATGAAACTCAACACCCAAAGGACAAATAATCCAATCAAGAAATAGGCAGACGACATGAACAGACAGTTTTCCAAAGAAGACATCCAAATGGCCAACAGGCACATGAAAAAGTGCTCAACATCGCTCGGCATCAGGGAAATCCAAATCAAAACCTCAATGAGATACCACCTCACACCAGTCAGAATGGCTAAAATTAACAAGTCAGGAAACGACAGATGTTGGCAGGGATGTGGAGAAAGGGGAACCCTCCTACACTGTTGGTCAGAATGTAAGCTGGTGCAACCACTCTGGAAAACAGTATGGAGTTTCCTCAAACTGTTGAAAATAGAGCTACCATACGATCCAGCAATTGCACTACTGGGTATTTACCACAAAGATACAAATGTAGGGACCCGAAGGGGTACATGCACCCCAATGTTTATAGCAGCAATGTCCACAATAGCCAAACTGTGGAAAGAGCCAAGATGTCCATCGACAGGTGAATGGATAAAGAAGAAGTGGTATATATACACAATGGAATATTATGCAGCCATCAAAAGGAATGAGATCTTGCCATTTGCAGCGACGTGGATGGAACTGGAGGGTGTTATGCTGAGTGAAATAAGTCAATCAGAGAAAGACATGTATCTTATGACCTCACTGATACGAGGAATTCTTAATCTCAGGAAACAAATTGAGGCTTGCTGGAGTGGTGGGGGTGTCTGAGGGATGGGGTGGCTGGGTGATAGACATTGGGGAGGGTATGTGCTTTGGTGAGCGCTGTGAATTGTGCAAGACTGTTGAATTAGAGATCTGTACCTCTGAAACAAATAATGCAATATATGTTAAGATAAAAAAAGAAGAAGAAGATAGCAGGAGGGGCAGAATAAAGGGGAATAAATCGGAGGGGGAGATGAACCATGAGAGACGATGGACTCTGAGAAACAAACTGAGGGTTCTAGAGGGGGAGGGGGTGGGGGTATGGGTTAGCCTGGTGATGGGTATTAAAGAGGGCACGTTCTGCGTGGAGCACTGGGTGTTACGCACAAACAATGAATCATGGAACACTGCAACAAAAACTAATGATGTAATGTATGGTGATTAACCTAACAATAAAATAATTTAAAAAAAAAGAAAAGAAAAATCTCTGCAATTCTTAAATAACATGAAGAATTTTTCCTTAAAATACTATTTGTGCTCTTAAAATAATAAGTCTTAAAAATTTTTGCATAAATATTGTCATAAAAACCATTGTTTTTAGTCATAAGACATATAAAATACATGAGCATTCTGTTATTTAGGGAAATGTTTCAGTTCATGACTGCTTCAATATAGAAAACTTTCGGTTCATTACACATAATGCCTAATTATGCTGAAACCAAGATCAAGTCTAGAATGACATAACCAAGGGAAGATGGAGAGTTTAATACTTCCCTCTGCTGCCTACAGTATATATAGTCCAAGTTAACTAAGAGTAATCATGTATTTCTTAAATTACTTCCCTGAAACTCTAAACTTTCTGAGGCTATGAGCCATATCTATTATTTAAACCACTATATACCCATCATCTAATAAAATGTCTAGCACATTGTTAATATTCATTAAATACTTGTCTCATGAATAAATGCAATTGCAATAATAGCATTCCACAATTACATGATTATATATAAATACACTCAATGTTATTCATCAATGAAACACAATCATTCAACCAAATCTTAGAACTGTGGTCTCTTTCCAGTACAAACAGTCCCACACATTCCCATGTGATCTAAGGGGAAGAGAGCCAGTGAGTACTATTTCAATCATATAGTTCTACTGAAGAAAAGCTGAAAGAGGCTGACAGGAGGGAGGTGAACACGCGGAATTAAAATAATGAGTAAGAATATGTACATCCCTATGTACATCCTTCCACCAAAGCCAGTGTCAAGCTTAGTGATGACACTCAAAAATCCATTTGCAGAAAATAATGATATGTACTATTTGGTATTATGAAATTCTAATTGACACTGAGGGGCAGTAATGAAAGGAATACCATGGGCTGTGGTCTCATAGACCTGGCCTCAAATCCAGACTCTTAGGACTGAGAAACCAAGACTCAGTTTCCTCTTCTGTAAAATTCAAATAGCTCAGATCCCCATGTATTTTTTTTTTTTTTTTTTAGGGTTAAAGACAATATATGTAAAACATCTAGTAGAGAGTCTGGCCCATAGTTTGTATCTAATAAACAGCATTTATTATAATTATGTCTGTTTCCCTTTGGATCACTGGCTATGTGTACATCTGAATGTCTAATTCATATGGATGCAAAAATGTGGTGAAATATTCAAATGAATTGCATTTCCAATTTAAATAGATAATCTCAGCATAAATGCTGCCAGGCCTTGCCTTTTGCAGCTGTTCTGTTTTAATAATTCACCTAGTCATCAGGTAAAACCACATACTCTGCATTAGCTTTAAAGAGGTACACAACAGTGAGCATGTTAATGAGTAACCTAACCTTTTGCTCAGCCTCATTTTCTTGAGCTATTCATTTTAATCAAATATTACAGCCAACCATGGTGGGAACCTCTCATGGGGGTAATGTATTCAATGTGCACCTAGGCTGAATATTAAAAGCCTCACTAAGGACACACACCATGACAAGGTAGCAAAATACCCAGCCACAATTACAAGGATGACACAATTTTAATTAAAGGTGGAATTTGAAGAGTAGTGACAATTGGAAACTTGATGGAGGTGGACTACAAATATGAAAAACTGCCTTTTATCATATGAATTACTATTAAATAATGGGCATTTAATCAGGTGCATTATGTGAGAAAAGTAAAACCCTAACAAATAGCATTTACAACTTATGGGTTAAGCTCTTACTATAAACTACAGGGATGCCTGGGTGGCTCACTTGGTTGAGCCATGACTCTTGGTTTTGGTTCAGGTCATGATCTCAGAGTCCCAAGATTGAGCCCCCTATAGGGCTCCACACTCAGTGGGAAGTCTGCTTGAGATTCTCTCTCTTCCTCACCCTCTGCCCCTCTCCCTGTTTGCAAACTCTCTCTCTCGCTGTAAAATAAATAAATAAATAAATAAATAAATAAATAAATAAATAAATAAATAAATAAACAAATAAATCTTAAACAGCAAATGTCAAACTTCACCTCAGAATTTTAACATTTTAGAATTACTATGCTTTGTGCAATGTCCACAATAGCCAAACTGTGGAAAGAGCCAAGATGTCCATCGACAGATGAATGGATAAAGAAGATGTGGTATATATACACAATGGAATATTATGCAGCCATCAAAAGGAATGAGATCTTGCCATTTGCAACGACGTGGATGGAACTGGAGGGTGTTATGCTGAGTGAAATAAGTCAATCAGAGAAAGACATGTATCATATGACCTCACTGATATGAGGAATTCTTAATCTCAGGAAACAAAGTGAGGGTTGCTGGAGTGGTGGGGGGTGGGAGGGATGGGGCGGCTGGGTGATAGACATTGAGGAGGGTATGTGCTATGGTGAGCGCTGTGAATTGTACAAGACTGATGAATCACAGATCTGTACTTCTGAAACAAATAATGCAATATATGTTAAGAAAAAAGAAGAAGAAGATAGCAGGAGGGGAAGAATGAAGGGGAGTAAGTCGGAGGGGGAGATGAACCATGAGAGACGATGGACTCTGAGAAACAACCTGAGGGTTCTAGAGGGGAGGGGGGTGGGGGGATGGGTTACCCTGGTGATGGGTATTAAAGAGGGCACGTTCTGTGTGGAGCACTGGGTGTTATGCACAAACAATGAATCATGGAACACTACATCAAAAACTAATGATGTAATGTATGGTGATTAACATAACAATGAAAATTATTAAAAAAATAAAAAAAAGAATTACTATGCTTTGCATAAAATCAATACATTAAAAAATCGACCAAATTCTTACTATTATCAGTAAGTTCTTACTTTTGATTAGTTACTATTTTAATTAATTAATTATTTATTTATTTAGAGTCGGGGAGGGACAGAGGGAGAGGGAGAGTTGAATCCCAAGCAGGCTCCATGCTCAGTGCAGAGCCCAATGTGGGGCTCGATCTCATGACCCTGAGATCAATACCTGAGCGAAAATCAAGAGTCTGGTGCTTAACTGACTGAGCCACCCAGGCGCCCTGATCACTTACTATTTTAACTTCAGCGTCCTAATCAACAACTTTCTTTTGAGTTGATAAGGTCACATGAGATAATATCATTGACCAGAGCAACATAGTAATATGAAAATATGCCTTTATGATACTGCTCTGACAATCTCTTAGGTATTATTACTTTATACCAATCCACAAAGGGTACAGATAATTCAAAGGAAGTCTAGAATACATTTTTTATAGTCAAGATTAGCTCTCCTCTCATATCTCAATGTTACCCTTTTCTTTTAAGCTTCACAGAATATATATTTAATTCTCTATTCACTAAGTTTGAAAATTCTGTTACTTTTATCTCTCTGCTTTCTTTGTTAAGAAAAAAAAAAGAGTTCATTCTTATTTTTTTAGGATTCCCCTCACGAGTGAATTGGATGGGCCCTGTTGGACACAATAATCTTGTTTAAAGTAAATGGCTATTTCAGGAGTACATAGTAAAATGTGTTAGATCTCTGGATGTTATTATAGTATGATGCTAGGTTTTTTGCTAGTATTTTTCTAGTTCATGCTGGTGATGTTGATTCCTTAGATTTCGGTCAGTCTTTAAATTGTAAAATGTTCTAAATATGGTGCCTACTATACCTCCCCCTCCCCATCTCTTTTTTCTAGAGCACTAAAATCACATTTTCTCACTCTCCACCTGCTTAATTGTCCTCTGCAACGCTATAAGAATACACCTGCATACTAAACAGAGAAACTGTCTTATAAATCCTTTCATACACATATCTTTTAGATAGATGATAAACCCCAGGAAAGGGAATCTTTTCTTTGATCTATTTTGTTCTCTGACATATCTAGAGTCCTAGAACTTTGAAAATTTACAATAAAATGTGCTAAATGAGTGAACACATCATTTACTCTTCTCCAGTAAGATTGTTTTCTACCCCTATTGTACTTTAGATATTTAATCTAGTGTTTTTTCTCAATTCGTAACCCATGAAAATAAATTGGCATGATTTGTATTTATATGTTTCATAATAGTTGGGTCCCTAAGGCTGTTATTTTTAATATCAGATGTATGTTTGCAATCTTATATATTTGGCAGACCTTACCTATGAAAATTAAGAATTTAGAAAGGAGTGAAAACCAAAAGCAACATAACACATAGAAACACACACACACACACATCTTTTAAACCAAAAATTGACTTTTATATTTCTAACCTATTATCAGTTTCTTATTTTGCTGTTGTTTAGCTTAGATATGTCATTTATTTGTCCTGAACACTCTGGTTCTCTTGTCCTTAAATTTGTGCTGCTCACACTGGAGTGTCCATGAAAATTCCCGAGAGTTTAAGTTGGATTCTTGGGTGCCATGCTGAGATTCTGATTGTGTAAGCCCAGAGTGGGGCCTGGGGGTTTTTAATTTTTAGGCTTTGAAACGTGCCTGAGATAAATTTAGGCAAATAAAAGCCATCATTACTTCCTAGATTATATGATAAATTTATAAACCATCTCAATTGCAATAATGAGTCATGGGGTTCAAAAAGATTTAGTTTGAGGATAGCAGAAAAACATGTGATATGCTACCTCAAGGCACAAGCATAAATCATGATTAATCTACTACAATTGCATAACAGCTAAGTTTGGGCAATCATACTCAAAAGTATCGTACTTTAAGGCACATTTTGGAAATAGAGAGAGTGTCTTCTGGTCAGTATGTAAAGAGGTAGGTAAATAAATACATATGTTAGCATTTGACACACTTCATAACAACTGCTAAAGCACTTATGAAATTGTGATCATAAAACTGAAACTGGAAGATTTAATATCATTGACAATCTACTTTGAAATTATTGTTTTGAACAATGCTGATTAAAAGAGACACTTAAAATTAGGAAAGTACTTCAAGAAAATCACTATTATTCATTTCTTAGTTCATTTAATAATATTTTTGAAAAATTGTGCTTAATGGGGCACTTGCAGATTTTACAAAATTTCCTACTATTTATGTCACTTTTTTATTAACAGAAGAGTATTTTTACAATGGCCGAAGTAGAAATTTTCTGTAATTTCAGTGAATTTCAAAGAAGTAACACTCTATTCATTGGGTCCTTTGATATCAACGAAAAGTGCTCATGATTCATTTAAATATAAATACAAGTTTTCAACCATATATGTACCAAAATCACATTATAATGGATATGTCTTTAAATTAACTGAAAAAAAATCAGTTTATTACATCAGAATATGAGTGTTTCCAGAAATACCAGGAGTACATTATACTTTCTAAGTGTAAGAAAATATACAGGAAAATTACTGAGACACAGGAGTGAGCCAATGAGGTAACTATTTCAAAATGTAATATTTTTGTTATCTAAATATAAATTAAACTCTCATTGCTTCTGAAAATAGCAAAATCAAGCACTGTGTTAAGAAAATGTGCATGTTGTCACAGAAATCACACTACCCTACTTAAGAAGAAAATTAGTGTAAATAAATTAATTGACATCTTCCATTGAGTT
The DNA here is from genome assembly GCF_009762305.2 of Zalophus californianus. NCBI lineage: Eukaryota > Metazoa > Chordata > Mammalia > Carnivora > Otariidae > Zalophus > Zalophus californianus. Next base: position 179,154,371 of record NC_045596.1, read on the forward strand.
TTTCTTCATTTGTTTCAGGTTTAGGCTTAGCACTTTTGAATAGTTTCTTAAGGAGAAAGTGGAATATTAAAGATATATTTTGTTTGTTTAGATTTTTTTTCCTGACAGAATGGGTGACAACATATATTGCAATAAAAAAAAAAAAGTTTCAGATAAACTGCTTCCAATCTTTGACAGATATAAGGGTGCATGAAGGGCGCCTGGGTGGCTCAGTTGGTTAAGCAACTGCCTTTGGCTCGGGTCGTGATCGTGGAGACCCAAGATTGAGTCCCGCATTGGGGTCCCTGTTCAGCAGGGAGTCTGCTTCTCCCTCCGACCCTCCCCCGCTCTCATGCTCTATCTCATTCTCTCTCTCAAATAAATAAATAAAATCTTAAAAAAAAATAAGGGTGCATAAATTTGTTCACACTGCATTGCACAGAGAGTTCATAGATTGAGTGTATAGAACTGGCCAGTGTGCCTCACAGGAGCTGGAACTGCCCTGGTTGCCAAAACCTATATCCTTTCCTGACTTGCTTCAATATAAGAAAACCTAATCATTATAATCCTTTTTTTTCAATAATGGAAACATGCTGATTTATTTTATAATTTGCAAAGAACTTTCCAATATGTTTAATTTTATCACCAGTAAAGCCTGAGTTAGGGAAGGCAATTTTTCTTAATATTCTAATACTATTTTCGGTAGATTACATAGCCTGTCCATAGTGTAAGCATAGGACCTGATCTTCCATTTAAAATACACTTTTATACCTATGTGAGGAAATAGTATTTCCAGAAGGCTTCTTTTAAGATGAATATTTTCTGAGAATTAACATATCTAGAAATTGGATGAGATGTGTATATATTTATAAGACTAAGAAATTTATAGTTGTTCAATATAGAAAAACTATATTTGGCTTCTATTTAGTGTTTCATGTCAACACAATTTCAATACTGTGAAAAAGATCACCTTGTTATATTAGAAGAATTAACAAGAACGTAGTAAAGATGTGTTCTGGAGAATAGGAGAATAGGAGTACTTGAAATTACCTCAAGCCCACAGTGGCACCCATGAAGAGTTGCCACAGGGAGTCTAAATAGCCAAGAAGCAGGGTAACGGCTCCAGATGACTGAGACACAGAAAGGTTGAGACAGGAAGTAAAACTGTTCCTTGTTTACAATGTTGCCCATAGGTATTGGTCAAAAATGAGAAAAGGTTAAATGGGTATTAATGACACCTTTACTTGGATTCAAAAGTCAAATCCCATGATTTTTTATATTGAAATCATGCCTAATAACTTTCTGTTACATTCTTTTTTTTAAAAAGATTTTATTTATTTATTTGAGAGAGAGAGAATGAGCGAGAGAGAGCACGAGAGGGAAGGAGGTCAAGTGGAGAAGCAGACTCCCTGCTGAGCAGGGAACCCGATGCGGGACTCAATCGCGGGACCCCAGGATCATGACCTGAGCCAAAGGCAGTCGCTTAACCGACTGAGCCACCCAGGCGCCCTGTTACATTCTTATAATAGGCATTTTTTATCAATATTGCAAGAGGCACACTGGTGTTATAAAAGAAACATTATATAGTAGGCAAAATTTGACAGCACATGTGGCCAATTTATTAGCTTGGTCGAGTTATGTATATCATTTAATCTGAGTCTTAATTTCCTTTTTTTTTTGTAATTTGGGGAGAGCAGTAACCATCCTATAGCTTACTGAAAATTAAAAAATGAATGTAAAAGTGCTTACATACTATGCATAAAGTATTATGAGAAAAAAATACATTTGGATGACACCATTTTCATGTCACCAATGAGATTCAAAATAGGAGGTTATGGAAAGAGTATGAAGAAGGCTCAATTGTGGGTTTGGGTTTTTTTGGTTTGTTTGTATGTTTTCCTCCATCAGGATCAAGTTGATTGCTTGAATTCCCTCAAGAAGAAAATGAATTTGAGGAAGACATAGGGAGAGCTCTTCCTCCATGCTCCAGTCCTTTTTGAGCTCATACTAGGAGAGCCCATCTTTGAGTTTTCTGGGAGATGAAAATGAGGATAGCTGGAAAAGTAATTCTAATATGTCAGATGTTTAAATTTTGACCTAAAAAATCTTCAATTCAATTCTTAGTGCAATTGGCAAGTATGGCCCAAAATGGAACACACAATCAATTTCTTCCTTCAGTAACTCTAGGCAGTGAGGCATATGTTCTTTTCTTTATATACATTTTAAATAGTTCAAGTTTGAACTCTTCTGCTGTTTATGTTAATAGATTTATAACTCAATATTTGTATTCATCAAGTGCAGATATATCACTCTTATCACCACACTTCCTCTCTTCAAGTACTTCTGCAATGATCATTACTTTTGTTCATCTAGTGATTTTTTTTCAACTTTGCAAAGAAATGCATATATACCTGGATTTTGTTCCATCAAATGTAATCCAAATGTAATCATTACCTTTTTTTTGCCCTTCCCTCAATTTCACCTCCTACATTCTGCCAGCTGCATTTTTATTTCATTATCACAATCATAAACATTTATATTCTCTCCACAACCATAATAAAACTGTAGTTCTTTATCTATGTGTTTGCAAAAACAGTTGAAAAACAATAAGGATAAATTAATTATTAAACATATATAAAATGTGATTAATGTTAAGTCAGGTGTGCTTTATTATTTCAATGTCAATTCACCTGGTCCACTAAAAGGAAAATGTTTCTAGCGTTAGAGGCCAATGACAGTTTTCTTTTTATATAGTCAAATAACTATTTAAAATTATGTCCCACTTTGATTGTTCAGACCTCAACTACAAATTTTAGTTTTTCTTTGAATTTTGAACTGACATTTTAATTTTTTTGTAATTTTATCATAGACTTAATTTTTTCCATCATACATTTAATATTATTTGTTGAAGAAATGTATTTTCCTTCCTAATTTTTTCAGTGAATCCGATCCTTTAGTACCGGTTGTTTTGTAGACTATGCCTGCCACGTGGTAGGTGCTTTTCTAGGTGATGTGGATTCAAGGGTGAGTAAGGATGGACACATGCCTTGCTTTCATCGGGATTTTATTCTAGGGGAGGAAAGAACTTAATATATTGAGAAAAATAGCTTAAGTGGATACATACCATGAAGGCATTTGCCATCACATTAAAAGTATTCAATCATCAACATCACTTGGCAGCAGGGAAATACAAATTAAAGCCACAATGACACGCTACCTCACACACTAGTCAGAATGGCTAAAATGAACAACTCAGGAAAAAACAGATGTTGGTGAGGATGCAGAAGAAAGGGGAACCCTCTTACCCTGTTGGTGGGAATGCAAGCTGGTGCAGTCACTCTGGGAACAGTATGGAGGTTCCTCAAAAAATTGAAAATAGAGCTACACTATGACCCAGCAACTGCACTACTAGGTATTTATCCAAAGGGTACAAAAAAAGTGATTTGAAGGGGCACATGCACCCCAATGTTTATAGCATCAATGTCTACAATAGCCAGACTATGAAAAGAGCGCCCATGTCCATTGACAGATGAATGGCTAACGAAGATGTGTATATATACAATGGAATACTACTTACCCATCAAAAAGAATGAAATCTTGGGTGCCTGGGTGCCTCAGTTGGTTAAGCGACTGCCTTCGGCTCAGGTCATGATCCTGGAGTCCCGGGATCGAGTCCCACATCCGGCTCCCTGCTCAGCAGGGAGTCTGCTTCTCCCTCTGACCCTCTTCCCTCTTGTGCTTTCTATCTCTCATTCTCCCTCTGACCCTCTTCCCTCTTGTGCTTTCTATCTCTCATTCTCTCTCTGAAATAAATACATAAAATCTTAAAAAAAAAGAATGAAATCTTGCTATTTGCAACAATATGGAGAGAACTAGAAGGCATTATGCTAAGTGAAATAGTCAGAGAAAGACAAATATCAGATGATTTCACTCATATGTGGAATTTAAGAAACAAAACAAATGAACATAGAGGAAGGGAAGGAAAAATAAAACAAGACAAAATCAGAGAGGGAGACAATCCATAAGAGACTCTTAACTATAGGAAACAAACTAAAGGTCACTGGAGGGGAGGTGCGTGGGGGGATGGGGTAACAGGATGATAGGCACTTGATTAAGGAGGGCACTTGATGGAATGAGCACTGGGCGTTATATAAAACTGATGAATCACTAAATTCTACCTCTGAAACTAATAATACACTATTTAAATTAAATTGAATTTAAGTAAAATTTTTTAAAGAGTAAAAAAATAAAAAATAAAAGCAGTCATGGTTTGGGCTATAAGAGTTTCTTCTTAAGGGTTGGAGAACTGAGAATTAATGTTTAACAGCAGTGAAGAATAGAAAATTGTCTAGCTCTAAGGAGTTGTTTGTAGAAGCAGTAGTCCTAAAAGATCAAAACTATTAAAGAAAAGGGACTCCTTACAGACATGCAGAAAAGAGGAATCCTTGGAGAGAGTGACAGTGACGTCCAGTAGTATGATTACATCAGGAGGTATTTACACCTTCCTTCAAAAACTGCTTCTGTAAAAAGGAAATTATTTGTATCATTTTTTGTTTAAGAAATGGTTTGTCTCATTGTTTTACCTACTACTATTAAAATGTGGTTCACAAATTGGTATTGATTTTCAAGTCAGCAAACTATTGGTTAATGAACAAAAGATAAATATAAAAATGGAGACTAAATAATTTAAAATTTTTGTGAAAATTTGTCAATACAAATTTATTGTTTTATAAAAGTATTGATCTATAAGGAATTGGAAGTAAAATTTAAAAACGAAAAGAAAAAAAAACAATAAGCAGCATTCCTGTCCACAGATAGTCTGGAAAGCAGACTCTTGCTGTTATATATAACCAAGAACACATTGAAATTGGACATAATGCAATCAAAAGTTTTGTGGGTTGTTCTGCATGGAGCACTGGGTGTTATGCACAAACAATGAATCATGGAACCCTACATCAAAAACTAATGATGTAATGTATGGTGATTAACATAACAATAAAAAATTTAAAAAAAGTTTTGTGGGTTGAAATCACTTTAATCAGAAATCTGGGGCGCCGGGGTGGCTCAGATGGTTAAACGTCTGCCTTCAACTCAGGTCATGATCCCAGGGTCCTGGGATCGAGTCCCGCATCGGGCTCCCTGCTCCTTGGGAGCCTGCTTCTCCCTCTGCTTCTCTCTCTCTCTCTCTCTCTCTCCTCCCATCTCTCATGAATAAATAAATAAAAAAAAAAAATCAGAAATCTGTTGGATGCCTCAAATGCAACTCCACAACTGTAGGCTTAGAATAAAATTACTCATATCTTAATTATCTATTGGTGCTTTTGATTACATGGCAATGCCCTCTAAATGTTAATATTAAGTATCCACTGGCATGTTTTGTTTCAACTTCATGGCAGCCTGAGAACCCCAGAAACAGACCAAGAACAAATACTTGAAACTTTAAGGCAAGTATAATAAAAATATTTAATATATTACAAAACTCAAAATAACAAGGATGATCTAAAATTTACTAAGTTATTTCAAAAGCTAAAAGGAAATGGAAAGCCAAAAGATTTAGTGAGTGAGTTAAAGTCACAACATCGATCTGAGGTTGTGGACACAGAAAAATATCCTACTATGGGATGCCTGGGTGGCTCAGTCGGTTAAGCGTCTGCCCTCGGCCCAGGTCACGATCCCAGGGTCCTAGGATCAAATCCCGCATTGGGCTCCCTGCTCAGCGGGAAGTCTGCTTCCCCTCTGCCTGCAGCTTCCCCTGATTGTGCTCTCTCTCTGACAAATAAATATATGAATAAATAAACACTAATATTAACTACCCATTTCTATATTACCCCAGTTTACAACAAATAGGGTAAACCTGAATTTGAGTAATGTGAGCTTGATTTCCATTTCTGTTAAACTTCCAATTTAGAATTAAGAATAGTGAATATTGAATTTATTGAATTCAAAGTCCAAATGTAATGCTGAAATGACTAGCTGTTGTTTCCATAGTGATATAGAGCATTTACCTTTCTCAACCTCAATACGATCACAGAATAATGGTTTATTTTCTGCTTCACAATTCATAGGACTGAGCACCAGATGTGATTTGTTGAAGTATATTTTCTTCATTTGCTGTTAACAATCCCTTCCAGCACTGCTATAATATTAATCTTACAGATAATATTAATCTTACTGTATTTATTGCATTCACATTCTACATTATAATCCAGCCTGTTAAGCTGTATTAAATGGCTTATGATTTTGAATATGTAATAATTCTGCCTTTCCTATACCCTGTATTATGCACTAATTTGACTCCCTAAAATTTTTCAATCTTTTTATTTTTTGTTGTTGTTATCAGAATTTTCTCAAAGATGGCTGAAACAATATAAGAGAAAAGAAAAATAAATCTTCTCAGTCAGATAGTACACCTTAACACGAAACAGACTAGTCACCATTATTAATTATTGCTATTCACAGTTGCCATACTGCTATTTACAACAAAACCTTTGACTACATCTCAACTCTTATCTCAGTTTTGTGTGTTGTTTATTCAATTGTTTTCCTTTATTTTGGCTTTAGTGTATTTCGGTTTTGCATACTGTGTTCACTATTCTTAAGGAGCCCTAATGTTTTCTTCACCATTTTTCTTATCTTCTTAAATGTATTTCTTTTTATTTCTTCAATTGTCTGACAGATAGCAAATTGATTGACAGACTTGAAGTTCTGAACCTAGAAACCTGTTTGCCCAACACAGAGGTCAGGCCCCACTTAGCAGAAGAGCCATAGAAAACACATGTGATTGGTACACTGAACAATAACAAGTGCAAACTTGCTCCCAGGCCCTTGGTGGAGTATGTTTGTGCACACCCTTCCCCAGTGAATATGTTTCTTTATTCTTCTTTTCCTTGTAAAAATTTTTTGAGTATCTTATTGTACTCTTAGAAAAAAGGACTAGTTGCTTTATACTTCTAGACAGTTCTTTCCAGATTTAATGAAATGGCCTGTAGATCTTTCCTGATAATTTTTTTCTACTTTGTAATATATCTTTTAGAGGTTGACCTGACTATTTCAAAAGACATTTGTATACCCTTTTAAATCTTTGGAATAAAGCTACATTAAAATTAATAAGACTTTCTTAAAATTATGAGTTGTGGTTTCCTTTTCTGTTTTCTCTCATTAATTTGATCAAAAATCTCCCTCTTTTTTTTTTTTTTTTTTTTAAGAGAGAGAGACCGCAAACAAGTGGCAGGGGGAGCAGTGGGAGAGGGAGAGAGACTCTTAAGCAGGTTCCACACCCAGCATGGAGCCTGATGCGGGGCTTGATCTCACGACCCTGAGATCATGACCTGAGCCAAAATCAAGAGTTGAATGCTTAACAGACTGAGCCACCCTGGTGACCCCAAAAATATATCTTTAAAAAATGTGAGAGAATTTTTTCAGAACTCTTTCATGTAAATAGTCTAACATTTGTGTATCTGAAATTACATCATTTATACAAAAATACTAAGAAATGCTGATCTCACTTTTCCCTTCATTTTCCTGCCATACTACTTTAAGTCAGCATTACATGACAGCCTTTTTAAATGACATTACTCTTCATTCTGTCTTTTTCCCCTTCACCCTACAGAATAAGACCAGGCAAATTTTTTCTAAAATTTTAATAGAATTCCTCATGTCAGTAGAGTCACTGTTTTTTTTTTTCTAAAAGTATAATTCATCCTGAAACATCTGAGGCAGCTTAAAGACATTTTTATTCCAATGTCCACATTTGAAATTTCTAGACTCCTCATATCCACCTAAGTTATCTACATGATATCAGGCAAAGACATAATGGGCCTATGGTGGAGTACCCAGAGACATATAATATTTGCTCACAGAGGACCACAGATTTGTTCTATTCTTTTCAAACATTGGAGTGAAGACTCTAGAGGGGTTTCAGTCCAAGATGGTGACACAATAAACTCTGAAACCACCCTTTTCAAGGACATACTGAATCTACAGTCCCATAAGAAATGACTTCCTCTAAATGAAATCTAAAAACTATCTGAACAACTCCTAACACATTAGGCAAATGGGAAAATACCCACATTGATATGGGTAGGAAAGGTTGAGAAACACCTCCCATCCCTGACATAGCAACATATAATTGGGAGGGAACTCAAAACTCCCAGTTTCTCTCTGAGGAAAGAAGAGATCAGACACAACATCTCTTACCACAACGTTTACCATATCGGAGAGATGGGCCCCCTAAAGGCCTACCTCTGAAAGTCAGGAGGATTTGTGTCCATAAGACCCATAGTTCTACAGCAAAGAAACAGTTTTTAAATGGGCTCATAGGGACTAACTCTGGTTATTCCCTCAGGACTCAACACAGAGGCAGCAGACAGAAATGAACATCTCCCAGTCTTTCCTGGAAAGAGACCTATTTGTATACTCCAAAAGATGCTGCCTGAGGATCAGGCTTCTTTAAAAAAAAAAAAAAAATTTAAAGATTTTATTTAATTATTTATTTGAGAGAGAGAGCACACATGAGAAGGGGGAGGGTCAGAGGGAGAAGCAGACTCCCTGTGGGACTCGATTCTGGGACCCCAAGATCATGACCTGAGCCGAAGGCAGTTGCTAACCAACTGAGTCACCCAGGAGCCCCCCTTTTTTTATTTTTATTTTTTAATTATGTTATGTTAATCACCATACATTACATCATTAGGTTTTGATGTAGTGCTCCATGATTCATTGTTTGCATATAACACCCAGTGCTCCATGCAGAACGTGCCCTCTTTAATACCCATCAGCAGGCTAACCCATCCCCCCACCCTCCTCCCCTCTAGAACCCTCAGGTTGTTTCTCAGAGTCCATAGTCTCTCATGGATCGTCTCCCCCTCTGATTCCCCCCTTCATTTTTCCCTTCTTATTATCTTCTTTTTTTTTGTAACATATAATGTATAATTTGTTTCAGAGGTACCAGTCTGTGATTCAACAGTCTTGCACAATTCACAGCACTCACCGTAGCACATACCCTCCCCAATGTCTATCACCCAGCCACCCCATCCCTTCCACCGCCCACCACTCCAGCAACCCTCAGTTTGTTTCCTGAGATTAAGAATTCCTCATATCAGTGAGATCATATGATACATGTCTTTCTCTGACTGACTTATTTCGCTCAGCATAATACCCTCCAGTTCCATCCATGTCGTTGCAAATGGCAAGATTTCATTCCTTTTGATGGCTGCATAATATTCCATCACATATATATACCTTGTGTGTATATATATATATATACACATATATATATACCTTTGATGGCTGCATAATATTCCATCATACACACACACACACACACACACACACACACACACACACACACACACACATATATATATATATACCTGCTTTATCCATTCATCTGTTGATGGACATCTTGGCTCTTTTCATAGTTTGGCTATTGCGGACATTGCTGCTATAAACATCAGGGCACACATACCCCTTTGGATCAGTACATTTGTATTTTTGGGGTAAATACCCAGAGGATCAGTCTTCTAATTGCCACACATCTGGAGGCTAACTGTGATCATCCCCCTGAGAATGTGGAGGCAGGTGAGCACTGTCTCCACATTCTCCCTTTGGTTTGGCCCAGGTTGCCAGTGCTTCCTTGGAAGAACCTTTTTTTTTTTTTTAAGACTTTATTTATTTATCTGAGAGGGAGAGCATGAGCTGGGGGAGGGGCAGAGGGAGAAGCAGACTCCCTGTTGAGCAAGGAGTCCCATGCAGGGCTCGATCTCAGGAACTCCGAGATCATGACATGAGCTGAGGGCAGACACTCAACCGACTGAGCCACCCAGGTGCCCCTGGAAGGAGCTTTTTCACACAATTGGAGCCCTGGCTTTTGTAGTAGCCTCCCAGGGACACACTCCTTAATCACCTGGCTCTAGTGGACAGTAAGTCTTGCATTTGTGGATCCCACAGGACTTTAGCAAATAAAGAAACAATTTTTAATTGGCTATGCTGCCAGAGTTCAGCACAGAGGGAACAGAAAGAAACACTCATCTCCCAGTCTTTCCCTGAAAGATATTTATTTGTATGCTTTAAAAACTGCTGTCTGAGGGTCCAGCTTCCAATTAGCCTGCATCTAGGTGTTGACTGAGATTCTGCCCTTTGGGACAATGACAGGTTGTGGTACACCATCAACTACCAAGAGCCACTAAAAACATAGAAGGCAGCTTTGACAATCCAAATGTTTGAGAGACAACAAAAAACTTGGGTTGGACTGATTCATAAGTTTATTTGTGATCACTCCATTAAGACTGGGAGAGATGGCTGTTTTATCTAAGTGCAGAAACCAGCACAGAGAGTAGAAAAAAAATACAGAAACTTATGTACCAACCAAAGGAACAAGATAAAACTCCAGAAACAGACTTTAATGAAATAAATGGACATAAGTGGTTTATTTGTTATGTGGAGATTAAACAACATGCTACTGAATAAACAATGGGTCAAAGATGAAATCAAAAAAGAAATTAAATTTATATATATTTAATATATATATATAAATTTTAAATATATATATGTATCTTGAGACAAATGAAATTTGAAAGATAACACCTTTAAAACTTCTGTGATGCAGCAAAAGCAGTTCTAAGAAGGAAGTTCATTGCAATAAATGCCTACATTAAAAAAAAGAACTCAAATAAACAACCTATCATTACACCTGAAGGAACTAGGAAAAGAACAACAAACTAAGTCCAAAGTTAGTAGAAGCAAAGGAATTACAAAGATCAGGTGGAAATAAATAAAATAGACTAGAAAGGCAATAGAAAAGAACAATGAAACTAAGAGCTGGTTTTAGAAAAAATAAAATAGACACTTTTATTAACTAAACACTACAGAGAAAAAAAGAGAGAGGGCTCAAAAAAAAAAAAAACTGGAAAAGAAAGAGGTGACATTACAACTGATACCACACAAAAACATTCTGACGAATAAAAGTCTAGGAAAAGATGACTTCACTGGTGAATTCTTCCTAAACCTTTAAAGAAAATTTAATGCCAAGCCTTTGCAAACTCTGCCAAGAAATGAAGAGGAAGGAATAATTTCCATCCCATTTCATGAGGCCAGCATTACTCTGAATCCAAAACCAGACAAGGATACCAAAAGAATAGAAAGTTACAGGCCAATATCCCTAATGAACAGAGATGCAAAAATCCTCAACAAAATATTAGCAAATGAAATTCAGTAATACATTAAAATATACATTAAAAAGATTATATGCAATGATAAAGTAGATATAAGAATGGTACAGTATTGATAAATCAATGTAATATATCACATTAATAAAAAGGGAGTTATAATTAATGTGATCATGTTAACAGATGCAGAAAAGCATTTGACAAAATTCAACATCTCTTTATGATAAACATTCTCAACAAACTTAGAATAGAGAGAACATGTCTCAGCATAGTAAAGACCATATATAACAAGCTCAGAACTAATAAAATACTTAACAGTGAAAAGCTGAAAGTTTTACCTCTAAGATGAGGAACAAAACAAGGATGTCCACTCTCACCAGTTTTATTCAACATAGTACTGGAAGTCCTAGACAGAGCAATTAGGCAAGATAAAGAAAGAAAACTCATCCAAATTGGAAATGAAAAAGTAAAACTGTTTTCATTTGCAGATGAGTTGATACTAGATATAGAAATCCCTAAAGATTACACATGTGTGTCCACACACACACACACACACACGCACACACACACACACACACCTGCTAGAACTAATAAATGCATTCAGTAAAGTTGCAGAATACAAATTCAATATAAAATAATCAGCTGTATTTCTATATACTTCTAATGACCTATAAGAAAGAGAAATTTAAAAAATTCCATTTACAATTGCATCAAAAAGAATAAAATACCTAGGAATAAATTTAACCAAGGACGTAAAAGATAAGGACACTGGAAACTATAAGACACTGATGAAAAAAACTGAATAAGACACAAATAATGGAAAGGTATTCTGTGCTCATGGATTGGAAGAATCAACATTGTTAAGATGCCCATATTATGTGCTCATGGATTGGAAGAATCAACATTGTTAAGATGCCCATACTACAAAAAGTGATCTACAGATTCAGTGACATCCCTATCAAAATTCCGATGACAATTTTCACAAAAGTATAACAATCCTAGAATTTGTATGGAATCACAAGGATCCCCAGTAGCCAAAGCAATCTTGACAAAGAACAAAGCTAGAGGCATCACATGTGTGGTTTTCAAATTGTATTATGAATCTACAGTAATCAAAATGTGTGATATTGGCATAAAAACAGTCACAAAGATCAGTGGAACAGAACTGAGATCTCAGAAATAAATGCATGCATAGGTCGTTAATTAATTTAAAACATAGGAACCGGGGTGCCTGGGTGGCTCAGTTGGTTAAGCGACTGCCTTCGGCTCAGGTCATGATCTCAGGGTCCTGGGATCGAGCCCCGAATCGGGCTCCATGCTCTGCGGGAAGCCTGCTTCTCCCTTTCCCACTCCCCCTGCTTGTGTTCCCTCTCTCGCTGTCTCTCTCTGTCAAATAAATAAATTAAAAATCTTAAAAAAAATAGGAACCAAGAATACACAGTGGAGAAGGACAGACTATTTAATAAATGGTGTTAGGAAAACTGGACTGCCACATTCAAAAGAGTGAAACAGGACCCTTACCTTACATCACAAACAAAAACAAAAACCAACTCAAAATGGATTATAACTTGAATGTAAGACCCGAAACCATGAAAGTCCTAGAAGAAAAAATATAGGCTATACGCTTCTTGACATTGGTCTTGATAATGATTTTTTTGGATTTGACAGCAAGAGCAAAAGCAACAAAAGCAAAAACAAGTAAGTAGGACTGCTTCCAGGTCAAAAGCATCTGCATAGCAGTGAGAACAATCAACAAAATGAAAAGGCAACCTTCAGAATGGGACAGAATATTTGCATGGCATATATACGATAGGGGTTTGGTATCCAAAATATATAAAGAATTCATAAACTCAACAGCAAACAAAACAAAACACACAGAAACGCACACACAAACAAAAACCAATCAATTGAAAAATGGACAGAGGATCTGAAGAGATATTTTTTTCCAAAGAAGGCATATAAATGGCCAAAAGGTACAGGAGAAAATACTCAACATTACTAATCATGAGGGAAATTCAAATTAAAACTACAATGAGACATCACCCCACACCTGTTAGAATGATTATCATCAGAAAGACAAGAGATAACACATGTTGACTTGGATGTGGAGAAAAGGGAATCATTTGCACTATTGGTGAGAGTTCAAATCAGTGCAGCAACTATGGGAAACATGCAGATTAAATTTTTAAAATCTATTAAATGATTCAGGAATACCACTTCTGGGTATATATCCAACAGAAATAAAGACAGGATATCAAAAAAGTATCGGTGCTCCCATGTTTTTTGCAGCATTATTTACAATAGCGAAGATGTGAAAACAACCTAAATGTTTGTCAATGGATGAATAGATACAGAAGATGTTGTATAAAAATAACCATATACATGTGTGTGTTGTGTATAACTACGACAAAATACACATAACATATATAAAATGGAATATTATTCAGCCATGAGAAAGAAGGAAAGCCTGCCATTTACAACAACATGCATGGATCTTAATGTTAATGCTAAGTGAAACAAGCTGGACAGAGAAAGACAAATACCACATGGTATCACTTCCATGTAGGAACTGAAAGAAAAAAAAAAAGTCAAGGTCATAGAAACAGTAGAAAAGTGGTTGTCAGGGTCTCTGGGGTTGGGGAAATAGGGAAAGTTTGGTAAAAGCATACAAATTTTTAGCTAAAATAAAAAGGTCTGAGGATCTAACATAAAACACGGTCACTATAAGATGATAACATAGCATCGTGTAATTGAAATTTGCTAAATGGCAGAACTTAAATATTTAAACCAAAAAAAAAGGTATGTTTGGTATGGATATGTTAATTAACTAGATGAAGGAATGCTATCACAATGTATACCTATATACAATCACAATGTTAATATTTTGGAATTTTAAATATCTTAGAATTTTATATGTAAATTATACCTCAATAAAAGTGCATTTAAGAAAAAATTAAATATAAAGGCTACTGGATTAGAGAATAAGAATAAACCATGACGATAAGGGGTTATAGTCTACTTTGTGTTCCTCATATATCCAAGAGCCCACAATAGAGCTTGATACATAGTAAGCAGTCTATAAAATAGCTCTTAAATTAAAAAATCTAAAGGAAAAGTAGGTCACATGAAAGTTTATTTAGAACTCAGATTTTTACAATAAAACATTTAAAAAAATTTGGAAGAGAAATGTATGGATCAAGATTTTTTTTATTATGTTATGTTAATCACCATACATTACATCATTAGTTTTTGATGTAGTGTTCCATGATTCATTGTTTGCGTATAACACCCAGTGCTCCATGCAGAACGTGCCCTCTTTAATACCCATCACCAGGCTAACCCCTCCCCCGCCCCCCTCCCCTCTAGAACCCTCAGTTTGTTTCTCAGAGTCCATAGTCTCTCATGGTTCCTCTCCCCCTCTGATTACCCCTTTCATTTTTCCCTTCCTGCTTTTTTTTAACCAAGGTGATGCTAGTCTTGTTTTAATAGAATAAAACAAAATGTTGATATTGGCACAATTATGCAACCCATATATACGTATTTTAATTACTCAAACTTCTTTGATATACATACAACTGCAAAGAGTTAAAGCCCACATGGTTTCAGTATTAACTCAAAGTTTTAAAAATGAGAAAACCCAAATCTGTTTGAAATGTATTATTAGGAAATAATCCAAAATATGGGAAAGTTACATGAGATTTATGTTTCATCTAGAATTATCAGATTAAATAAAACAAATGTTTATGGAAGTATTTAAACTCCAGCAATAAGATCAATTTTTCGTTTGTTTGATAATTAGAATCTGTGAGACTATTTTATGCTGAATATATACACTAAATAATATATATAAATAATAACTATAATATAATTATAATTATATGTAACTGATGATGATGATGATGACTTAATAGGCAAGACTTAGTGAGGCTATGTTACTTCCCTTGATGAAAACTGTTTTGAAGTCAATTTCAGACTACTTAATTTAAACACTGAAAATCTCATTTTGAATTTCAGCTTCAAGGATGTCATGGATGCCTCAAGCACTCAGTGGTGCAAAGCAAAGTGAAATACTGTAATTGAAAACTATAAAGAAAACTCACATTTATACTGAGTTATTTTTCTGCATAATGTAAAAAGAATTACTTGTATAGAAAGAATGGTTTAAGACAAAGAGAATAGACTTACTGGATTTGCTGAGTAAGAAAGGCCTGTGGAGAGATGTAGCTGAGATAGTATAGTTTCAAGACTTGCCTAGACAAATTCAGAAATACATAAGAATTGCTTTTGTTACCCCAGATCTTTCCTAGTCCTTACCACTACTAAGTTTTACCATTTGTTTTAGAGACTTTCAGTGCCTTTATTTAAACACTTTCCTTCTTGGTAGTATCATGTGTTTCAGAATATTTCTGACTACAAATGCTATCCTACTAAATTAAAAAAAATTGTTAATTGCAAAATAATATTTTCCATAAATATACTGCTACAATTAATATCCCATTTGCTTCTCTCACTCTCCTTTCTGTCCTTCCTTCTTTTCTCCACCTTCTCTCTCTCTCTCCTATCCTATCTCCTTTGTCTTTTCCCCTCCCTCTCTGCTAAATATCAGACATATTCATAGGTAATTCATGAATCATTAAAGTATAACAAATGCAAAATAGAATGCCTCTAGGGTATAATATAAATTAGTAAATAGTATGAATTAGTGTTGGTTTAGCAAAGTAATGGAAGGTTTCAAGGGGACAGAGATATGAAACAATGCAACTCATTACAAATTCCATAGAAAACCTGGTGTTCTCAGCGTAAGGAGAGAGGAGGGTATGAATAAAAGAATGGAAGACACTCAGATCATGAGCAGGCTTCTATACAATGTTGGGTACTAAAGCTTGTTCTTCTCATTTAATGAAGAAAAACCTTGTAGAATATTCAAACATTCTGGATTAAGAGAGATAATATATACAAAGCTTCTCTAGATGCTAATGAGAAAATGAAAATTCTATCTGAAAAACTCCTTTTTCAATCCCATTATAAAAACAATTAGGCTTGGGGCCTGCTGGGTGGCTCAGTCAGTTAAGCGGCTGCCTTCCGCTCAGGTCATGATCCCAGTGTCCTGGGATCGAGTCCCACATCGGGCTCCTCACTCAGCAGTGAGCCTCCTTCTCCCCTCCCTGCCACACCCCACTGCTTGTGCTTGCTCTCTCCCTCTCTCTCTGTGTCAAATAAATAAATTAAATAAAAAAACAAAAGAAAACAATCTGGCTCACATTTCTGTATGAATATACTGAAATACACACACACACACACACACACACACGTGTATGTTTCCCACATAGCATCACAGTATCCATTCTATATATATAACTATTAAATCATTTCTTAATTTATTCTTTTATTTTTTAGTGTTTTTTTTAATTTTATTATGTTATGTTTGTCACCATACAATACATCATTAGTTTTTGATGTGGTGATGCACAGTAATTTATTCTTTTACATAACAGAATATTTTACCTGTTAAGGCATATTTACATGTATGTCAATATTTTCCTGTATCATTTAACCAATCACTTATTGATAAATATCTGAATTATTTCCAATTTCTTATTATTTTAATCAATGCCACAATTGAATTTTCTCATACTATAAAAGACAATAATCTTTTTTTTAAAGTTCCTAACTCCTTATGTGCTTATTATTATACAGTTAGATGATGTGCAGATGATTTTCCTGGCAATTGCATGACTGCTATAAATAAATTAGCAATATTAGTATTAGCACATATTATCAATGTAACCACTCACAGCACATAACACCAATATAGGGGCGCCTGAGTGGCTCAGTCGTTAAGCGTCTGCCTTCGGCTCAGGTCATGATTCCAGGGTCCTGGGATCGAATCCTGCATCTGGCTCCCTGCTCAGCGGGAAGCCTGCTTCTCCCTCTCCCGCTCCTCCTGCTTGTGTTCCCTCTCTTACTGTGCCTCTCTCTGTCAAATAAATAAAATCTTAAAAAAAAAAAAAAACACCGATATATTTTCAAAAGATTTCTCATTCATTTTACCATTTTCTATTATGTTATTTTATCTCATTATTTATATTTACATAATTATTTATTTCTAATTCATTTGTAAACACTCTTCATATGCCAAGAACATTAGCCAGAGGTTTCTGCCTACTGAACTGAATGCCAAGATATCGATTCGTTTAGCCTTTTGGTGGCTGGTTAAATATTGGGTCAGCTGCAGTGCAAGTGCCTCACTTCTGGCTGAGTGTGGGATCTTCCCTTTATCCAAGCTCAGCACATAAATATTCTCATTCTTTAAGTGTGCTGTGATGGGAAAAAGACTGAGAGGTTCATCTTGCAACTATATTTGCAAATACGGCTTATTTATATATATATTTATATATGTATATATAAAATTTACTAGATATTTTAAATTTCTCATTTAAGTTACATTTATCATTTTCCCTTATAATTTAAAAAGTAGTAAAAGTAAGAGGAACTGGAGATCTAAGCCAAAACTGTGTCAGTGTGAATTAAATGAAGAGTAAGCAATAATAATAAAATAAAGAAGATATTGCTAGCAGTTACCATGTATTAAAGAAAGATCGCAACGCTAGAAGAACAAAGAATAATGCTATGAAACCAAAAGAACATGTAGATTAAGACATTTTAAAGCAAATACATACCTAAATATTATTAATTCTAATTGCAAACGAATATATAAATAATTTCATTTGCTTTTTCCTCATTAAAAAAAGGCCAAGGTTCATCATTTGTTTATTCAATATTTATTGAGTGTCTACTATGTTTCAGGTACTATTTGACATTCAAGGGTTTCAGTCATAAGCAGAAAAGAATCAAATCTCTCATGAAGGTTAAATTCTAAAAGATAAAAATCATATTATAAAAGGATAATAAATAAAATTTGAGGTACATCAGATAGTGAAAAAAAAGACAAGGAGTGGATAATTGTCAGAGTGTGGGAAGCAAGTGAGAATGTCATTTTTAAATAGTGTGGTAAGGGGACATATGTACCCACACATGTTTAAAACAAGTAATCAGTGACCTTCATAAAAGAATGTATTATGTGTTGGTAGTGCAAGCCAAATGGCAGTGGGTTGAGCAAGAACAGTTAGAGAAACAGAGCAAGTTTTAGTTACAGAAAGGAGAGAGATGGCAAAAGAGATGAAAGGGATTTTAAGGCTGAGGAGAGGTCTTGTTTATTTTTGCTTTAGCTTAATTTGAGAAAACTTCAGCATGTTTTGGAGCTGAGGAAAAAAGCCAGAGAATGAATAATTAATACAAACTGGACTCTGGATGCAATGTGAGAACACAGGATAAAGAACCTTACCCTCTAACAGGAGGAAACCAGAGATAATGAAATGTGCATGCATGGAAAAGTGTGCAAGGTGGTTGCTAAAATAAATAACTTAAAGAGGAGCCAAAATTGAAAATATATCCTGAAGGGAATGAATGGATTTTGAGGAGAATGAAAAAACTAAGATCAAATAAGATTCTAGTTGTCTCTAACACTGCATTTCATAATTATTACTATCTTTCTTATTGAAATAGGTACTTTCTTATTTATTTTGGAAACCCTGACTTAGTACCGTATATTAGGAACCCAGTAATGTTAAAATGAATGAATAGAATGAATGAAAGAATGAATGAATTACAGTATAATGTGCCCATTCAAGTAGTAAAAATGTGTACACGAAAGTCTCCTTGCCAAAGGCATTTTCCTAGTGTAGGAACTATGTGGCTTCACATCAAAAAGAGTAGAGACATTTTGGACAAGATACATTATCTGAAAACTTCAGATCACATCATAGAGATTTTTCTCTTTCTCCTGGAATAGGTTAGGAGGTTTCCTGCCCTGTACTTAGGCCCCCCTTATGTTTCCATTCTGAACTGCTTCTTCCCTCCCCAGGAAATCGGAATATTTGTACGAGGATCTCCGCCCTACTTGCCCCTCTTCCACCTCTTAAGATCTCTCTTCCTCTATCATCTCTTAGGGTTTTATAGGTATTTGGCAGCAATTTCTTCTTGGAGCTAGCCAGATCGTTAATTGCTTTAAAATACTTCCATTAGGAGGAAGATATAATAAGAACTAGACTAAAGGGTAAATTCAAAGAAGACTGAATGTGGCCATAGGGCCAGCCAAATTTTGCATTTCACTTTTAACAGTAATTAACCTAATATTTATACATGAAACTACTTATCTAATATATAATGTATTAATAGTATATAAGGCAAATCTATCAATAATTACATTGCACTTACCATACCTATATGTACAGGTATGTGACTTTTTATTCATCATTTTAACTTCACTGCATATTTCTCAATTAGTTCTCAAGTCAGAGGTGATGCAAGAGGTTTGATTGATCTACAGTGTTACTTTTCTAATCACATTTTTTTCTCTTTAAGTCATATAAAGAAGCCAAAATTTGTAGTGTTTATATCTTCATACATCATTGTGGTAGTAGATTATTTTTACACGTAGAGAGAATTAACCATAGTATGTTTTTGTGTATTGTACCAGCATTTAATGAATTTCATTTATGAAACATAATTTTATTAAGAATTGGTTAAAACCATTAGATCATTAGAGATTTTGTTTAAAATTTGTTTCTCCTAATCTGTGAAAATTTGTTTTGAACTATAGAAAATAGATTTTAAAAAATCATGTGTATAGTTTTGAAATTCAGCAAAAAGGAAATAAGTTGTTTACATCAGATTGTTTTACAAAGATGCATGGATGATCATGTGCTATACATGCTCCTGGTAATTCATTCATAGAGGGAATAGAATTATAAAGTGAGAAGCAATGTTTTCAATTGTTGATTTCCTACACTTGGACATCAATTCACATCAAAACTTAAAGATTCTGAGTATTGATTACAAGTAATTTTTATAAATTTACACCACGCCTTCACAGTTTCAATAAATTATTTATGAATTGGTGTAGAAAACAACATTTGTTTTCGTTTTTGTGGGGAAATAAGGTTAGGGAGGAGGTATTTTATTTCCCAAATAGAGAACCATATTTATTTCATTATCAGTAATGAAAAAAAATGCTTAAACCTGCTATTATCTTATAATAAACCAACTATTAGACCATTATTGAATACTTAACTATGTGTAAGTCTAATTATCCAAGGTGCTACGAAGGACCAAGTATATTATACAAACTTTCCTCTGGAGAAATTTGCAGTCTCGGAATACATCAGTGAAAATGACAAAGATCTCTGTCCCTTTGCAACCTACATTCTAATGGGCTGATGCACACAGTAAATATTTTTTTAGTATTTTAGTAGGCAATAAGTGTTATAAAAGATAAAAATGTAGAGTAGGTTCTGATAAAAGGAATTGGGAATGCTGGAGTTGAGAGTGAGTTTTGAAGACAGTTGCAATTTGAAAAATGTTTATCAGGGTAAGAGGTGAGGTTTGAGTAAAGACTTGAAGGAAATGGAAGACTGAGACACGTAGATATCAGGGAAGTTTTCCAGCAGAGGCAATAGTCAGAACAAAGTCCTGAAGGCAAATACTACATGATTCTTTCCAGAAACAGAAAGATGCCAGCAACACAGTTGGGACAGACTGAGGAAGAAGAGTGGGAGGGGATAAGGGAAGAGAGGGCCAGGTCACACAGGGCCTTCTAAGCCATGTATTAAGTTAAATAGTGGCCCCCAAAAGACTTTACCACGCCTAATTGTGAATGTGACCTTATCTGTAAATAAGGTTTTGTTATTACATTAAAACTTCTAAAATGAAATCACATTGGATCTGGCATGGGCTTGAAATCCAATGACTAGTGTCCTTTTAAGGAAAGAAGTCTTGGTTTTACCATATGATAACTGTGCAACCTTGGCCAAAATATTTAACTTCTATGAACCTAGTTTTCCTCAGGTATACAAAAAGTTAATCCCACAAAAGATATAATATATGTAAATATAAAGTATAGTTCTCTGATTATAGTGAGTATGCCAAAAATTATAGCTATTAATATCTTTTTTGAAATGCTGCTTGGGATTGAACACCTACAAAAATATGCAGCTATCTTTAGGTTCTCTGGAATCTACATAAGAACAGCATTTAAAAAAATATTTTATTTATTTATTTGTCAGAGAGAAAGAGCACAAGCAGTGGGCGTGGCAGGCAGAGGGCGAAGCAGGCTCCCTGCTGAGCAAGGAGCCCGATTCAGGACTCGATCCCAGGACCCTAGGATCATGACCTGAACTGAAGGCATATGCTTAACCCACTGAGACACCCAGGTGTCCCTAAGAACAGCATTTAAACCACTGAATTGTTTTAGCCTTTGTCCAATTAACACATGGAGTGTCTGAGCATCTACTCTGTGCTACGTACGCACTAGAGATGTAAAGGAAAATAAGGGGCTCTGCCTTCCACCAGGGACCATTGCAGTACATGTATTGCAATGGTGATGACTGTGCTAAAACTAAAACTAGCTCATGTGAAAGGCATACTGGTGACATGAAGGACAAATCCATATACTTTACTGTGCTGAAATATTGAGAAAACTCTACCTCAAGGACAGATAGAATTATGACCCCTAAATAAGTCAACAAAAGCCCCAATCAAGATTTCCATTATGATATCCCATCACCAAATCTGATTTCTTGACAAATAATTCACTTAAATTTAATATTTCATATACTATTAATATATGTTAACACTCATGATGTTCCCTTTACTTAGAACGCCTCTACTTAGAATGCCTAGAACTCTGCTTTGTCCCCCTATTAAAATCCCAGTCAATCTCCAGGGTCCAGTTTAATCCTCCTGTACTTCTAGGAGAATTGATTGTGCCAGGCTTTACTCTCCAAAGCATTGGGATAACTGAAGCAATAACATCATATTAGTTTTCACAGTGTGTGTGTGAATATATATATATAATATATATATATATAATATAATACTGCAAAAAATTCTTCAATTATATTCTGTATGATATTGAATGAATATTGAATATCATGATGACTATTCATTCATAAGATTGACCTCAGATAGGGGCACCTGAGTGGCTCAATCTTTTAAGCGTCTCCCCCACACCGCCCCTAGCCCCCTACACTCACAATTTCATGATTTCTCTCTTTCTTTCTCAAATAAATAAAATCTTAAAAAAAAAAGATTGACCTCAGATACTGGAATTTGATAAAGTGCTTTATTTTTTTATTTTTTTTAAGATTTTATTTATTTATTTGAGAGAGAGAGAATGAGAGACAGAGAGCACGAGAGGGAAGAGGGTCAGAGGGAGAAGCAGACTCCCTGCTGAGCAGGGAGCCCAATGTGGGACTCGATCCTAGGACTCCAGGATCATGACCTGAACCGAAGGCAGTCGCTTAACCAACTGAGCCACCCAGGCGCCCGAAAAAGTGCTTTATAAATTTTGAAATAAAAATTTAAATGTGATTACTGAAATTTGGTAACTATATATATATATATATATATATATATATATATATATATATATATCGCTATATTGCAAATATTTGAAAATGTTAACTCATATTGGTTTGGATGTAACGTACATGTTAACACTCAGTTAATCATCATATTTATTTAGCTGAGATACCCTATTCTCTAGGTATTCTAAAAAATAATGTTTTAGTGTATTATTAAAACATGTTTCCTATAGAAAATATTTGGTAAACTCCAAAGTGTAACTGAAGAGAGTCTAATGAAGATACAATTACCAAAGTGTTTCCAGGTTACTATAACCAACAAAATATGATGAAATAGCAAAGAAGCAGTAATAATGAGATAGCATTATTTCTCCTAATCCTGAGTTATAACCACATTGGGGTGGTGTGGCCTTAGATAGAGAACTGTAGTGATTTTCAAACTCTTGCCTGGAAGAGAGTGGGAGAATAAATACTCTGATACTTTTATCCTCTTCACTTTGGTCTCTTGCCAGTGTTTCTGTTGGCCAAACCCAACTGGAAGCCAAGGAACAAAGTAACTCGAACAGCCTCTTGAGTCACAGAGCAGAGGAGAAAGAAAAATCAGCTCCATCAGGGCAAAGAAAACTACCCAGCAGGTATTTAAAATATAAATCTAATTAAGTCATTAAATCCAAAGAGTGTGTCTTTCTTCTTTCTATTCACTTTTTTTTTGAATTAGCGACATTCTAAAAATAACCATACATTTAAGATAATCTACCCAGTGTACTCAGAGTGTAGTCATGGACTCCTAGTATCTAATATACATTCAGGGGATCTGTGAGGGCAAAACAATTTTTATAATTATAGTAAGGCCTATCTGCCTTTTAATTGTGTTGATATTGGCACTGATGATACAAAAGCAATTGTTCTAATACCTTCACATGAATCAAGGCAGAGGCACCAAACTGTACTAATAGCCATTGTATTCTTCGCTGTTAAGATCTTCCAAAAGGAGGGAGTTCTCTTTAGGAGGTCCTTCACTAAGGAATAAAAGTTATTAATTTCATTAATCTCAAACTCTGGTTACATATGTGTTTAATGACAAGTAGAAAGTATCCATATGAAACTTCTGTTTCATATTAAAGTATGTTTGCTCTCTGAGGCAAAAGCATTTTGACTGAGCTATGAACTCAACTAGCCATTCCTCTGTGAAAAATACTTTTTACTTTAAAGAAAAACTGATAAAGTATCTGGAATTTACCAGATACCAGATATTTTCTCAAGACATAAATGAAGTTACTCTGTTCTTTCAGGGAAAAAAAGCTGACAGCATTTATTGATGAACATAAAATTCAAACCTTAAAGTAAAAATGTGAATTTTGAATAACATCTATCCAATACCAGGAACTTAGTAGCCTCCTAATATTTAAAAACTTTTTATTTATTTATTTATTTTTAAAGATATTATTTTAGAGACAGAAAGAGAACATGAGCGGGGATGGA
Organism: Zalophus californianus; assembly: GCF_009762305.2. NCBI lineage: Eukaryota > Metazoa > Chordata > Mammalia > Carnivora > Otariidae > Zalophus > Zalophus californianus. Next base: position 179,178,417 of record NC_045596.1, read on the forward strand.
AGGAAGGAGCAGAGGGAGGGGAAAAGAGAGAATCTTAAGTAGGCTCCACACCCAGAATGGAACCTGACACAAGGCTCAATCCCACAATCCAGAGATCATGACCTGACCCAAGAGTCAGACACCCAACTACTGAGCCACCCAGGGGCTGGTAAGACTTTTTAGATGAAATTTTGGAGGTGATATCAGCATGCGATTTTTTTTTATATCATATAATGAAATTTGCCAACATTGGGAAGTTCTATATAACTTGGTAAACTAATATTTTCAAGATGAACAATGCATGAAGTTACATGAGAATGGGTGTGCAAATGATCTGAATGAAGAACACAGACGAATAGATTTAAATGAATTAATTAGAAAATTGGTAATGTGATTTCTTAAGCCGCATTGAGAACAACTTTTAATAAATTACCACTTGTCAAGTTTCACTATAGTCTCAAAGAATATCCACAATTATCTGAAAACTACTCCTTCAGACCTTCTCCATATACCTCAACCAAAGCAATATAGTGCAACAAAGGCAGATGTGTCATCTATTAAACCAAACATTAAGAGGTTTGTAAACTAAAAACTAATGATATTCTTCTCAGTAAATGTTTTTGAAAAATATGGTTGTTTTTCATAAAATACATTATTTAAGTTAGTGGGCACAGGTTTTATTACAGTTATTTTTTAAATGTACTAATACCTGAATAAATCTGTCTCAGTTTTATTTTCTAATTTAATAAGTATCAAGATATACAACCATCCTTCCACAAACTAAAGCACTTCAGTATTTTCAATAACATTTAAGAATATGAAAGGGACCTCAGACCATAATGTTTAGAATAGCTAAACAAACGTTAAGGCTTTACATACATCATATTAAAATTTTTATTGTCATTTGTCAAAAACAACTCTCATTATGATCCTACATTTCGTACATTTTACTAAAATAAGAATACAATCCTAATATAACAATTTGTAGCTTTTGGACAACATGACATGAAGTTACATCTCAAAAATCACTGACCTATTTCACAGAAGTGCAGCTACTTGAAATTATTGACATGTGTTGTAAATAGTTTGGTATACAAAATCTAGAATTTATTAAAATAAATTGCCTACTACTAGGTTTTTGAAGATTATAATTAAGAAGTCATTAAACCAGATATTTTTTTCTCAAATAAATCATTTTTATTAAATAATTTACAAGTATTATAAGAGCTAATGTAATATTTTTCCCTAAGATTCTAAGGGAAAATGAACTTCAAACTATAGCATGCTTTAAGGATAAGATGTATGGAAAGTTTGTATGATATTTTTAATCTCTAACATAACCAATTCTAGATGATTAAATTTTAGAAGGAATCATTGGATTCTGTTATTTATATATTCATAATTTTAGAAAATAAGGTGAATAGCATATAAATATCACAAATCATATTTATTACAAATATTTTTATCAAATGGTCTTCAGACAATTGATCTTGAATTTCATAATCTTGTGTTTGTTTTCAAACTTAAATTATGACATTTATCACTAATTTTCTAAAGAGAAAAAAACTTAATATTATGCCTTACATAATTTAGGAAGAGCTCAAGTGATTGGAACTTTCCCATTCAATTTTATTCTAGACTTGTACATACCTAGAGAGCCTACGGAATCAAATATCATGAAAAAGGATAAGGTATGTTCCTGAGAGATTATGGAAGGAAGGGCAGTATAAATGTTTATATTATTTTTGTATTAACATAAGAAATATTGAAGAAAGCTCTTCAAGCTGAAATGAAAGGATGTTAATAACATGGAATCATATGAATGTGTAAACTTACCAGTAAAGGGAAATTTACAGCTAGAGTCAAAACCTCTGATATTGTAATGGGGGGGGTACATAAATCTCTTTTAATTCTAATTTAAAAAAGTTAAACATATGTATTAAAATAACTATAACCATAATTTGTTATTGGATATACAATATAAAAAGATGTAAATTATAACATTAATAACCTAAAATATGTGTCAGGTGTTAGGAGGTAAAACTACAAAGTTTTCATATGCCATTGAAGTCATATTGCTATCAGCTTGAAACTGGATATTAAAACTGTAAGATATTTTAAGTGAGACTCGTAGTAACCATAAAGGAAAAACCTATAATATATATACAAAAGATTAAGAGAAAAGAATCAAAACACACCATTACAAAAAGTCATCAAATCACAGAGAAAAAGAGCAAGGGAAGAAGAAAGGAACAGAGGAACCATAAAACAGAAAATATTTAATAAAATCTAAGTCTTTACCTATCAGTAATTATTTTAAATGTAAATGGATTCAATTCTCAAAACAAATAACATGGAGTGACTGAACAGATAGGAGAAGAAGATCAAATGACATATTGTCTACATGAAAAATCATTTTAGTTTTAAGGACACACATAGGCTGAAAGTAAAAGATAGAAAAAGATATTCAAAGCAAATGGTAATTAAAAGACAGCAGAGGTGGCTATATTTATATGAGACAAATTAGACTTTAAGTCATAAATTGTCACAAGAGACAAAGAAGGTCTTTATATAATTATAAAGGGGTTAATTTGTCAAAAAGATATAACAAATATAACAATTATAAACATTTATGCATCTAACATCAGCATGCCTAAATATATAATGCAAATACTAACAGAACTAAAAGGAGACATAAACAGCAATATAATAATAGTAGGGGACTTTAATAATCCACTCTCAACAATGGATAGATCATCCAGACAGAAAATCAAAAAAGAAAACAGATCTGAACAACACTATAGACCAAATGGACCTAACAGACATATACAAAATGTTTCATCCAGCAGCAGCAAAATACAAATTCTTCTCAGGGGTACACAAAACATTCTCCAGGATGGATCATCTGATAGTCACCAAAATAAGGCTTAAGAAATTTAAGAAGGTTGAAATTATACCAAGCATCTCTTCTGAATACAGTGGTATGAAACTAGAGATCAATACGAGAAGGAAAATTGGAAAATTCACAAATATGTGGAAATTAAACAATATGCTCCTGAATATTCAATAGGTCAAAAAGACATCAAAAGAGAAATAAAAAAAATACATTGAGACAAGTGAAAATGGAAAGACAACATACTAAAACTTTTGGGATGCAGGAAAAGAAGTTCTAAAAGGGACTTTTACAACTATAAACATGTATATGAAGAAAAAACCTCAAACAAATAACCTAACTTTACACCTCAAGAACCTAGAAAAAGAGTCCGAGTGGGGCGAGCAAGCTGAGTGGTTGTGTGGTCACTTCTTGGAAACCGGTAGCGCTTGCAGCATGGCTGACCAACTGACTGAGAGCAGATTGCAGAATTCAAAGAAGCTTTTTCACTATTTGACAAGGATGGTGATGGAACTATAACAACAAAGGAATTGGGAACTGTAATGAGGTCTCTTGGGCAAAATCCCACAGAAGCAGAGTTACAGGACATGATTAATGAAGTAGATGCTGATGGTAATGGCACAATTGCTTCCCGGAATTTCTGACAATGATGGCAAGGAAAATGAAAGACACGGACAGTGAAGAAGAAATTAGAGAAACATTCCGTGTGTTTGATAAGGATGGTAATGGCTATATTAGTGCAGCAGAGCTTCGTCATGTGATGATAAACCTGGGAGAGAAGTTAACAGATGAAGAGGTTGATGAAATGATCAGGGAAGCAGATATTGATGGTGATGGTCAAGTAAACTATGAAGAGTTTGTACAAATGATGACAGCAAAGTGAAGACATTGTACAGAATGTGTTAAATTTCTTGTACAAAATTGTTTATTTGCCTTTTCTTTGTTTGTAACTTATCTGTAAAAGGTTCCCCCCTGCTGTCAAAAAATATGCATGTATAGTAATTAGGACTTCATTCCTCCATGTTTTCTTCCCTTATCTTACTGTCATTGTCCTGAAACCTTATTTTAGAAAATTGATCAAGTAACATGTTGCATGTGGCTTACTCTGGATATATCTAAGCCCTTCTGCACATCTAAACTTAGATGGAGTTGGTCAAATGAGGGAACATCTGGGTTATGCCTTTTTTTAAAGTAGTTTTCTTTAGGAACTGTCAGCATGTTGTTGTTGAAGTATGGAGTTGTAACTCTGCGTGGACTATGGACAGTCAACAATATGTACTTAAAAGTTGCACTATTGCAAAATGGGTGTATTATCCAGGCACTCGTACACTATTTTTTTGTACTGCTGGTCCTATAACCAGAAACATTTTCTTTTATTGTTACTTGCTTTTTAAACTTTGTTTAGCCACTTAAAGAAAATCTGCCTATGGCACAATTTGCCTTAAATCCATTCCAAGTTGTATATTTGTTTTCCAATAAAAAAATTACAATTTACCCACAAAAAAGAACCTAGAAAAAGAAGAACAAAAGAACAATGATTAGCAGAAGAATAAGAATAAAGATTATAGTACAAATAAATGAAATACAGAATAGACAGAAATAGAAAAAATCAATGAAACTAAGAGTTGTTTTTTTGAGGAGATAAACAAAATTCACGAACTGCTGGCTAGACTCATCAATAAAAAAAGGAGAGGATTCAAATAAATAAAATTATAAATGAAATAGCATACATTACAATTGATACAGCAGAAACACAAAGGATGATAAGAGACTATTATAAACAATTATAGGTCAACAACTTGGGCAAACTTAACAAAATGGATAAATCCCTACAGTCATAAAACCCACTAAGACTAAATCATGGAGTAATAGAAAATTTGAACACATCAATAATGACTAAGGACATCGAATCAGTAAACAAAAACCTCCCAAGAAAGAAAAGCCCATGACCACATAGCTTCACTAATGAATTCTACCAAACCTTTAAATAAGGTGGGATGGATGGGGTGGCTGGGTGATAGACCTTGGGGAGGGTATGCACTTTTGTGAGCACTGTGAATTGTGTAAGACTGTTCAATCACAGACCTGTACCTCTGAAACAAATAATACAGTATATGTTTAAAAAATGATGTAATGTATGGGGATTAATATAACATAATAATAATAATAATAGAAGATAGCAGGAAGGGAAGAATGAAGGGGGGGAAATCGGAGGGGGAGACGAACCATGAGAGAATATGGACTCTGAGAAACAAACCGAAGGTTCTAGAGGGGAGGGGTGGGGGGATGGGTTAGCCTGGTGATGGGTATTAAAGAGGGCACGTTCTGCGTGGAGCACTGGGTGTTATGCACAAACAATGAATCACGGAACACTACATCAAAAACTAATGATGTAATGTATGGTGATTAACATAACATAATAAAAAAAAAGAAAAAAAAACTAATGATGTAAGGTATGCTGATTAACATAACATAATAAAATAAAAAAAGAAGTAATACTAATATTTCTCAAACTCTTCCAGAAAACTGACAAGAACATTTCTTTTCTCATTTTATGAGGCCAGCATTACACTGATTAATAATAAAGCCAGATAAGGATAGTATAAGAAAAGAAGAGGCCAATACCCCTTATAACAATAGATTCAAATATATTCTACATACTACCAATGGAATTTTAAAAGTATATTAAAAAGGATCATACCAATATGAGGAACTCTTAATCTCAGGAAACAAACTGAGGGTTGCTGGAGTGGTGGGGGGTGGGAGGGATGGGGTGGCTGGGTGATAGACATTGGGGAGGGTGTGTGCTATGGTGAGCGCTGTGAATTGTGTAAGACTGTTGAATCACAAACCTGTACCTCTGAAACAAATTATACATTATACGTTAAAAGAAGAAGAAGGAGGAGGAGGAGGAGGAGGAGAAGATGATGATGACAGCAGGAGGGGAAGAATGAAGGGGGGATATTGGAGGGAGAGACAAACTATGAGAGACGATGGACTCTGAAAAACAAACTGGGGGTTCCAGAGGGGAGGGGGAAGGGAGGATGGGTTAGCCTGGTGATGGGTATTAAGGAGGGCACGTTCTGCATGGAGCACTGGGTGTTATACACAATGAATAATGGAACACTACATCAAAAACTGATGATGTAATGTATAGTGATTAACATAACATAATAATAATAATAAAAAAAGATCATACCCCATGATCAAGTAGGATCAATTCCTGAGATGTAAAAATGATTCAACATGGGAGAAACAGTAAATACGATACACCATATTAATAAAACGGAGGAGTAAAATCATATGGTCAACTCAGTTGATGAAGAAAAAAAGCATTTGACAAAATTCAAGATCTTTTCATGATAGAACTCAATAAATTATGTATAGAAGGAATGTACCTTAACATAATAAAGACCTTATGTGACAAGCCCACAACTAACATCATACTCAACATCATAATTCATCACCTAACATCAAAAGTGTTCAGCTTTTCTTCTAAGATCAGAAATAAGACAACAATGTCCATTCCTACCACTACTATTCAACATAATATTGGGAGTCCTAGACAAAACAATCAGGCATAAAAAAGAAATAAAAAACATCCAAAATTGGAAAGGAAGAAGTAAAACTGTCTCTCTTTGCAGATGACATGATATGATATATAGAAAATCCTAAAGACTCCACCAAAACGCTGTTAGAATAAACAAATTCAGTAAAATTGCAGGAAACAAAAGAAACATATGAGAATCGGCTACATTTCTATAAATTAAGGATGAACTATCTCAGAAAGAATAAATAAAAAGGGGTACCTGGGTGGCACAGTCAGTTGTGTCTGCCTTCAGTTTAGGTTATGATCCCAAGGTTGTGGTATTGACCCCCGTGTTGGGCTCCCTACTCAGCAGGCAGCCTGCTTCTCCCTCTCCCTCTGCCTCTCTCTCTCTCTCACTCTCTCTCAAATAAATACATAAAATTTAAAAAATAAATAAATAAATTCTATTTACAATATCATGAAAGACAATAAATATATAGGAATAAATTTAAATAATAGATAATGTATTACTGATTATTGAAATAAAATCTTTAAATAAAGTTTAAGATTTTAAATAAATTTAACCAAGGAGATGAAACATCTGTACACTTTTTGGTGTAGTTTTTACAATAAGACATTGATGAAAGAAAGAAATAAGATACAGGGGCACCTGGGTGGCTCAGTTGGTTAAGCGACTGCCTTCAGCTCAGGTCATGATCTCAGGGTCCTGGGATCGAGCCCCGCATCGGGCTCCCTGCTCCGCGGGAAGCCTGCTTCTCCCTCTGACCCTCCCCCTGCTTGTGTTCCCTCTCTCGCTGTCTCTCTCTCTCTCTGTCAATTAAATAAATAAATAAAATCTTTAAAAAAAAAAAGAAATAAGATACAAATAAATGAAAAAATTTCCCATGTCCATGTTTCATAAGAATAAATGTTGTGAAAATGTCCACACTACTCAAGGCCATCTATAGAGTCAATAAAATCCTTATCAAAATTCCAATGGCATTTTTAAGATAAGAAAAAAATTATCCTAAAGTTCATATTACCCACAAAATACCTGAAAGAGCCAAAGCAATCCTGAGAAAGAACAAATCTGGAGGCATCATACTTCCTGATTTCAAATTATGTTACAAAGCTATCATAATCAAAACAGTTTGGTTCTGGAACAAATATAGACAGTGGAACAGTGTCAAAGGAACAGAATTAAAGTCCAAAAACAGACCCATGCACATAGAGTCAACTAATATTTGACAAAGGAGCCAAGAATACTCAAGGGGAGAAAGACAGTCTCTTTGATGTAGGGTGCTAGGAAAACTAAATATCTACATGCCAAAGAATGAAGTTGGTCCCCCATCTTAAACCTCTCACAAAAAATAACTCAAAATGGACTAAAGACTTAAATGTAAGATCTGAAACCATAAAACTCCTATGAGAAAACATATGGAAAAAATCCTTTACATTGATCTTGGCAATAATTTTTAGGATACGACACCAAAGCATAAGCAAAAAGAGTAAAAATAAACAAGTGGGGGATATGACAAACTAAAAACCTTCTGTATATGAAAGGAAACAATCAAAATGAAAAGGTATCCTATGGAACAGGAGAAAATACAAGCTATATATCTGATAAGGATTTAGATTAGATATCATCTCATACCTGTTAGAATGGCTATTATCAAAAGGACAAGAGATAACAAGTGTTGGCAAGGATGTGGAGGAAGAGAACACATAACTCACTGTTGAGGGTAAAGCAAACTGGTACAATACATTTTGGAAGACTATGGATTTTTCTCAAAAATATTAAAAACAGAACTTCCATATGATGCAGTATTCCCACTCCTCAGGATATATCCAAAGGAAATGAAAACACTATCTCAAAGAGATATCTGCATATCAGTTATTGCAGCATTATTTATAATATCTAAGATATGGAAACAATCTAAGTGTCTGTTGAAAAATAAAATGATATATATAAATGGAAAGTTGTTTGGCCATAAAAAATAAGAAAATCTTGCCAATTGTGACAACATAGATGAACATATGAGAATTATAGTAAGTGAAATAAGTCAGAGAAAGACAAATACTATAGAATCTCACTTGTATGTGATACCTAAAAATGTTAAACTCACAGAGTAAAATGGTGGTTGCCAGGTGCTGGGGAGTTGGGGAAAAGGGGAAATGGCCAAAGTGTACAAACCTTCAATTGTAAGATAAATAAGGTTTGGGATCTAATGTATAACTTGATGACTATAGTTGACAATAATGTATTGGACGCTAGAAATTTGCCAAGAGAGTTGATCTCAAATGTTCTCACCACACATACACACAAAAGGTAACTATGTGAGATGATAGATGCATTAATTGACTTTATTGTGATAATCAATTAACAGTATATAAGTATACCAAATCATCACATCATAAACCTTACATTTATACAATTTTATCTGTCAGTTATACTCCAATAAAGCTTGAACAATATAAACCACCCTATTCCATCAGGTATTTCAAGAGATTGAAACAAAATTTTTCATCAATATTTATTGTTTAAAAATTAAATAAATTTCTCTGAAAAACAGCCAGAATATTACTGCAATACTAAATTAATTAATAATTAGAAAACCATGACTGTAATTATACCTTAACACTATATTCTCCTTTACAAAACTATTTGCCTATCATGTGTTATAAAAGAAACATTTTTTCAATGACATAGATGGTATTATAATGAACTTCCAAAAGAGGCATCTTCTTTTTCTTTTAAAAATACCTCATATATATGTACATATATATATATATATATATATATACAGCATTATAGCTACGATTTTAAAATTAAAAAAAAAAAACCTTTATAATCCAAAAAGAATTTTTGTAAATCTCAGAAGACAAGAGGTAATTAAGACAGAGGACCTTTTACAAAGCATCTTCTGCAGAGGTTATAGATGTCAAGGATTAATCCTGCCTAGGGGCATGATGAGCCCCTTTGTGACATCAAGGACAAAGGATTTGCATCCCCCCTGTTGTGGGCGCTACCTCTAAATCTTATTCATCTGTTAAAGGGAACAATTCTTAATGAAAAGATGTGTTTGAAAAATACAAGTTTAAGTTTTTTTAATAGGTTTTTGGAAATTTTCCATCTGATAATTCCTTGACTTAGGAATTTATATTATATTATAATTAGGAATATATGGATATATGATTAGGAATATACATATATAAAATCAGGAATATATATTATATTACATTACATTATATTTTATTATCATTTAGCAGGCCAATTGACTTGCTGCTGCTTAAGGGTTAAGGTTTAGGAGTATTCTCTTTCACTGGTGTGTTGACAACTGCAATGCAAATCAAGATGTATCTCTAATTTAAAAATATAAAAAAAGGAAAAGCCCTCTAAATATGGATAATTGAATAGGTACTGAAAAGCAATTATGCAACACATGGAGGGAATATCTGGGGCTACTTGTGCTGTTCATGATTATTTAAAGTGAAATTGTTAGAGCTGGCTCGCAGGAGAAATTGCTGAAAACTGCAAATGCTGCCTAAAATCCTGTAATAATAATTTTGTAAAAGCATGACTCAAAGAGATGAAGACAACCTTTAGCATTGCAGGTTGACCATTCTACTCTCACTGACCTTGCCATTTCAAAGCTCTTCATTTTAAAATCCAAGACATTGCTTTAATATAAAATGAAATACTTTCAAATATCTCTGGTACAGACACAATCTTTCCTCAGATATTCCTTTATTTTCCAGATATTTCTAGTACTTTAAAAACGATTTCAGTATTACTTGACATTTCACATCTAAATGATTTGTATAAAAAGACAGCCGTGGTCAAAAACATATTCCCAAAATATTCCTCTCTATACCCAAAGAACAACCGAAAGGATAGCCTAGCAAAAGAGAAAAAAAAAAAATAGATAATAATATCTCTACTCCAGTCAAAATCACACACACAAAAATACACACTGGTGACACACCCATGGCAGCAAAGGCCAAATGGGGAGCCCAGAGTTTCCACCTATACTAGACTATAAAGAAACAAATACCACCTTCTCTCCTCCCTGCTGGGTGGTGTCAGAAAAGACCAACTAGAGAGCCAAGGCTCACCACAAGCAGGAACAAGGCCCTCCCTCTCCAGTTCCTGTCCCCACAAACAGAATCTGGAGAGACTATGTGGAAAGCCTAGACTTCTATGCCTATTTGGCAATGGTGAAGAGTCTCTGCCCTTCCCCAGTGAGGTTGTGTCAGAGGAGACTTAGGAAGAGTCAGGTCTTAGAGCATCACCCAGTGGTAAAAATATCACCCCTAAGGTGCAAGCAGATGCTGGGTGAGGAACAGAACATCTATCTCCACCTGGTAGTAACAAAACACCCCATCCCATCCTTTTCCTAACGGGATAGTGTCAAAGGAAGCTAGCTAAAAGAGAAAGTTTAAGCAAGATCCACAGTTCCATAACATAATACGCAGAATGTCCAGGATTCAGTAGAAAATATTCATCACAACAAGAACCAGTACATTGTCAAACTGAATGAAAAACAACCATGCCAACACTGAGATGACAGAGATGTCAGAATTATCTGACAAAGATTTTATTTTATTATTATTATTTTTTTTTAGAGGAGGAAGAAAGGGAAGGGGAGAGGGAGAGAGAGAATCTTAAGCAGGCTCCACACCCAGTGTGGAGCCCAACATGGGGCTTGATCCCATAACAATGAGATCATGAGCTGAGTCAAAATCAATAGATGGGTGCTTAAGTAACTAAGCCACCCACTGCCCCAATCTGACAAAGATTTTAAAGCAGTAACCATAAAAAATGCTCAAATGAGCATATATATATCTATATATAGATAGATATATATATTCCTATATATATCTATATATCTATATATAGAGAGAGATATATAGATATATATATTTGAAACAAATGAAAGTGAAAGAAATAGAAGGCATAAAGAAGGATCTGATGGAAATTTTAGAACTAAAAAAAAAAAAAATATATAGTAAGTGAAATAAAAACTCAGTGCCAGGGCTTAGCAGCAGAATTAAGGGATCAAATGAAAGAATCAGTAAACCATAGTATAGAACAACAGTAATTCCTAAATCTAAAAAAGAGAGAGAATATACTAAGAAGAACAAAAAAAACTAACAGAGCCCAGGGACCTGTGGAATGATAGTACAATATGAACCATTTGTGTTATTGGGAATCTTTGAAGGAGAAGAAAAAAAAAGGGGCTTAAAAAGTACATGGTGATGATGCCAAAAAATTCTCAAATTTGATCAAAAATAAATTTACAGATTCAAGAAGCTAAATCTTGAAACTAGAGACCCCCCAAAATCCACACCAACATACAGATTATCCAAACTTCTGAAAGCTAAAGACGAAGGAAAGAAATGAAAGTAAAGCAGTGAGAGAGAAATGACACCTTACCCATAGGGGAAAAATATTTCAAATGACAATGGATTTATCAGAAACTACAGTGGGCAGAAAGAAGAGATACAAACATTTTAACATGCTAAGAGGAAAAGAAAAAAAAATAAAATTATTAATTCAAAAGCCTGTATCTAATGAAACTATCCTTCAGTAAATAAGGGGAAATAAAGACAGATTCAGAAGAAGGGAAAATCAGACAATTTGTCCCCATAGAAATTCTCTAAAAGAATGGCTAAAGAAAGTTCTCTTAAAAATAAAATAATGAATAAAAAGTTACATTAGCAAGAGAGGAACTTCAGTCAATAATCCCAGGAACATCAAGAAGAAAGAAAAAAAATGACAAGCAAAAATATGAGTAAATACAATAGAATTTTCCTCTCCTTTTCAGGCTTCCAAATCATGCTTGATTGATAAAGTAAAAATTATAATCCACTAATATGATTCTAAACCACTTAGGGGCACCTAGGTGGCTCTGTAGGTTAAGGGTCTGCCTTTGGCTCAGGTTGTGATCCTGGGGTCCTAGGATGGAGCCCCATATTGGCTCCCTGCTCAGTGGGGAGTCTGCTTGTCCCCCCTCCCCCTTCTTGTGTACACTCTCTCTCTCACACACTTGCTCTCCTTCTCTCAAATAAATAAATAAAATATTGAAAAAATAAACCATTTAATATTGTTCTAGAGAAAAATATTTAAGATTGTTACAATAAAAATGACAGAAATTAAGAGGAAGCAGAGAGAGGTAAGGTTTCTATACTTCACTCTAATTGGTAAAATACCAACACAGTGTATTATGAACACTCACAGTTATATAATGTATTACCAACTGCAACCACTAAAAAGTTCTATACAAAAATAATGAGACATTATTGGTAAATCAAAATGGAATTCTAAAATAAAATAAGTAGCTTATGGGAATTGAGGAAGAAGTTAACAAGGAAAAAACAAAGAGAAAAAGCAAAAATTAAGTGAACAGATGTAAGTACTAATGTACTAATTATTACATTAAATGTAAATTGTCTAAATATACCTATTAAAGGACACAGATTAGCAGAGTGAATTAAAAAAAAAACATTATTCAACAGTATGTTGTCTATGAGAAACTCACAGCAATGATAATATGGGCAGTTTGAAAAGAAAAGGATGAAAAAGATACATTATACAAACATTATTCAGAAGAGCTGGAGTGGCTAAATTCATATCAGCTAAAGTAGATTTCAAGGAGAATTACCAGAATGAAAAGGGGAATTATATAATGATAAATGGGGCAGTGAAGCCAAAAGACATTGCAATCTGAAATATGTATACATAAAACAACAGAGATTTAAAATATCTGAAGTTAAAATTGTGAGATTTGAAAAGAGTAAGACAAACCCACAATTATTTTTGGAGATTTCAATATCTTTCTCTCAACAACTGATAGAACAACTAGACAGAATATCAACCAATATATGAAGAAACTCAACAACATCATCAACCAAAGGGATTTCTTTGACATTCATATGACACACGACCCAACAACAAAATATATGTTCTTTTCACGTGTTCACAGAACAGATACCCAATTAAGCTGTATCTTGGATCATAACACAAACTTTACTGAATTTAAAGGCATTGTGATCTTAAAGATAATGTATTTTCTGAAAACAATGGAATCTAATAGAAATCAATAGGAGAAAGAAGATAGAAAAATCTTCAAACATTAGGAAGTAAAATAGCACAATTTAAATAGCCCATGGTTCAAAGATGAATTTCCAAAGGAAAGCTAAAAATACATTGAGTTGAATGAAAAAGAAAATACAACATATCAAAATTTGTGAGACACAGCTAAAACACTGCTGAAAGGGAAATTTATAGCACTAAATACATTTATTAGAAAAAAAGAACAATTGTCAATTATCTGAGCTCCCAACTCAAGAACTTATAAAAAGAACAAAACAAACCTCATGAAGCAAAACAGAAATAATGACAATAAGAGAAGACATGAATGAAAATGAAAATAGAAAAAAGACTGGAAGAAAAGAGCTGACTCTTTGAAAAGATTAATGAAATTGATAAACTTCTAAGAAACTGATAAAAGGGAAAGAATAGATACAAATTACCAAGATCAGGAATGAAAGAGTGTGTCACTACTGTCCCTGAAGGTATCAAAAGAATAAAAAGAGAATACTGTGAGTAACTTAATCATATTATAATATGATATGCTATCACATATAAATATGAAAACCTGGTTAAAATAGACAACCACTATATAATTAATATGATGTGATTATTATATTTATAGGATTATAAACTATTCAGTGTTATAATCATTAAGGACATTAAATCCATCATTTTAAAACTTAAAAAATACATATATATCCTGGCTCCATGGATTCAGTGGGAAATTTTACTAAGCACATAAGAAAGAATTAACATAAAATTTACACAATTTCTATCAGAAAATAGAAGAGCAGATACTTCTCAATTTATTTTATGACTCTAATATTACCCTGATATCAAAATCAGATAAGGACAATAAAAAATGAAAATGAAAACAACTGTTCAATAGTTCCCTAAATATAAATAAACATAATATTTAACAAAATATTAGTAAGTAGAATTAGTAACATATAAAAAGACATATACACAGGACCAAGCAAAACTTATTCTAAACTAGAAAGGTTTGTTTCATATTTGAAAATCAATGTAATCTATAATATTAGCTACAGAAGAATTATATGATCATATGAATTAAGGCAGAAAAAATGAAGCATTTGGCAAAATTTAACCCACATTCATGATTATATCTCTCAGAAAAATAAGAACATATGGGTGACTACCTTAACTTGATAAACAGTATTTACAGAAAACTTATACTTAATGGTGAAAGATTGCTTTCCTCCTAATATATGGAATGCAGTAAGCAGGGTCACTCTCACATTCTTATTCAAGATAGTATTGGACACTCTAACCAGTGCAATACAAAAGACAAGTAAATAAAGTCCTACAGATGGGAAAAGAAGAAATATAACTGTTTTGTTTGTGGATGACACGATTGCTTATGTAGAAAAGTTTAAGAAATTAAAAAAAATCATAGCACCAATAATATTGTGACCTGCAGTCGTTAGCAAAGTTTTAGGATATAAGATAAGCATTCAAAAATCATATTTCTGTGTATTAGCAATGAATATGTAGGTGCTAAAAATAAAAATACACTGTGATTTAATAATCACTAAACAAAAATTGAAATAGTTGTAAATCTAACAAAACATGTACTGAATTTCTATTCTGATAAATACAAAACTGCTGAAGAAGAAAAGTAAGACAGATCTACATAAATGGGGAGATATGCCAATGTCTATGAATAGAAAGACAACATTAAAGATGTAAATTCTCCACAAATTAACAAAATTTCTATCACATCCCAGGAAGATTTGTGGAGATATATACATTACTATTCTAAAATATACGAGTAACACAAGATTTTAGAATAGCTAAACCAGTTTTGACATAGAAGAATAAGCTGGGAGGAATCAGTCTGATTTCAAAAGTTAGTATATAGCTCCATTAACAAAGTCTGAGTGGTATCACTGGGGGGAAAGAACAATAAATCAATGAACCATGACAGAGAACCCCCCCAGAAATAGAGCTACACAAACATGCCAAACTGATTTTCTGACAAAGGTGAAAGGCAACTAAATAGAGAAAAGATAGACTTTTCAACAATGGTGCTGTGGCAAGTGGACATCCATAGGCTACAAACATAAATGAATTAACTTTTTTTTAATCAACATATAATGTAGTATTTGTTTCAGGGGTACAGGTCTGTGATTCATCAGTCTTACACAATACACATTGTGTAACACATACCCTCCCCGATGTCCATCATCCAGCCACCCCATCCCTCCCACTACCCTCCACTCCTGCAACCCCCAGTTTGTTTCTGAGATTAAGAGTCTCTTATGGTTTGTCTCCCTCTCTGGTTTCATCTTGTTTCATTTTTCCTCTCTTCCTCTATGATCCTCTGCCTCATTTCTCAAATTCCACATAACAGTGAGATATGATAATTGTCTTTCTCTGATTGACTTATTTCGCTTAGCATAATACCCTCTAGTTCCATCCACGTCATTGCAAATGGCAAGATTTCATTTTTCTGATGGCTGCATAATGTTCCATTGTGTGTGTGTGTGTGTGTGTGTGTGTGTGTATACCGCATCTTCTTTATCCATTCATCTGTGGATGGACAGCTGGACTCTTTCCATAGTTTGGCTATTGTGGACATTGCTGCTATAAACATTGGGGTGCAGGTACCCCTTCAGAGTACTACATTTGTATCTTTGGGGTAAATACCCAGTAGTGCAATTGCTAGGTCACAAAGGTAGCTGTATTTTCAACTTTTTGAGGAACCTCCATACTGTTTTCCAGAGTGGCTGCCCTAGCTTGCATTTCCACTAACAGTGTAGGAAGGTTCTCCAAACCCACAGCAAATATCATTCTCAATTGGGAAAAACTGAGAGCTTTTCCCCTAAGGTCAGGAACATGGCAGAGATGTCCACTATCACCACTGCTGTTCAGCATAGTACTAGAAGTCCTAGCTTCAGCAATTAGACAATAAAAAGGAATAAAAGGCATCTGAATCAGCAAAGAAGTCAAACTCTCATTCTTTGCAGATGATATGATATTTTATGTGGAAAACCCAAAAGACTCCATCCCAAAACTGTTAGAACTCATACAGGAATTCAGTAAAGTGGCAGGATATAAAATCAATGCACAGAAATCAGTTGCATTTCTATATACCAACGAGACAGAAGAAAGAGAAATTAAGGAGTTGACCCCATTTATAATTGCACCCAAAACCATAAGATACCTAGGAATAAATTTAACCAAAGAGGCAAAGGATCTGTACTCAGAAAACTATAGAATACTCATGAAAGAAATTGAGGAAGACATAAAGAAATGGAAAAACATTCCATGCTCATGGATTGGAAGAATAAATATTGTGAAAATGTCTATGATACCTAGAGCAATCTACACATTTAATGCAATCCTTATCAAAATATCATCAACTTTTTTCACAGAAATGGAAAAAATAATCCTAGCATTTGTATGGAACCAGAAAAGACCCCAAATAGCCAGAAGAATGTTGAAAAAGAAAACCAAAGTTAGTGGCATCACAATTCTGGACTTCAAACGCTATTAACAAAGCTGTAATCATCAAGAAAGTAGGGTACTGGCACAACAACAGACACATAAGATCAATGGAACAGAATAGAGAACTCAGAAATGGACCCTCAACTCTATGGTCAACTAATCTTCAACAAAGCAGGAAAGAATAACCAATGGAAAAAATGCCAGTTTCTTCAACAAATGGTGTTGGGAAAATTGGACAGCCACGTGCAGAAGAATGAAACTGGACCATTTCCTTACACCACACACAAAAATAGACTCAGAATGGATGAAAGACCTAAATGTGAGACAGGAGTCCATCAAAATCATTGAGGAAAACACAGGCAGCAACCTCTTCGACCTTAGCTGCAGCAACTTCTTCCTAGACACATCACCAAAGGCAAGGGAAGAAAGGGCAAAAATGAACTATTGGGACTTCAAGATAAAAGCTTTTGCACAGCAAAGGAACAGTCAACAAAACAAAAAGACAACTGACAGAATGGGAGAAGATTGTTGTAAATGACATATCAGATAAAGAGCTAGTATCCAAAATCTATAAAGAACTTAACAAACTCAACACCCAAGGAACAAATAATCCAATCAAGAAATGGGCAGAAGACATGAACAGACATTTCTGCAAAGACGACATGCAAATGACCAACAGACGCATGAAAAAGTGCTCAACATCACTCAGCATCAGGGAAATGAAAATCAAAATCACAATCAGATATCATCTCACACCAGTCAAAATGAATTAACTTTTAAAAAGTGGCCTAGGGCACCTAGGTGGCTCAGTCAGTTAAGCCTCTGCCTTCAGCTCAGGTCATGACCCTAGGGTACTGGGATTGAGCCCCACACAGGGCTCCCCGCTCAGTGGAAAGTCTGCTTCTTCCTCTCCCTCTGTACCCCCTCCCTCATTCATGTTTGCTCGCATGCTCTCTCTTTTCTTTCTCTTGCTCTCGCTCTCCTATCACAAATAAATAAATAAACAAATAAATAAATAAATCTTAAAAAAAAAACTGGCCTATGTCTCACACCTTATACAAAACTAACACAAAATGGATCTTGAACTTAAATGTAAAATGCCAAACAACAGAAGTTTAGATAAAGTCATAGGAATCTTCACAATATGAGACTAGAAAATGAGTTCTCAAATTTGACAACAAACAATCCATAAAGGAAAATTAATAAATTGGACTTCACCAAAAGATGTGAAAATTCTGTTAAGAGGATAAAAAGATACCCAGGGAAATATTTGTAGAAATATTCATGTGCCACATATCCAACAAAGGACTAAGTGTATAGCATATATAAAGAACTCTTAAACTCACCAGCATAGAAACAATCTAATTAGAAAATAAACAAAACACATGAACAGACATTTCTCTGGAGAGGATATTCAAATAGTGAATGTTGAACAAAGGAGAGATGATCAACATCATTAGCCATGATGCAAATTAAAACCACAATAAGATATCACTTCACACCTATTTAGAAAAGCTACAGGCAACAAACACCAAATGCTGGTGGGAATGAGGAAGAAATAGATCACTCGCACATTATAAATGGGAATGTAAAATGGTCAAGTCGCTGTGGAAAAAAGTTTGTTTTTCAACATGTGATTATCATACAACCCAGCATTTGCACTCTTAGGTATTTATCCCAGAGAAATAAAAGCTTATCTTCCCATACGAATCTGTATTTTAATGTTTATAACAGCTTTATTCACAACAGCGAAAAGTAGAAACAACTCAGATCTCTTTCAATGGATAACTGGTTAAACAAACCGTGATATATCCATACCACTTAATACTATTCATCAATAAAAAAAAAGCCCACTATTGATACATACAATAACTTGGATAAACCACCAGAGAATTATGCCAAGTTAAAAAAAAATCCAATCCCAAAGGTTACTTACCATATGATTCCATTTATATGCCTGAGGTGATAAAATTGTTGAAATGAAGAAAAGATCAGGGGTTAATAGGGGTATAGAAATATGCACAGTTATAAAAGTGCAACACAATGATCCTGGTCTTGATGGAAATGTTCAGCAACATGATTGTATCAATGTCAATATCCTAGTGAGATATTTATAAAATTGAAAGATGCTACAGTTGTAGGGGACTGGATAGAGGATACAGGAATTATTTCTTTTAACTGCCTGAGAATCTACAATTATCTCAAAATAAAAAGTTTGTTTTTAAAGTCCTTACCAAAACATCAGCACTTATTTCATCTTACTGAGTCTTCATGATTCTAATTTTACAATATGTTTACCTCAACAAAATTCCAATCTAATCCATCAGTTGTCATAGAATTTTTAGTTTTTAAATGTATATATACCAATTAAAATTTGATTTAAGATAAGATGCATAGAACTTAATTGCATATATTATTGAAGTTTTACAAAATTTATTCTTATGTAACTACCACTCTAATCAAGATATTTCTCTCATTCTCACAATTTCTTTATGTCATTTAATATATATAAAACAAAATATGAATTTCCATTTTTTTGGTATACCTTAGATTTAGTGCACTTAACTCCTAAATCTAGATATGATTGAGACTGATCAATTCATCTTAAGTGTCAACTAGGTCCTATGATGGATACATGAAACTTTGAAAGCTTAAGTAACCCAGTAAGTGAAAGATACCGTCGGGAACCAGTCCACAGATTTATCTTAATCTCTTTCATATTTTTTAGCATGTCTACTACTTGCATTGATGTTTGGATTCGGATTTATTTTTCTAATGCAATTTATATATTAAGAAATTACATGTTTATCATTTTTGTGAGATCTCTATGCAATCAATAAAGACAGGAATGTTTACTTTCTAATTGTTTTTTCATAAGTTTAAGTTCTTCTGGGATGTAAACTTTGATATAAATATATAAATAATAATGTTACACCGTTGAAAATGATTAGCTGTATCTATTCTTATATGGCGAACACTAATATTTATTCTTCATCATGTGGTAAATACTCTTCCCAGTTATAATAATCATGGTATTGCCTAGTTAAGCTATAAACTCTACTTATATTCCTTTACCCTAATTTGAGACACAGTTCAAGTAAATCAGGTGAAACAAACATAATGTATAGTTTAGAAATATTCCAATCTCAACTTGGATAGTAAATTATAAAACAGGAATTATTCTAACAATAGTATATAGGTTTTGATATCCAGACATACTATCTCTAAAAATTATTTCTGAACCAATAGAGTACAATTAGTACAGTTTCCACATATGTAGTTTTATTAATTATATGAGCATTCTAAATTATTAGTGGTGGTGATTAATACAATATTCAGGAAGTATGTTTTCTATAACAATGATAAGTTAACTTAGAAATGCAGTTCACCATTCTATAAAATGCTTTATAGAATGTTTACTTTATACATGAATCTGGTATTAATGTATAAGAATTTAAGGAATCCTTTATATAAGATTTTCATTAGATATAATATGAGGTAAAGGAAAGCTCCATTTTTTTCATTTGCATTGTGCTGACTCAGGCAGCATTCTTTTTTCCTAAAGATTTTATTTATTTAATAGAGAGAGAGAGAGAGCACGCAGAAGTGCATGAGCAGAGGGAGAAGCAGGCTCTCTGAGGATGCAGGGCTCGAACCCAGGACCCTGGGATCACGACTGGAGCTGAAGGCAGATGCTTAACCATCTGAGCTCCCCTAGGCTCCCCTGACTCAGGCAGCATTTGATTCAGCCTACACCTTATTATAAAATAAAGGATCAGACCATATTTTTTTTTGAAAACCAACACAAATATGAACCATTACACTATTCTTTTCCCCAAAGCATAAAGAGAACAATATTTTAAAATTAACAAGATCAGAGCAATTCAGTCTTCATATGCGTTACCCCAAGTGAACTATAATTTTATGTTAGTTTCAAAGTAGTTTGTACCAAAAGATTAAGAAATTTTCATGCAAAAGCTTTAGATCTTTGAAAGTAATGGAATTAAAGATAAAAACAGAAAAGATACATAATACATTGCAGCAATTTTTCAAGAAATATTCCACATTTTCCGGAAAATACAAGAAGCTTATAAGAAGTGAATTCTCTTTAGGATATTAGAATATTAATCTTACACAATAGGCCAAATAGGTCATGAAGGACTCTAGACCCATGCTCTCTCAGCCCAGGATCATGAAGCAACAACTGAGGCTAAGATATTTAAGTGACTTATTTTAGTTCAACAGCTAACAGTTGCAGAATCCATTAGTCAAATCAAGATTCTCTGTTTCTAAAATAACTAGGCTTTCCATGATGCTTCATGAATATTTGTTTGGAGTTTATATGATCAAAAATACAAATAATGAGTCATTTTGGGTAAAATGGGTAAAAAGGAAATTTAATATTTCAAACATCTAATTAAGTCCCAGATATAATTTATTAAAATATAAAGTTAATTATTTGAGAGAAAAGTAACCTAATAATAATGAAATAATGAAATAAGTTGATTTTTCTAACTACATCATGGAAAAGCAAACAACATTACAACTCATGGGATGTGCTTTAAACTTTCCATAACCTAAACATATTCACGCATTCATTTTCTCACACACATGACCCACAATGAAAGATGTTACAACATCCAAAGGGATTAATTAAAGGAGGGCAATCTTTGGTAGTGTAGCAACAAAAAAAAAAACTAGTTGGTGGAGTTAAAAACTCCATCAGGCTTTATCTTGGCAGTGTTTTGAAGTGTATGTCATCAAAGACTTTGCACTATTTCATAATCATTGACAGCCATCTCTTTGGGAATCATAATTGACAAGGCCCATCGTGCAAGGCCATGTTAGCAAAAATTAATCATTTTACATAAATAGAAATGCACTTGTACATATTTGCACCATTTCAAGATCAAAAGCACTTACATGTTCATAGAAGTAAATTTTCTTTTTGATGTTAGAATAGTTGCAAATGGGTGAGGAAAAAAAATTGTAAAAAGGGGGAACCTACAAATAACAATAATTTACATTCCAAATTAAAGTTAAAATCTCTCTGGAACTAGTAGCAGTTACAACAGTAGACAAGAGATGGACTATAGATGCTAAGAAGATGTCAATAAGGAAAGCACAAGAATCCAGATGCTCTTGTTACTAAAAAACAGAGTAAGGGTCCACCATCTGCAGTATTCTGCTGCTAAGTACATCTTGTATATGGCCACTGGTACTGGTTAAAATGAGGAGCCATACTAAGAAAGCATCAGAAAGGACCGCATGGCAGACACTTTTCTGATACCAAGAGACCAGTTTAACTACAATTATCTTACAAGGTGCCAATTTCCGCTGGAGTAAAACTGTCACACTGGATCTCATGCATCAGTTAGTAGATTCAAGCTACCTTTTAATTTCTGTATAATCTATCTAAAAAGACTAAACCATGAGTCCTGGCTTTGTAAAACAGAGTAGAAATGTAATAAATAGGACAGTGATATTATCTTTGTCCATGGGAATTGTTGGGTCTAATAAAAGTAAGAAAGACCAAAACAAATTTGGAAAAGTCTAACTCCATGATTATATCCAGGCACATAGGCTATTTATATGAATGAGGTAGTAATGATAACAACAATTACAACAACAGTAATTAAAATTTTCACAGCTCATAGGTGTTATTAGAATTTTTTCTTAGTATCTTTGATGGTGAGAGACATGGTGTCACATATGCTTATCATCTTTCTTATGATCTTTCTGGATGCTACCTTGTTCATCCACTGCCACTCTTGGCCACTGCTTTTCCACCAGGCCCTGAATTGGCCCCTTAGGATTTTGGTCTCCCCCAACCTTGGATATGACTCCATGATCTCACTTGATGAAGTGGCAGATACTACAGTATCCTCTAGTGTTCTACCACCATCCTACCAGTCTGTTTAGCCTCCATCTCTTCCCCATACTACTATATACCCATTTGATATGTAAGCTCACACAGCTGAACCCCATACTTATTGATGAGAATATCCCTTCCTGCTTAGTGTACACCAGAACAAAAAGGTTTATCTGAGTATAAACATTAATGACAATGACCACTTGCATTTTATTTAAGGTTGATTTTATTTGCCATGCAAACACACATGCATTATATCCCAGACTAACAGATACAAGTGAGTGGACGTATTCCTTGATGCCTCCTCAGTTTATCAGAGTGCAAAATAAGTCCTGTCAACAGCTCCATGCTGCCCAAACAGAGTAGGAGAATTCTAGGGAAGAAGACTCCTGTATAAAGAATCTTACTGACTATTCTATTAAACAACAATCAAGGATCTGCTTACAACCAGTTAAGCAAGTCCACATTAGACTACAGTAAGGAGCTTCTTTGTTCTTTTGCTACTACATGTTGAGTAATTCTTGGTTGCTATCACGTTCACCTTCACTGCTCTTTTTATAACTACTTCTACTTCTGATAATCTGATACTTCTATCATATGACATGAAGGACATCTTTTCATATTAGAAAGATTTTATCATTCATTTGATGTCATTTCTAGATAAGGATAAAATAACTTACAGGTCCTTTTGTCAAAATATCAACTTCTGAAGGAAGGGAGAGAAAAAAACCACTCATAATAACCCATGAGGTTTATAGATTTAGGACAATATCACACTCAATTATAGACATTTTGTTATGGGTTAAATTGTATCCTCTAAAATAGATGTTGAGGTTCTAAATTCCAATACCTTATTTGGACCTTACTTGGAAATAGGGGCTTCGCAGATGATCAAGTCAAGATAAGGTCATTATAGTTGTCCCAAATCAATATCACTGGTATCTTTATAAAAGGGGAAATTTGGAACAAAGACAGGTGTGTATAGAGGGAAGAGAGAACATCATTACAAAGAACTCTAGAAGCTTGGAATAACATGGAACAGACTATCCCAAGGCCTCAGAAGGGAACAATCCTTAAGAAGAAGGAGGACAAGGAAGGGGAAAGGGGAGGGATGGGGAGAAAACAATCTTGCTGATATCATGATTTCAGACTGGTAGCCTCCAAAATTGTGAGACAATGAATTTCTCTTGGTTAAGCTATGTTCTCCATGGTACATTCTTACAACAGTCCCAGTAAACTCAAATTCTATTTGCTTGCTACATTCCATCCTTCCATACATAGCCACAGATGAGAACCCCTCTCTGAAAGTATTCACCCTAAGAAGCTTTTGTTAAATAAGTCTTTATTAAAATATTTTGAGAGTTTACAGTATCAATTAATTAACATATAAAATATAAACTAATAATCTTTAATATCTTTCCTAATTTAGTGTTACAATGGCAGAATATTCTGGCATTTGTGAAATCTATAGAACAAAATTATGCCAGATTTTTATTCAGTACTGTTCCCAGGAATGGGGGTTTCATTCAAGATGATATTTCTTGAATTTGTTATTTATACAGATATATTCCTAGAACAGACAATAAACCATTAAGTAGCCAACATCTAAGATTCCCTTTGCTTTATTTTAGAACATTAATAGACTTTTTGTAAGTTGCTATTTCATTGACAGCTAAAAATATATCCATAAAATATCACATGACATGTAGAAAAAAATGATTTCAGGAATAATCTCCTGGTTAGACTCCCAGAAAGACTCCCAGTTACTAAATTAAAAGCTGATATTATTCTTAGTGTGTCAGACTCTTTTGAGTTTGGGCAGTTAAGGTAAACTCCCCAGGACTCAGTTCCTCCTGCAGAGACTCAGAAAATAATTTTGATATGTATTTAACAGTAAAGATCAGAATCTGTACCTGTAATGAAATACTACTGAATTCCCCTTGAATTGCTTGACCTCATCAGAGTAAAGAGAACAAAAGTTTATAATATTATATACAAAAGTGAACAATGTAATGTGGACAATGTAATGTGGGTAATATCACATATTATATAATGGTGTATATATAACTAATATAATGTAACATAATGTAATGTAATATATTAGTCCAGGACTCTTTTGGAGTAAAAAGAAAAAAAAACTGAAAATGTGAAAAATAAAACTACATATTTAACATGAGCAACAATGAAGCAGAAAGGACACCATAATCTGGCAATCACTGGGGACAACGGTTCCATTGCAAGTGCACAGTAAGGTCATGGTTATATCATAAAGCCAAGATGCACAGAGCCTGAATCCCCCAATAAGGATCTTTACTAACAACCTAAAGCTCTGTCAGTGAGAGTGGTTCAGTTCACAAGCAATCATCATGATCATCTCTACAAAGGCATTCACAGTGATTCCTTAGCATGCAAGTATGTGGGCTATGCTTGTTTAATTTCAATCTCCACAAGGGAATTAAAAAAAAAAGAAATGTAGAAATAGGATTTATAGTTGGCATAACCTAAAATAAAGAGTCAGAAGGGTAATGAGCAGTATTGAATTAACTGAAAGCATAGTAGAAAATGTCTGTGTGGAAATACAGTCATCTGCCTTATCAGTAGTGTCTCAGTATCATTGGTAGTAATTTGAAAGCAGCTATAATTTTAGTTAAATGTATCATCAGGAAATCACAACCTTCAGTAACCACTGCTACTTTATAGAATCAGAACAGTTCTTTCATATGTGAGGAAGTGTGCCAGTCAGTAGAACCATACCGCAGTGACCACTGAGATTTTAAATTAACCTATTTTAAGATTCTCAGAAAGTTTAAACCTCTCATTTCTGTCATTACAATGGATTTCTGTGCCATTGCTACAGGGCAAAATCATTTGGAGGAGAGCTATGAAGTGCACACTAAGGACAGAATTACCTGGGCTCCAGCTCTAGTTTTCCTGATAGGTGTATTCTTTTCAAGGATACTACAAAAGTGATGTTTCAAATCCCTCTAGCAGCATCCACTGGAATCATCTGGGGCAGGCAGAATATGGTAGTTTTATGAATATTCATAGCAGCACATGGCCCATTATGATTCAGTGTGCTGTGCGAAATACAGCTGCTTTGCTCCAAGCCCACCAGGAGAGCAGAGGGTACTTGTTTTAAGTGGTCTCCAAGGTCAAAAACTAGTTAGCAATTTCATAGTTAGAAAATTACCCATCTCGCTATACATGTTAAAAGCAGAGTATCTTTTAAAGCATTCAGGGATCTATAAACCAGCTTTTCTCTTTGCTACTAAAAGTGAACTATTTGAAGACTGATGAAAACAAAAATAGAATCCATAGGAAATTTAGCTCCCTTCATGTCTTTATTTTTTCTGTCCTATGTTTATTTTTGGTGAATATATATATGAAGACAGGTTCAGTGATTTTAGACTAGAAAAGATGCAATCTGTTAGGAATCTATTGTTAACAGTGAAATTCAATCATGTGTCAGAGTTACAGTGTGACCTAGTAGAAATATTAAACTAGGATGTTTTTGCTTATATTTGAGAAAGTTACTCTTTTCCTTTCACTATGAGATTAAAAAAAGTACCCACAGCTAAATTTTCAAAAGACACAGGATCAACAGAATGAGGAACCACAAAATGGGAAGAAATGTTTGTAAAAGACATATCTGATAAAGGACTGTTATCCAAGATATATAAATAATCTTAAACAAACAACCTAATTTTAAAAAATGGGAGAAAGATCTGAACAGACACCTCATCAAAGAAAATATACAGATGACAAATAAGCACATAAAAAGCTATTCAAAATCATATGTCATTAGGGAATTGCAAAAATAAACAACGAGATACTACCACGTGCCTATCTATTAGAATGATCAAAATCCAAAACACTGACAACATGAAATGCTGGAGAGGTTATGGAACAGCAAGAACTACCATTCCTTGCTGGTAGAAATGCAAAATGGTACAGCCCCTTTGGAAAACAGTTTGGCAGTGTCTTACAAAACTAAACATATTCTTACCATACAATCCAGCAATCGTACTCCTTGATATATACCCAAATGAAATGAAAACTTACATCCACACAAAAACCTGTTCATGGTTGTTTATAGAAGCTTTATTCATAATTGCCAAAACTTGGAAGCTACCAGGATGTCCTTAAGTAGGTGAATGGATAAATAAACTATCGTACATCCAGACAAGGAATATATTCAGATTTTTTTAAAGAAGCTAAAGCCATGAAAAGACATGGAAGAAACTTTTACTAAGTGAAATAAGATAATTTAAAAAGACTATAAACTGTATGATTCCAACTGTATGACATTCTGGTAAAGGCAAAACTATGGAGACAGTAAAAAAAAAAAAAAATGGTTGCCATGCATTGAGGGCAGAGAGGATGAATAGGTGATTCACAGAGGATTTTTAGGGTAGTGAAACTATTCTGCATGATACTACAATGGTAGATAGATGTCACACTATAGACACATAATGTACACTATAGACTCTGGGTGGTAATAGTTGAGTCAATGTAGGTTCATCTACAGTAGCAAATGTATAATGTTAGTATGAATGTCATTAGTGGGGTGTGGGAACTCTCCATACTTCCTGTCCAATTTTTCTATGAACCTAAAACTGCTCTAAAAATTAAATGTTATTAGAAGAGAAAAGGAAACAGGAAGCATGAAACTACCTGTATACCTGAATATTTATATTTTATAAGTAGTTTTTCCCTTTAGAAAGGGTTTGTAAAAATGAAACCATACAAGTACTAGGAGAAAAAAATGAGAGAATTCTTCACTGAATTTGTAAGAAAAATCTTCCTAAGAACAATTCAAATAAAGATGCAATAAAAGACTGATATATCTGACAACATAATTTTTGAAATGCATGCCTGAAAACACTATAAGCAAAATCAAAAAGCAACTGAAAAACAGGGGAAAAATGTGTGTAACATATACCATGGTTGAAGGACTAAAATCCCCATTATATATGGAATTCCTAAAAATTAAAGAACAGAGTAATAAATCCTAGATAGAAAAAAATGGCCAAAATATATTAACAGACAATTAATAAATAATATTTTATCCTCAAACAGGTAAAAAGTTATAATCTAATCAGAATTAGGAAATAGAATTTAAAACAACACTAAAATACCATTTCTCTTCTAGCAGATAGGCAAAAATGAAAAGTGGGGTGTTAGTGAGTCTAAGGGAATAGACTGTCTGTCTTATATATTGCTGGTGGAAATAATCATTAGCCTAAAAGTTTTGGAAGGAAATTTGTCAATACCTATTAAAATGTATATATACGATTTTGCTTTCTGACCAGGAATTCCATTTCTAGGACTCTACCCTAAAGGTATACCTCCAACAACATGAATATTATATATGGAAGATTATTTGTGTATTGTTTGTAATTGAACAATTTTGAAAACAACCTAAATTTCCATATTTAGGAGAGTGGCTGAATAAATTATGGCACATCCACACAATGCAGTGCTCAGTACCGTAAACAAGAATGATAAATTCTGTGTATTAACCTGGAGTGACTTATAGGACACACTATTAAGTGGAAAAAGCAAAATGTGCAAGTTTTTATAGCATGCCACTTTTCATGTAAGAAAGAAGAGAATCACATATTTTCTAATTCCATTTTTATGAAGTGTCCAAATTAGTCAAATTTATAAAGATACGAGGTAGATTACTAGATGTCTACAACTAAGGTGGAAAGGGTGAGGTGTGATGGGTAATGGGTCCAAGAGGATATTTTAGAGTGAAGAAAATGTTCTACTGTTAGATAATGAGGATGCCTGCACATCTCTACAAATGCACTAAAATCCACTGAATTGTACAATTTGCAGAGGTAAGCTTCATGACATATAATTATGTACTAATGAAGCCATTCAATTTTTTGTGATTCACAATGGATGTTGTATGTAAGTGATGAATCACTGAATCCTACCCCTGAAACTAATATAACACTGTATGTTAACTAATTGGAATTTAAATAAAAATTTGGAAGAAAAAAAAGACACAATTAAATGTTACATGGGATGCTGATTTATATCCTGGAACAGAAAAAGATCTTAGTGAAAAATGTGGTAAAGTTTAAATAGTAGCATTTATTACGTTTAGTTAATAGCATTATATAAACATTAATTTCTTAATTCAGATAAATACAGCAATGCTTATGTAAATTGTTACCATTAGGAGGAGCTGGGCAAAGGGTACACATGGACTCTTCTTCCTAGTTATGCAACTTTTCTGTAAGTCTAAAATTATCTCCATGTAATATATTAAAAATCATGAGATACTTTTTAATCAACATTTAAAATTTGGAAATTGAGGGCACCTGGATGGCTCAGTCGGTTAAGCATCTGCCTTCAGCTCAGGTCATGATCCCAGGGTCCTGGGATGGAGCCCCACATCTGGCTCCCTGCTCAGTGGGGAGCCTGCTTCTCCCTCTCCCTCTACCCCTCACTCCAGCTCCTATTCTCTCTCTGTCAAATAAATAAATAAATAAAATCTTTAAAAAAATAAATAAAATTTGGAAATTGAACAAGAAAATGTAATGCAAATTGCCTAAGGCCACACAGTGGTACAGGCATAATTCAAAACCTAGAAGCCTGAATTGTGAAAGTATGTACTAAAACATACAATGTTTAGAATATTATAGGCTGTCAATCAACATAAGAGAATTCAGAAATTTTAAAAAATCTGAACTAAACAAACATTTTGTATTAGCTACAGAATGGTTGTCAGTAGGTGTTAGTACTCACTGAGAGTGGGTAGAAATCAGGATAAGGGGCAGCAGAGGGGTTGCCCCCAAATTACTGGGATTACTGACATTTAGTGGGAGGGGGCCAAGGATGCTAATAGTTCTGCAGCTTGTAGGAAGGTTTTGTACAGTAACAACTGACATTTCTAAAAACCAATAGTACACCCACTGGAAAACACTAAGGGGAACAGAAGACCTTCTAAATCTGAGGGAATAGATTTTCTCACTACTTGGTCTTGTTAATTAGATTTGGAAAGATAAAATCATGCAATGTTTCAAAAGGTACAACAAGCAGAGTGCTGACATCTTGCATAACTTTAGGGCTAGAGGTCAGAAGCTCAAGTTCAGAATGCATGGTTCTTATTCAATTCAGAAACATGTTTCAAAACAGCATTGTTAATTATTTTAATTATTATTTAATACATTAGTAAAATGATAAGCAACACTTTTATTCAGTCCATATCCTCTCTGAAAATCAGAGGCTTCTATGAGTCAGATATCCAATGTAAAGTTTGATTAATCTCAATATATTTCCCAGGAGAAAATGTTACTTTTGTTCTTCATTATTTAGCATATTGAAAAACCAACATATTACCCTACTAACAGATGAGAAAAGGGACTTACAGTGGATTGGTGGATTGGAATGGTATCTTTATGCAATAAGGTCCCCTTGACAGGCATTCTGGCTGTGGGATTGACTTGTCAGCTCCCATTAACAGTAGTTCCCATATTCCTTGTAGATGATTCTTTCAATGGTGATAACTTGTCTTGGCAGCTGTACTCAACAGCTAGTCCCATAGGATATATCTCCTCTAATTCTAATGGCTTTCATTCAGAGCAACTCCAAGTTTTAGCATTTTGTCCTTTCTAGAAGGAATATAGCTTTTTCCAGCTCATGCTTGTGGCAGCATTTGTAATATCCCCAGTGACTCTCACCAGCTTACATGTATCTAATTCTTTTCATAGCTAGCTCTTGCTACTCATAGTGTAGATCATAAAGCCTGTTGGAAATGCAGACTCTCAGGCCCTGCCCAGACCTACTAAATCCCCAGGCCCTGGGGATTTGAACAAGGTCCCCAGATGATTCATTTACCATTAAAGTCAAAGATGCACTGACTTAGATGAGTCAGCGTGGCAGTTTCAGCACCATATTTAAAGGCCAGTTGACACCAGGGTCCCTGAGGAATTTTCCAGTAAGAGCTTCCTTCAGAACTCTTCCATAAGCCCATACATTAAGGGATTTAGAGTTGCAAGATTCAATGTAACATTCTAATAAAATAGCCCATATACATCTTTATAAAATTTACTTGTTGAGCTTTTTAAAAAATATTTATGATTTTACTTCTTGTGAAAATTTCCACTAGAAAATAATAATAATAATAATAATAAGGTCTTTTAGGGTCAGTACATTGGAATTATTGACATAGATGACATAGCATATGCCTGTGCAACTATCTTCAATGAGAACCTTCTATGTGTCTTCTTCTTGGAAATGTTTTGACACTGAAAGAGCATGTGGAAAAGATTTTTCTAATGTTTACATCACAGAATTATTAATCATTTCATTTATATAATAAATTTGTTTCCAGTTAGCTGCAATTTTATTAATTTTTTAAAAATATATTTCCATATTATCCAGAACAATTTTCTCCTTTCTCAAAGACATAGTTTAAAGCTTTAACACTGTGACACTCATTTGAATTCTATCCGATTAGAATAATGCTTAGCACATGATCTCAAGAAATTTACAGATCTGCGAAGAAGACACAAATGTAAATAAGTAGCTAAACTAACCAGAAAAAAAATATAGAGAGGTACAAGCAGAGTGGATCACATAGGCGACTGCGCATTTATAAAATTTCCATGTGCTTTTAATAAGAGCATGTTACATAATATTCTAAAAATATTTTAAATACACTTTAATAAAAATGACATCCCCTTAAGTCAGATTCTATTGATGCAGTTACTTTTGGAGTGAAAATGGAGCACATCCTGAAGGGATATAATTCCTTTTTCTGGAAAATGGAAAACATACTTAATTATTAGTTTGAATTAAATGAAATATTAGGTCAAAAATAATCTAATATTGGCCACTTTATCTAGGTCAAGTTAATTTATTAATGCTAATTTAAAATCTATGGGGAAAAAACCAGCTGGACTTATTTACATTTAATTCACAACGAATGTCCACTTTACTTTTTTTCCCAAGGGGTGGCACAGCACACAAGAGTTTTGGCTTCAGGCAGACCTGTATAATTATCCTTTATCATTTTCTAGCCATGTTACATTGCATAAATTTCATATTTCTTTGTTTCAGTTTATCTGTACAGTAAAGATAGTATGCTGTATATTTCACAAGATTATAGAAATCATATGAAGCATTTTATGTAAAGTTTTTAGCCTAGAACTTGAGCGTAGTAGATGCCTAGTACATGGTAGTAGAAGCTGCCATGCTACTCGTTACTGGTGGTCGTCTTTACTAGGTCATAAGCATCAGTAGTAATCTGCATCATTTACCAGATCCTTCAAATAATTCAAACAAAATGGCACTAACATCACCATCCTTGTCTTTAAAACATAAAGCATACAGAAGTCAACTTTCATGATGTACTTAATTTTAGGTTATTTTATATATCTTGCCTCAATAATAAGTAGATGTAACCTTTCAAAATTGTTATGTACTTTTAAACTTTTTTATTCAATGTAACTTCCTAAAATGGCTGATAATTATTCTCGTACATGTCTGCCCTCACCACCTAAATTGTGAACAAAGGCCAGTGCCTCATCTAACACTGCGATGGCAAATGTGTAACTGATGTTTAACATCACTGAAGTTTAAACTAAGTGAGGATTTAAATAAATTCTATTTAACTTTTTGAATTCCATGGATAAATAAACTGTAGGCTACAAGACTTTAAGTGATCTTTTTAATTTCATGCAGATCTTTAGAGAAAAATAAATTAAGTCCTTCTAGATTTCAGTAACTTCCATAAAATTGGTCTGCTGTTTTTCAAAATAAATTGTTGTACAACAAGAAATCAGCTCAAATTACCCTTAATAAAATCTAACATTCCATCACCTGACAATGCATGAAAATGTATTAACTAATTAACATACTTAATATATTTATTTAGACCATGTGCATTCACTGGCTCTATATGCAACCCATTGTCACCCTAATTCAATCTCCCATTATCCTGTGTTGTTTCCACTGCAATAACCTATTCAATGGTCTTCTTACGTACCTGCAGCCTACTTGTTCCCATTCAGTTCTCCACTCCAAAACCCAAGATCATTTCCAAATGGTAATGTGAACAAGTCACCACCACCACTTTTCCTTAAAACGTTTCAAGGGTGCCTAGGTGGCTCAGTTGGTTAAGCATCTGACTCCTGGTTTCTGCTCAGGTCATGATTTCAGGGTTGTGAGATCAAGCCCTACAACGGCTCCAGCAGGACATCTGCTTGAAGATTCTGTTCCTCTGCCCCTCCCCCAACTTGCTCTTTTTCTCAAATAAATAAATCTTAAAAAAAAACAACAGCAAAACACCTTTCAATGACTCTGTCATTCCGGGGGCAAGACAAAGTTCCTTGTGGTGGCTCCTTACTACCTACAAGCAGGGATTCTCAACCTCAGCATTGTTCAGATGTTAGACTGAATAATTCTTTGTTACAGAGGGTTGTTGACATTGTACCATATTTAGCAATATCCTTGGCACCTATCTACTAGATGCCAATAGCAACCAACTGTGACAAACAAAAACATCTTCAGACATTACCAAACATCCCATAACAAGCAAAACTGCTCCTGGCTGAGAACCAGTGGTCTAGGGAATACTGTAGAGAGATTACAAGCAAGGGCCTTGGAGTTTAAATACTAAGGTTCAAGTTTTTAGTCTGTTCACTCCTAATATTTTTTACTCTGCAATACTGTTCTGGTTTCAGATGGAGATCTGGCGGATGTGTTCTGTCTTCTTGCATTTTCCTATTTCACTTTTACTCATTTTTCAGATCTAAGCTTAAGTATCACCTACTCAGGGGATCTTTTATTTGACCTACTTATTATCTCAAAGCCCTCTCCCATCATGGAAAATAGCAGGATTCCTTCCTGCATAGCATTTGCCACAGTTGAAAGTCTACATTTGTTTGTGAGACTATTGGATGAATGAATGTCTTCCTAAAGATCAGGTGTTTGCTTTTGTTTTCCTCTCGATGTTTTATAATTGCCAGTATCTAGCAAAGTTGCTGGCACAAAGTGGGTGCTCAGGGGCACCTGGGTGGCTCAGTTGTTAAGTGCCTGCCTTCGGCTCACGTCATGATCCCAGGGTCTGGGATCGAGCCCCGCATCAGGCTCCCTGCTTGGTGGGAAGCCTGCTTCTCCCTCTCCCATTCCCCCTGCTTGTGTTCCCTCTCTCGCTGTGTCTCTCTCTGTCAAATAAATAAATAAAATCTTTAAAAAAAGTGGGTGCTCAATGAATATATGTTGGAGGAAAATTAAAGAATATAATTAAATTTTCTCTATGAGAAAGATACTATTATTAATTTAATTTTAAAAGGGAAGGAACAAGGGGCATCTGGGTGGTACAGTCAGTTAAGCATCCAACTGTTGATTTTGGCGGTGATGATCTCAGGGTCATGGGATCAAGCCCTGTGTCCAGTTCTGTGCTCAGTGCTGAGTGCAGAGTCTGCTTGGGAATCTCTCTCCCTCTCCCTCTGCCCCTTCTGCTCATGCCCCCTCACTCTATCTCTCTCTAAAATAAATAAATAAATCTTTAAAAAATAAAAAATAAATAAAAGTGAAGGAACAAACTCTTACAGAATTTAAGAAAACATGTCAAAAATCACACATAAAATATGCCACAGCAAGAATTAAAGTCAATCAATTCTAGATCCAATGCTCTTAGCCCATGGATTCTTGGATAATCACTTGGAAAATCACTTTAAGAAAACCAGTTCTGATATATTTATTCTCTTTATTTTCTGCCTGAGGGTATTTCTGAGCACATAATGAGGAGTAAACATATGATGATGGGGGATCATCAGTAATTAAACTGAGAACTATTCTGATACAGAAGAGAACTGAGCATATAAAGGTGTGAATAAAAAATGTCAGGGATAAAATCACCCTCTTTATAAGAGCTCAAAAGAAAGTCATTTGGACAGAGTGCTGAGAAAAGATGGGTTGCTATAGCACTCCAATGATACCAAAATAGTCAGTCCTCCTGTGTATTCAGATAGTTGCCCTAATGAATAATAAGTGGTCTTAATAATGCCATTCACTTATTTGATCTTTAATGATCTAGGTCCCCAGGTTCAATGATCATTTCACCAGCACCAGTAAGAGAAGCAACCCGAGGTTGACTGATGGAGTGCCTTCAGAAAAAAAAACCTGCTTTCATTTCTTTGAATACTTTGGAAAAGATATAATCCTCAGGCCGACAGATGTGTGTACATTTTAATTAAATTTTTCATCTAAGCCTTCTTTAAACAAAATATATACATCCTGTTTTAAGGGAATACTAATTAATTTAAAAACTGTTAAAAGCCTTTTATAACTTGTGTTTTCTTAAAAAAATGTAACAGACTAAAGCATGGCAAATTAATATTTCCCCAAATTATTAAATGATCCAAATGCAGACTATCTATGACATGTAGAATGATATTATACTCAACTCATTTATTCTACTTGGTATCACAGAATAGTGAATAATTTGTAGTGTTGATAAATATAGTAATTAGTGTATGTTCAGGAATCTTACATTTAGTGATGGGATTATATTATTGGAGATGCTAATTAAAACCCATGAGATATATTCTATTTTCTGGCCAGCAGCCACACGTATCAGTCCAATCTAATACTAAATGTATGATAAAATCTTTAATTATTTTAATGGCATATACAAGGAGGACTAATCTTTGGATTGGATATCTCAATGGAGATTATGCTTCCCATATAAATTCCCTCAAAAGAAGATCCCTTGTGCTAATAAATTATTCAACACATCCTATAATTATTACCAACTCACCTGAAAAGTAATTTGCCACAAATGTCACATCCACAACAAAATTTGAAAGCCAATTTAATATTTACTAAATATTGTGACTAAGCTATTAAATGAGTAAAATAACCATCTCAGCACCATTTAATAGTGTTGAATTCAATACATTGTTCCACATATTAATATGTCAATAATTGCTGGCATGATGATTCTACATAATTGAATAATTTTACTTTGTAGATAAGTAAATTGACAAAGAGTTCAAATGAATATCATATCCATGTCAAACTAATTATTCTGAGTAAATGCATGTGTCTAAAATAATTTGAAATGCCCATAAGCTATCCTAAATACAAGCTGTCTCCAGATGTGATTTATTAATCACATTTTATGATGTGATAAATACATAAATCACAATTTATGATGCAGTTAAGAGAAACATACAGATATTCTTACTTGTTCTAATATATCAGGAATTTATTTGCATTAAGAATGCATAAATCAATGAAAATAAAATGTGGATAATATTATGCACAGTTGTATGGTAAATCTGAAATAAAGTCAATTCTCATAAATTACACTAATGCTCTATAAAGTCAGTGTGAACATTGAATTTGTGAATTGAGAACCATTGCTCCTAAGAGAAATTCAGGGGTAAGTTCCTGAAAGCTTCTACTCACAATATTTTCATCTGTCTTTCAGTACATAACTTTGTTTAATGTGTTTCTCTTTTTAACACATCATATCTAACATGTATTTTTGATTCAATAACATTGACTCATGACCAACATGACTTATTCCTGAATGAAACTTATCTAACACACACATATTTTATCCATAAGGCACGTCACTGCCTTCTTTTGTTTAGGAACACTAAACTGCACCTCAGCACTAGGTCATTTTAAATAGTTTCATTACCAACAAAAAGCACACATATACACAATAACTGGCACTAAATAGATCACAAAAAGGACATATATTTATACTATGAGAGCTGCAATACTGGGCAAGAGTCCCCTTGTTCCACCACAACCAGGAACATGAACACAGAGACTTAAATTCTCTACCATTCTGCACCTGTGTATGAATGACTGCAAAAGCACTCTGAATATTGATTTGGAAGTTACAAATGATTTTTACAAATAGGCACATTCACAAATATATATATATATATACAAATAATATATACAAATAATTAATGTGAATTGGCAATTCATAATTTAAGATGTGCAAAAATATTCAACTTACTTTCATTTTAATGACCTTGTGCTTTCTTGTAGGGCTTACAATGATTCAGGATGAACTAAGGAAAGTAATCTTTTACAATCTAGTACATCTATAATTAAATCTACAATAAAATTCCCACCTGCTTCCATGCATATTAAAATATATTGTAATGGCTTATGAAGTACTCTCTTTATGTCTTATTACAGAAATAAAGTTCTATTTCACTAAGATTATAGTAAAAAATAATATAACTATTTTCAAATTACATTTTTATGTATAAGATAATTAGGAATAAGAAAACTTTCCCCTAATCTCCTATGGCCCTCATGTTAAACCAAAGTTCTTTACTTTTATTATCACATTATACATATGAGATAACTTCATTTAAAAACTTGTCAATTTCCTAACCTCAACCCTGAAATAAATATTAGGCAAGGAAGTAAATACAATATGAAAATAATGAATCTATTATAGGAATAAATATCTCTGCCAAAAAATAATATTAATTTTCCACCAGTATTTTCAACTACATAGGTGTTAGTAAAAACATTTGATGAAAATTCATAAATGAGTAGAATTGACTTTTACTAACTGTAAAAGCAAAAATGTCTTCTATGAAAAATAATATCTTTAAATAATTTCCTCATCTGTTGTAGTATTCATTGCCAAATTCTGAGTCTTTGTGTGGGGGGGGAATATTACCAATGAAATAAGAAATCCCTATTGAAATGATAAAGGACATATGTTACTAGGAAGAGTGACCTCTAACATATTTTAATGCTACCTAAACAAACCTATTTTGCACATAAAACTGAAGTACTAAAGATCCTCTATAAAATACATGAGTTAGATAATGAAATTATTTTCAATTCAGATCATTATAATACCTAACCTACCTCTTGCACATGTGACTATATGGACTTCTGAATCATTTTCCAAGTCTTTCAAATGCAGTGTAGATGATTAAGTTATGATTTTTTTAATATATACTCCTAAATCTATACGCATACATATGCATCAACACACATATAAACTCATGTGTTCACATAGAGATGTTAGAAATTCATTCTTAAATCTATTTGATTAATATTAGAAGTATATTTTGCAGTAACAGTTATCATAATTCTCTTTCAATGTTTAGGCATATTTTAACTTTATAGAGAGTTCTGTGGATTAATTTCAAGAATGGAAAAGAAGAATCATACTAGGTAGCCCTTCATACAAAATTAAAATATATCTGTCCATTAGAGACAAAAGAATAATTTTATAAATTATACACTGCAGACATTCTCCTCCAAAGAACTTTGAAACTATATTCAGAGGCTAAAATACATAAATCTGTTAGATTTTGATTCACATTGAAAAATCATTACCTGCCCTTGACTGTCTTTTATTATATCCAAATGATTTTAGCCATCAAAGAGATATTGAAATTCTTTTAATTCACAGTTTTAATCTTACAAATGCATTATTCTAAACTATGTGAGATAAATTTGAAAAGGCCAAATCTGCTATACTAAAGCCTTTCTTTGGACCTCCTTATAGTTGAAACTGTCAATTATCTATGCAAATGTCACAAGAGTTAAGTGTTCGGATATATATTCTTTCTTCACCAATCTGACATCATAATGCAGACATATTCAATGAGTTATTATACCATTGTCTTAGAAAATGGAATATTTCAAATCATATAAGAACATGGTAGTAAAGCTCTACATTTTATATTACAAACTAAACAGATTTATACTCAGGTTGTGGTATTAACAAAAGAATCATTTTAATATCACCAATGAAAATACATAATTTTATTTTCTTTTTATTCCATGTACATATCAATGTCTAACTATTTTTCCCATATATAAATGCAATGTTTTCCAATAAAAAAGGTAAAATAATTATGGGATAAGTGCCAGAATAGAATTGAAACAACTGATACATAATTGCAAAAGTGATTAAAATAAAATACAAAATAAAAATAGTAGCAACAATGACTAAGAATTCTTTACACAGAAATTTCTTTTATTGTCATTTAAAAAACTTCCATCTCCATGAATGATTCATTTTAACAGGGAGTTGTTATTAAAACAGAAGGAAAGATATCTGATTGAAAATGTATTAAATTTTCATTGATGGCTCACAATAAAGCTAATTATTTTAATTTACTTCACATATACATAGGTTGGTTTCTATGTACAAAGAAAGCTTTCTGCTAGAAGTTGTTGAA
Source organism: Zalophus californianus (assembly GCF_009762305.2). Taxonomy (NCBI): domain Eukaryota; kingdom Metazoa; phylum Chordata; class Mammalia; order Carnivora; family Otariidae; genus Zalophus; species Zalophus californianus. The sequence goes on from NC_045596.1 coordinate 179,217,465, forward strand.
ATTACAATAAAACCCAAATCCCCATCTCCATCTTCCAGGATATTATAATCAGGGCTCTGAAGCCAGAGGACAAGATAATCAGAAATAATTCTAATTTAAGGAAGTAAATGACAACTTCCATATGTGTGATGCATGCACAACAAATATATTTGTTTAAATGGTGCAATATTGGATATTCATGTATATGTGTGTATATAACTTATTAAAATAATAAAAAAATAAAGGAATAACATATTTTCTTAAATGAACTAGTAGTTACAACAAAGCCCATATGATACCGAATCTATCTCACTCTCGAGAGGACTTACACTTCCCTATGGCTAATGGTCAATCAGAGTTTAATAAGAATAATATGCTTCCACTTAATGATGTAATGTATGGTGATTAACATAATAAAATAAAATTAAAAAAAGAATAATATGCTTCCATTTACTGAGTATTTCCTATATTCTGAACCTTGCACAAATCCCATCATGAAGCTAATACACTGATTCCTACAACTTGATGTAGTCCTTACTAATATCCACTTTCAGATGACATTATGGAGTTATAACAAGTTAAGTTACCTGCCAGAGTCCTGTAGCCAGAACTAAAATCCAGTCCATTTGATGACTACATTCATACTTCCTTTTTTTGTGCCTCATTGTTTTGGACAATCAGTCTCCAAACTCCTCTATTTCAAAAGAGGCAAAAACTCATTTATTCTGTTGGGCTTTTTTTTAAGATTTTATTTTTTTATTTGACAGAAAGAGACAGCAAGAGAGGGAACACAAGCAGAGGGAGTGGGAGAGGGAGAAGCAGGCTTCCCGCTGAGCAGGTAGCCTGATGCGGGGCTCGATCCCAGGACCCTGGGACCATGACCTGAGCCGAAGGCAGACGCTTAACGACGGAGCCACCCAGGTGCCCCATTTATTCTTGTTCTTTTTTTTAAGGACTTTTTAATTTATTAGAGAGAGAGAGAGAGAGACAGCAAGAAAACAAGATCACAATCAGGAGGGGTAGAAGGAGAGGGTGAGAGAATCTCAAGCAGACTCCATATTGAGCGCACAGCCTGACGTGGGCTTGAACTCAGGACCCTGAGATCACCACTGGAGCAGAAACCAAGAGTCAGATGCTTAACCGACTGTGCCATGCAGGCACCCCAAAACTCATTTATTCTTTAATGGATTAGAATCAATTTTAAACTATTATATTCTCCTAATTGTGCTTTCCAAAATATATAAAAATAGAATGTGACCCTACATGGGTTTTATTCCCTTTGGAAAATCTCTGATGAACTGTTGCTGGTGGCAAATGTTCCTCCTCTAATTTATGACTTGGCTATATTCAGTTTATTCACTTTACATAATATTTCCTTCTTTTCAAGTTCACCCTTTGTTTCTTTTCACTTCTGTAAATCATTTACAGTAATAAATTAGAAAGTTATTATTAATATTTAATTCCATAAAACATCTCTCTATAAAACTACTTGTATGAATTTCTACTAACATGCTACTTTTGCATTTCATTAATAAGAAAAAGCCCAAACCTGCTGGCAAAACCCTTTAAAACAAACTTTGAGATGCTGAAGTACTTTGGTTTTAAGCATTTGATTTTATGAGCTCATTAATGAATGTTAATATTCTTCACTGAAATTTACTACCTATATTTTTGTGCTTCTTACCACTGTGAGTTGTTTTACATACTACTGATTTTTATTACCCTGTTAGTGTTCTAAATTGAGTTTGGGTAGTAGAAATGACACAATTATCCTATTTTTATTAGATACCTCCTCATAGTAGTTTTACACTATTTTATTCTCCTTCAGTAGTTTATCATCTACTAAACCTGTCTAAAACACTATGTACAACTAATAAATGGTTCTGTTTAGCAGAATATACTCTGATTTAATAACCATGAAAATGTTAGGCCTAAATTTCCTAATTTTAAACATTATAACAGTTTTTTTTCTTTTTTAAAGATTTTATTTATGTATTTGACAGAATGAGAGCACAAGTAGGCAGAGTTGTAGACAGAGGGAGAGGGAGAAGCAGGCTCCCCTGCTGAGCAGAGAGCCCAATGTGGGGCTCAATCCCAAGACCCCGAGACCACAACCCAAGCCAAAGGCAGACGCTTAACCAACTGAGCCACCCAGGCATCCCCATAACAGTTTTTGAAGTGCTCTGATTTTCATCACAGCATATACTATTCCAGACTATATTTTAAAATGTAAAGGGAAGAAAAATGTAGATTTCTAGCTTAAGAGATTTCGTTGTCATCTCAAATTTGCTATCATTCTTCACTCTGCAATCTTTAGATCTTAATATATGGTTAACTTTTTTCCTTTTTTTTTCTTGGAGTTTTTTTTTTTTTCTTAGATTACAAGAAACTCACTCAAGGTTTTTCATAAAAAGTTAGTGGAGGGGTGAAGACATTCATTTTAAGAATATGTACAGAAAAAATAATTAAGAAAGAGCCTGATGAAACTGAAGGGCAGACAACACCTAACACTGGCAAGGACATGGAACAACAGAAACTCTCATCCATTGCTGGCAGAAATGCAAAATGGTACAACCACTTTGGAAAACAGTTTGGCAGTGTCTTATAAAACTAAACATACTCTTACCATACAATCTATCAGTCACGCTCCTTGATATTTACCCAAACTGAAAACTATGAGCTATGTCTACACAAAAACCTGCATACAGTTATTTATAGCAGCTTTATTCATAATTGCCAAAACTTAGAAGTAACCAGGATGTCCTTCAGTAGGTAAATGGATAAATAAATTGTAGTACATCCAGACAGTGAAAAATTATTCCATGCTAAAAAGAGATGAGCATCAAGCCATGAAAAGACACATAGAGGAACCTCAAATATATACTACTAAGTAAAAGAACTCAATCTGGAAAGTCTACATACTATATGATTCCAACTATATGATATCTAGAAGGCAAAATTCTGGAGGCACTAAAAAGATTAATGCTTGCCAATGATGAGGGAAGAGAATGGGATGAGTAGATGGTACAAATAATTTTTGGGTCAACGAAAATCATTTGTATAATACCATAATGGTGGATATATGTCATTGTACATTTTTCTAAGCCAATAAAATACACAACACCAAGTGTGAACCCTATTGCAAGCTATAGACTCTGGGCGATAATAATGAATCAACATAGGTTCATAGATTGTAACCAATATGGGAAAGCTAGGCATGTGTGGAGGTAGGGGATATGTAGATGGGGACTCTGTATATCCACTCAATTTTGTTGTGAACCTAAAGCTGTTCTAAGATATAAATTCTATTTTTAAAAAGGGGGGCAAGAACTATAGCATTATATTTCCAGGTCTCTAAGATTGGAAATGGAGGTCTCTTCTGAAATGTAAGAAAGAAGGAAAGAGTTCTTAGGGATGTCCCTCAGGATCACAGCCAGAAATACATTCAGCTATTTTCTTGGTCTCTGTCTCTTTAAACTTCTGGCTTCTTTTGCTACTGAAAGCCACGTCTTCACCTTTTTGACCATTCTATATTTTCTCTAATTATGGGCTTCTGCTTAAAGCAGGCCTCAGCATAATTATAAATTCATATTATTCATAAATTTCTACATAACTGCTTTGGCCTCTTTTATCTTACTACCTTTCAGCTTTTGCCCTCATTGATAAATGCTCTTTGTTGTTATTTCCAAATAAGATTCTGGAGAGTAGGAATATTATTATCCAGATGACTGGATTCTCCATTTGAGTAGAACTTCTTTGTTTTTGTTTTTTGTTTGTTGTTGGTCATGCCACCTCAAGTGATAATGCACATTGGAGATTGCTTAATCATTCAGGATTAAGAATGCTAAGGAAAATATAGTAGATGAAAGAAGAGGAGGAAAGAGAAGGAGTAAAATAAAACATACCTGCATGGGCAAGACACACCCAATGTAACAAAAACAATTCGTTCACAAATACCTTAGATGTGGGAATTATCAGATACCAATTAATAAACTATGTTCAGATTTTTAAAAATAAAACTGAAATTTAAAATAGAAGAACTAAGAGGGAATCAAGCTGATTTGTTTCACCTTAAATTTATGATCACAAAACCTAAGTATCTCTTTTTCCTAAAAAAAAAATTTTCCCAGATAAAATTTCTCAGGGAAAAAAATTACAGTTCTCTATCTCATTCACCCTCACATTTGCCCAGAACAAAATTTCATAAATTCTCCCCCTTTTCACTCTTACTTGACGACCTTATTTTCTATTTCACTTATAAAACAGAAACAATCAAAAGGACTTCTAAAATTGCTTGTCACTACAACTATTTACCTCCACATATGCCCACATTCACTGTTAACTCACCTTTTAACAGGACAAACTGTCTTTGCCTATAACTAAGATCAGCCCCTCTACTTGTGAGTAGGTCCTGCCTCTTCTCATCTAATTAAGACTGTTATTCTGCAAATTTTTTGCTTCTCTTCCTGCATGAGCAATTTTTCTTCCTCTGCTAGATCATTCTCATCAAGAGAAAAACATGGTGTTATTTCACTTAATGTGAAAAAAAATTCTTTATGCCAGTTTGTATCCACTTATCACTCCATTTCTCCTTTTCCCATAGAAAAGTTTCTTGACATATTTATTTTTCTCATCTGTCTCTAATTTCTCTCTTCCCATTCTCTCTTGAGAACTTCATGAAGGTTTGTCTTCTTCCACTTGTGCACCAAAACTGCTATTTTCAAGGTGATTAATACTGTTTTATCTCTCTATGTAATGGCCAATTCTCTGGTCTCATTATACTTGACTTACTGATAGAATTTGACATCTATGATCACTATACCTTGAAATATTTTTCTTTTCTCTTCAGAACACCATAGTCTTAGTTTTTCCCCTGCCTCTCAGGAAAATCTTTTTTTTTTTTTGCCATACCCCAAATTTCTTCATCATGTTGGTCTTTATCCTTTGCTATGAATATGTGCACACTCCTTAAATCAGTATCATGGCTTTATTATGCTTAGGATTACCACATTATTTTTTTAATCTCCAATTTGGATATTCTTTCTCATTTTTTTCTGTTGATTACTTCTCACCATTCAGACTTCGTAAGTTAATGAGGTAAGGTCTTGAAATTCTTGACTTAAAAAAAAAAAAAATCTATACTTATTCCATACCATACACAGAAATAAAAATTTCTTTAAAATTAAAGACTTTTATAGAATAATATCTCTATAACTTCATTGTAAAAAACATTTTTCTTTTCAAAAAAGACCCAAAAGGTTAATGATAAAGAATCTTGAAAATTTGACTGCCCTAAGATTAACAGCTTCTTTTTATCAAGAGATGCTTTCAGAAAAAATGAACAGACTGCCCATAAACTAAAAGAAAATATAAAATATAACCAATATATAAACACAAAAGGTTAGTAATTCAGAATATACGCAGAATAATAAAATAACCCAATAGAGTAATGGAAAAAAAGATATAAATATTATACAGAATATTAAAATGTGAATAAACAATTAATATATGATTTTTAATCTCAGTAATCAGTGGTATGTTAAACACAGGATGAAATGTCATTTTACATTAATCAGGTTGACAAAATTAAAAGTTCTAATCAGGGGCACTTGGATGGCTCAGTCGGTTGAGCATGTGCCTTCAGCTTGGGTCATGATCTCCAGGTCCTGGGATCAAGCCCTGCATCAGGCTCCCTGCTTGGCAGAGGGTCGGCTTCTCTCTCTCTCTCTCTCTCTTTCTTCCCCTCTGTCCCACCTCCCTGCTCATTCTCTCTCTCAAACAAATAAATAAATAAATCTTTAAAAAATAAATAAAAATAAATAAAAGTTCTAATCATGAGTTTCTGTGAGGATTTGAAACAAGGAGACTCATACATATTTGTAAGTAATGAAGTGAGGAGGGGAATTTAGAAGTCATTGCCTCATGATCAATGGGTACTTACTCAATTCATTGTTTGCTCAGTAATGTACAATATGCATTTCATAATAATTACTTTTGTGCTGTCAGTGAGTACTATCTAATAGAAAAATATTTTTATTGATAGTACAATAAATGTCACTCAAAATTTTATGCTATTGACTTTTTTTAGACCCTATAATCACATTATAGATGAGTTTATTGTATTTCTATTGTATTTTATTTATTTATTTTTTAGAGATTTTATTTATTTATTTGACAGGGAGAGACACAGCGAGAGAGGGAACACAAGCAGGGGGAGTGGGAGAGGGAGAAGCAGGCTTCCCGCTGAGCAGGGAGCCCAATGCGGGGCTCGATCCCAGGATGCTGGGATCATGACCTGAGCTGAAGGCAGATGCTTAACGACTGAGCCATCCAGGCACCCCTAGTACTATGTTGAATACAAGTAGTGAGAGTGGACATCCCTGTCTTGTTCCTTACCTTAGGGGAAAAATGCTGTTTTTCACTATTGAGTATGATGTTCACTGTGGGCTTTTCATAAATGGCCTTCATTATGTTGAGGTATGTTCCCCTCAAACCTACTCTGTTGAGGGTTTTAATCATTAATGAATGTTGTACTTTGTCGAATGTGTTTTCTGCATCTATTGAAATAATCTTATAGTTCTTATCCTTTCTTTTACTGATGTGATGTATCACATTGATTGGTTTGCAAATATTGAACCACCCTTGCAACTTAGTAATAAAGCCCACTTGATTGTGATGAATGATTTTTTTAAATGTATGGTTGGATTTGGTTTGATAGTATTTTATTGAGAATTTTTGCATTTTGTTCACCAGGAATCTTAGCCCATAGTTCTCTTTTTTAGTGGAGTATTTATGTGGTTTTGGTATTGGGGTAGTGCTGGCCTCATAGAATGAATTTAGAAATTTTCCTTCCTTTTATATTATTTGGAATAGTTTGAGAAGAACAGGTGTTAACTCTTCTTTAAATGTTTGGTAGAATTTGCCTGTGAAGACATCTGGTCTTGGGCTTCTGTTTGTTGAGAGTTTTTTGATTACTGATTCCATTTCTTTGCTGGTTATTGTCTGTTCAAACTTTCTATTTCTTCCTGTTTCAGTTTTGGTAGGTTTATGTTTCTAGAAATTTATCCATTTCTTTCAGGTAGTCCAATTTGTCAGCATACAATTTTTCATAATATTTTCTTACAATTGTTTGTATTTCTGTGGTGTTGGTTGTTATTTCTCCTCTCTCATTTGTGATTTTATTTATTTGAGCGCTTTCTCTTTTTTCTTGATAAGTCTGGCTAAAGGTTTTTCTGCTTTATTGATTTTTTTTGAAAGAATCAGGTCCTAGTTTCACTGATCTATTGTATTTTTTTAAGTTTTTACATCATTTATTGCTGCTCTAATCTTTATTATTTCCTTCCTTCTGCTGGTTTTAGGTTATGTTAGTTGTTCTTTTTCTAGCCCCTTTAGGTGTAAGGTTAGGTTGTTTACTTGAGACTTTTCTTGCAGATAGAAAAAACTAAAGCACATTCCCACAAGCAGATTCAATAATACTATTAAAAACCTATTCCAGCACTTTGTTAAAATTTTTATTCTGTTGGTGGGGATGCAAACTTGTGCAGCCACTCTGGGAAACAGTATGGAGGTTCCTCAATAAGTTAAAAACTACCTTAGGATCCACCACTTGCATTACTTGGTATTCACCCAAAGGACACAAAAATACTGATTTGAAGGAATACATGCACCCCAATGTTTATAACAGCATCGTCAACAATAGCCAAACTATGGAAAGGAGCCCAAATGCCCATCGACTGGTGAATGGATAAAGAAGTTGTGGTATATATATATAAATGGGATATTGCTCAGCCATCAAACAGAATGAAATCTTGCCATTTGTAACAATGTGGATTGGAGCTAGAGTGTATTATGCAAACTGAAATAAGTCATTCAGAGAAAGACAAATACCATATGATTTCACTCATATGTGGAATTTAAGAACCAAAACCCAGTCTCAAGCTGGGACTGAGGCAAACTTGACTGGGAAAGGTGGTTCCACCAGAGCATTGTGGGGGTGGGCTCGGTGTAAGCAATTAAATACTAAGTGTCAGTGCTACATGGGTTCCTGCAGGTGATTCTGTATGCTGAGAGGTGGGGAGGGGAATGATGCCTCTCAGTTGCTTTGTTCTTGAAGGGGTCTCTCTGTGAATGCTGTCTCTCTGAGAAATGCTCTAAGATGGGCAAATAACCTACCTGTTGTGTGCCCCAAGCGATCTTCAGATACCTGTTTCCAGGCTACCTGTTCCCAGGCTGTTTGCCCTGCATTTTCTTTATGAGCAGGATAATGCCCTCCTAGCTCTCCCATAGCCAACCAAACTTATGTGTAAAATTCCAGGCTTTAAGTCCCATTGTTGCAAGAATTCATGAAATTCAGCCCCTCTTCTTTTTCAAGCCAGTTGCTATGGGCATTCGTTTCCCCATGCACTCCCGTGTGCTAGTCTGTCTCTTGCCATTCTCCAAGGCAGCAGCTCCCTCCCCACAGCAGAGGCCACATTCCATTTCTCTCCAAAATAGTGTCTCTGTACTTCCTACCTTCTTTGATGTGGCCTCTTCTCTACCTTTAGTTCTATAGTTTGTTCTGCGAGTCTTCAGTTCAATTTCTGGGTATTTAGCATGATTTGATAGTTATCTAGTGGTATTCATGGGGCAAGGCAAGCCTACGGTCCTCCTTCTCCTCCACCTTCTTCTCTTTTCTACACATATGTTGGCCTTTAAAACTTCATAATATCCAAACGCTAGTGAAACAAAACCAAAAATGAACTTTTGGGACTTCATCAAGATAAAAAGCTTCTGCACAGCAAAGGAAACAGTCAACAAAACAAAGAGGCAACCCACAGAATGGGAGAACAAGTCAATTATCATATGTTTCACTTATTTGTGGAACATAAGGAATAGCCTGGAGGACATTAGGAGAAGGAAGGGAAAAATGAAGGGGGGGAAATCGGAGGGGGAGATGAACCAGGAGAGACCATGGACTCTGAGAAACAAACAGCGTTTTAGAGGGGAGGAGGAGGGGGGATTGGTTAGCCCGGTGACTCGTATTAAGGGGGGTGCAAACTGCATGGAGCACTGGGTGTTATACGAGAACAATGGATCGTGGATCACCACATCAAAAACTAATGATGTATTGTATGATGACTAACAAAATTAAAAAAAACTTCATAATATCTAGTGATGAGGGATATGTCTTATAGGATAAATTGAATACAGCAAAATATAACACTTTATGCAATATGGATACCAGAACACTAGCTTCTTTTCTGTTATGTTAATCAAAATATATTACATCATTAGTTTTGGATGTAGTGTTCCATGATTCATTGTTTGTGCATAACACCCAGTGCTACACGCAGAACGTGCCCTCTTTAATACCCATCACCAGACTAACCCATCCCCCCACCCCCCTCCCCTCTAGAACCCTCAGTTTGTTTCTCAGAGTCCATAGTCTCTCATGGTTCATCTCCCCATCCGATTCCCCCCCTTCATTCTTCCCCTCCTGCTATCTTCTTCTTTTTTTTTTCTTAACATATATTGCATTATTTGTTTCATAGGTACAGATCTGTGATTCAACAGTTTTGCACAATTCACAGCGCTCACCATAGCACATACCCTCCCCCATGTCTATCACCCAGCATCCCTCCCACCCCCCACCACTCCAGCAACCCTCAGTTTGTTTCCTGAGATTAAGAATTCCTCATATCAGTGAGGTCATATGATACATGTCTTTCGCTGATTGACTTATTTCACTCAGCATAACACCCTCCAGTTCCGTCCACATCGTTGCAAATGGCAAGATCTCATTCCTTTTGATGGCTGCATAATATTCCATTGTGTATATATACCACTTCTTTATCCATTCATCTGTCGATGGACATCTTGGCTCTTTCCACAGTTTGGCTATTGTGGACACTGCTGCTTTAAACATTGGTGTGCACGTGCCCCTTCGGATCCCGACATTTGTATCTTTGTGGTAAATACCCAGTAGTGCAATTGCTGGATCATATGGTAGCTCTATTTTCAACAGTTTGAGGAAACTCCATACTGTTTCCCAGAGTGGTTGCACCAGCTTGCATTCCCACCAACAGTGTAGGAGGGTTCCCCTTTCTCCGTATCCATGCCAACATCTGCCGTTTCCTGACTTGTTAATTTTGGCCATTCTGACTGGTGTGAGGGGGTACCTCATTGAGGTTTTGATTTGGATTTCCCTGATACTGAGCGATGTTGAGCACTTTTTCATGTGTCTGTTGGCCATTTGGATGTCTTCTTTGGAAAAATGTCTGTTCATGTCTTCTGCCCATTTCTTGATTGGATTATTTGTCCTTTGGGTGTTGAGTTAGATAAGTTCTTCATAGATTTTGGATACTAGCCCTTTATTTGATATGTCATTTGCAAATATTTTCTCCCATTCTGTCGGATGTCTTTTGGTTTTGTTGATTGTTTCTTTTGCTGTGCAAAAGCTTTTTATCTTGATGAAATCCCAATAGTTCATTTTTGCCCTGGCTTCCCTTGCCTTTGGCGATGTTCCTAGGAAGAAGTTACTGAGGCTGAGGTCGAAGAGGTTGCTGCCTGTGTTCTCCTTTAGGATTTTGATGGACTCCTGTCTCACATTGAGGTCTTTCAACCATTTGGAGTCTATTTTTGTGTGTGGGGTAAGGAAATAGTCCAGTTTCATTCTTCTGTATGTGGCTGTCCAATTTTCCCAACACCATTTGTTGAAGAGACTGTCTTTTTGCCATTGGACATTCTTTCCTGCTTTGTCAAAGATGAGTTGACCATAGAGTGGAGGGTCCTTTCTGGGCTCTCGATTCTGTTCCACTGATCTATGTGTCTGTTTTTGTGCCAGTACCATACTGTCTTGATGATGAAAGCTTTGTAATAAAGCTGGAAGTCCGGAATTGAGATGTCGCCAGCTTTGCTTTTCTTTTTCAACATTCCTCTGGCTATTCGGGGTCTCTTCTGGTTCCATACAAATTTTAGGATTATTTGTTCCATTTCTTTGAAAAATGTGGTTGGTGTTTTGATGGGGATTGCACTGAATGTGTAGATTGCTCTAGGTAGCACTGACATCTTCACAATGTTTGTTCTTCCAATCCATGAGCATGGGACGTTTCTCCATTTCTTTGTGTCTCCCTCAATTTCTTTCAAGAGTATTTTATAGTTCTCTGAGTAGGGATCCTTTGCCTCTTTGGTTAGATTTATTCCTAGGTATCTTATGGTTTCGGTGCAAGTATAAATGGGATCGACTCCTTAGTTTGTCTCTCTTCTGTCTTGTTGTTGGTGTATAGGAAGGTCACTGATTTCTGTGCATTGAATTCATATCCTGCCACTTTACTGAATTCCTGTATGAGTTCTAGCAGTTTTGGGGTGGAGTCTTTTGGGTTTTCCACATAAAGTATCATATCATTTGCAAAGAGTGAGTTTGACTTCTTCTTTGCAGATTTGGATGCCTTTGATTTCCTCTTGTTCTCTGATTGCTGTGGCTAGGACTTCTAATACTATGTTGAATAGCAGTGGTGATAGTGGACATCCCTGCCGCGTTCCTGATCTTAGGGGGAAAGCTCTCAGCTTTTCCCCATTAAAAATGATATTCGCTGTAGGTTTTTCATAGATGGCTTTTATGATCTTGAGGTATGTACCCTCTATCCCTATACTATGAAGAGTTTTGATCAAAGAAGGATGCTGTACTTTGTCAATTACTTTTTCTGCATCTATTGAGAGGATCATATGATTCTGGTTCTTTCTTTTGTTAATGTATTGTATCACGTTGACTGATTTGTGGATGTTGAACCAACCTTGCAGCCCAGGGATAAATCCCACTTGGTCATGGTGAATAATCCTTTTCATGTACTTTTGGATCCTATTGGCTAGTATTTAGGTGAGAATTTTTGCATCCATGATCATCAAGGATATTGGTCTGTAATTCTCCTTTTTGATGGGGTCTTTGTCTGGTTTTGGGATCAAGGTAATGGTGGCCTCATAAAATGAGTTTGGAAGTTTTCCTTCCATTTCTATTTTTTGGAACAGTTTCAGGAGAATAGGTATTAATTCTTCTTGAAATGTTTGGTAGTATTCCCCTGGGAAGCCATCTGGCCCTGGGCTTTTGTTTGTTGGGAGATTTTTGATGACTGCTTCAATTTCCTTAGTGGTTATAGGTCTGTTCAGGTTTTCTCTTTCTTCCTGGTTCAATTTTGGTAGTTGATACATCTCTAGGAATGCATCCATTTCTTCTAGGTTATCTAATTTGCTGGCATAGAGTTGCTCATAATATGTTCTTATAATTGTTTGTATTTCTTGGTGTTGGTTGTGATCTCTCCTCTTTCATTCATGATTTTGTTGATTTGGGTCATTTCTCTTTTCTTTTTGATAAGTCTGGCCAGGGGTTTATCAATCTTGTTAATTCTTTCAAAGAAGCATCTCCTAGTTTCGTTGATCTGTTCTACTGTTCTTTTGGTTTCTAGTTCATTGATTTCTGCTCTGATCTTTATTATTTCTCTTCTCCTGCTGGGTTTAGTTTTTATTTGCTGTTTTTTCTCTAGCTCCTTTAGGTGTAGGGTTAGGTTGTGTATTTGAGAACTTTCTTGTTTCTTGAGAAAGGCTTGTATTGCTATATACTTTCCTCTTAGGACTGCCTTTGCTGTATCCCAAAGATTTTGAACAGTTGTGTTTTCATTTTCATTGGTTTCCATGAATTTTTTTAATTCTTCTTTAATTTCCTGGTTGACCCATTCATTCTTTAGCAGGATGCTCTTTAGCCTCCATGTAGTTGAGTTCTTTCCGACTTTCCTCTTGTGATTGAGTTCTAGTTTCAAAGCATTGTGGTCTGAAAATATGCAGGGAATGATCCCAATCTTTTGGTACCGGTTGAGACCTGATTTGTGACCTAGGATGTGATCTATTCTGGAAAATGCTCCAGGCGCACTAGAGAAGAATGTGTATTCTTTTGTGTTGGGTTGGAATGTTCTGAATATATCTGCGAAGTCCATTTGGTCCAGTGTGTCATTTAAAGTCCTTATTTCCTTGTTAATCTTTTGCTTAGATGATCTGTCCATTTCAGACAGGGGGGTGTTAGAGTCCCCCAGTATTATTGAATTGTTTTCAATGTGTTTCTTTGCTTTTGTTATTAATGCCTTATATAATTGGCTGCTCCAATGTTAGGGGCATAGATATTTACAATTGTTAGATCTTCTTGGTGGATAGACCCTTTAAGTAGGATATAGTGTCCTTCCTCATCTCTTATTACAGTCTTTCTTTTAAAATCTAATTTGTCTGATATAAGGATTGCCACCCCAGCTTTCTTTTGGTGTCCATTACCATGGTAAATCATTTTCTACCCCCTCACTTTCAATGTGTGGGTGTCTTTGGGTCTAAAATGAGTCTCTTGCAGACAGCATATCGATGGGTCTTGTTTTTTAATCCAATCTGATAGCCTGTGTCTTTTGATTGGGGCATTTAGCCCATTTACATTCAGGGTAACTATTGAAAGATATGAATTTAGTGCTATTGTATTGCCTGTAAGGTGACTGTTACTACATATTGTCTGTGTTCCTTTCTGGTCTATGCTGCTTTTAGGCTCTCTTTCCTTAGAGGACCCCTTTCAATATTTCTGGTAAAGCTGGTTTCGTGTTTGCAAATTCCTTTAGTTTTTGTTTGTTCTGGAAGCTTTTTATCTCTCCTTCTATTTTCAATGACAGCCTAGCTGGATATAGTATTCTTGGCTTCATATTTTTCTCCTTTATTGCTCTGAAGATATCATGCCAGTCCTTTCTGGCCTGCCAGGTCTCTGTGGATAGGTGTTTTGCCAATCTAATGCTTCTAGCTTTATAGGTTACATTTCTCTTCTCCTGAGCTGCTTTCAAGATTTTCTCTTTGTCTCTGAGACTTGTAAGTTTTACTATTAGATGTCGGGGTGTTGACCTATTTTTATTGATTTTGAGAGGGGTTCTCTGTGCCTCCTGGATTTTGATGCCTGTTTCCTTCCCCACATTAGGGAAGTTCTCCACTATAATTTGTTCCAATATACCTTCTGCCCCTCTCTCTCTTTCTTCTTCTTCTGGGAACCCAATTATTCTAATGTTGTTTCGTCTTATCGTATCGCTTATCTCTTGAATTCTGCCCTCGTGATCCTGTAGTTGTTTCTCTCTTTCCTCAGCTTCTTTATTTTCCATCATTTGGTCTTCTATATCGCTGATTCTCTCTTCTGCCTCATTTATCCTCGCAGTTAGTGCCCCCAGTTTTGATTGCACCTCATCAATAGCCTTTTTGATTTCGACTTGGTTAGATTTTAGTTCTTTTATTTCTCCAGGAAGGGTTTCTCTAATAACTTCCATGCTTTTTTCAAGCCCAGCTAGGATCTTTACAATCATGATTCTGAACTCTAGGTCTGACATCGTACTAATGTCCGTATTGAGTAGATCTCTGACAGACGGTACTACCTCTTGTTCTTTTTGCTGAGGTGATTTTTTTCGTCTTGTCATTTTGTCCAGAGGAGAATAGATGAATGAGAGAACAAAATGGTAACAGGTTAACAACATCCCCAGAAAATATACTCTAAACAAATCAGAGAAGACCTGAAACCAGGGGAAAAGAAAGGGAATGAAAGAATAAAGAAAGAGAAAAAAAAAAGGAAAAGAAAAAGATAAAAACAAAACCAGAACAAAACAAAACAGAAAAGAATATGATCAAATATGATCAGGCTGGTGCATAGATCAGTGCCACGCACTAGAATTTGGGTGTATTTTGGTCTGTTAGAAGAAAGTCACTCCTAAAATTTCAAAGAAAGAAAGACTTATATATGTTTCAAATAAGGTTTGATACAATGAATGGATGGAATATGACTGTAAAGATGAAAATTATAAAAGATTTTATAAAAGGAATTGATAAGATAAGAAGTTGTTTGAAAAAAGAAAGATGAAGATTTAAAAAAAAAAGGAAGAGAATGTGATCAGGTAGAAGACTAGAACAAAACCATACAATACTGATTTAGGGTATATTTTGATCGGTTAGAAGAAACTGTATCTCAAAATTTTAAAGAGAGAACAACTTATATATATATATATATATATATGCCAAAAATAAGGGTAAGTACTATGAAGAGGGATAGAATATTACTCTAAAAATGAAAAATAGAAATTTTTTTTAAAAAGGGATTGATAAAATGTTTGTTGAAAAGGGAAAAGGAAAAATTAAAAAAAAAAGTTAAAAAATTAACTTTGAAAGGCTAATGAATCTTGTTAAAAAAGCCATGAATTCTATGTGCAGTATTCCCCTAGCACTGGAGTTCTCCCATTCTCATGATCGGTAAACTTGGTCTTGGCTGGCTGTTTGTGCTGATCTTCTGGGGGAGGGGCCTGTTGCCGTGGTTCCCAAATGTCTTTGCTGGAGGCAGAATTGCCCCACCCTTGTCGGTCAGGGCTAAGCAATCTGCTCGGGTTTGCTCTCTGGAGCTTTTGTTCCCTGCAAGCTCTCGGTACAGCTTTGGAGGACGAGAGTGAAAATGGTGGCCTCCCAATCTCTGCCCTGGAGGAGCTGAGAACTTGGGGCCCTGCTCCTCAGTGCGCCCCAGAGAAAAGCAGTCAGTCACTCCCGTGTCCCCGGTCTCCGGCCGCTCTCCGTGCTCACCGGCCTGTGACGGAGCGTTTCTATCTCTGGCACCTGATCCCGTGTGGAGTCTCCAAACCCAGCAGATCCCTGCGGTGCGCTCCCGCGCTGCTCCTCCCAGGGGAGGAAGGGGAGTCTCCCCAGATCTGCCGCTTGTTGGGTCCCTGCTGGAGGAGCAGTGGCCCGACTGTCACCGATCACAGTTTATGGCAACCCCGAGCTGAGAGCCCGCGCCTCGGCTCCGTCTCTGCAGCCAGCTTCTCCGCTCCGATACCTGGGAGCTCTGTCGCACTCAGGCACCCCCATCTTTCTGTGACCTCGAGGGTCCTGAGACCACACTGTCCCACGAAGGTTCCACCCCCCACTTAGCCACTGCAGTGACGTCCCTCAGCGGAGCCGACTTCTAAAAGTTCCGATTTTGTGCTCCGCGGCTCTAGCACTTGCCAGAAGCGGCCGACGGAGGCCCCCTCCCCCGCCGTCTATCCTCCCGAATATCGCCTCGGATTCACTTCTCCGCTCTTCCTACCTTCCAGAAAGTGGTCGCTTTTCTGTTCAGAGAGTTGTTGCTATTTTTTTCTTTGATCTCCTGTTGAGTTCGTAGGTGTTCAGAATGGTTTGATCCCTATCCAGCTGAATTCCTGAGACCAGACGAAATCCAGGTCTCCTACTCCTCCGCCATCTTTTTCTGTTTGTTTTGATGTCATAAAATGTGCTAATTATCATTGTATCTCTTTCTTCCAGATTTTAAAAGTTTGAGTTTCAAATGTTCATTATTTCAAATATTGTTCTTTTGTTTATTGAATATGTATTTCAGTTATATTTTCCAGAAGCAAAACTCATTAGTTGGAGAAGGTTTAAAATCTAGAATATTTTTGAGACCTCAGCTGATGTTCTCTTAGCCTAGAGATAATTTTTTTTTTGCCAAGTATTGGGAGAACTAGTAGTCTCAGACCCACTTTAGTAACATATATATTTTAATATGGAGTGCATCACAAATTTGTATGTCATCATGAATCATGCTACCACTGTCTGTATCATTTCAGTTAGTATATGTGTCGTCCAAGCCAGAATCTTAACACTATTTTTAGGATTAAAGTTTCAACACAATATTAAGTGTAGTGGTGGGTTTAATTCTGATTTATTCTTTCTCCTAGGACACAGTACTTTGGGTTCAAAGGACCACCTGGGTGGTTAACCAGAATCCCCACTCTTGACATGCTATAAAAAATACTTTTTTCCACTTAAGCCCATGAAACTCCTTAATGCACAGCTTAGCTTATCAGCTGCTTCTTCCACAGAGGTAAATACCCCAACATGGAAAGATATCTGAATGCTAGATCCATCTTTCTGGTTTCTTCTGGTCCTTTCTTCTATCACAGACTGGTTATTCCCTACCATCTCATTAGTTCTTTGACACTATTAATAAGACATTTTTATCCTCATATTAGACTCTGAAGATTGATGAATAGATACTTAACCTGTTGTTTTTTGTTTATTTTTATTTAAATTCCAGTTGGTTAACATACAGCATAATACTAGTTTCAGGTGTACAATTTATTGATTCAACACTTCCATACAACACCAAGTGCTCATAACAAGTGCCTTCCTTAATCCCCATCACCTATTTCACACCCCGCCCCCCAACACACACTCTGGAAACCATCACTTTGTTCTCTATAGTTAAGAATCTGTTTCTTGGTTCGCTTCTCTCTCTCCCTCCTTTTTTTTCCATTTGCTCATTTGTTTCTTAAATTCCACATGAGTGAAGTCATATGATATTTGTCTTTCTCTGACTTATTTCACTTAGCATAATACTCTCTAGCTTCACCCACGTCATTGCAAATAGCAGGATTTCATTCTTTTTTTATGGTTAATATACTTTTGAATATAATACTACATCTTCTTTGTCCTATATTGTATTTTGAATAAAAGTTTAATATAATATTCTATATCCCATCATCATCTTTTATTTTTATCCCATCATCATCTTTATAATAAACTGTTTTTGGTTTGTTGCTTATAACAAAGGCAACATTAAAATTCTCCCTCAGCTTGATGAAACCTTAGACAGGTTTCCCCCTGACTCTAGGTCCCCACCTTCCTTTTCTTAGAGCATTTAGTTTAGATAACTTGTAACTGTAAATTCTTTCTCTGCACCTTTGAGATGCCAATCTTCTCCAAGACTCTTGCCACTTTTACAACCCAGAAATGTCTTTCTCAAGGATGTTGGAGCCTCCCTTTGAAATGTGATCATCAAGAAAGACAGCATCCCTATCTCCCAGTCTCTGTGGGAAGGCAGGAGCCCAACTTTCATAAGCACAGATTAGCAAACACATCTGGACTAATCACATTGAGCAACCTCCCTCTCAACATCTTCCATTAGATTCCACTAACTCATCTAAATACTTAAAAACACTTCACCCAGGGGCGCCTGGGTGGCTCAGTCATTAGGCGTCTGCCTTCGGCTCAGGTCATGATTCCAGGGTCGTGGGATCAGGCCCCGCATCTGGCTCCCTGCTCCGCGGGAAGCCTGCTTCTCCCTCTACCAGTCCCCTTGCTTGTGTTCCCTCTCTCGCTATGTCTCTCTCTGTCAAATAAATAAATAAATAAAACCTTAAAACAAAAACAAAAACAACACTTCACCCTGTGTTTCAAAAGAATTAAGTTCAATCTTTCTCCTCTATTGCAATAATCTTGACCTCCATCACAATAGTCTTTCTCTTAAAAGATTTATTGATTTATTCTAGGGACAGAGAGAGCATGAGCCCAGGGAGGGGCAGAAGGAGAGAGAGAGAATCCTCAAGCAGACTCCATGCTGAGTGCAGAACCTGAGGTGGGGAAGATCCCAGGACTCTGAGCTCCTGATCTCAGCTGAAATAAAGAGTCAGACGCTTAACTGACTGAGCCACCCAGGGCACCCCTATTACAGTAGTCTTGAATAAATCTTCCTTAACCTCTTTATCTGTCAGATGCAATTTTTCTATGACACTAAGATTAATTTTAATTAGTTTCTGAGGATTTACACTTTTTTATTCATAAATGCAGGGGTGTCTTCTAGACGAAAATTCTTCATCAACTAATCATTTATATATTTCTAATGTAAAGATAAAATACCACAAACTGATGAAACTAAATAGGAAGTAATTCAGTTTTACAGAACACATTCGTTCTTTCAGGTTCTTAATTTTATTAAATATAAAAGAGTAATATAATTTCTTGCAGAATTCCCATTTTATTTAAAAATTCATTATCATCAAATTCGATTAACAAGGCCATTTTCTAAGAGGCTATAATTGTATTCAAAAGCTAGAATGAGAAAAATGACTTGTAAAACTTCAACATTTTAAACTATTACCTGCTATGTTCACTGCACCTATGGGTGGACAAATCTGTTTTAGTAGCCAAAAAAATTAGAAATGGATACAAAGGGGTGCCTGAGTGGTTCAGTCAGGTAAGCATCCAACTCTTTATTTTGGCTCAGGTCATGATCTCAGGGTTGTAAGATGGAGACCTGCATTGGGTTCTGCGCTGGGCGTGGAGCCTGCTTAAGATTCTCTCCCTCCCTCCCTGCCCCTTCCTCCCCATCTCTAAAGAAAGAAAGAAAGAAAGAAGTATAAAATAATCTCTTCAAAACACTAAGCAAGATCTTTCTTATTAAAAGGATTACAAATATAATTCAAGCTGGTATGGCACTTTACTAATTTAAATTAACTGCTTGTCCTAAATATCCATTTTGTCCATATGAATTCCTCCTTTTGGTCAGAGTGTATGTGTGTAAATGGTAGTTGGGGTGAAAATGGAAGGTAGAATACAGGAGAGTGAGTTAATTTAGTTGCCTTTTTATTATACACAAAGCATATGTACTAAGAAATAATGGTGTAATGAAAACAAAGTATTACAAATTAGAAAAAAAATACCTGAAGTTGGCATTTTATCAGCCTTTCACGTGAAAAAAATACATTTGATTGGGTCTCAGAAATGGGTGTGAGGGCAAAGTGGCTACAACACCTGTCACCCCATTGATCACCAGGGTTGGGTGGATCTCAGAGCCACACCCAGCTTGATCACTGACCTTTGCCTCACATCTTGCTTACAGAACTTTGACTACATTTTACATAAATGGAATGCTTATATGCATTCTGTACATAATAATTTATTGTAGTATGAAAATGCAGAATATCTTTGACTTTCTATATTCTGTCTAGGAAATACCAATATTGCTTGAGTATGATGCAAAGCACTTCAAGGCATAGATGTTACTTGATTCAGAAATGTAACTCCATGACAGAGTAGGGAATGCACTGCAAAATGATGCCTGCTGAGTCTTATCCTTATTCTCCATAATGCAGGTCTCCAATGGAGACTCCATATGGGTCTCCTCCAATGGGCCTCCATAGTCTCTTATGGTTTGTCTCTTCTTCTGACTCCGCCCCCTTCACTTTTCCCTTCCTTCTCCTAATGTCCTCCATGCTTATTCCTCATGTTCCACAAATAAGTGAAACCATATGATAATTGACTTTCTCTGCCTGACTTATTTCACTTAGCATAATCCCCTCCAGTTCCATTCACGTTGATGCAAAAGTTGGATATTCAACCCTCCTGATGGCTGAGTAATATTCCATTGTATATATGGACCACATCTTCTTTATCCATTCATCTGTTGAAGGGCATCTCGGCTCTTTCCACAGTTTGGCTACTGTGGGCATTGCTGCTGTGAACATTGGGGTGCATATGGCCCTTCTTTACACTACATCTGTGTCTTTGGGGTAAATCCCCAGTAGTGCAATTGCTGGGTCATAGTGTAGCTCTATTTTTAATTTTTTGAGGAACATCCACACTGTTTTCCAAAGCAGCTTAATCTTCTCATTCCATATTGTCTCAGGAATGACTTCTTTAAAAAAAAAAATTATTTATTTATTTGAGAGAGACAGAGAGAATGAGCATGAACACAAGAGAGAGGCAGAGGGAGGAGCAGACTCCCCACTGAGCAGGGAGCTCAACACAG
The DNA here is from genome assembly GCF_009762305.2 of Zalophus californianus. Classification (NCBI taxonomy): domain Eukaryota; kingdom Metazoa; phylum Chordata; class Mammalia; order Carnivora; family Otariidae; genus Zalophus; species Zalophus californianus. The sequence goes on from NC_045596.1 coordinate 179,238,025, forward strand.
GGCTCAATCCTAGGACCCCCGAGATCATGACCTGAGCCAAGGGCAGATGCTTAACCAACTGAGCCACCCAGGCGCCTCTCAGAAATGACTTCTTAAAAGAAATATTTTTTTGTATCTGATTCTGGCCTTGAAAGATTTTAACAGAGCTTATATGAGAATCCAGAACATTAAAATAAGAGGTCTGATAAAAAAAATGATATGTATATATTTCTGTTCAAATTTCAAAAAATTCATTGATTTCCTGAGCTATTATCTAGAACATAGCCTGGCTTATAATGGTGACTTGATAAATGGTTGCTGGATGATAAAATCTACACACTGATTATATACATTTTCATTTCACATGAAAACTACTGAGATTTTATGTTCATCAGAGAGAGGTAGTAGAGAATGGGGGAGGAGGGGAGAAGAGACCCAATTATCCTATGGTTTCACTTATTTGTAGAACATAAGGAACAGTATGGAGGACATTAGGAGAAGGAAGGGAAATATGAAGGGGGGGAAATCAGAGGGAGAGATGAACCATGAGAGACTATGGACTCCGAGAAACAAACTGAGGGTTTTAGAGGGGAGAGGGGTAGGGGGATGGGTTAATCCGGTGATGGGTATTAAGGAGGGCACATACTGTGGCTCAGTCATTAAACGTCTGCCTTTGGCTCAGGTCATGATCCCGAGGTCCTGGGATCGAGCCCCGCATCGGGCTCCCTGCTCCGCGGGGAGCCTGCTTCTCCCTCTCCCACTCCCCGTTTGTGTTCCCTCTCTTGCTGTCTCTCTCTCTCTGTCAAATAAGTAAATAAAATCTTTAAAAAAAAAAGATTAAAAAAAAGTAGGACATGTACTGCATGGAGCACTGGGTGTTATACGCAAACAATGAATCATGGATCACTACATCAAAAACTAATGATGTATTGTATGGTAACTAAAATAATATAATAAAATAAAATTTAAATAAATAAGGTTATGGAGGCCTATTCTACTAGCTCAAATCTGTAGTACTGCTTTTAATCAATTGGAAACTCATCATTCCTAGTTTTATATAATCACATTCCTCATAGACATTAAAAATTTTACAAAAATATTCCTCGTTCATTCTACTCATCAATGATTAAATCTATCTCATTTCTTTGTTTATATTTCTTCATTTGACTTGACCCTGAAGACTTATTTTCTGTCCAGCATTAAAATTACTTAATGCCCATTTTGTCCTCTTGATTTAACTACTTTTGATCAGCTTTAGTACATGTCTTAAAATGGGTATGTAGGAAAGTCTACAACTTCATGATCCCCTCTCCACTAAATCCCTAATGGCCTCTCCATAACACAGACACATATCACACTCTGTAATACCCACGTGCACACAGACACACACACACACACACTCGCACATACACTCCCTAATGGATCAAAAGATAAGTACTGTTAAGGGAAAAGGCAGTATATATCAGGGATCTCTTAGTGCACTACATGGTCCTATAATTTACTAGGAGTATTCAACTGAGGTGAGTATACAGAGATACTTAAGGTTATTTGAGAGCTAAGCTGTTTAACTAGAGGCAGGACACTAATTTAGTAGTACACTAAATAGTCCTTTTGGATTTTTAAAGTAATTTATCTACTTTCCAATGAGAAAGAAGTTATAAGATCCTGAAAAATGCAAGTTTGTTATATACTGTAATAAGTAAAGCAAAGCTGATATTAGTATGAATATATTTTAACTTTATATCTATTTTTTTCATTTTCCTTTGAGATATATTTTTCTTTAGGTTATTGGACATAAAAAAAAACTTAGGGAAAAGAAGTTAAGAAATAAAGGTACTCATCTTTACCCTATACTATCGTCTAGTAACCTGGTGCTGCATATACAGATTACAAATTAATGTCTGGAGAACCTCTTTGGTATTTCATTCTAATAGCTCATCTTGGGGAATGTATTTGATGGGATCAAGTTTCTCTCTGATCCCGAGTGAAACTTAAAAGAAAAAGTGGGCTAAAGTGGCAAAAAAAAAAAAAAAAAAAAATATATATATATATATATATATATATATATATATATATACCTTTAAACCCTTGTAATTGCTTAGGAGATGGCTTTTCCTTTTGCTTCCAGAAGAATATGATGTATCCAAATTTATGTGAGCTGATTTACCAGCTGCTGAATCATTAATAATAGACATCTAGTAGAGGTAGACTAATAGACTTGAAAATTTTAAATGAAAGCCATTTCTCACCAGAGAAACATCAACAGCCGTCTCCAAGGTGAGCTAGCTCTAGAGGGCTTTTGAGTCTCCCAGAACTATCATGTGACTAAATAGATGAAATGCACTATGAAGCGTTCAATCAGCCTAAACTATTTGATAGAATAAACATTAAACTCAGAACATAGGGAATTGTAGATACACATCTTAATAAATTTAAAATATCAACATATCAACAAAAATAAAATAAAGAAATACAAATCATTTTTTTCTTTCTGCTGACAATCAAAATTAAATACAGGACAAAGTAAGCCCTAAAGTGTCAGCCATTTAGGTTTCAAGGCTTTGTTATCAATAGTGTTTAAATGCTCTACTGGTAGGTAAATTCATCAAATTATTTTTGAGGCAAATGAAATGTTGCCACATTCAGAAGATGATGAATGGGAAAATTTTAATCCAGTGGAGAGATATTATAAAAATGTAGTAATACAGGATTAGAGTTTTATATGTATTATATCATAAATGTAAAATGCAGGAACAGTCAAGAGCTTAAAGTAATGACAGTGGCAAGAAAATCTACATCTGTTCCAAGGAGGCATGTCAGTGTTATCTAACACCCAAAACTGAAGCTTTTCATATCTTATCAAAATTTAGGCAATGCAAAAGAAATCAGATAAACAACTACAGAAAGAAAACTATAGTATAATTATGGCTAAAAACTTCTAATTAAAAACTTGCTATTTACTTGTACACAAGCTACAGGAAAGTTATGTTTTACTCGGAGCAATCTGTACCACTGCTGACTTGTACTGCAATATTAAACAAATTTTCCTAAATAATCAGGCAAACATTGTAACTTTTCAAGGTATCAGATAGCAATTTCACAGTTGTGACTAATGTATTATTTCTAGTTTATTTGCCCAATAAAATAATTTCCCATTCAGTTAGGAATGCAGGCTAAACAATTTCAGAAAGAGAAATTCCCTTTGGAGCACCTAGAAAATATTATTTTATATTTATATGCCTAGTAAGGTTTGGGCTTATCACCATAAATATCCTACTTTATGAAACTATACTCATATACAAGTAAAATAAGAGGCAGAAAGGTGTAGTGGAAAGTGGACTGATTATTAAAAGGCTCAAGTTCCAGTTTAAGTTTGGTCACTAAATAGATGTGTTAATGTATCTCACACCAGAAAAATAAAAGCTATTGACTTTGCTGATTTGTAAAGGTTTCCCAGTTTCAAAACCTATTACTGTAAAATCTATCTTTGTATTCTGGAAAATACACTAAAAACATCTTTGTGACAAAAGATGTTAGAGATATTGGAACCTTGTTAATGTACTGGTAATCTATGAACAGGAAAAAAAAATGGACTTTGAACGACAACTACAACTGTCTCTAGCCACCGCCTTTGCCTCCTACAATTATGCCATAATATAGCTTTGGGTCAGTAAAATACATTTATAGACCATTTTGAGTGGTGAGGCCTGTAAGGATAAATCCATATTAAAAATAAGAAAATTAAATATTTAATTCTCCCTGGTTCAAAGAGGGAAAGAAATCCTCCTTCTCTTTTCTTGAAGCATTTATTTTAGAAAACCTGCAGTTGTGAATTCTTTCCTGCTCCTTTGAGATGTATGTAAATCTTTTCACAAGCTACATAAACTTCCCACCAGCTTTACAACCTGACAATGTATTTCTTAAGGACCTAGGAGCCACTGCTTTGAAATGTAAACATCAAGGAAGAGAGGACCCTATGTCCCCTTTTCTGTGGAGAGATAGTAGCCTAATATCAGGTGGCTCCTGGCTCCAAGTTGCAAATCTACCACATTATAAATATAGGAGAAATTTATTTTTGCCTTGGATAAGGCAGTTAGCAACTATAGATGGTTGCCGGAATTACCAGGTGAGTTTAGGGTGAACTCTGTGTGACAAATGATGCTGCTGTCTTCCTTGAAGGCTATTTATTATTTACCTTGAGAAAACATATGTAATGTGTCCTATCTGCTTGGCTATAGAAGAGGGTGAGATTTCTTTTGTCTTTGCTATTCCTTCAACGGATTGCCTGGAATGCACATCGCACTCTAATGTACCGCATATTCAATAATAAAACATATCTTGCTCTTCTCCTTTGTGGAGAGGTTTTTGTTGTTTGTTTGAATTTAGGAGGATAGTTTGTTTTTACTTCTGTTTCCCCAAAAGGCCCAAAGGTCATGTCATAAAGAAACTACAGCGAAGAGATACAGTCTCAGTTCTGCATAATTGCCTACGAAACACCGAGAGCAAGTTCGAAGAAAAGATCAAGTATGAGAGGACCAGCAGACGTGGCAGGATGCCAGAACCTTCTCAGAAATGTTGGCCCCCAAGAAACTTCCCGGGGGAAGATAGCCTAAAAAAACAGGGATGTTCTGATTAAATTTTAAGTTGTTCATGACTTTAAAATCTTCAGATTTTGTACTATTGCAATAAAAACAACCCTGCAGTGATTCTATTTTAGAACTGGAAAAACTGAGCTAAAATGCAATATGAAAGAATCTGGGGAAGAAAAGGACATTAAAAATACTATCATTAGCTTGATCCAAATTCTTAAACAAGGTGTTGGAGCCAAAAGATAACATAATTCCTCACCAACTGTCCTAGGATTTCAGGAGGGATACTTGAAGAGGTCCACTTCTTTTGGCTCCGGAAGGACAGAGTATCCATGGATTACATCTAGGTAAGTCAGCATAGTGTATAGATGATCAATTGCAATGTAATAAATTTGAAAGGTCTATAATCTTGCATAAACAAGTTGGAAAAATTGCTAAACTTTTGAGGAGAAGCAAAAGCATCTGTGAAACTGGGGTTCTCATGATAGGGCAACACTTGTTGTTGCATGCGAAAGTGTCTAGGCTATAAACCAAGCACACATCCACCTGGTAGTAAGTAAGACTGGGGCAACTAAAACTTAGCATTGTTTGCAAGATCTCTAGGTATTTCACATGCTGTTTGGAAACAGGACTGACCCCTAACTATCTCAGTAAGATGGGTGCTTGGGAAGTGGAAAGTAGGCTTTGAAAGAGAGATCTTGAAGTACCCATTAATATAAACAAGTGGAAGCTGCATGATTAATGATGCGAATGTAAGAAGATGTATTTATACATCAAGAAGGTCACATTAGTCTCATAGGTGAAGATCTCCAACAAATCATAAATCCCTGTTGCCTCCCAATATATCTTATTTTATTTCCTATTGGCATGTTTCCTGCTCACTCATAATCCCTTGTGTAATATGTAGATCATAGCTGATGCTCCAATTTAATAATTAGATTTTTAGAATTTAAGAACTTTAAGAAACTTTAGGAATTGTCTATCTGGCACTTCTCAAATTTCATTAGAGACTCTTCTAGGTGTTCCTTACACATGGATATTTCCAGCTCCCTTCCCTGAGGATTATGATCCTGTAAATGAAGCCTCAGAATTTATATTGTTGTAATATAGATAAGATATAAATATTTTGTATTTATATTCATTTTATATATTATATTTATATATACTTATATAGAGAGACTTTTTAGGGACATTCAGGTCTACATGAATAATCTTTGTAAACCTGGAATAATCTCTCCTTGGTCATAGTGTAGAACCATTTTTATTTTTTTAAAGATTTTATTTATTTATTTGACAGAGCGAGACACAGTGAGAGAGGGAACACAAGCAGGGGGAGTGGGAGAGGGAGAAGCAGGCTTCCCGCGGAGCAGGGAGCCCGATGCGGGGCTCAATCCCAGGACCCTGAGATTATGACCTGAGCCGAAGACAGTCGCTTAACCAACTGAGCCACCCAGATGCCCCTGCAGAACCATTTTTAAAATTAAACATTATTGAGTTTAAAAAATAAGAATCACAAATATGTTAATATACAAGGAAAACATCATACTTTAATATTTACATGTTACTGCCGGCTTGGTGGTGTGTGTGTGTGTGTCTGTACACATAGCACTCCTAGAATGTAACTACTACACACTGAAAATTATTGGCCCATGGATGAAAATGCTTATTAATTAACAATTTATTTCAATAAAACAAATCTTAAGATACGGTAGCAGATTACAGAATTGGAAGATTGTTAATATCTTATAAAGTTATTGTGGAATATAACACAATTATTTCTAAAATTTCTCATTGTATTGAAACTGAGACCCTCCCATTAAGTCCACAAAGTATTTGTTTTGCATTGATTTACATTTGGAAGCTTTACCCTAATAAGGTGGCCCATATAAGAAAGTGAATTATAGGGTTAGGTAAAATTCAGTTGCGGTGCAGCAAAAGAAATGCTAACTCATTCTCTTTAATTCTGACTATTTGCTTATCACTCAACAAATTTATATAGTAATGTGTCTGCTTTTTCAACATCTTTTTAATTCTTATAAAATAACCACATCAATTAATCCCCAAAGTAAAAAAAATAAATAAAATTAGTATAGTATTCATAGAACGCTATTTGATTCCTGCTATTCAGGAAGCTTCTTTTTTTTTTTTTCTTTTCTGAAACATGACAAACCTTACCTACAAATGGCTAGAATTATTGCTATACTGTAGCAAAATTAATCTCTTTCCTGGATCCATGTTCAGTACAGCAGAAAACATAAAATAGATGGTATACAAGAACCAAAATAAAACTTCCCATAATGAAAAAATATGGAAAAGTTTTTGATGTAAAATAATGTGTTATTATATTTCTAATTAATCTACTTGTAATAAACTATAATACTATATACTAAGAAAGTCAAGAGAGTACATAGTTTAATTCCTGTGTTAGGAAACATTATATGTTACATTTTTAAATATATTAATATTCTGTTAAAAATCATCTATGGTGTTAGAGAATGTTAGATAACTACTATGCTAAGACTCAATGGGGAACTAAAGAATACTTTATGGCTTCCTCTACTTTTCTACATTTTCGTATCTTGGCAATTCAGTCTTTCTGTCTCTACATCTACAATAATCTCCCTCTTATATTTCTCTACTTGTTTTTCAAGCCTTGCCTTAGAATATACTGGTTTTGTTTTTGACTCTCCATAAGTATGAGCAGCTATTTAATTAGCTATACTTACAAACATTTTCAAAGAAACTGTGGCATAGCACTGATGGTTTTGTGTTTATATACAACATGCAAGAATATACATATATAATATATAAGCAGATATCTGTATACATGTATTTTATGTGCCTTGCATGTTTTATAATTAGCTTCTTGTGCACTGAGCATGCCCTACTTCAGATTACCAACACATGTCACAGTGTTTAAAATACTGCATTCACTCAAGACATGCCAGTGGTGAGTACAAATTGAATTCATTCTCCTTTAAGAAACTTTAAAACAAAGGAATGATGATACATTTATTAGGAGAAAGAATTTGTTATGACAAGTATTCGAATAACAATCATTCCACACTGACAAGTTACATCCGTAGTGGTTTACAGTGCAACCAGAAAGATCCTTTATGGGATAATAGCAAGTGGTAATTTGGTTTACATTATTTAACAATGTGTTGGAACTATGAAAACAAAGTACGATTTTGTCTTGATGACTACGGAACACTGGGAAATTGACATACTGAAGTGCTCTATGGCAGTCATATGGTTTCTAATGACAGCCTCCCCACAGGGATCTTCTGTTCATGAAAACAGCTATTACTATTCACAGTTGTTGTAGCTCATGCCAGCCTGGTGAAACTTGAGAATGTTGTAATCAATGGTAATTGAAACTGTTAATAACATTAAAATTTAATTTGGACAAAGGTGTCAGACACCAGTGCTTTAGATATATCTCTTGGCCCATTGCTGGCATGTGCTAAACATCCAAGTATGTTAATAAATGAATGCTGAATCAGGTAAAAAACAATTCAGCAAGAAAAATAATATAAAACACATCAATTTCCTCCCCAGATGCAATAGCAGTGAAACAAAAATTGTCATATTATAGTCACTTAGCAGAATGAATGAAGCAGGAATGAGGGCACAATATGTTTCTACATAAAAATAAAATAGAAATGATGAAAGAGGATTGAGATCATGAAAAATATATATTGGAATGAACTATTTTCAATCTGACATTCAAAAGGAATCTTCTGCTAATTTTAACCTTCTTTAGACCTTATCATTTACTGTATTCAGAAATGTTATTTTGGTACATTTTCATTCTCTTGTCCTCAATCTGCCTCTGTCTCTCTCCTTGTAATGATAGCATACGTTTTTGAGTTCTAATTTCAAAAATCAATATTATATAATAAGCATGTTTGTGCTTGCTGAAAACATAGTTAAATTAACAATAGTAAAACAAAATCAAGAAGATATTTTCTCTAGGATATAATTGATTTAATTAAAATTTTACTTTGAGGTAATTGTAGATTCACATGCAGGTTTGTAAAACATAATACAGAGAGTTCCTGTGTACCTTATACTCAACTTTCCCCAATGTTAAGATCTTAATATAATAAATATGTAAATTAAATTATCACAACCAGGATCACTGAACAGTAAAGATGCAGAACATTTCCATCATCAGAAGAATTCTTAATGTTGCCCTTTATAGCCACATATATTTCTCTCCTGACTCTGCCCCCTCCATAATACCTGGCAATCTCAGGTTTTCGATAATTTTGTCTTTTCAGGAATGTTATATAGGTGGAATTCAACTTTAGGTATTTTTTTTCATTCAGTATAACTACCTGGAAATTAATCCAGGTTTTTCTGTGTATCAGTAATTTATTACTTTTGATTTCTGAATAGTATTCCACAGTATGGCGGTACCCTGGTTTGTTTAACAATCAACATATTGAAAGATATTTGGGCGGCATTCAAATTTTGGCCTTTACAAATAAAGCCACTATAAACCTTTATGTATGAGTTTTGTGTGAACATGAGTCTTCATTTCTCAAGAACACACATCAGGAGTGCAATTACTAGGTTGTCTGGTAGTCAGATACTTAGTTTTATTTTAAAAACTGCCAAATTAATTTCCAGAGTGGCTGTCCCGTTTTATGTTTCCACCAGCAATGTATGAGTGACCCAACTTCTTTATATTCTTGTCAAATTTGGTAACAACACTATTCTTTTTTTTACATTAGCCATTCTGATAACTATATAGTGATATCTAATTGTGGCTTGGATTTCCTTAAGAGTTAATAACATTGAACATCTTTCCATGTGCTCATTTTCCCTCCATATATTTCCTTCAGTGAAATGTTTTGTGTGTGTGTGTGTGTGTGTGTGTGTGTGTGTCTTGGTGAGTTTTGAGAATGCTGTCTATATTTCAAATACTTTATTGTTTGTCATTTGTCATGTTATGGTAATATTTTCTTCCAGTCAGTAGATTCTCTTTTGCTTCGCTTTACAGAATCTTTTGCAGAGCAAAAGTTCTGAATTTTAAGTTCAGCTGATGGTTTTTTCTTTTTTCTTTTTTTTTAAAAGATGTATTTATTTATTTATTTGATAGAGAGAGACACAGCGAGAGAGGGAACACAAGCAGTGGGAGTGGGAGAGGGAGAAGCAGGCTCCTCGCGGAGCAGGGAGCCCGATGTGGGGCTTGATCCCAGGACCCTGGGAGCACGACCTGAGCCGAAGGCAGACGCTTAATGACTGAGCCACCCAGGCGCCCCTGATGATTTTTTTCTTTTAGAGAGCATGCTTTTGGTGACAAGTGCAGAGACCAGCCCTAGGTCCTGAACATTTTTTTTTCTAAAAATTTTATAATTTTACATCTTATATTTAAGTCTGTGATCTGAGCTTATTTTAATAACGTTTGAAACTTAAGTCTAGGTTCTTTTTGCTGTTGTGCTATGAATGTCCAATTATTCCAACACTATTGGTTGAAAAGCTTATCTATCTTCTATAAATTTCCCTTTGCATCCTTGTCAAAAATCACTTGGGCTTATTCATGTAGGCCTATTTCTGGGTTCTCTACCTCACTGCATTATTGCATCCATCTATCTTTATGTAAATACCACACAGCCCTGATTATAATAGCTATGCAAGTGTTAAAAATGAGTAGACTGATTCCTCTCACTTTTTTTATTCTTTGACAAGATTGTTGTAGCTATTATATTTCCTTGGCTTCTGTATATGCCTTTTAGAAGAATCTTAATGATATATCTAAGAATTCTTTTTGAAATTTTGACAGAATTTTTTTTTAAGATTTTATTTACTTACTTGAGAGAGCGAGAATGAGTGAGAGAGAGAGAGAGAGAGAGCACATGAGAGGGGGGAGGGTCAGAGGGAGAAGCAGACTCCCCGCTAAGCAGGGAGCCCAATGAGGGACTCGATCCCGGGACTCCAGGATCATGACCTGAGCTGAAGGCAGTCGCTTAACCAACTGAGCCACCCAGGAGCCCGACAGAAATTTTGTTAAAACACATATCAGTGTGGGGAAAATTGACATATTTACTAGGTTGTTTATTCCAATCTGTTAACAAGATATGTCTCTTAGATATTTTAATTTTTTTCATTATCATTGTATTTTTCATCATAAAATGCTGTACATTTCTTAAGTAGGTTCTGCCCTACAAGGGCTTGAACTCATGACCCCAAGATCAAGAGTGCCACGTTCCACTGGCTGAGCCAGCCAGGCACCCCAAGTGCTGTACATTTAAAAAAAATTTATACCTAAATGTTTCATTTTTAAGCCATTGCAATTGATATATATATATATATATATATATATATATATATATACACACACACACACACACACACACTTTGTAATTGATATATATTAAATTTTCGAATAAAAATGTCCATTGTTGGTATAGAAATACTATGATTTTATAACATTTCTCTTATATCCTACAACATTTCTAGACTCATTTCTTATTTCTAGGAGTTTTCTTTTTAAGATTCCTTGGGATTTTCTTCATATACATTCATGTCATTTAAAAATGGGACAATTTTATTTCTTCTTTTGCAATCTGCATGTCTTTTATTTCCTTTTCTTACCTTATTGCACAGGCTAGACCATCCAACATAAATAGGAGTGGTGAGAGTGAACATTATTGTTTGTTCCTGATCTGAGGCAGAAAGCATTAAGTCTTTCATATTTAAGTATAACATTAACCATAGGTTAATTATAGATGCTTTCTATCAGGTTGGATCAGTTCATTATTCCTGTTTTTCTGAGAGGTTTAATCATGTGTTGAATTTTGTCAAATGCTTCTTTTGCATTTGATAGAATCATGTGATATTTCTTTAGTCTGTTAATTTGGTGGATTACTTCAAATACTCAAACAGTTTTGAGTCCTTCATATAAACCCTATTTGGACAGCCACATGCAGAAGAATGAAATTCGACCATTCTCTAACACCATACACAAAGATAAACTCAAAATGGATGAAAGACCTCAATGTGATACAGGAATCCATCAAAATCCTAGAAGAGAACATAGGCAATTACCTCTATGACATCGGCCACAGCAACTTCCTTCAAGATACATCTCCAAAAGCTAGTGAAACAAAAGCAAAAATGAACTTTTGGGACTTCATCAAGATAAAAAGCTTCTGCACAGCAAAGGAAACAGTCAGCAAAACAAAGAGGCAACCCACAGAATGGGAGAAGATATTTGCAAATGACCTACAGATAAAGGGCTGGTATCCAAGATCTATAAAGAACTTCTCAAACCCAACACCCAAAAACAAATAATCAAGTAAAAAAAATGGGCAGAAAATATGAAAAGACACTTCTCTGAAGACATACAAATGGCTAACAGACACATGAAAAAATGTTCATCATCATTAGCCATCAGGGAAATTCAAATCAAAACCACATTGAGATACCACCTTACACCAGTTAGAATGGCAAAAATGGACAGGGAAAGGAACAACAAATGTTGGAGAGGTTGTGGAAAAAGGGGAACCCTCTTACACTTTTGATGGAAATGCAAGTTGGTGCAGCCACTTTGGAAAACAGTGTGGAAGTTCCTCAAAAAATTAAAAATAGAGCTACCCTATGACCCAGCAATTGCACTACTGGGTATTTACCCCAAAGATACAGATGTAGTGAAAAGAAGGGCCATATGCACCCCAATGTTCATAGCAGCAATGTCCACAATAGCCAAACTGTGGAAAGAGCCGAGATGCCCTTCAACAGACGAATGGATAACAAAGATGTGGTCCATACATACAATGGAATATTACTCAGCCATCAGAAAGGATGAATACCCAACTTTTACATCAACATGGATGGGACTGGAGGAGATTGTGCTAAGTCAAATAAGTCAAGCAGAGAAAGTCAATTATCATATGGTTTCACTTATTTGTGGAACATAAGGAATAAGCATGGAGGACATTAGGAGAAGGAAGGGAAGATTGAAGAGGGGGAAATCTGAGGGGGAGACGAACCATGAGAGACTATGGACTCTGAGAAACAAATAGGGTTTTAGAGGGGAGGCGGGTGGGGGGATGGGTTAGCCCGGTGATGGGTATTAAGGAGGGCACGTTCTGCGTGGAGCACTGGGTGTTATACGAAAACAATGGATCATGGAACACTACATCAAAAACTAATGATGTATTGTAGGGTGACTAACATAACATAATGAAATTAAATTAAATTAAAAAAACACCCTACTTGGTTATAGTGTATAATTCTTTTTAAATATTACTGTATTTGCTAATAAGGATTTTGAGGTCTATATTTATGGAGGAATACTGGTCTGTAGTTTTATTTTTTGGCACTGACTAAAATGAATGTCCTCCTCTGGAAAAAAAACGTAGTCTTCCTCCATCTTATTAGAAACTGATTCTAAGATTTGTGAAGCAACTCAGAACATTTTCTTTAAAAAAGTGTACCCCTATTATGTACTTTGCTTTCATCTTTCTAGCACATTCCTAATATATAACTATTAATTGAGGAAAATAAAGTACTGCTTACATATTAAGGTAATTATCATGTCTTATGAGAAAGATTATGTATTTCTTTAAATTGTTTCAGATCTACTTCCTATAATTGTATTTGCATTTACCTCCATTTATATATATTTATTTTTATGGTCATATAAATATGGCCATAACCCGGTCATAACACAAAAGAAAAAAACATTAACCAACACATTAAAAAGCAAATATGGGGGTCGCTGGGTGGCTCAGTCAGTTCAGATAACAGAGTCCTGGGATCAAGCCCAGAATCAGGCTCCCTGCTCAGTGGGGAGCCTGCTTCTCCTTCTCACTCCCCCTGCTTGTGTGCTCTCTCTCCCTCACTCTCTGTCAAATAAATAAAATCTTTAAAAAATAAAATAAAAAGCAAATCTACCCCAAATTAGTGGACCTTTTCAAGGAAAAATATAATATCCTCTAGCTAATTACAAATGTTAAAGAGTTCAATGAGAAGCAAGACAGGCACAAGATGTAAAACAATATACGGTGCTCCAGAAATCCTAAACATCTAGTCATGGGGCATTATTTTGCACAGAAAAAAAAAAAAAGAGTGCAGAGTATTTTACTATGTGCCAAAGTTAGAGAGTCCAAGGAAAGTACCCAGTCAACAAAAAAAATCACAAAGCATTATTATTTGGTTTTGTAATGCTTAATTGAAAATTTTTTCTAAGATATTTTTTCTGACCATATTCTAAAATAGTATTTTGATACTTGACAGAAATTTTGATAAGAGTATAAATGAGATAATGCTCCTTATGTTCTCAAACATGCAGTAGGAGTTTTTGTCTCCTGTAAAACTGGCCAGCCTTGATTTCTCATGTCTGGAATTAATGTCACATAGTGCATAATATTTAGCAGTAATTTAATCAGAAATCTTACAATTTTCACATAATCTTGATATGTTCTATCTCTTCTCTATTTCTAGATCTGTTAGTATACGGCAAAATTTTAGTAATTGGGGCTAAAATAGCTGTAATTGTTTTCTCTTTGAGGCAATATGTCCCAAAATTCAGAACTGTAGATTAAAGAAACTAATAAAACTTACTGTTGCACAAAGAGTTCAAGTATATGGAAATGTTACAACCCTAAATTTAGAAATATCATTTACACCAATGTTACCTTTGAATTACAGTATTGTCAGACTTTAAATATACTTTGTATCTTTTTTCTCTGATTTTATTTATTTCCACACAACTGATAAAAAATTATTTTCCTTTGAGCAAAAGATACATATCTGTTTTTCAAGTCAGTTAGTGCATTTCTTGATTTCATATAACCTTTTTGTTACCCAGGGAATACTTTAGTAAAGTTCTTGATTGTCTCTAGTAATTTCATTGCTCTGATGGTGTGAAATGCATATTACCCAAATTCCTAATGTGTGAACTTTTTGTTCTCAAGAGGTTTATGTCCTTTCTCCTTACACAGAAACTGGAAAGTATCACTATGACAGATTCATACCACATACACAAAACTGAACTTCTAGCAACTTCTACCATGTGATCATCTTTAGGAAAATTAATTTTAAAAAAAGAAAGAGAATGGTACCACTCAGAAATACATTGAGTAGAAATATTTTCAAGGTTACTGAATGAAGTGTAAACTTACATATTTCAAAAATAACTAAAAGTGTAGAAGAGAGGTGACTCCTCATTCATCTCATAAATTTATCTAATTTCTTAGTATCGCAAAATACATGGAGATCTACCCTTCATGCTGCTGCTTGCTATATAGACACTTCTGTTCAGAGTCCTCTCTGTTGTATGTTTTCATATAGAACAGAAACATAGGCAACACACTGATACCAAATTATCCAGTATATATCAAAGAAGCCACAGTAAACTAGAACTTCCTCAAGTTTAGGAAAGAAGGCAGTATCATTTTGGACAATGAATTTGTAAATGAATTATACCATCTGCACTTTTCGTATTCTCACAGGCTGCTCTTTCAGGGTAGGAAAAAGCAGAGAGTAGAAGAAAAGGCAGGGCAGGCTTTAGTAACATTGTTGTATTAAGACTGTAGTTGGGGTGTGTGTGTGTGTGTGTGTGTGTGTGTGTGTGTGTGTGTGTGTGTGTGTGTGGTGTGTTACTCCACTCCAAACCACTTCTCTCTCTCAGTTTAGAATCTCAAAAGATTCAAAGAGCCAGTGTGGTATAGAGCACTTACCAAATTGATGTCATACAAACTCTAAATGTGTTTCCATCTAGCTTTATGACAGTTAGTCATCCAGGGCCTTAGTTTTCTCTTATTAAAAATAAACTCTCTTAGTGGTTATAAGTTTTATCCCCCCAACCCCCTGCTTTAACACAACCAAACTAAAGAAGAGACTTCCATTAATAACTTACATGAGAAAATTGACATTTATAGTGGAAAGAGGCTGAGAATGTCCCCCTCCTTTTGGGTCCAAATTCTTTTTCTGTGCTGTCTCCTTCCTCCATGTTGATAATCACCGGGGTAATTGCACCCTTGTCTTATGTAACAAAACAACAACCAAACAAACAAATAAATAAACAAACAAAAAAACCCCCAACTCTTAAGTCTTGGGATTTATAAAACAGGCATGATTTTTTTCATATATGGAAGGGATCTTAGAATCTAAGATATCACCCATTCCAACATCCTAATTTTATAGGTTAATAAATTGAGACCATAAAAACCAGAACCACTTGAACAAAAAATGGCTTATAACTAAAACTGAATTCCTGGTCATCAACATATTTTCTTGTTTTATGTTGATGTACTTTTACGAATAATCATTGAAATTTAGAGTTTTAAAGAAACATTAAAATTAACGTCAGTGTATGTTTAGTCAAACATACATGTATATTTCATATTCAACATGTATAAAGTCCTAACTGGTTGCATTATTTGGATTAAACTATTTGAGCATTAACTTTTCCCTTATGATCCTATAGCCATATGCTGGAGGGCAAGTAAGACACACCTGGGGAAAGCCCACATCTAATTCATTTTAGCACACCTGCTTGTCTCTTTCTACTTATATGCCCTATACTCCTGCTGACTGCAATTTTACTAATCCTCTGACCTCATAAAGACTGCCAGGGGCTGGCACGCGTGAGCCGCATGAAATCAAATGTGCCATATTGTTTAGCATCTGTTCCTAACTCCCCATGAAGTTTTCCTTGCAAAGAGCATAGGGCTGTCAGCTTCAATCAGCTTGGTAGAGAACTCCACTAAGATGCATTAGCCTTCATCTACGATTGCTCTTCACATGACAGGACTTACACATGAGGCATCTAGGTGTACAATACAGAGATGTAATGTTAATATGCCCATATTACCAAAAGAAAAATCCCCTAGCTTTTACTCTAATATTTCTGTGTTTCATGAGGTCTTAATGTTATATATATCTCCTGGGATGAATAGCACAATTTTAGCAACTATTGTTTGTCTATCTTTCTTGAAATGCTTTGCTTGAGGCTATAAAAAACTCTTGACTTTAACTCCTCAAGTATCCCCTTAATCTCATCTTCAGTGCAGACAATAATAAAATTTAAATATATTGTCCCTTTGTAGAAACATATTTTCAAAATTTGTAATGCACATTGAAATTGGATCTTTTCAGTTTCCTATCAGGAATGGTAATCAAAGAAAATTATTTTATAAATTAGGAATGCATAAGTGCTGCATAATAGGCAATGCCTGATTTTAGGCCTTCTACCCATAAACACATTTAAATATTTAAACATCCTTAATCTGCCAAATGCTTAATCTGAAAGGTTCTAAATAAATATCTCCACCTTTCTCAGTATACACAAACATTCATTTGCATATCATGTATTATAGATAATCATTTGAACCCTCATAAAAATGACATGCCTGTTCTTAAGCTATCCAAGGGAAAAAAAAATTGTGAAGATAAAAGAAACTATTTTATTAATCTAAAACACAATACTGCCTTTTCTTCTTCTAATCAGACTAAAAATATCAGTAATCTAATACATATTATTTGTTTATAACTTATGACTCCTCACAGATCATTCAACAAATAAATATCACTATTATTTCTAATTTAAAGTTTTATGTATTCTCTTTTTTTGTCAAAAAAAATCATTTGACTTTGTTTGACCATGTTTCTATATATTAACAGCTTAAGTTGAATTGATCAAATCTCTTTGAGCATTTTGGCCCTTCTCACTCACATTTCAGAGCACTCGAATGTCCAGTACTTAGCAGATATCTTTTAATCATTTCAATTATATCACTTGAATGTATCAGATACAGAAGTGCTCTTGTGACTTCTTTGAAGGGACAATGAGTTTGACATACAACTGTAAAACTGTATGGTGCACTAGTGAATATTTAATAATGAAAATGAGTCAGCAAAAATAGCTGAACTACTCTGATACTGTATGTTAAAATATGTCCATCAAGAATATTTTTAGTAGTACTTGAATGGCAACAACACTGTTAAGAATATGCACGTATGTGGAAAAATCAATTTCTTTGACTATAAAGGATAAGTGAAATTCTACTATATGTATATAGATGTGTCCTGTACACATCTAAATTCCACAGTAGCTGGGAGTCTATAGGCTC
Organism: Zalophus californianus; assembly: GCF_009762305.2. Lineage (NCBI taxonomy): Eukaryota > Metazoa > Chordata > Mammalia > Carnivora > Otariidae > Zalophus > Zalophus californianus. Next base: position 179,255,684 of record NC_045596.1, read on the forward strand.
TCAAGAATACAAGAATCCTGAAACAACCCTGACAGTGAAGCAGAGGATGCAAAGAATGGGCACAATGATAATGAGTAGGTATTTAATGTATGTCAATTAATAGATTATCTTCTCTTTTTCTTTTACTTCCCAATACCAATATTTCCCTTCCTAGTAGTTTTTTTTCCTTCCTATTTACACTATAAATCACATCCCAAACCTCCAACCACCATAATTTACAGCAGCTAGATGAGTCTACCTACTAGATTCAATAATGCCATTAATAATCTTGTATGCGAGGAAGCTAAAGGTTAAATAATCTTAGAAAGTAGAAGGTCTTGGGATCCCTAAGGAAGAATTTACTAGGCCCTATGAAACCAGCCCTAATGAATATCACAATGAAAACTCCAGTATAAAACTTGATTTAAAAACACAGTGAATTTTATCACACAAATAAACAAATACAGAAGCAATTACTTTAATTGTTTCCATAAAAAGTCTTTTCCGGGCACCTGGGTGGCTCGGTTGATTAAGTGGCTGCCTTCGGCTCAGGTCATGATCCCAGGGTCCTGGGATCGAGCCCCGCATCTTGCTCCCTGCTCAGTGGAGAGTCTGCTTCTCCCTCTGCCTCTGCCTGCCTCTCTGCCTACTTGTGCTCTCTCTCTCTCTCTCTCTCTCTGTCAAATAAATAAATAAAATCTTTAAAAAAAAATAAATAAAAATAAATAGAAAGTCTTTTCCTCTAGAAAACAGTATATGTTAAAAATCTTACCAGGTAAGTTTTAATTAAAATTTAAGGAACACATTGAAAATACTGTGTAAATATCTGAATGGCATTTTATAAGGGCCCTGGAGACCCAGATATGCCTAAGTGTCCAAGGTACAGCACTAAAAATCACAGAGGTATCCAGATCATGGAGAAGAAAATTATTTCTGCCCCAGAATTTGAAGAAAAAAATTTCCACTATAAGAGCATATTTACTTTCAAGCAGCAGAAGGTTGCTAGAATAAACCTTCAAGTAAAGCTAACTGGATTATAGGCAGTTTTCAGTAGATAGTTCATAGAGAATGAACACCAACAGAGTAAACACCCCTTACATCAACAACTACACCAATTCAGTGGATAAATAGGAAAAACCTTGAAGTGGATTTTAAATTGTGGCATTTTGAAAGAAGAATCTGAGATGAAAGAAGAGCTAATAATCATTGTTAAACTTTGTGAAAGCAAGTGGAGGGGCATTCCCTCAATAGAAAAATGGTAATGTAGAAAAATACAAGGGGAAACCAGACATAAAGTGACTTACAGTGCAAATTTGTAGTGTGTGTGTGTGTGTGTGTGTGTGTGTGTGTGTGTGTGTGTGGACTGCAGTGTTTGCATATAGTATAACAGCAGAGGAAGACTAAAATATTCCCCTTAGGTTGACTTCAGAAGCATGGATTAAGTTCTGATTCATTAACAATAACGTGAACAATATAATCTTCTCTTAGTTTACTTCAAATGTCAGGTGATGTCATTTCACACATAGCCCAATTTATAACTTTGGAGGATTGCTGGTTCCCATAACAAGCAGTCAAAATAATTTTTTCTCTGTATGAGAAAATGCATTACTTTCTCTTCAAAATAGTATTTGTGTATATCTAATGCAACCTAGTAAAGTTTGAAAGAAAGCCAAATGATTATTACATCTAAACTAATCCACACTAAAAAATCAATCATAACTTATTTGGATTAACTAAAATATCAGTGAGGATATTATTTTTTTAATTTTTAAGGAGTTTACTTAATACAAACTTACTGTTTATTATTGATTCAGGTCGATCAATTAAATTTTTTTTAATTTCTATGCTACTAAGTAATGGGGAGGAGAAATATAATTATATTTAAAATAGGCTCAGATGGGAAACAGTTAACTTAGAAAAGCAAAATGAGTTTAGTTATTGGTTCAAAGAAACTCACAATGACATAATTTTTTTATCTCTACATGCCAAAATTGAAGGAATATAATATGTGTAGAGTATTACAATCCAAGGATCAGCTATACTCATTCAGGTATCTAAATGTACTGCTCTATTGATCAATACATATTTTTCTCCCTTTACACTACAGTTTTCATAGTTCATAAAAGATGATTAGTTTTAATCACATTAATCAAAAATATATCTCCTGTATGAGTAATAATAATAATTACTAAATTAATTTGAATGTCTTTCAGAAAAGTTCCATAAGAATTTCTGTATAATCTATGGCTACATGGCCTTTTTTTTTTTTTAAGTTATTTTGGTGGCTGCATGCTATCAAAAGGACAGTATGTTAGCGAAGTTCATGCAAACAAAAATGAGAGGCAGTACAAAGGAGAAAAGGCAGCCGAGAAGTAAGAGAACCTGGGTCAAAGAAGCAAGGCTGGTGAGACACCGCTTATTCTGTCCTGGGTGAGTGTTCACACAGATAGTCAACCCATGAGCACTGCAGCAGCGGATTGAGTAATGCAGTAAGACTAACGTGAGTGGGGCTAAACAGATCCAAACAGGCTGAGGGAATCAGGCCACTAATGTCGGACACCATAGTTAAGATGTTGAGACCAGAGATGTCTGGAAATGCCAGAGGAAAGCTGTGGTTTGGAGCCAGCAAAAACTACCAAGGAACAAAGAACACCAGTTGGTTGAGGTGAATAAAGTAGGTGCATAGGAGAAGCAGGGATAATTAGAAGCCTGTAAACAAGATGGAAGAGAAGCTGTTTTCTAGAGCTGTTTTATTCCTGACTGTCCAATACTCTTGAATTTTGAAATATTTGAGATGAGATGAGTGACTTTTTCCTTGCACTTTAAAGTTCTTAAGTGGAACAACCATGCATTCAACTTTTAGAACTGTCATCTTCCTTCCTTCATTCTTCCTTTCTTCATCTAATCAAAAAGTAAATATTTATTGATCATTTAATATATGAAGGCTACTTTGCAGTAAGGGGGAAGTAAACATGAAAGAGTTTTATTTCTGAAGTACTCACACTAAGAGCTAATTATTGCAGACATGAGGGAGTAGAAGCCTAAATCTAAAATTGACCATTTTTATGTCTTTTCCAATATCCAGTGAATATCACAGAACATTGAATATTTTAGGCTGATATTACTGACAGCCACTGCAATTCTGAAATGTTTTCTTTGTCTTTCTACCACTCTACACTGTTATGAATAAACACAGGAGAATTTAGCTTCTAAGATCAACAAAACTATTCTTAGTTATTTTATACTTAAAGCAATAAAGTGAGAATAGCGTATCATTTTTCTTAAGTACAGCCTTTGTTTTCTTTTTTTTACAGGATTTATTCATTTATTTATTTATTTGAGAGAGAGAGAGAGAGAGAGAGTCTTCTCTTTGTGACTGCTAGGTTTGCTCAGTAATACTCTGTGATTTGTGTTTGAGGTTAGGATCTAAACTTTGTCCTATAATTTGTACCCAATCTTAGTCATCTGCCTAGGTACAAATTGTGCTGTTGGTGACTATATATAAACTGAAACAACTGATTCACTTAAGGCAATATAAAACAGTTTGTTTAGGGCTCAAGTAACATCATTAAAATAAATGATTTAAATTTGGTTACTTAAATTTCATTATGATACATTCCAAGTGTTCTGCCTGAACAAAAAGAAAACTAATGCATTTTATTTTTTTTTAATTTGAAGCAATCTATGTGATTGAAAGTTTAATACATTTCAATGAATAGGAACAAAAATCTGTTTTCCTTCTCCTAAAAAACTACTATATAGTTAGTTAGCATGCATCTAATAATAATTCTAATGAAGTAAATGCAGTGGGTCATAATAGGAAAAATAATCCATCTGGTAGAAAAATGGATCACGGTTATCACTTGAGTAGCAACAGACATTCTGTATTGCATTCCCTCTCCACATGAGCTGTAACTAAAATTATTCCATCTACCAAAAAATAGTATACTTAAACATAAAGGAAAGAAATCCTACTGTAACTAACTTTGTTTTGAAGTGTCAAGTACTAATAATTCTTCTGAAAAGGGAAATGCAATCTATTAGGATTATAAAACACTTATTACTTTTCCTTTTTTAAAAAAAATGAATAGAGCTAACACAATGTTACATTAGTTTCCGATGTACAACATAGTGATTCAACAAGTTTATATGTTATGCTATGCTTACCACAAATGTAGCTACCATCAGTCACCATACAATGCTATTACAATACCATTGACTATATTCCCTATGCCATACCTTTATTTCTGTGACTTATTTATTCTATGATTAGAAGCCTGTACTTCCCAACCCCCAACCCCACTCCCTTCTGGTAACTATCAGATTGTTCTCTGTATTTATAGGTCTGATCCTGCTCTTTGTTTATTGATTTGTTTTGTGTTTTAGATTTCACATATAGATGAAATCATATGGTATTTGTCTTTCTCTGTCTGACTTATTATTTTTTCATTAATAACTATCATCAGATCGCTGAATGCTTTCAGGGTTACTCCACATTTGTTTAAGAAGAGTCTAGGGGCACCTGGTGGCTCAGTTGGGTAAGTGTCTGACTTCATCAGGTCATGATCTCAGGGTCCTAGGATAGAGCCCTTGCTTCTACGGGCTCCCTGCTCAGCACGGAGTCTGCTTCTCCCTCTTCCTCTGCCCCCACTCGTGCTCTCACACCTCTCTCAAATAAATTAGTAAATTCTCTAAAATTTGAAAAAAATAAGAATCTACAATGATAATGAAATTTCAAGATACTTCTGGGGACATTTTAAGGGATGATCTAGAGATATAAAGAAACACATGCGATGGATTAGATTACATTACAATAATCTAGGGGAAAGAAAAATTCTTGAAGATTTTCTAAGAATAAGCAGTTAAATGCTTACGAAAATATAATTGGGTAAGGGTACATGAGGATTCTAAACTATTTTTACTTATTCTTGTGAGTCTTAAACAATTTCAAAATAAGACGTTACAATAGACAAAATGATAAGACAGAAAATAATCTTGACATATATCAGTTAAAAATTAACAAAACTAGAAAAATTGTTAAACCTCAGTATTGATTCTTATTATTTTAGAAACAAACTGTGTCAGAATATCCTACCACTTTTGCAATTTATCCATAGTACATTTATGAAAAGAATGACATATATGAGTAGATCTTATTTTTCTTGTGGAAATTATACCCTAATCAAAAGGTACATTTCCATACAAGCGATAGCAAATAAATTATAGCAAGAGTACCAATTCATCACATATGTCAATAAGAAAATATGCCCATGCAGGAGGTATAAAAAAATCATTAAATTATGCTGAAATTAGCTATGAAGTCAGAAAAAACGACCAGAAAATAATTTTATGAGGAGTCCTTCTGTGTTATAATATAAACATATAACACGCACCAGTATCAAATACTGTCTAAATATAATCTAAACATAAGGATCTGCTATTTGAACACAAGATCTACATCTATTTCCTGATGGTCCCCAATGAATACAGCCAGCTTCTTGACATACAGTGGTCACTTCAAGTTTCTGAATGAAACAAAGATGGAAATTTTGAAGAATTTTTTATTGTTATGTTAATCACCATACATTACATCATTAGTTTTTGATGTAGTGTTCCATGATTCATTGTTTGCGTATAACACCCAGTGCTCCATGCAGAACGTGCCCTCTTTAATACCCATCACTAAGCTAACCCATCTCCCCACTCTCCTCCCCTCTAGAACCCTCAGTTTGTTTCTCAGAGTCCATAGTCTCTCATGGTTCATCTTCCTTCATTTTTTTTAAAGATTTTATTTATTCATTTGAGACACAGAGATACAGAGAGAGAGAGAGCATGAGCCGGGGGCGAGATGGAGGGAGAGGGAGAAGCAGGCTCCCCGCTGAGCCAGGAGCCTGATATGGGGCTCGATCCCAGGACCCTGGGATCAGGACCTGAGCCGAAGGCAGACGCTTAACGACTGAGCCACCCAGGCGCCCCTTCCGTCATTTTTTTTTAATAATCCAAGACAATTGAAAATTTCTAAAAGATGTGAGCTGATGATTTTTTGGGGGGGCAAAATATTGTTATGGGAAACAGAAGAATTTAAACATCATTCTTTTAACCCTACCATATGCTCAAAGCACTGTGTGTGTGTGTGTGTGTGTGTGTGTATAGAAGATCATAATGAACATTTTAATAAGCAAGGACTTTCAATATTTTTCTAATTTAATCGTAGTTTCATCATGGGTTAATATAAAAATACAAATGCCACAAGAAAATAGGAATAATTCCTTTTTTTGTTCCTCAGTCTTCACTGCTGAGCAGAGAAGTGACTCATAAAGCATTTCAGTTATTGGGAAGCTAAAGAAAATTATGATATAGTTTGTAAGTCAAAATCCTATAAAAGTAGATTCAAAATATCCCTTTAGAACTGTAAAGGTAGACAGTGATCTTCCTAAACAGGAGGATCATTGATTGGGCAATGATTGAAAACTGGAATGTGTGCCTGTTCATTAGGTATCAGTAACTAAAGCTTAATAAAACTTACTGGGTATATGCTATTTGCCAAGCACTAGGAGAGAAATCCTTTAGAGCAGTATTTTATTTAGTATTTGTTGAGATTTCACAACAGTTCTATCTAATAGATATTATCATTTACATTTAACAAAAGAGATAACCAGGACTTACAGAGGCTAACTAACCTGCTTATGGTTACATTTGTAATTTGTTGTCAAAACAAAATGTGGACTAAGGTCTGTTTCTTACAAGCCCAGATTCTAAAGCAGCTATTTGACAAAGCGTTTGGAAGTAGAGAATGCCTTAGAGAAGATATCCTGGCCAAACTACTGTATCAGAGAAACCAAAGGTGTTCATATTCAACATCTAAACATCATGAGAATGTATATGGTGAAGACTGGATAATTTCAGCTCATAGGTTGTAGGGAAGACTAAAACCTCTTGCTTCTTTGGCCTTTGGTTACTAGCTTTCATTTTGAATCTCCCATTTTTTAAAAATTTTATTATGTTATGTTAGTCACCATACAGTATATCATTAGTTTTTGATGTAGTGTTCCATGATTCATTGTTTGCCTATAACACCTAGTGCAATACATGAATCTCCCATTTTGTAACAAAATGCTGTACCATGAAGTTTTGCTCATTGCTTATCTGCTCAGTAGAAGTAGAAAAAAAATACACATTTAGAGAAAAAGAAGTGACTAGAGAAGCTAAGAGAGTATGAGCAGAAGACTCTTCATTCATTTAACACACATTTATTCAAACTTCTACTATAATTAGTCTAAATTAGATAATTTTAGGTATTTTGAATCCATTGATTATAAGAAATAAATGTCATTTGTTTTATACACTCAGTCAAAATCAGGATATTTATTTATATTAAAAACAAAAACAAAACCCATGTAACCATAGAGCAAAAAGATGTACACTTACAAAATGGACAGTACCATGTGTGATTATATACAAAATTTTTTGAAATGATCTATATAGAATACAAAAGTAGAAAACTTTGTCATTTGCTACTTGTTGTAAATTAGTGTATTAAAATGATATTCTTTATCTCTTTGTTTAGATGACTTTTAAGCTGATTTTCATCACAGTAATGATTATTAATTTGCCATCAAATCTGCTCTCCATGAATTGCCCTTTAGATAGTCCAATCTAATTATAAGTTGAGGAGCATAAAAAACAATTGGAAACAATTAATAGCCTTCATTCAAAAATACCTAATAATTATAGCATGATACTTTAAAACTTATCATAATATGGTTTTTATTTAATTTGTGAATTGTTAAGCATCTGATTTAATCAGTAGTCATTCTAAAATTGGAATGCACTGATACGGATTTAACTAAAAAGCTAATAACTACAAATTGATCCTAGATCTCCTAAGGAGTCTAAACTGAACATTACACCAGTAAATGTAAAATAATTTTATTGTATTGTTATTTTCTGAAAATTCAAAAATACCAATTGTAAGGATGGAATGAAATCTAGTAAGTGTAGCTGGGAAAATAGCTTTTTGGGCAGTTATTAGCAATCAGGGCAGTGTGGTTCAGAACAGTCTCTTAATATATATAAGCATCAAAATATCTTTAATCCCAAATGCACAGCTACATTGGAGTAAAGAAACCAAGCCCTGGTACAATTCTACAATAAATCATAAGATACAGGGTACGGCCCATTACACATTTGCCCAATGTTGGAATACTAGGAAATGTTTCAACAACCAAGAAATAGTCATATTTCAAAAGCTCCCCTTAATTTAGTAAAAAAATAAAAAACACATTTTTAACGGACATTAAACAGTCTTCCAGTGTTCCAGAATACACTCAGACTATGTGAAAGCAGCACCTTAACAACAGCAACAACAAAAAAATTCCAAAGTATCTGACAATACTGTTACTGTGTGGCCAAATGATAAATTTCTGGAACATTCATTCCAAAACAATCTGGAACAAAATTTATATAAGAATCAGAAAATGTTATCACAGGGTTAAACCAGTGCTGGTTGAATCTGAACCTGTTTCCTGAGTTAATAATTCTTTTCTTTTAACTGACCAAGAACTGTTAGCATTATGTTGTATTGTGCCTTATAGATTGCAGTTAACCTACGGGTAAGAACAAGGAACACTCAAACATTAGAAACCAAAATGAAGTTAAGTCCACACCAGATAAACTAGAAAAAAAGACAGGAAATATCACAAAAATCCTCAGCACTCTAGAATGGCTTTGATTTTTGGTCTTATCACATTGTACTGATGCTACTTCTGATCATGGGACTTGCTCTCTTACCCTCAAGGGTAGAACCGATCTTACTCATTTTGATATTCTTTTGACCTAACCTTGTAGCTAACACAGAGTGGACCTGCAATAAATATTTATGAAGAGGTGAACAATTTTATAACAGAACACTTGAGATCTGGCCAATTTATCCAGAGAAAGATTATATATATTTCAAAAGTTATTGCTGGGTCATAGGGTAGTTCTATTTTAAATTTTTTGAGGAACCTCCATACTGTTTAGCAATTGCACTACTGGGTATTTACCCCAAAGATACAAATGTAGTGATCCAAAGGGGTATGTGCACCCCAATGTTTATAGCAGCAATGTCCACAATAGCCAAACTATGGAAAGAGCCAAGATGTCCATCGACAGATGAATGGATAAAGAAGATGTGGTATATATACAATGGAATATTATGCAGCCATCAAAAAAGAAATCTTGCCATTTGCAATGACATGGATGGAACTAGAAGGTATTATGCTAAGTGAAATAAGTCAATCAGAGAAAGACATGTATCATATGTTCTTACTGATATGAGGAATTATTAATCTCAGGAAACAAACTGAGGATTGCTGGAGTGGTGGGGGGTGGGAGGGATGGGGTGGCTGGGTGATAGACATTGGGGAGGGGATGTGCTATGGTGAGCGCTGTGAATTGTGTAAGACTGTTGAATCACAGACCTGTACCTCTGAAACAAATAATATATTATATGTTAAAAAAAAAAGAAGATAGTAGGAAGGGAAAAATGAAGGGGGGGAAATCGGAGGGGGAGAGGAACCATGAGAGACTATGGACTCTGAGAAACAAACTGAGGGTTCTAGAGGGGAGGAGGGTGCGAGGAGGGGTTAGCCTGCTGATGGGTATTAAGGAGGGCACGTACTGCATGGAGCACTGGGTGTTATAGGCAAACATGAATCATGGAACACTGCATCAAAAACGAATGATGTAATGCATGGTGATTAACATAACAAAATAAAATTTAAAAAAAAGTTATTGCTGCTTCTCTTATACCCCAGATTTGACTTTTTAATTAAATCTATTGGGATTTTTTTGAGATTGGTGCACGTATATGTATGCATGAGTGTGCACTTTACTACTGCTTAATGTACAAAAGCAATGATTCAAAATACTAGGTAAAGATATCTTAAAACTTAGTTTACCTCAAATGTAAAAATTTCTAAGGATTTATGTATTTTTAAAATATTGATAATTTAATATTTTATTACATATCAGTACTTTATCAATCTGTATGGATGTTCTCCTCCGTGATGATGTATGTGAGCAATATCACATTCATAAGTTATAGTTTCTGTAGTTACTGAGAAATTGGGTAGTGGATAGAGATACCTGTTGATGTAAGTTTTAAAATATTCCTATCTTTTTAGAATTATGAAAATATTAATTACAGCAATATTTAAAGATTATAGTAATAAATAAATATATTGACCCTTCCCTACAATACATAATGGTAGCTATTCATTTTATACATTCACGCATGTAAATAATTGTTTATGTCCATTCTTGAGAAGTATAAAAAAAAATACTTGGAAAATTCTTTGCCACTTTATTTCTGGCTAAGGAGGCACCAATATAATTTACATCAGTAAGAAAAATGGCAGTCTATAAACTTTAAATAATTAGTTTGCAAGCAAGACAATTATTTCTTATGCCCTCCTTGAATATAATGTAGTTACATTATGTGTACAACTTAGATTTCTTAAAGGCAGAATTTACCATCAAAAAGATCTATATTCTAAACATGTTCTATTGCTAAAAATTTAGAGTAAGTGGCTTCAGAAAAAAGTAATGGTTTTTCAGAAAAGGTTAATAAACAATGTAAGAACCAAACTGTATTTTACATACAGACTTTTTTTTCGAATCATATAATATCAGAGGCACTTTTTTATTTAGGTAAAAGAGTGGACTTTTCCACAATTTACTGACCCCCAATTTTTTCACTGCAGTGAAGCCCTACTGATTCCTACTCCCTTATGCATTCGCCTCTAGTCACTTAATATCAATGGTACTTTTTGTCATTCCAATTTACATGAAAGGAAACTCATTCAGAAAGATTTAATACCACATCAAATATCTTAGAAATTTCAAGGCCAGTTAATGAACTCAGGGCATTTGACTCCAAAGCCGGTGATTTTAACCAGTAGGCAGTACTGCCCGCAGAAATTTCTTAGCTTCTAAGATTCACAAGTTGCCAGATTGAACATATTAATTTATCTGATGGAAGACTGGGTCAATCAGAACTTACTATGCCCTGTTATGGAAATGCAAAGAAAGCCCAGAGGTAAACTTTGGCAGCATGGATCCATATGGGGGAGTATTAGTCTGGTTAGCAAATGTTTCAGGTAATTTCATCTTGATGACTTAAACAGTGAGTTAATTTTACTCTTCTAGTTCTGATCATATGGTCATAATACAACATTTTGAGTATTATCTGTATACTTGCCTACTGAGAGAAACAGCAGTAGACACCGAATCTTCTGGTACTTCTGAAGACAGCTGTATTTGTCATCTGTTAGTAAGTCTGCATTTTGAGTTTAAACATCAAGGTCATAAGATAGTGAATGTGAATTTAATATTGAGTAATGGATACCCTCTAGGAGTGATAATAAAGTCAGTTTTCTGAGCTTGCAAGGCTCAATGAAGCCTATACCTTAGACTAAGGTAAATTAATGAAATCCAAATAGTATTTTTGTGAGAAAACTAGAGAGGCATCCAATCATTTTTTTACCCTAGGCAGGTAAAAAGCCTAGGCAACATACACAGACATGCACTATAATATTAAACATAGAAAGAATATAAGGAGGTTTGGGTTTTTTCTATATAAATTTTCTATTGTAGTAATTCACAAAGCCTAGTGCCTCAATATCTGGGTTTATAATCAATGTTAATAATTAAATGTATGTTTGCAGACAAGACACAAATAACAAAAGACATACTGTTGCTATTAATGATTTAAATATTTTTCAAAGCCTCTAAATTAATTATCTTAACATCAAAACATATAATAATCTGTTCCTTTAGCTGGAAAAATCAGATTTCTTGTGAAAAGTGATTTAAATATAATGTTATTGTGTTTGATAAGTCTACACAATTTGCCAACAAGGCATACAGGAAAGCAATTTTAATTTCTTATTACTGTTATCAATAAGCAGCTGACAGTGCTCTCAGTTCAGTCTTGGGACAGAAGTGTTTAATCACCAAGCATTATATTAAAGATCAGAAGAGTTGATTTTCTTAACCAAAATAAGAAAAAAAAGGAGTTTGAATTCAAGTTGAACAGGACCCATTTAGATTACCTTAAGAAGTAGAAACATTTAGCAAAGTTGCCTTCATAATTTTAGGGCATTTTGTAAATCTTTATTTCTAATTCCATTTAATCCTGGGCACCAAAATATTAAAACATGTTATAGTTAGAAAAATTATGCATTACACTGCCTTTCCAGTTAAATATAATCATTACTAACTACCTCCCTAATCTGCTACTCTGATTATTTTATATTATTTTATTTTATTTTTTAGCCCTTCAGCTCATGTTTTCCACATTGACAGCTTTTGATTGTGTGGCACCTTATTGACTATATGGGCTATGCATTAAATTTTGGACTACTTGCATATTTAAAGCTTCTTTATTTGTTTCAATAAACTCTAATGCTTATTAGAGCATTAGCATTAGCAACCTCTAAACCTAGTAAAATTTATTTAAGTACAGAGAAGATACTGAAATTTCAGCTTATGAAAGTGAGTATGTCTAAAGAATAATTCTAGAATCTGCAATGTAAAACAATGAAAAAATTTTCCAATTATCTGATTTGAAACCTCATGTGTTTTCCACCAACAATTTAAGATTTTATTTATTTATTTATTTGAGAGAGAGCACACGCCCACGGGTGTGGGGGGTGTGGGGGTGGGAGGTGTGGGGAGGGAGATGGGAAAGGAGAGAGAGAATCTGAAGGAGACTGTGCTGAGTGCAAAGTCCAACAAGGGACTTGAATCCAGGGGCAGGAAATCATGACCTGAGCCAACACCAAGACTCAGATACTTAACCAACTAAGCCACCCAGATGACCCTCCACAATTTGAAAGAAGTATGTTTTCTCTCATATGTACAAGTAGTCTAGTGGTATATAATGTCAAACCTCTTAGACATTGAGTAGCTCTGAGTAAACAATGTCTAAGCAGAACTAATCCACAGCTATTGACCATTTCTACAGAAATGTAATTGTAGGCATGGTGATACCTCTCTTCCTATGCCTCCAAAGAATCTGGTTTTTGTGGGTTTTGTTGTTGTTGTTGTTATTTTAATAATGACTCAGAAAAATGTGCTGGTACCTTTTTTCCTCACAAGAAAGTAATCACATATCACTCAAATTAATAAACTTTACCAATTCATTTGATCCATTAGGCAGTCAGGGTTCATATGCCAGTTCATAAACTAATACGTTACTGGTTGATTAAATATAAATGTCATTATTGCTTTATGTAAAGAACTATCACAAAACTCTAGACTCTGTTTTTTTATAATTTTGGTTTATGAATTTCAGAAACAGCCATTTCTCTACATTTACACTTACATAAAACATGTGTTGTGGGCATACACTGTGTTAAGTTGGAAAAAAATGAAAAGGAGCAAAACAGAGTGTGGGGAATGGCCCATCCTTTTGTTTTCTAAAACAAATCCCTTTACAACAAATAGCTTTGTGAAGCTGTAGATGCAGGCTACCTTATATAAATACATTTTTAAAATTGCAAATTTAAAACATCTAGTTAAATATGCATTGAGATGATTGAAAGGAATAAAAACAATGGATAAATGGTAAATGGACAACACAGGTTTTGTGTGTGTGTGTGTGTGTGTGTGTGTGTGTGTGTGAAATACAAAAACACAAAGAAAGAGTGTGAAAGGAAGGAGATGTTTTTTGAAAGAACAGAATATTATAGATAAAAATAGCAGGATATTATAGAATAAATGAAGAGAAAGAATGTGAAAGTTGGTAGAATATATCCTTGTCTGGGTCTATTGTTCAAACATTCTGGATATGGATGAGAAAAAGCACCTAACTCATATTTCACATTTTCAACTTTTGCTTGCATCTCATTCCAAAAAAAAAAAGACTCTTAAAGTGTTATAGGATATGAGCACTGGATGTTATATGCAACTGATGAATCGTTGAACACTACATCAAAAACTAATGATGTATTATATGTTGGCTAATTGAACATAATAAAAAATAAAAATAAAAAATAAGTGTTACGGGATAAAAGTGTAGACATTAAGATATAGATATGAAAACATATGTTTTCTGTATTTCCATTACTGATTTAAACTTCTTCATGAGTGCCAGTTTCTACTAATGAGTTTGAGATAGAAGAGAATGAGGAAGGGTAAAGAACCTATGCTTTCATTCAAGTTATTTCAGTTTTCCAGTTTAAACAGACTTATATGAGATCAGGAGTATTCAGCCCGTTCATAACTCAACTTTATTTCAAAGCCATTCCTTGTGATGGTGTGTGGGCTCCCTCAAGGGTAGCTTAAATGGCCATAGAGAGTCTGGGACAAAGGGCCTGCCATGTACATGTTGATTTTTTTCGTACACTTTTGTTCCTTTCTGGCCCCCACCATGATCCTGCCATTGCTCTGCTTTGTTTCTGCATGTCCTTTTGGCACCAAATACCACACTTCGCTCTTAGTGAATTGTAAATTGTGATTTCAGCACAAACCAAGCTGTGCAATTGCTCTGCTATTGACACCCCCCCAGCATGGCTCTCACAGATCTTTTGAGCCCCAGGCAATATTCGTGATCCACCTAAAGATGTCTATATTGCAAACTCTGAAATAGGGTTACCTCATCTGGGGCATCAGAAGTCCAGTGGAAGCCATATACACTCTCATACTAATTTCCATTCTTTTGGGAGCCTACAAGGACTCCTGGATTTCTTCAAGATCACACAGTTATTCAGTGGGATTAAAACAGAATCTTTATACATTCCTGTCTAAACATGTCAATAACATTTCCACTATGTTTTGCCAACCCATACCAATCTGGGGGCTCGCTTCAAGGCATTTGTCTACCAAAGATCTAAAAAAGAGGTAAGAAATATATCACTGGTTTTCAGCTGTTTCCTCAGTATAGATGGGTTTTCAATAGTCTGTCCTCCTCTTCCAGTTTCGACCCCAAGATGAGGATCAGGAAATATAACACATTTTTGTGGGTTCAAGTTCTAAGTCTTGTTTACCTATCACTTAAAAAAATAGTTTAGGCATAAACAAAATAAAATGCTTGGTTTTGGCTGGGTCAGTAAGAGATGGTGCATACAGTCATGCACTACTAAAGAGGAAGTCACTAAATAGTATGGATCTGTGGGCATTTTAAAACTCAAGCCATCTGGTCTTTTTTTTAATGGATTAAAATAGCCACTTTAAGAAAATTAAAAGTTTTTATCCATTAATTTCCAAATGAATATAGATAAAAAGATATCTATTAGACCAAATGCGACACTTTCTTGTCATTCTATATGTGCATAGCCTTTGACAGTAACTTCTTAGTATTGCCTAGGATGTGTGAGGTCTCTTCTTTGGTAATGGTCACTGACCTGTTTACACGATGCAGATGAAATCACTTGTTAATACAAAATGTGTTAAAATCTGATGAAATAAAGCTTTGAGTTTGAGAAATAAATATATGTTTTTTATAATTTTTTTAATTTATATATATATATATATATATTTAAATGTCTAAGAATCCTAGCATCTGACTTTCTATTGCTAACTTTTCTTTCACTTTTTGAGCCCTCCCCCCAGAACAGGTAGAACTCTCTTTACCTTTTTCCTGTCCCCCAGAAATTTGTTATATTTCTTTTTCACCATACATTAGTATTGAAAGAACCAGTTAATAGCGGGCAATACATATCAGTTATTTCAAATGAGAAATCTAACATTAATTAGAATTTGAACATTTTCAACTGTGTCACTAAATAGTTCCATCATATAGGGTTTGTACAGAGAGATTAGTTACATAAGAAAAAATGTTTATGAATTCTAGATAGCTGTGACATTTTCTTTTTTTTTTTAAAGATTTTATTTATTTGACACAGAGAGACATAGCGAGAGAGGGAACACAAGCAGGGGGAGTGGGAGAGGGAGAAGCAGGCTTCCCGCCGAGCAGGGAGCCCGATGTGGGGCGCGATCCCAGGACCCTGGGATCACGACCTGAGCCGAAGGCAGACGCTTAATGACTGAACCACCCAGGTGCCCCAGCTGTTATATTTTCTATGGAGGAGGGTAACATAGGAAACCAAGCTATATTTCCTTGTCAGGAGGAAAGAACATGTAGAAATGAGCAGATAAAAATGTAGAGAGAACATACTTACAAGTGAAACTGTTTTGTATTTTTCCACCATATGCATTGTGAGGTGAGTCATAAATCTGCCTTCTGTATTCCTCTCCATTCTAAATGGTTCATGAGGGATACCCCTAAAAGTAATTAGGCTAACTACATGTCTTTTGTTGTAAGAGAACAATTTTAAAATGTTCCATCTTATACATATCTTCAAATACGAATTCTCCTTTGTTATAAGTTGTAACTATTAAAACATATCAGCTTGTCTCCTATCCCATGTTTGCATTTAGCATTTTTATTTATTTATAACTGTTTCTATCTGATTTCAGTGTGCAGTTGAAGTAAAAAGGATTTATTGTGCACAATTTTGTGTGAAACTATGTTTAAATTTATATAAATATAAATACTAAGCAGATTTTGCCTTCAGGAATTCCATAGTCTAGTGGGAGAGAACAACTATTAACAGGTACATTCTACACAATAATATAAATGGAACAAGAGTGGAACTCTCTCAATTCCATAAGAGCATCAGGAAAGACATTTAACCCAACCTACAGAAGTGAAGAATGTAGCCCAAGGGGCTGGTGTCAGAGGAGAGGTTAGAAGGATGATTAACATTTTCCCCTTAGATATAACCCAGAAAGACCTTCCAGGAGGAGGGAATAATAAAAGTAAAAGCATTTGCCAGCAGCAGTCCATTACTAGAGCATAAAGTTTTGGATACTCAGTGGTGTGTGTGAGGCAGGAAAGTTATGCATGATCAGGTTATAAAAGATTTTGCATGCCTTGTTAAAGAGCCACTTAGACTTCCTCTATTAGGCAATGAGGAGTCTTTGAAATATTTTAAGACCTACCTAGTACATGTTTTAGATGTCATTTTCTGATTATAGTAGGAAGGGTAGATTTGAAGTGGGTCAATCAGAGAGTTATTTGAAGTACACGATTATTAATTTCATGTGTCAACTTGGCTAGGTCACAGTATCCAGATATTTGGTCAAACATTGTTCTGAACATTGCGTTGAAGATATTTTTAGATGAGATTGATATTTAAATTGCTAGACTTTAAGTAAAGCAGATTACTTTCCATAGTGTGGGTGGGCCTCATCCAGTCATTTAAAGGCCTTAAGAAAAAAATAGACTAGCTTCTTCTGAGGAAGAGGGCATTCGCCAGAGGACTGCCTTTGGACTGGGCTGCAACACCAACCCCTCCCTAAGTGTCTAGCCTGATGGCTACCCTGAAGATTTTGTACCTGCCAGCCTCCACAATTGGCGGGGGGGGGGGGGGGGGGCAATTCCCCTCTCTCTTTCTCTCTATACATATACATTGTATCAGTTCTCTTCCTCTGGAGATTCTGACTAATAAAAAGTAGTATAGGCGAGACCACTGTATATGTGCTCCATAAAATTAGGGAACTCTGAGACTGACAGGATTCTGTAAGCAATCAGTGAGTCTATCCTGCAGCTGTCATTTTATGTCAATCTGGAACTCAGAGGTGTCAGGTAGAGGTCCTTTGTTGTTGCTCTTGCTTTGATTTCAGAACAGAGGTGAACTATTGATGAGATCACCCAGGAAGAACATGAGTGAGAAAGGAAAAGGGTGAACATAAAAACCTGAGACAAAATTCAAGAAGCCTGACAGGAAGGGAGCCTATGAAGTAAACGATAAAGAACACAGAATACAGTGAAAGAAAACCAGGAAGGAATGTTACCAGTGTAATGCACAATGTTTTCTTTTCTTTTTTCTTCTTTTCTTTTCTCTTCTCTTTTTTCTTTTCTTTTCAAAGATTTTATTTATTTATTTTAGAGAGAGAGAGCACAAGCAAGGGAGAGGGTAGAGGGAGATGGACAAGCAAACTCCCGTGCTGAGTGAAGAGCCCAACATGAGGCTTGACATCAGGCTTGATCCCAGGACCCTGAGATCATGACCTAAGCCGAAGTCAGACAACTGAGTCACCCAGGTGCCCCCTGTACAATGCTTTTCATTCAAAGCCTGGCAACCAGGACTGTGACATACTTTAACACAGAAAAATTTTACATGACTAATATTTTTTTAATTCTAGTAAAGTAACAGCTTTCTTCTTTTTCCTCTGTTGAAATTCTCACAATTTTTTCTTTCAATTTGTAAATTGTTATCAGACTGTGTCTTAATGTTGATCCATTTTCATTAGACCACCATGCACATTAATGTCTACCACGAAAAATCTTCTTGACTGAATATTATCATCCTATTATAAACTTTTATCTGCCTTTCATCTCTTCACCCTGTTTCTTATTTGAAAAAATAATTATTTGTAGGCTGGATATCAGCTACATTATACTTATAGACCTTTCCTCTTTATCATTTTTATATATATCTTCCTTTAGCTCCCAGATATTTGGGGTTCTTTCCATGGTTTTCTCTCTGTCTCACTGATTTCATTTTTCTACCAACATATCTATATTATTTTGATGTTTCCAATGTGCCTATATTTTCAGTTTCTATTTAGTTACTTTGTTTAATTTCATAACATTCTTATCTTGGTGATTGTTCATCTTATTTATTAGAAAATTCCTTTTGATTTTTTGAGAATAGTAAAAGTTTATAAGATATTCTTCTGTTTTATAACATAATTATATTATCTCATTAAAAGAATTCCTATCCTAATAGGTAGGAAAATACTCTTCCCTTATAAAATAAGATGTTGTCTGCCACATGTTGAGCTTTTGGGTTTTTCTCACCCAAGAACAAAGAGATATGTATAGATGTCTAGACTGCTCTTGGTTGCTTTTTGTGCTTATTTAGATACCATTAACTCCACCCATCCACAGTGATACCAAAACACCAAGTAATGTCACTGTCCTCTGCTAGATATTGAAGAGATGCTTGCTCTTCTTTCTAGTACTATAGCCCTTATGTATATACCCCTTGTAATGCAGAGATCATCTTTGCCTCTTTCATTTGGTCCTCCCCAGGGGACAGAGCATTATTGGAAAAATTCAGTAGTCTATAATAAGGAAAAAAGATAAAGCCCCTTTCATTTATTGATACCTTTTTAGGATACAATTGCACAAAACAAATTAAAATTTTGTAGAGATACTCGAACCCCAAAATTTTCTATCCTGCATCAATATTTAACCTTAAAAGTATAAAGGTGAGTTGTCTGTCCTGTCACTGAGAGCACTGTGGCTGTTTATAGACAGGTTCTCTTTCATGTTTCTAAGTTAGGGCAATATAGGAAGTAGAATGAAGATTCTATTAAACATAGTTGGTATTTCTGGCACATGGTTGTAAAAGCTCTTTTATCATCTCCATTAATTAGGACAATTACAGAAACTTTTGCAGGGTTTTGGTTATGTTTTTATTTGCAATATTATTGGTTGTTACTATGGATTCTTTATTTGGTAATTTTCATGAGTATTTTATTTTTAATCTGGGGGCACCTGAATGGCTAGTCAGTTAGGGGTCTGCCTTCTGCTCAGGTCATGATCTCAGGGTTCTGGGATCAAGTCCCATGTCTGGGTCCCTGCTCAGCAGGGAGTCTGCTTCTCCCTCTCCTTCTGCCCTTCCCCTTGCTTGTGCTCTCGCTCTCTCTGTCAAATAAATAAATAAAATCTTTAAAAAGGTCTGGACAATAGTCATTGTTATATCTCTATGCTAAGGCTGTTTTTCTCATTTAACCATCAAAACATCCAATGAGTTATCCTTATTTTACAAATGAAGAAAAGGAGACTGACACATAGATGTTAAGTAACTTGTTCAAACTCATTCAACTAGAAAAGGAAAGAACTAGTGATTTAAAACAAAACTTAAGTCCAAGAATTGAGCTCTTACACATTATGCTGACTGGTTCTACTTTAACATGTCGATTCTGCTTGTAGATTTTATATTAAAACATTTGATATATGTATCATAATCGTTCTAGATATGATTAAAATAAAGTTATACAATTTAAGAAAGCTTTCGTTTCTTGCTCCCAATCCTGTATTCACTTTGATTAGACACTGATTTCACACTTGCTATATTCAAACCCCTGGAAATTTATTCAAATATTCTTTCTCATCTTTTACTTGACTGTCAAAATTGGTATACATATAATTGCAGTCTGGACATTCTTAGGACTCTTTGTGTCTCTGTTGAATTCTTAAACCATACTGTACCCTTCACTAAAGCAATTGCTTAATGATGGGGTAAAAATAGAGTCTAGATCATTATCTTGGGAATATAATTAAAAATAGTTAACATACAAGCTACACTAGCATGAAAGTGTTATGTAATGAGACCAAATCTGCATTTCTAGTTATCTTTGATGTCACTAACATGAATTTTTCAAGGACATATTTAGGTTGGATCATGGGTCATACTCATTGGTAAAAAGTGAGAAATCACAGAACATACTTAGCCATTTTAGATAAGAAAATACTTAACTAAGATGCAAATCCAAAATAATTTATAAAAATATGCAAGTATGGTAAATATTTCTCTAATTAGTTATTTCTTTAGTTTATATTAGAAATCAATGTTTAAAAATGCTATCAGTCTCCAACTCTTTCCTCTGATTATCCTTTATTTATATACTTTCATTTTTCTACAAAATTCTGTGTCCTCTAATATTTCCCAACATACCTTTTTTTTAAGAGTTCATTTATTTCTTTTGAGAATGAGAGAGAGAGAGCAGGGAAGGGGCAGAAGGAGAGGGAGAGAGAGAATCTCAAGCAGACTCCATATTGAGCACAGAGCCCAATCTCACAACCCTGAGATCATGACCTGATCTGAAATAAAGAGTTAGATGCTTAACTGATGGAGCCACCAGGTGCCTCCCAACATACCTTTTTCAGTAATCTATTATCAATCCTCTCTAAAATCTCTGGTCACAAAATATGCCATTTTTATGTCATGTGCATTTCTCATTCCCTACTTTTCAGCCAATCTGAGAGGTAGCTTCACCTGTTTCCCAACAGATATATTTAGTTGGCAAATAGGAATTCTGTTTATCTCTAATGGAAATTGTCCATTTATATTCAGTATTCAAGTGTTATACTAGCCATAAATAGGTAAATACATTTGAATCCCATCTAATATTTTTACACTAATTATTTTTTACCTATACACCATAATGACAATTTTGATATATTCATCACTAATCCTATTAAAATTTGAACAAGACAAATTCTCTATTATTTTTCTAGAGAACTATATCCTTCAGCAAATTCTTAGGATTTTAAAAGTATGATTCTTTATAAGTAGTGAGTGTTGCACTCTTGTAAACAAGGTTAAACTATCGTTCAAGCACACCATCATAAGGAAAAACATGCTGTAAGTAGAGGTAAATCCTTAGCTTAATCACTGAGATGAAAATAATAGATTCTAAGTCCGGTATCTCAGAGAATTTTCCATAATATTTTTGTGGGAAATAAGAATGGTCTTACATCAAAAATAATGTATAGTGCTAATTAATAAATGAAGCTGTAAATTCATTAAAGAAAAAGATATTTCATATATGATTTTCAAAATGTCTCTTATTTAAAATAAACAAGGTATCTTAGATTTCAAATTTAATTTCATGAACTCTAGGAAATATGTTAGTGTCATTATCATAAATGCAAGCTTTTCCATTAGTTTTACATATTTATTTTAGAAAACAGCTCATAAATAATTTTAATATTTTTTCAAAGAAAAATTTGAAAATTATTAATGAATGACTATTTTAGATTCATGAAATTGCCAATTAAGATAGTTGATCATTAATATTTAATACCAAAAATTTCACTTTCTATAATATTGTTTCAACTGATTTCAAGTGAATTCCCGAGACTGCTCTCCAATGGATTAATTTTTGTTATACTTTATGTATTTATTGAATTAATGAATCCATGGATAGGTATGTAATAAAGTGAAGGTGAATTTTAAAAATATAATTAGAATTATATGAAACTAGAGGCTACAGAAAGTAAACACCTTTAAAATATTAACCATATCCAAAATAACAATGAGTACTTCCCATTCCCAATTTTGCTAATTTAATGAAATGTTTTACATTCAAAATTTATCAAACTCAATTTTATTAACACTCACTTTTCTTTGAGGGCTAAATTCTATTCAGGTTCTAATTTGCATAAAATAAGCATAAAAAGCAATGAAATTCAAAAAAGATTTAAGGCACTTAGAATTTAGAGTATACACATTATACACTGTGCTTCCCTTCCTTCCTCCGAAGCACAAACACTGGCCAATTAGTCCCTGTGTTTTATTTGAGAGACCAAGTAAGAACAAAAGGTCAGAAAAGGTTCTGATTGGTGACAGTGTTAAATTCTTCTTGGAGTTTCAGAATTTAGACTTAGGTCACTGGTTAGAATGCAGTAGGATTGCTTAAAATACCTGATTTTGCAATAAATTAAAAGTGAGGGTGTTTTTCCCCTATTGTTTATGTGTTTGTTTACATATGTGAGTGTGACTGTGAGCACACACTGCTTGTGTACTACCAAGAGGCTCTCACAATTGTGCTAGAATTCAAGGCTAGATGATTTGCAATTACAAATTTTCTACCCAAATACAGAAAGCATCAGTGTTTTCATGAGCATTCTGAAAACTAATGTCTAATATATCATCTCCAATACCTTGAAGGAATGCAAAGAGTCATGGATATAAATTTTAGATTGAAAATTTCTGTATCTGTTTATAATTTTTTATAAAACAAAAGTTTTATAAAACAAAGTTTATCAACAAATATTTATAAAATAAATTAAGGCAACATGACTTGGATGATACTTCAGTTGGATATTCAACTGAATTATGTAACTTCTTTGAGAATCTAGTTCTATATAAATAATCAGAAACCTCAAAACCTTGTACAGGTAAGGTATATATTTGATTCTAAATAAGAGTGTCAGTTGCCTTTGGTGGAAAGTTGCTATGATGCAGTTATTTTTTTCTAGAAAAAATGAGTATTTACATATTGGCTATAGGAAAAAATGAGAAATAATATGAATCACAAATTAACTTCTTTCAATAGACTATACAATTTACAAAATTAGAACCATATCATTATAGCTCATCTTATATCAAAGTAGATCTTTCCAAGAATAGACTTGCATCACAAAGACTTGAATTAAAGGGGTAGAGAAGAAATTTTGGGACAATATTCAATATGGAGAATGACAACAAATATAGGTCTAACTTTTTTATAACCTTTCTTTTTCAGGTGACATACAAATATCTAAACTGTCGACAGGTCACTAGAAAATATTCAGAGTACATTTTCTTTATCTAAAAAATAAAGAATTCAGCCAATTATACTCTACATAGTCTCAACAAAATCATATAAATTGTTGTATTGAATTTATTTAAACAATATTAATGCCCCTGCAATAACTCAACTCATAATTTAGTGAAGAAATCAAGGAAGATGTGATTAAGGAAGACCTTCTGTACTGGGTATTATCAAAAGAGAAGGCTGGAGCTCTCTTAAGCACAGGAATTTGATTTTACTTGATTTTTTTAATGTCTCTATATATGTATATATACATATACATACAAACATATACACATATATGTATAATGTTAATAGACCTTATTTTTATAGCAATTTTAGGTTCACAGTAAAATTAAATGCAAGGTACAGATTTCTATATACCCTCTGCCTCCACACATGCATAGCCTTCCCCTCATTATCAACATCCCAAACAGTGTGGTAAATTACAATTGATGAACATGTTTTAAGACATCATTATCACCCAAAGTCCATAGCTGTTTGATTTTCCGATTGGTAGAACTCTGTAAGGCATTAGCAGTTTTTCTCTGCCTTCAATCTCAGTATTTTTCCATTTGGGGGAGACATTCAAAAATATTAAGCTGAATGAGTATGGAACTACTCAAGTACTAGGAGAATTAACAGTAGGAAATTTCATAGACCTTGAGATAAATGATCCCCAGGAAGAAATTTTCTTATCTACAATTTTAACGAAATAGGCTACAGTTATTTTTAGAAGAGAGGAAATCCAAATAAAAGTGTTTAGTTAATTAATAACTTGTTACCTTTCACTAATTTTACTGAAAATAAAATCACAATTGGAAAGCTATTTTGATGTAATAGCACATTGCATTTGCTACTTTAAACGTAATCTTTAGGGAGAATTGAATGTATATTGTTTGGCTTCATGAAGACAACTCTTCATGCAAAACACAGATTAAATTCCAAATAGGATTCTTGATTGGGTAGAATACACCAGAAAAGTAAGTGAAGGAGGCTGTCCATAGAGTAGCTGTGGTAGACTTATATAAGTTTTGCTATTTTATAACGTTTATACATTTATTTTGTGTTTAAGCAAAAGTAAAGAATATTCACAACAAAATCATCAAGCCAGGTTATTTTAATGAAACCGTCAATTGAGAACACAATGCTCCATTTTAAAATATTCATAGGTGCAAGAATCAGACCTGGTTAGTCGGAGGGAGAGTCAAGTAATTTCTTCATTAAGAAAAACATAACCAGGGTAGTCAAGTTTGGCTCCTTCCTACCCAATGGGAAAGTAGAGGTCATAAGTCTCTAGTTACTCAATTTATCCTGTTTCTTAGGACCAAATTCACTTTAATATAAAAAAACCACTGAGGAGGAAAATTAAAATATTTCTTGATCTAATATTCAAGGGCTCATAATTAAAGATTAGATTCCCATATAGGTTTTTCTAGATCAGTAAGACTTTTCTGACTCACTTGATATTATTTTTAGTGGACAAACATCAGAACAAGAAAGTGTTGATCTAGAATCAGGTGTGTCTTTTGTAAAATATAGATTGATTTGATTTATTTTGTCAGGTATCAAAGTCTAGTTTAGCTCTAAAAAAATGTTTGTTGGCTTTGAAAATTGAATACTTATTTCTGCGTTTTCTTAAGTAAAACAGAACAATTGGTATAGTACAATTTTTAAGTACTCATTATGTATTATCACATAAGGTTTTAAAAACATTTAAGTTTCCACTTATAACCCATATTTTTGTATTTAATTCCAGAAAAGAAAACAAAGTCATCTTATACCAAACATAGTGAATTCACTATGATTAACATAGATTTCCACTGACTATAAAATACATGTTCAGTGAAGAAAGATTACAAAAAAGAGTACAAGAAAAAAAAGACTTGTAAGAGTACTACTGATAATTACTATTTAATATTTTGCTTTTTACTTAATATCTTATGTAATTTTTGAGGCATACTGTAATACTGCATATATTATTTAAATGTCTTTTTCACTTGATGCTGTACCATAAATATTTATTCAAAATCATATGATTTTTTTAATTTTTTAAAACTTTTTATTTATTTATTCATGAGAGACAGAAAGAGAGAGAGAGAGAGAGAGGCAGAGGGAGAAGCAGGCTCCCAAGGAGCAGGGAGCCCGATGCGGGACTCGATCCCAGGACCCTGGGATCATGACCCGAGTCGAAGGCAGGTGCTTAACCATCTGCACCAATCATATTATTTGAAAAATAATTTTAATAATTAATATTACATACACAAATTTATTATTATAGATTTAACTCCTCTTGTTTAGATCTTCATGTTGCTTCATATAAAAAGAAAATATACTTCTTTGACCATAATTTTTCTCCATATTTCTGATTCTTTTTAGGGTATATACCCCATGTTAAATTACTCTGAAGACCTGGAATTCTAAAGAATGATACAAATTTCAAGTAATTCTTTAGAAAGTAAAGAAAAATCCACTTTTACTGTCAAATATGGCTATGCAAACATTTTATATTGTCATTATTTTTTTTTCAGAGAGGGTGAGGGATGGGGGGGGGTAGAGGGGAAGAGAGAGAGAGAGAATCTTAATCAGGTTCCACACCCAGCATGGAGCCCAGTGAGGCTCAGTCTCACAACCCTGAGATCATGACCTGTGCCAAAATCAAGAGTCAGACGTTTAACCAACTGAGCCTCTCAGGTGCCCCTATGTTACCATTACTTTTAATAAAACTTTAAATAACTATCTTCAAGTGGTAGGATATCAGGTGATCATACAAGTAAGAATATTTTATATTTGTTTCTAAATATACACATTCACATGTACATTATATTTAAGATATAAGATATGTTTAAGATATATTTATTTAAGATATATTTAAGATCTGTTTTGAAGTATCACTGTACTTAAAACTTGTATTACAGGAAAAACAAGAAAAGGTATGCTAATTTGGTAAGTTTGAAAATGGTATGCTGACAACATTAAAAGCTTGCAAAGATGTGGAACAACAAGAATGTTCATTCATTGCTATTGGGAATACAAAATGGTACAGCCACTTTGGAAAATGATTTAATTTCTCACAAAATTAAACATACTCTCACCACTTGATCTAATAACCACTCTCCTTGGTATTTACCCAAAGGTATTAAAAACCCATATCCACTCAAAAATCTGCACACACGTTTACAGCAGCTTTATTCATGATTGCCAAAACCTGAAAGCAATCAAGAGCCCTTCAGTAGGTGAATATATAAGTGAATTGTGGTACATCCAGACAATTACTTACCACTAAAAAGAAACAGGCTATCAAGCCATGAAAAGACATGAGAAAGCTTGAATGCATGTTACTAAATAAAAGAAGCCAATCTAAAAAGGTGACAGACTGTATAATTCCAACTATATGACAGTCTAGAAAAGGAAAAACCCTGCAAACAGTACAAGCATCGGGGGTGGCCAGGTGTTAAGGGGACAGGAAGAATACATAAGTGGAGCACAGAGAATTTTTATGGCAGTGAAACTGATCTGTATGATACATATCATTACACGTTTGTCCAAACCCACAAAATGTAGAATACCAAGAGTCAACCCTAATGTAAACTATGGACTTTGAGTGATAATGATGTGTCAGTGTTCGCTCATCAATAATAACAAATGAACCGCTCTGGTGGGGGATTTTCTTGGTGAGGGAGGCTGTGCATGGAGGGGGAAGGGGAAAAGGGTATATGGGAACTCTATATTTGCTGTGAACCTAAAACTGCTCTAAAAAATAAAGCCTGTTTAAAATCCTAAATTAAAAAAAAGAGATTTAACTGTTGTTTTAATCGCATTTCTTAGGATACTTTATTTTTGCCACATACACTAATCACATTTATTCATCCTTTATATTAAAAATCTGGAAATTTTAAAATCAGGGTAATGCATGAACAGTTGCCCATTAACAACAACAAAGCATTATTTTTTTAGCATTGCACAAAATTTTATGATTTGCCAATCTTTTTTTAAAATTTTTTATTGTTATCTTAATCACCATACATTACATCATTAGTTCTTGATGTAGTTGTTCCATGATTCATTGTTTGTGCATAACACCCAGTGCTCCACGCAGAACGTGCCCTCTTTAATACCCATCACCAGGCTAACCCATCCCCCCACTCTCCTCCCCTCTAGAACCCTCAGTTTTTCAGAGTCCATCGTCTCTCATGGTTCGTCTCCCCCTCCGACTTACTCCCCTTCGTTCTTCCCCTCCTGCTAGGTTCTTCTTCTTTTTTCTTAACATATGTAAGCATTATTTGTTTCAGAAGTACAGATCTGTGATTCAACAGTCTTACACAATTCACAGCGCTCACCATAGCACATACCCTCCCCAATGTCTATCACCCAGCCACCCCATCCCTCCCACCCCCCACCACTCCAGCAACCCTCAGTTTGTTTCCTGAGATTAAGAATTCCTCATATCAGTGAGGTCATATGATACATGTCTTTCTCTGATTGACTTATTTCACTCAGCATAACACCCTCCAGTTCCATCCACGTCGTTGCAAATATGATCTGCCAATCTTTTATATCTTAGGGTACTACTGAAGTGGAATCTATTCATCCTATGAATCTTGACTGCCTTGTGATTTTCTTTAGCTAATGGAATGCGCAGATATGAACATTGATAACCAACCAGTTTTGCACCTTAGATGTCTAGGAGTCTTGCATATATCCACACTCTTCCTTGGAACTTCTAACCTATTTAAAAATGGCTAATGTACTGGAGGATGAAAGAAAGACATGTGATCCAATTGCCCAGTCAATAGTAAATGACCGTCAAATGCAAAAATGAGGCATCTTAACCCAGTCAGCTACAAGATGACCAGACAGCTTGCTACATATCTATAAAGAAGCCTGGCCAACATCAAATGATGGAACTGTCCATTCAATCCTCAGATTTCTGAGTTAAATGAATGTTTATTATTTTAAGCTACTGGGATTTTTGTCTGTTACATGTTATTCTTGTGGCAATAGATCACTGATATAACATTGTACCTCTTTAAAATGCCTATAAATGTATAAAGAATTGAGCATGCCTGTAATTTCTTAGAAGAAAACAGTTCTCATGTAAGGGACCACTTATTATTTGTACAGGTAACAGAAAAAAGTATAGAAAGTACCATTATTCTATAATTTTGTTATAATTAATACACTATGAATATAATGAATCAAAAGAAAAAATATAGCAACAGAAGGTAAGTTAACAGACATTAAACTAATAACCTTATCCCATTCCAAAATTAAGTAGAAAATATTCAATTTCATGGCCCTATAAAATGCATGAGGACTTATGAACTTATTAAATTATTGTCAAATAGTAGAATATTGCCTACATAGAAAAATGTTCTTTTGGCTAGAATGGCTTGTAAATAATATCAACAGCTGAATGATTCCTGAGTGGGTGGAACACATTTGACCTCCTGTGTTAGACAAACAAATACTCAAATATCAACTCAGTCCACTTTTTAGTTACCTGAAATTGGGCAGCATTTTCTCTTTAAAAACAGAGATAAAATATGTATCTCGTAGGAATGTTATATTATATAATGTCATATACAATACCTTACAGCTGCATGAATATTTTCCCTTTTCCTTCTTTACTAATACCAATTTCTATTTTTTTGAGTACCTAAGTATTCACATATTTTAAATAAATTTATAAGAGCTTTTCTAGAAATCTGAACATTTTATTTTATTCTATTTTCAAGGTACTAACTAGAGCTTCTAGAGAACTATAAAGTTAATATTGCTTTTAAGTCATCAATCAGAGATGAAACATTAGAAAAAAGTAAAGTAGGTTAATTGAAAAATAGAATTCAATTTACAAAATTGTAATTTACCATGAGCTAGTACAAAATGCATATTATAGAGGAGATATACACTATATAGTGGATATAGAGTGGAGATATTTTAAACAGTTTAAGCAGTTTGTATTGCTTTTTAGTATCATATTTTGGAGACTAATGAACACCAAAAATAAATACTTCTTTTGGTAATGCACACACACATACATGTGTATGTGGGTGAAATCTGTATTTAAATGTTATACTTCCCTCCCTAAAACTGGCATCATGAGATAAACTTGGTCAGTTTATATGAAACTTTTAACAAATGCACAGTCCTTCTGCAGTTTAATTTAACTCAAACCCTAGGTCAAAAAGGAATAAAGGGGATATCAGTGGTAACAAAGAGGTATTTCAAATCTCTAAAACCAAGAAATATACAAAAATTGTGGATGCAAAAATATGTGAATTGCAAGAAAACAGGTATTTTACTTTCTAATGACATTCAGTTACAGAATTTATAAGACACACTGAAGTACAGTTGAACAGATCTGGGATATTTGATGGACCATCACTCAAACTTTGGGAAAAATGCAATTGGCTACCAAGCTGATAGTCATCACCTGATATAAATAGCTTCCAATTATTTGCAAGAGCACTTGAATGGTGAATTTCCACAAGTATTTAAAACAAAATATTAAACTATTTATTTAGCAAACTAGATGTATTATATTAGTACTATTTATCTATTATGTAGTATCAATATATATTTGATCTGGGGATAAGTTCACAAACCAGCAAATAGAAGATCTACAGTGATATTATTTAAATTAATAAACCCATATGAATTCTTACCCAATAAGATTACTTTTATGAAAATAATATTTTCTTTGTTTGGAAACAACAAATATGATATTTCAAGTATGCTTTTGAAAAGCAAATGTTTACTTTTTTTTTACAATAGCAAAATAGCAAAACATTACCCCTTAAGATAATTATACTTACTTCATTTTTACTTAAGATCATCCCCAAATTTCCCACTAAAATAGTCAAATTACACAAACTATATGTTATTTTATGTGAGAATAAGTACACATATGAAACATATTACCTTAAGTTCAATTTGATCCAACATATTTGGTGTTCTGGCTATTCAATCACCCACATGGGTGAGTGATTTTATCTTTCTGGACTTCCATTTTCTCTACGTACAATTAGGGCACTGAACTAAAGTCCTTTCCAGCTCTCTATAATATACAATTTATTAAACATATAAACTAATAAGTCTATACTTCTCTTTTTATTCAATAACTAATTTTCTTTTTTTTAAGATTTTATTTATTTATTTGACAGAGAGAGAGAACACAAGTAGGCAGAGGGGCAGGCAGAGGGAGAGGGAGAAGCAGACTCCCCGCTGAGCAGGGAGCCCGATGCGGGGCTCAATCCCAGGACCCTAGGATCATGACCTGAGTCGAAGGCAGACGCTTAACGTACTGAGCCACCCAGGCGCCCCTCAATAACTAATTTTCTTAATTCTTTGTTTTCCCCTACAAAATATCTAGTATTCTAGCGTACTTCATTTTGCATGTGATAGCTATGATTTATGATTTATCTTATGTCACTGTTTTTGTAGTTTATTTCAGTAAAAAGAACTACTACTTGGTACTTGTTTGAACTTGGATAAAAATGACTAAATTTTTCTTTATAAAGTCAGGGGAAGAAAATGTACTGCTGGGCTAAGACTAAGCATGAAAGATTCCATCTGAGAGGAACAATTTGTCAGAAAATTATGAGGAGGTACAAACAGAGGGTTATAATAGAAACAGTCTTGCAACATTAACTGTATCATTCACTCTCATCAATTCTGTAATAAATCCACACACCACACTGAAGGGCAGTGCAGGCCAGATGGTTCTCCAGCAGGCAGGCTCCCACTGATGGCACTTCCCCTCAGGGTGACCACAGTGCCACAGAAGGTACTGCCCCATCATGGCACCATGATTCATGCACGGAGGAATTAACTGGGAAAATGGCAATGGCATCCCAGAAAGGTGCACAAGAGCTATAATCCTAAATCACCTTCAGAGTGGTCTCTTCATGGCCAATTACTTAACTCCTCAGCAAAATATAGTTTAACCAGAGCAAAGACTGGAACACAGGCATAAAAATGCCTTTATGAAAACCATTGTCTCTTTTATAAAGATACCATTAATAAGCACCATTGCTCTACCCAGAAATTAAACCTATTGTTCACTCTGCCAAAATGAAAAGTGCAGTCATGTTCAGAACTTACAGAGGAGTTTTTACTGTTCTAATTATGGACTATGAAAGATTAGGTATGTTTCCCCATTAAACTAATAGTTTAGAGAACTGAGGTATCTTTTGTCCAACAAATTCAAAATGTAATTAAAAATCAGTGATGTCATAGTTATATATTTAATAGTGTATGAATGCACTGAGGTAGACAGGTAAGTAAATCATTTAATGAAGAATACCGAATTTAATTTTAATTTTGATAACATTAATGCAGTGAAAAGTAGTGAAAAGAACGTGGAGTTTAAAATTGTATAGCCTATGCTTCTAACCTTGCTCATCAGTGTGACCTTGGGAAGTTCATTTAATTTCCCTAAGCCTCTGTGTCTTTCACTGCCAAAGGGGATAATATTTTCTTTGCAGTGTTGTGAAATTCATTAAGGACTGGTCTACATAGCACATAATCTTGTTGATACAAACTACATATTAAATAAATATGGGCTCCCTGGCATCTTAAACTTCATCCTCATATGTAAAGATTATAATTCGGGATGTTATAAAAATAATTCAGAATACAGTATCTCAATCAGATAATAATTTAAAACTCTGAACATTAAAGAAACTCAGGACATTTAGGATTAAGAACAGACATCCCCTCTAACCAGTTAGTGTTAATGGTAATTTTTCCAACTTGTTCAAAAAGGAGATCAGTTATCTCTGCTAAATGAGCCTCTCTTTCAGACAGGCCAGTAGGGTCAATTTCAGGTAATGCAGCTTTAGAACAAAAAAAAAAAGGAACAGTTTGAGGTCATCAAAATAGTTATGATGATTGAGCTGAACAGTTCCTCTTAGAAGTTTTAAATATACTTTTCTATATTTCAGCATTAAATTATAATTTCAAAAGAAATCTTTATTATCCTTTGATCATCCTAAGGAAATAAGACATTTTCTCTGATAAAATGTCTCAAATGACTTTAACATCTAATAATGCAGGGAAATAGTGTTTGTCATATACAGCCGACACCAATTGAGTGCTTATATTTTAACTGCTTTTATAGGCGTTAACTCACTTAATACTTTTAACATCTCCGTGGGTCAGCACCACTGACCATTTTACAGATGAAAATACTGGAGTTAGAAGGCTAAGGAACTCACACAAGGTCATCCTGCCAAGCAGCAGTGATGGAGCCAGAATGTGAACCAGTGTGGCTCAAAAGCTCATGCTCTTAGCCTTTATTCATATCATTAGCATGAATAAGATTATAAACACCCTGTCATTGATTTACTATTTATTTATTAATACACATGGATTCAAGATCCTTTTATCATTCTAGGACAATTTTATTTTTTAAATTATTTAAAAAAATTAAAGATTTTATTTATTTATTTATTTATTTATTTATTTATTTATTTATGAGAGAGAGTATGAGCAGTCGGGGGAGGGGGGAGAAGAGTGAGAGGGACAAGCAAACTTAGCACTAAGTGCAGAGCCTGACATGGGGCTCCATCTCATGACACTGAGATCACGACCTGAGCCGGTCAAGAGGCGGATACTTAACCTATTGAGCCACCCAGGCACCCCTGACCGTTTTAGACTTAACTTTAATAGAATCAAGTTAATTCATATGATGTCTGGAATAACTGTGAAGTTGGAGCAACAGAAAATGAGTAAGGGTAATGATAGCAAACCCTGGGAGAGCTGTTAGGATATGCCAGGCATTTCTGAAGAACTGTCATTATTTTAATAGTTTTCATGTCTACAATAATCTGATGAAAAAAGTAATGTTGTATCCATTTGACAGAGTAAGAAACTAAGTCACAGTTTAAATAACTTGCCAAAGGTGATATAGCTAATAAGTGCCAAAAGCAGAGTCTGGACCCAAAGTTCATTCTTTTAACCACTGCTTGATGGATGATGGGCAGTGTCTTTGCAGTACCAGCAGTCTAAGGAGATTTTGCCATTAACACCAATTTTTTATGGGAAAATACCTCACTAGCAGATAATAGAGACTCAAGTTTTGTTTTTATTCCCTAATAATATAACATTTATGAATAAAAAAGAATTCATTTTATGGTCTTACATTGCTGCATATAAAAAATTGTATGTGAGAGACTACGGACTCTGAGAAGCAAACTGAGGGTTCTAGAGGAGAGACGGTGGGGGGGAGGGGTTAGCCTGGTGATGGGTATTAAAGAGGGCACGTACTGCATGGAGCACTGGGTGTTATACGCAAACAATGAATCATGGAACGCTACAACAAAAACTAATGATGTACCGTATGGTGATTAACATAACATAATAAAATAAAATAAATTGTATGTGGGTTTTGAGAAGAATGAATGTTTACTAGAAGGAACATAAGGTTCAGTTTTAATTGATTTTTTAAGCATCTGATTTTGAACCCATGTTTTATAACAATTCTGTGAGAAATGCAAATAACAAAACTCACATCCCTACTTTTGCCCTCGTGGGCCACTTGAAAAATAATATTCCCTTCTTCTACTTCCTGCTGTTATTGATCCCTTTCCTCTTTCTTTCAGTAACTGGAGTTTAGATTAAAATTAGTGGACATTTATTTTGTTTGTTTTGCTTATGACCTTTTTGTTTTTAATCAAAGCAAATACAGCAAATCAAAAATACCCGTAGACATGACACCAAACTGAATCAACAAATGTCTCTAGAAAATCTTAATATTCCATTGACTTCAACTGTTAAATGAAAAGGCATTTGGGGAAGTTATGTGTGACTATGGTGAGCAGGCTGAGGCTTCTCAGCAGCAGGTGCCCTCCCAAAAGAGGCTGGAAGTCAGGAAACACACAGTGATTGTGTCTCAGGTCTGATTAGGGATTGTAAACAAGTGATGGAGCAAAAGTTCTGGGATTTGGTAGTCATTTACCAGTAATTGCCAGCTTATGGAACCTCTTAATTACCAATAGATCTTGTCTCAAAAGATGAAGTAGGATAGTACAGAAAAAGAGTATTTTTACATAAAATCTAAGTGTTCTTTTTTTCCACAAAAAAGAAAAGACCAGTATTTTACTGTTGTCATTACTGAGGGAGCCAGTCAGACCTAGTAACTGGAGCTTCAAAGGACACTACTTTCATTGAAAAACCATCTTACTTAGAGCTTTGGGATTCTGGGAGAAAGTGTGCTCTGCTTGTCTTCCTGTCAGGGGAAGCTGGTCACTAGAAGCTGAAAGATGTGAAAGGACTTGAGGAATGCCACTCTCCTAATGGGGGAGGGTGAGATGTCAGCTAAAGAAAAGACTGCAACATAAAAACAGAAATCAACTGGAATCTGAAGCAGTTTTACAGAGAGAACAAATGGAAACATTAAGACATTAAATACTCAAAATGAATCTAGACTTTTTAAAATTACAAAAAGTCAACCAAAAATGATGTATCACCACCTAGTATGTTCCTGGCCATGCTACCAAGATAAATAAAACAATAAAACCAGCTCTGCTCCTTGAGGAATTCCCACATTAATGGGACTGAAGTAGGTAAGCTGAAGGGACTCCATTTTGGAAAGGTTCCATCTCTGCTGTTTTTCTGCTAAGCCCCATTTACTCATGTTCCATATTTTGCCTCTGAATAAGCCAAAGAAGCTATGTTCCCACATGAAGGGTGAAGCAAAAAGAGTTAATTATTCTCTGAGTTTTGTCCTAGGCCCCAAACACCTGAGAACACCTAAGAAGAGCCATAACCAAAACCTGTTCCAGGACATTAGCTTCAAAGAAACCTTGGCTGATACTGGCATCGATACCCCTACCTTTGGTAATTTATGGAATAACACCTACTCACCTGACACTTGCATTTGATTGGAACCTACGGTGCATTTCTAGAGGAACTGGTACCCTAGACCCATTCTTAATATAAACTCCCAGTCCCAAGCAATGGCAGAGACTCATTCTTCTCTTCTTTAGTCTCCCAGACTATTTTCTACCTGTCACTCATGCTATTTAATAAACTGTTTTCACATTCTTCAGCTCACATTTGATTGCTATTCTGCGTGAAGCCAAGGACCTCTTGTCTGGTCCTGTGGGACCCTCGCCTGGTTTCTTGGACCCAGCCTGCCTGTATCAGGACAGGGGGAACATTGGTGGAAGAGAAGAGTCTATACCTAGATGAACCATAATTATATATCTAATCCAACATAGTATGTACTATTACAGAGATAAGATATATGAATGAAAATAGATAGAGGAATAAATCTGTCAGAAAGGGACACCTAAACAAACCAATAAATAAAAGAGATCTTCATCAGATAGGTGGGTTTCAGATTTGTGGCTTAAAAAGTAGCAATTTGGTTTAGCTGGCAATTCTCTATTAAGAGGTAAGGTGAACAAAAGAAACCCTTACATGTTGCTGGAGGCAATATATAATGATTCAATCACTTTGGGGAAAAATTATATTAAAAGTCAAAATTCATAGACATACACTCTAGACCTAAAACCTAAAGAAATTCCTGTACATGACCAACTACAATTATCAATATATACAAGAATGTTCACAGGATCACTGTGAGAGCAAATTAAACAACAACCAAAAACACTGAAAACAACTCAAAAGGAGGATTTATAAATTAAACAAATAAGATGTGTTCTTTCAGTGAAACTTACAGCAGTAAATACATTGCAGTTACACACATTAACAGAGATAAATCTCGCAAACATATTGTTGAGCTAAAACACTATACTGTTTGAGGTTTATACACACATATATACACATTAAACTAAATAAAAGCAGGAAAAATATTTAGGATTATAATTCTTTCTAGATAGGAATTTATTTTTCCAGCTGTGTGATGATGAAACAGGTGCTCATTTTATTGTTTATTATTGTTATTGCTATTATTATTACTGATTCAAATATATATGTATATCCTTTTGTAGGATAAAATATTTCATAATAAACTGAAGTGTTAATAATGGCAATTCTCTGTACTACTGATATGGGTAATCAAGATTGGCCCTTCTTCCCTAAATGTGTTAGGGCTTAAATGCAGGGGCTGCTGGGAATTATGAAACTTGGTGTGCGGAACACAAAACTACTTTTTCAATGTAGAAGTTAATAAATACCACTGCACAGTCCATGGAAACCTATCAGGTGCTTATGAAACCTTAAATACCTTAAAACCAGAGAGAGAGGATAAGGGGTAGTCTTTTTATCAATTCTTCCCAGCTCAAGGCAGGCCTTTGGAAAGACAAATCATAGGGAAATGAAGAGTTTAACTAGCTTTCAATGAAGATATATTAAAGATGGATATTTATTTCATGAATACATATTAAAAGCTAAGTATCTGTCAGGCACTGTCCTCTGCCTTGGGGATACAGCAATGGAAAAAGAGTCAAAACCTCTGAGCCCTGTAGAGCTTATATTCTATCTGTGGGGAAGAAAACCAGATAATAAACAAAGTCATATAAAGAGAAACAATTTGTGATGAACATGCTGAGAAGAAAAAAAGTAATGAGACATCAACAAAACATGTTTTTTTCATATTTAAGCTTCCTATTTATCCTGTATATGTCCATAGATTTGAAAAACAAATAAAATGCATTTGCTATGGGGACACAGCTTCGATAAATATAAGAACTGGCTAGCTATATAGAGATGGAAAAGTTTATTCCAACCTAATGGTCCCTTTAAGGGGGAAATGAAGAAAACTGTGGAGTAACAAGTTTGGTGATGGGCACACTGACAAATAACAGCATACTGCAAATGTACTTTAGTCATCTTAGGTAAATCGATAATGGCTATGGATAATATGCCACTGGGTTAATGATGAAGATAAAGAAAAAGAATAATCATACGAGTGAGATGGGAATATGTGATACATCATTTACCAAGGTATTAGAGCACAAGATTGAAGACTTAGCAAATATATTATTTCATATTCCCCCAAAATTATCTTTTAAAATTTGTAGCATTAAAAACATTGAAAACAGGGGCGCCTGGGTGGCTCAGATGGTTAAGCGACTGCTTTCAGCTCAGGTCATGATCCCAGGGTCCTGGGATCGAGCCCCACATCGGGCTCCTGGCTCGGCGGGGAGCCTGCTTCTCCCTCTCCCCCTGCTCATGCTCTCTCTCTCTCTCTGTATCTCTGTGTCTCAAATGAATAAATAAAATCTTAAAAAAAATAAGAAAACAGAAAACTGAATACAGTGATACATGTACTCCCTCTTAACTTTAGAAAGGTACACTAAAAGAAAAAAAATATGAAAAAGATATATCAAGGACTCTCTAGCCAACAGCAATAAGCAGAAATATATCTTAAAAAGGTTGATAGTCTTGGAAACATATAATGAGAATAATATAATACAGATAATATTTGAAATGAAGGTGAATGGCAGCTAAAGAAGCAAAGTGGCTGCATAAGAATAATAGAAATATGGAATATTTATCTATATAGAATATATATCCTTGATGTGAAATGTGTATAAGTGTATGTCTGTGTATATTGTATGCATATTTGTATATGTATATATACACATGTATATTTGTGTATGTATATATATGTGTGTGTGTGTGTGCATGTGTGTGTTAGAACAAATTGTAGCCTTGATAAAATAATAAATTCATGTCAGTTTGAAAGAATTCAACTAGCATCCCATGATTGGAGTTATATACAGAGAGACTGCAACAAAATAGCAAGATGTTAAACAGCAATACAACTCTCCAGCGATTTAATGGGATGGTTTGCTTATCCAAAGGAGGGTTTCAGCAGATGCTGAGTGACCAAATGGAAAGACTATCATAGAGTGACCTCTAACAGTATGTGGATGGCTGAACTAAATATTTCCAGTTCCTTTTTATTCCTAAAAGACTATCATATTCAATCCACTTCTTGTGGGATCTCCTTTCAGCCAACCTTCGTCCCACTGATCATATAAGTCTCTAAGAATTTTGTTTTCCAATTTGTTCAACTGATTATTTCAATATTTTACCATATCTAGATACTCATGACTTCTCAGTTTCAACACTCATGACTTTCCTCTCCCTCTTTGCTTAATAAATGGCATTTATTTTTCCATCCTTCTTTTGTTGGCTAGTTAACATTGCTAATCAAATGAAGTTGCAGTTGATGCTACCAATATTTACTTGGTACTCTTGCGATTAAAACGAATACTTTATTATTACATTAATTTTCAATTTTCAAATATAGAACTAACTTACTTAGGATGAATACTTGGCCCAAGAAAAGAATATCACCTTAGCAGAATGCCTAGATTCAACAGATCTGCTAGATTAGCCCATTTATATTGAACCACAGAGCTATTATGCCAACCAACAACCACCACCACCAACAACAAAAACACCACCACCAACAACAAAAACACGTAATTGGGTTATACTGATCTTGAGAGAATAGAGTTTCACGACCTCTTTCTTCAATTCATTCCTACACTTACTAACACTCATAGACTGGAAATTGTGGTGTATATCTGTCCTAAGCCTTTCACCCTATAGTATAAACTAATTTCCTTTTTCTTGATTCTCTGCACCTGGGTATCCAATAGCTGTGTGATTTTATTTTCCACAAAATAAAAAGCAGAATAAGGTCATATCAACCACACAGATCATGTATAATACTAGTCATAATGATGGACTTCAAGAAGCATCATAAAACCGGTTGGCAGCTACCCTTGCTGTGCTAAAAACAAAATATTTTGATAACAGTAACGTTCCCAGTTTGCTGAAATAAAAGATGTTAACAGCCTCATATTTCCATGGACTGGATGGAAACAGTTATAATGAAAGAGAAATACATTTTGTATAAATCAATAATACTCCCCAAACAATTTATACATCATTTACTACTTCTTATGATAGTATGGCGAATGGTTTCTGGTATTCACTGTAGAGATAGATGCAATCATAATGCACCAGTGAAAACATAAAATTGATTTCGTTACTGCTCTAATGTAAGAGGATTACCAATTATTTCACACTTTTCAAATTCATACAACTTAATCTGGTGTGTGGTATTCAGAACTGCTAAACTCAGCAACTATTTAATTCAGAATTTCTCTGAGCAATTATGAATTACTGCATTGAAATGGAGATTATACAACCTTACAAAGATTATCTTGACACAATAATTACTTCATCTTTCCATTTATTTCACTTACATACAAATAGCTTACATGGCTAAAGAATAACCTTCTATTTTTTGATTAATAAAAAGTAACATGATTAAAAAAAAAGAAAGATACCCTCAAAATTAAAGAAATAAACACCAAAACTCTTATGGAAATAAACTCCTTTTCATTATCCCCAGGAATATGTTGACATTTACATTTTGGCCAGCTGAGGTTCAAATTAGATAGCTCCATAGGTGACAGAAACCCTGAGGCCTGCATGGATCCTGAGGACAAAGGTGATTGTTTCAATTATTTCCCTTCAATTGGTTTATCCAGCCTTGACCTCAGCATGAGGCAAGGTATTGGGAGCCCAATGCATGCAGGTATGTAATTATGCATTTAAGTTTATCTTCTTAATTAATTTGAATATGCTTGAGAAATTTATAGGGCTTGAATCTGAAAATTTCCATGGCCTGGTCACTGGAGAGAATCAAGGCTCCTGAAGTGAGAGAGTTGATCACAACTTTCATGAGCTTTAGAAAGAAGCTCTTCGGTAGAGATAATCAAATGCTTGAAATTTCAAATCTTGGAGAAAATTATACTCTTTATCTCTTTCACAGTGATTTTTGTTTGTTTTGTTTTGTTAAGAAAAATGAGGTTGAAAAAGTTGCTGTCAGCAACTGCTAATTTGGCTGATAGTCAAAAACATATAAAAGAATCTTCAGCCCCTAATATGTGGTAAATGAATCATTAATGAAGCCCAGACATTAGTAAGGGAAGGTAGGAACAGAGCTCAGAACTAAAAGACTAGGAGTGGAATTAATGTAATTTGTGCCAAAACATTCTCAGTGGAGGGGGGCAGGGGCACTGAGCCGACTCTTAGGACAAAAGAATGGTTCAGATGTATTACTAGGGTGTCTCTTAAAGCAATAATTTGCCTACTAGCGCCCAACTCCACCTCTAGCCACCCACACACAGACTCACAAACCTTGATCAGTGACCCTGAACACATATCCAAGGCTAAGGATGTAGTTATTTTCTCTAATCCTGGAACATAATGAGTTCTGCTCAACTTTTCTTTGTCTTTCATTTCTTTTGTGATGAATACCCTTCAAAATTTGCACTGTATCAGAGAAACGGAGTCCTTGCTCAGCTCATTTTTCCTCCATGAGCATATCCTCTTCTATCATGATTTGCACAGTTATAGTTTTTCCTCTCAGGAAGGTAGGCCACCGGCTCTCCCAGGGTCCTTCTGCACACAACCCAAGTGCCCTACATAATGGACAGATGCTGGGCTCATTTTCCTTTTGAGATTACTTGTCAAGTTAGAATTACATGCTAGTGAATTCAGAAAGAAACTACCCTTGCTAAATCAATACACAGCAAAGTTAAAAAAAAAAAAAAAAAAAACAGCCCAATATACAAAGATCAGTGAAGTTAAACAGCCAGCTTCACACTTGCCCCTGAGGATGCAGAGTTCTAAAGAATAATAGCACTATGGTCAGCAAGTGCAAGACACCTGCCTGAATGTGAAGATGTCTGAGGTGTTTAAGCAAAGGCAGAAAGTTTTAAAGGCAGAGGAGAGAAATTTAAGAATTTAGCCAGGAAATATGAAGTGAGCTAAACGAAACTTTGCTGATGCAGCTAATATTTTCCAGATAAGTCAGACTCATAGCTTTATTGTACACATTCAATAAATTAAAGCAAAATTCATCAATGAGCCATATAATTATTTTGCTATTAAATTATCACTTTTCATGAAAGAGTGATTTAATTTCTGATGTATCTTATATTTACCATGTCAGTGCTCCATATGGTGACGATTATAGACATTGGTCCATGTGGCCCATGAGAAAGTCCAGGGTTTAGATTTGATCATGCAGTATGTTACACAGAAAGCATACAGAGGGAGGTAGATACTCTATGTAAAGTATTTTAAAGGTACCCATGATATCTAATATTAATTTTTACATAAAATATCATCTCTAAAATATAGACTTGTTTTCTAGATTACCAGGTTTAGCAAGCAATAGTTCATACGTATAGGTTAAATTTTTCTCACTTGTTAATGAATCAGTATCTGGTACTATATCATGATCTCAATTTCCCACACTTAAAGGACAGGTAGTAATATCATATGTGTGTCATGGATACATATTGAATGCAGTCTTAAAATAATATATGACAGTCTTTGGAATTTCAAGACACAACCTTGTAAAGCTTAAGATAAATGAGTTTCAATTAAAAAAATAGAAATAACAGTGCTGTATCATCTTTGAACCA
Organism: Zalophus californianus; assembly: GCF_009762305.2. Classification (NCBI taxonomy): domain Eukaryota; kingdom Metazoa; phylum Chordata; class Mammalia; order Carnivora; family Otariidae; genus Zalophus; species Zalophus californianus. The sequence continues at coordinate 179,297,458 of NC_045596.1, forward strand.
AAAGCAGTAGATAAAAAGTCATGGTGGTACTTACCACAGTGAAATTCATCACTTTCAATATCCATATTGTCATGGCTAAGTTAACTATCATGGTAACCAACAGCAGAAGGACAAAGAAGTATAAGCACCTCTTTCGCCATCCATAAATCCCCACTGGGTAAAGTTGTGCATTCTCAGCCCTTGGCAGGTTGTTCTGTTGTGTTGCTAGTATATATTGTTCTCGCGTCATCTGAAAAAAAAAAAAAAAGAAAGAAAAGAAAGAAGCATTCAAAACTAAACCTGATGATTTTTTTTTAAATCAAAAGAAACAATACACCAAGAATAATGCATAATGAGTGTTCAAAGAATTATTCCTGTATAATTAAAATTAAATTAAAATTGATTAAAATCTCACAAAGCCCCTCACATCACATCATCAGTGCTGCTTTTTAGAGCTGTTTAACTAACTATAATATTTTTAGGATGTATATTATTTTCAGTCCGATTTGCCCAATATAACAGTAGCTTTTTTTTATGGAGACTTGGAAGATGCTCATCTCTACTCCCAGGTATCTATAACCTAAAATTCTATGCACATCCCAGCTACTCTTGGAATAGATGTCACCTGTTCTTTAGGGTAGACAGAGACCAAATGTATCACAAGGCATTTCTGTACCTTTATCTAAATATACAGGGTATCAGTGTTCAGGGTATATGTTTTAATAAAATGTAAGTTCATTTGAAAGAACCTATGGGAAGAAAAGATAATTTTCTTAAGAATTATATAGATATAGCTATTTAATTAATACTTTTACTTAGAACTTTGTTGGTTATTTATTTTAGTTGTATTTCAATGAGTTCTCAAAATAAATTTGACGTCTAAAAAAAGAAGACATTATACTGAACTATTCTGTTATATAATATTACATAACATATTGATATACACAGAAGTCAGTTTTGGAAAAGAGGTGGTGGTATTCCTTGGTGTTATATATATATATTAATTTAGTTTCTAAGTTAATTCTTTGAAAAAGCAAATACACTATTTTCTGCCAGATTACAACCAAGAAGAACGGTTAAGTAAAGTAAAGGATATGTACTAGGTATATAATTTTTAGAATAACATTATCTGAAGAATAAAAATTTTAATTTTTATAAAATATAATTTTCTCCAAGGCAATGTTTTTTTAGTTTCTTTTTTTCTCTTTAGGTTTCCTCAGATTTCTCTTATTGTTCATGTCAATTAAACAATATAACAACAGAAATCATGCTGAGTAAATGTACCAAAATAAAAGCAACATCAATGAAGTATTAGAATTACCTGTCAAGTAATATAAAATAACAGGCATATCTCATTGTATTGTGCTTTACAGGTGCTGCATTATCGACAAATTGAACATCTGTGGCAACTCTGAGTCAAGCAAGTCTATCGGTGCCATTTTTCCAATAGCATTTGTTCATTTTGGTATCTCTGTGTCACATTTTAGTAAGTCTCACAATATTTCAAACTTTTTCCATTATTATTGTATTTGTCATGGTTATCTGTGATCAGTGATCTTTGATGTTACTAATAATTGTTTTGGGGCACCATGAACCACACTCATATAAGATGATGGCTTTATTGATAATTATGTGCATTTTGACAGTTCCACTCAGTAACCCTCTCTCTCCTTCTTTTCAGGCCTGCCTTTTACCTGAGACAAAACAATATTAAAATTAGGCCAATTAAAAACCCTGGGGCCTCGCTGGGATGAGCATCAGGTATTGTATGGAATTGTTAAATTACTGTATTTATTATACACCTGAAACTAATGTTACACTCTATGTTAACAGGAACTTAAATAAAAAACTTAACAAAGGAAAAACACTACAATGGCCACTAAGTATTCAAGTGAAAGGAAGAGTTGCATGTTTCACTTTAAATCAAAAGCTAGAAATGACTAATTTTGGTGAGGAAGGCTTATCTTCTTGGGCAAACATTTAGCCAAGATATGAATGCAAAGAAATTGTTCTTGAAGGAAATTAAAAGTGCTACTCCGGTAAACAGATGAAAGATAAGAAAGCAAAACAGCCTAATTGTTGATATGGAGAAAGTCTTAGTGGTCTGAATAAAAAAAAAAAAAATTAGAGCAGCCACAACATCCCCTTTAGCCAAAGCCTAATCCAGAGGAAGGCCCTAACTTTCTTCAATTCTCTGGAGGCCAAGAGAGGTGAGGAAGCTGTGGAAGAAAAGTTGGCAGCTAGCAAGTTTGGGTCATGAGGTTTAAATAAAAAGCCATTTCCAGAACATAAAAGTGCAAGGTGAAACAGCAAGTGCTTTTGCAAAAGCTGTAGCAAGTTATCCGGAAGACCTATGATAACTCTTGAAGGTGGCTACACTCAGCAACAGATTTTTCAATGTAGATGAAATAGCCTTCTGTTGGAAAAAGACACCATCTAGGATTTTCATATCTAGAGGGAAGTCAAAGCCTGGCTTCAAGGCTTCAAAGGACAGGCTGACTCTCTTGTTAGGGGCTAATGCAGCTGGTGACTCTAAGTTGAAGCCAATGTTCATTTATCAATTCCAAAAATCCTAGAGCCCTAAAGAATTAGGTTAAATCTATTCTGTACATGCTCTATAAATGGAACAACAAAGCTTGGAGACAGCATATATGTTTACAACATGACTTAGTGACTATTTTAAGTCCACCGTTGAGAACTATTGCTCACAAAAAAAAAATTATTTTCAAAATATTACTGCTCGTTGCCAATGCATTTGGGTCATTCAAGTGCTCTGATGGAGATGTACAATCAAATTAGTGTCATTTTCATGCCTGCTAACACAACATTCATTCTGCAGCCCATGAATAAATAAGTAATTTTGACTTCCAAGTCATATTATTTAAGAAATACATTTCATAAGGCTAGGTGTCATAGATAGTGATTCTTCTGATGGATCTTGACAAAATAAACTGAAAACCCAGAAAGGATTCACCATTTTAGATGCCATTAAGAACATTCATGATGCATGGGGAGAAGTCAAAATATCAACATGAACAGGAGCTTGGAAGACGTTGATTTCAACCCTCATGGATGACTTTGAGGGGTTTCTGACTTCAGTGGAGGGAGTAACTGCAGATGTGGTGGAAAGAGCAAGGGAACTAGAATGAGAAGTGGAGCCTGAAGATGGGACTGAATTGCTGAAATCTCAATGATCAAACTTGAACGGATGAGGGGTTGCTTCTTATGGATGAGCAAAGAAAGTGGTTTCTTGAGATGGAATCTACTCCTGGTGAAGAGACTGTGAAGATTACTGCAATGACAACAAAGGATTTAGAATATTATATAAACTTAGTTGATAAAACAGCAGCAGGGTTTGTGAGGACTGACTTCAATTTTGAAAGAAGTTTTACTGTGGGTAAAATGCTATCAAATAGCACTACAGAGAAATCATTTGTAAAAGGAAGAGTCAGTGGATGCAAAAAACTTCACTGTTGTCTTATTTTAAGAAATTGCCACCACAGCCTTCAGTAACGACCCCAGCCTTCAGTAACCACCATCATGATTGGTTAGCAGCCATCAACTTTGGGGTAAGATCCTTCACTAGCAAAAAGATTACAACTCATAGTAAGCTCAGATGATGTTTAGCACATTTTAGCAATAAAGTATTTAGCAATAAAGCACATTTAGCAATAAAGGTATGTGCATTGTTCTTTTAGACATAATGTTAGTGCACACTTAACAGACTACAGTATAGTATAAAGTAACTTCTATATGCACTAGGAAACGGAAAAATTTATTTGACTCACTTTCTCAAAATATTTGCCTTATTGTGGTGGTCTATAATGGAACCTGCCGTATCTCTGAGGGATGCCTATATGTTATATAAAATATGTAACTTAAGAGTGTAAGTTATAGGGTGCCTTGGTGGCTCAGTTGGTTAAGTGACTGTCTTTGGCTCAGGTCATGATCCTGGAGTCCCAGGATCGAGTCCCACATCGGGCTCCCTGCTCAGCAGGGACTCTGCTTCTCCCTCTGACCTTCCTTCCTCTCATGCTCTCTCTCCACCATTCTCTCTCTCTTTCAATAAATAAATAAAAATTTTTAAATAAAAAAAAGAGTGTAAGTTATAATGTTCATTGAGCCAATCCTACCCTAAACAAAATGTGGAACTGCATATTGATAAATGCAAATATCCAAAAAATTTTTTTGGCTTTTTCCCAATTTGTTTTAATTTTAGAGCTATAGCTTTAACTTGAATTAATACACTATTAACCATTTTAATTTTTATGAAGAGTATTATGTTCCATATAATACAAATCCTTGTATATGTTAAATCAGAATTCTAAATGAATTAGAAGTGCTAATAATACAACAGCAAATTCTTTCATGATATAAAGAAGGGGGGGGAATCGGAGGGGGAGATGAACCATAAGAGACGATGGACTCTGAGAAACAAACTGAGGGTTCTAGAGGGGAGGGGGTGGGGGGATGGGTTAGCCTGGTGATGGGTATTAAAGAGGACACGTTCTTCGTGGAGCACTGGGTGTTATGCACAAACAAGGAATCATGGAACACTACACCAAAAACTAATGATGTAATGTATGGTGATTAACATAACATAATAAAATTTAAAAAAATAATAAAAAAGAAAAAAAGGAATTACCTGTTTGTTAAATGTCGTTTTTATTAAGGTTAATATTTCATGTTTCCTTGATACTAGCCTCAAACTTTAGTCCTGAATGAGATTCCTATTTCAAGGTGAGATGCACAACATATTAACTGCTGTATAATATGTTATAACAGATGACTGCATGTCATGGGAATTCACTTTGCCTGAGGATTTTGGATATTTTATAGTTCTAACAGAGGTTATGATTACAAAGTAGAAAAGAGAAGAAGATAAAAGGAATCTAAGGACAACCACCAGTGACAAGAAGAATAAGGAAGGGTGTAAGAAGAGGAAACACATGGTTGTAGGAGGAGAGCAGGAGAGAGCAGAAGCCTGGCTATGCCTGACTAGCAAGTAGGAGACTTTGCCTTGTGTAGCTCCACTGTGAAAAGGCACAAAAGCTGTGACTATTTAGATCGTGCATTGTCTTTCATCTCACATTAAAGCAAAGTTCTTTTTCAGAATGTTCTATTTCTACTAATTCTACTTAGACATGAAGGTGAGATTAATGTGTCTTAGAAAAGAAATGAGAACTTAGTTAAGTCTCTAAAATAAAACGAACACAAATTACAAAGAAAATGGTCTTTCTAGCAATAAGATTTGTTTGTAAAGCAATAGAAATTCTGTACATATATCAAATGCCACTCACAACTTTGTAAAGAAAATGGGATAACAAAAGCGTCAGAGAAAAGGCTATCTAGAACACCTAAAAATTGTTACTTAATTAAACTATTTTTATCACCTCAAGAAATTCAGTGGTGTTTCCTTTTCTTTTTAAGATTTTATTTATTTATTCATGAGAGACAGAGAGGCAGAGGCAGAGGGAGAAGCAGGCTCCCCACTGAGCAGGGAGCCCAATGCGGGGATCAATCCCAGGACCCTGGGATCATGACCTGAGCCAAAGGCAGACACTTAACCAACTGAGCCACCCAGGCAACCACAATGGTGTTTTCTTAAAGATGAATTTACTTTATATACCTTCTTCACCACAAAATAGAGTATCCAAAGTGCAAAAAGACAAGGGTAGTGTTTTCTTTTAAAAACTTCATTTTTTCTGGGCGCCTGGGTGGCTCAGTCGTTAAGCGGCTGCCTTCGGCTGAGGTCATGATCCCAGGGCCCTGGGATTGAGCCCCACATCGGGCTCCCTGCTCAGTGGGAGGCCTGCTTCCCCCTCTCCCACTCCCCCTGCTTGTGTTCCTGTTCTCACTGTCTCTGTCAAATAAATAAATAAAATCTTTAATAAAAAAAAAACTTCATTTTTTCTTAAACCTCACAGACCTAAGTGGGCTTTTTTTAGTTTTTTTAAAAAATTATTTAAATTCCATTTAATTAACATATTGGTGTAATATTAGTTTCAGAGGTAGAATTAAGTGATTCATCAACTGCATAGAACACCCACAGCTCATTCCATCAAGTGCCCCCCTTAATGACCATCACCCAGTTACCCCATCCCCCCACCCACCTCCCCTCCAGCAACCCTCAGTTTCCTATGACCAAGAGTCTCTTAAGGTTTGTCTCCATCTAAGTTTCCATCTTATTTTATTTTTCCTTCCCCTCCCCTATGTTCATCAGTTTGGTTTTTAAATTCCACATGAGTGAAATCATATGATATTTGTCTTTTTCTGACTGACCTATTTCACTTAGTATAATACCCTCTAGTTCCCTCCATGTTGTTGTAAATGGCAAGATTTCATTTTTTTTGATGGTTGAGTAATATTCTATTATATCACATCTTCAGCCATTCATCTGTCGATGGACATCTGGGTTCGTCCCATAGTTTGGCTATTGTGGACATTGCTGCTATAACCATTGGGGTGCATGTACCCCTTCAGATCACTACATTTGTATCCTTTAGGTAAATACCTAGTAGTGCAATTGCTGGGTCATAGGGTAGCTTTAAGTTTTTGAGGAACCACTATACTGTTTTCCAGAGGGGCTGCACCAGCTTGCATTCCCACTGACAGTGTAAGAAGGTTCCCCCTTCTCCACATCCTTGCAACATCTGTTGTTTCCTGAGTTGTTCATTTTAGCCATTTTGACAGGTGTGACGTGGTATCTCATCGTGGTTTTGATTTGTATTTCTCTGATGCCAAGTGATGTTGAGCTTATTCATGTGTCTGTGGGCCATTTATATGTCTTCTTTAGAGAAATGTCTGTTCATGTCTTCTGACCATTTCTTGACTGGATTTATTGTTTTTTGGCTGTGGTGTTTTTTAAAATCACAATACCTTTCAGTAGCTGTTACAGCGCAGTAGTAATACTAGCAAAGAAGAGTAACAATGTACTCTAAGAGATTAAGCAAACTATCATAGATTTGTAACTATTACAACCTTTGTTTAAAATGTTAAAGGTGGATCCACTTTCAAGTAATAAAAATATTCTGAATATCTTGGTTCCCTAGGCATTCTGAAAATTCTGTAAGTAAAATACAAAATTGGTTCACTAAATGATATTGTCACTCTAAAGAGATCTATCAAACAAATGTACACTTGCAGAGATACTTATTTTCTCAGATTAGCAAAGTAGATTTCCTAAGAGAGAGGGAGAGATGATCATGATTTCCTGAGAGAAAACATCACCACACTGAGATGTCATTCTGGCTTAGTCTCTCTACCTTCCTCTCCAATATAAATTCAACATCCTACTTCACAATACTTTCTTTGCAATTCTTTTGGTTTTCAAGGTTGTGTAGACTCACTCCTGGCTACTTAATAAAATAATTGAGACCTTCTTCATCTTAGTTTTGCCATTCAATTTCGTGCTAGATTTCATGTCTACAAAGCATTTATTAGGATCAAACAACTTATAGCACCTAGATTTTTTTAGTTAATACTGGCGAACTCTTCAGCCTTCTTGGATCAAGACAGCTATCAGCATTCACATTAAGGTAAATGCATTTAACTGTAATTGTGTGTAATTCAGGAAATGGCTTATTGAAATTTGGACTCTGCACTTTCTTTCTTGTTTGTTTGTTTTTGTCCTCATTTTTTTTATTGGTGTAATGTAGCTACTCTTTATCTCTGTCCTCCAACTTTTAAGAAGCAGCATATCCTTAAAAGCTGATGAATATCTGTGAATTACATGATAGAGTGATCTTTTTTTATTATGTTATGTTAATCACCATACATCATTAGTTTTTTATGTAGTGTTCCATGATTCATACTCTGTGCTTTCTTTACAAAGAAACATACTTTCAAAATCCTGATAATGTGAATAAAATATCCAGCAGGATTTTATGAGGTTAAACGAAAAGATGCATGGGCAAATAGAATTAGATCTTGTGAATTTTTCAATTTTTTTCTCCAAAGGTATGGAAAATCTGGTTTTCAGAAAAGGTTATTTTGTTCAGTAAATTTAATAACATAACATATAAAAGTTAGAAGAGAATTAATTAATTTGGAATGAACTAAACATGCTTCATCACTGATAATCCAGCCCCAGGGAATTCTGGTGAAGTCTACGTAGTTGGACAGAATGTGAAAAAAATTAACTAGAATAGCAGAGACCATTTGCTATTATTCCCATGCCTCACAGAAGGGATAACCACACGAGAAATACAATAATACAACAGATATATGATATAAGCATTAAAATATTAAATAGTGACAGGTGCTATGAAGATAATAGGCATGGGGTATAATGGGGGAGACTCGTTTGAAAGTGGTAGTCAGAGAAGGGGGTGAAAAGAGAACGCCTCACAAAGGAAGTGACTCCTGACATGAAACTAAAATGATGAAGACCTTCTAGGAAGAGTTAAAAGAGATCTTTCAGTATTTGAAGGCCTAATTACAGTGGGCTAAAAAGAAAACTGAAAATGAGGAAGGGAAGAAAGTGAGTACAGGCAATCTTTGAGGGGTAAAGAAAAGCAAAGAAATGGGATTTCCGATGAGAGTCTGGAGTTTGGTACTGGAGTATGAATCAAGGGTCGGTGCAAGTCTATGCGCAGGATATGAGCTAGAGAACAGAAAAGAAATGGGGATACTGAATATAGGGCCAGTAGTTGAGGTGACTAAGCTGGGAGCCAGAGATAAGCTGTGCATTCTCAGTGAGGTGGTGGTCAAAAAACTAGTGATGGTGACAGAAGATGAGCCAAGCAGCTAGGCTCTACAGAGTGGGAATGACATACACAGGTTATAATTAACATAATCCAATGTAAACAGTTCTTGGTCTTACACTAGTATTCTGACTCCCATCAGCATATGCAAAACTGAAAGCAGCTGTGCTGTGGTTCAAGTCTGCAGGTAGTTGGCATGGGGACATGTGTCACCAAGGTTCACTTCCTTCCTCCACAGACTACTTCTTCAGAAGCTCCATGACCAAAACTTGCCTCATTTGGATTTCAGTGTGCGGGACCTAGAACGTATGTGTGTATGTAGGAGAACCATCTTCTCCTTGCTGACCCCAATAGTCTTTGCCCTCTTTCAATAAGGTTTTATCATTTATTTTCTAAAATTGGCAGTGGAAAAGGAGGGCATCTGTGAATAGAATTAGACATGACATCTTTCTGGATAGACAGGGAAGGCTAAAGAAAATTTGACCTCTGCTAATATTTATGAGAACAGAGGAAGAAAAGAAGATGCTAAGCGAGAGTACAATGCATAAGGTAATTGTTTTTGATTGTTGGTGGTTAAATTAAGGGTAAACATAAAAGCTATTAAAGGAATGCCCCATTTTATGTCTTGTAAGGGAAAAATATTGTCTGAAAGGATGACCAAGGGACCCTACTACATGTTTATATCCTCATGACCATTAGGGGAGGGGGAGTTTGGACAACTTAAAAATGGGAATAAGAACTGATAAGCATGGTGGTGAGTTGCAGGACATAGCTCTTTAAAATCTGAGTTTTACCAAATATAGAAAAAGGACTATCAAACATTGCACAAGTGCTTGAGGACATTAGAAAGTTAGTTCAAGTTCAGGTATTGAGCACTTCTTACCTCCAGTTTAGATTTCGCCACTAAATTGCTACTCTGACGATATAGCCATAAAGAAAACCCAATTTGATATTGGAAGTGATATATCTGATATGACTATTTTTTTAAATATCACATGTAACAATTTTATAATACTACTCACATAAACACTGGATATAATGCAGAGATGTAAGCACAAAGATGAGAAGGAAATAGCAAATTATTTATTGATTTCCCTAATCTGATTCCCTAAAATCAAAATATAAATTGAGCATTTAATTTCTGCTCAGACCTGTCCCGTGTCCCCTGTTATGGGAAATATGAATATAAAACACACATCTCTGAGAAAGTAAGCTAGATCATTTGAGAAATTGCTTTTGATTTCCGATTCTGGAGCTAGTATTCAGTATACTCAAGTACCAATATGCAACAGCCCTGTAACCGTAAAACTTGAATCTTGGCTCCAAAACCTCTTAACCTGCTCAATGGGAGTAGCTTATTTCTAGGTGAAGTGGTAAATCATGTTGGTGTCACTTTTCTTTAAGAGTTGATCATGTTAGATTTAACACTACAATTGTCTGCTGTTTGTTCAGACAAGGAATGAAGAACAATCAACTAAATGCAGTCTCAGATTTATGTGCCAAGTTGCAACACCAGCCTGGCCATTCCTGGGCAAGTCCTAGGGCAAGTCACTTAGCCTTTCTCTGTCCCAGTTTCCTGAGCTCTCAAATGAATATTACATTGACTTATATAAGAGTAATATGGGAGCAGGAAAGTAGGATGTTAAAGTGCCTTTTTCATTTCAAATGGTAAAAATACTCATTTTAAAACTTTATTTTCTATCTCTTAGCTAGTGGTCACCTCCTCAAGGGCCATATGAGTATTTTATTAGAATTAATTTCCAAAGATGTGATTGAAATCTCATTTTAAAAACAAAATGTTTGAAGTGTTCAGATTATATGGTGTGAACTTGACAAAGCAGAAAGGCATTTTATTTTCTGTTCCCAGAAAATGAGTCTCTAAACAGCTACTGATGTTGAGAGAGATTGAAAACAATAAAGTCCACTTACCATGGCAATTTAAACTTCTCCCTATCTATGACACTTAATTCTCAAAGGCATATTCCAATATGGTGGTAGTTAAAATTTGCTACCTGAGGAAAAAAATGTCCATTTGGAATGGATTTTTTTCCAGTTGGTATATGGAAAATGTTGTAGTCAGTTTTTACAGCCTGGAAAAGAAGCAGCCTAGCAAGTGAATTTCAAGAATGATGAAAGATACCTGAGTCAAATGGGCTGCCTCTTGAGATAGGAAATAGAAGAGGATTCTAGCCAAGCCTGACAGAAAAAAAAGAAACCTGAATAGGCATTAAAGGAGAAACACATTCCCAAATGAATAAAAATTCTATAAAAATGTGGACATTTAAAGAGAGACTTTTCAGTGACCCAATAGTCATTCTTAGCTTATTTTACATCCTTTATGCATCCTAAAATCATACGCTTTTATATAGGAACTACAACTTCAGTATTTAATTGGATGAAAATAAATCACAGTTTTGGGCATTAATTTAGGCATAGGCTTAGATTTAGGTTCCTAATATCAAAGTAACTAAATTCTCAGATCCCCTCATGTGATATTAATAATATTAAAATAATAATAATCATAAAACCTATCCATTACAGCAACTACGAAGGAGGCCGAGAAGCCTTTTGCCTACTCAGAGGTATATCAACACCAAGAGATAAAACAACATAGACAGTCAGGAGCACCATTTACACTAAGATTGAAAGCATGAGGAGCCCATTGGCAAGCACTGCTACACATACACAGCAAGAGCAAATGGGAAATCTTTAAGGACAAACAAATTTGCCAGAAATACAGCTGGGGAGTTTAACCGGGCAAGTAGAGAGCCCACACTATTTAAATAAATAAGGATCAACAGGAAAACAGGTTTAAAGAATAGTAAGGAAGAGAATCAGAGAAAGACTAAGGGTTATTGGCTTGTACTTTAAAAGCAAGTAGAAAAACTGAATGAGAACAGGGAAGATAAACTATGGCTTCCATGGCCTTGATGACTGATTGGAAAGCACCACTGTTTATGAAAAATCTTGCAAACAAATTTCAAACTACTCTATTGAAAGTCTTTTTTATTCCACTTTGACAACTTTAGTTACATTTTATCAGATTAAAGTATATATATATAGTCAAATTTGTTTTGATATAAAATTTTCTAATTTGTAATGAACCCTTAAGAAATGTGTTCTGCTTAGGGTTTTCTCACTTTTGGAGACAAGGTAAAGAAGAGATTCATTAAAAATATGTTTGCACCTGGGTGGCTCAGTCGTTAAGCATCTGCCTTCAGCTCAGGTCATGATCCCAGGGTCCTGGGATCGAGTCCCGCATCAGGCTCCCTGCTCAGCGGGAAGCCTGCTTCTCCCTCTCCCACTCCCCCGGCTTGTGTTCCTGCTCTCACTGTCTCTGTCTGTCAAATAAATAAATAAAATCTTTAAAAAAAATTTAAAAAAAATATATGTTTTGTTTTAGAATGTTCTGCTTTAAATGAATCAAACACAGATGACTTTTTAAAGATCAATATAATCTAACCAAGTTTTTTTTTCTTTTATTTCCAGCATAAGTAAATGTTGACTACCTAAATAAAGACAAAGCAGTTGAGCCAATAATTGGGCTTAACCTCTCTGAATTGTTTAGGTTTTAAAAAGTAAAATAAAAGGTAAGGCCCACTTTTGATGTAACAAGTTCAATATCTGATGACATGAAGGAGGGACATAAAAACAAGCCTGAAAAGTCATCATTAAGTGGTGCCAGTATAGAAGATGCTGGAGAGTTGGTCCACTGAGGCCTGCCCCTGATTGTACACCTCTCTTCCTGTTGAATATTAGGAGGGGCCATATAGGAGATTATAGGCCAGGAGAAGAGGGCTTCATCCATCACTACTGATACTAACCTTGGATGGGCACACATACATCATGAGTATTAACCTGCCTTGCCACCATAGGTGGAAAAATGAAAAAAGAGAACTGGTAACACTATCTCCTTTTGCTTTACATACTACAAATCAGCCTTTTCTCAGTACTAGGGTTAAAAAACTAAGCAAGAATTTTGGCTAGCTGTTTTTACCTGAGGAGCCTTGTGGAGGATACACATATATACTGCACTCTCTTTTCTGTTGTTTTATGGTTGTTTCTTGTCTTAGTTTATGAAGTAGCAGAACACGCCATGCCAAAGTGAGCCACTTTGACATACTGATTATTTTTAGCTGTAGGCACTTGAAAATAGCAAACATAGGAAGATTTCTCTGAATAACCCTTATCTGTCTAAAGAGAGATCCTCCTTTGTCATTAGGGCCTTCTGCTTTGTCAAGTTCACGCAGGAATTTCATCACCCAGGGAGGACTGACTCTTGTCAAAGGAGAGAACAGAACTCAACACCACACCCAGACATACTTAGTTACAAAATATCACACCTCCCATTTAGTCTTCTGAGGGCTCATTCATCTTTTCTAAAAATAATTTCCTCACCTCTGAGAGGTCTACATTCCACTCCACATTCCTTACTAAGATGGTATTTAAGTCAGAATTTTAAGACACCTCTTTGGGTTACTCATTTTTCCCTGAGTATTTCCCACATATGACTGAGGTATACATGTTAATAAAATTCTGGGGTTTTTTTCTCCTATTAATCTGTTTTTTTTCTTTTAAGATTTTATTTATTTTTTGACAGAGAGACACAGCAAGAGAGGGAACACAAGCAAGGGGAGTGGGAGAGGGAGGAGCAGGCTTTCCGCTGAGCAGGGAGCCGGATGCGGGCCTCGATCCCAGGACCCTGGGATCATGACCTGAGCCGAAGGCAGACGCTTAATGACTGAGCCACCCAGGTGCCCCTTAATCTGTTTTTTATTACAGGATCCTTATCCAAGAACTCATAGGATAGAGGGAAAATTATTTTTTCTCTTTTACACTCACAATAAGATTATTAACTCCCTTGCTTAAAATTTTTTATAGTCACCTTAGCATCAAACACAGTTAGGTATGCTATAAATGAAACAAAAAGATTAATAGGCACTTTTATTGAATACCTACTCCATGCTAGGCATTTTGCTGGTGGTTTTATTGTTGATTCAGCTAAAACCAAATTGATTTTTACTTTAACTCAGGAAAGGGGGCACTTTGGGAATCATGATGCTATCATTTAGTATATTTTTGTTACATCCATGAGCTTCATTAAATAATTCAATAAGTATTTGTTAACTCTATGAATGGATAAATATATGTAGAAAGCATGTAATTCATACAACTAGAAACATATTTAGGGAGTGCAGTGAGAGTGAGTGGAATTATATTTAATTCAAATAATACTATACAATCCAAGATATATCTTTTTATTTTTTTTCCATCAGTGAATTGGAAAAGCTGTAGCTATTGCATGTCCTTTATTAGACTAGATGATATCTTGGCACTGGTGGGGGGACTTTTTGAGACAACAGTGCTCAAAAACATCTCTCTAATTTTAATGCCATCATTGTGTCCTTATTCTATTGATAGTGGCACAATATTTTAAGTCATGATAGCTAAAAAAATCCTAAAAATTTTAATGATGCTTAGATCCTATGTCTCTTTTGGGGGAGCATGTAGTTCCACCTTTATATCATATTTTTTCACATATGTCTGTTTATATCAGTTCTTGTCAGTATTTATCATGTCATGACAAGATTATTTTAAAGGTTTCCAACTTCTGCCTTAATTCTTGCCTCTACTGCTTAGTTTCAAGGAACATATTCCCATAGCATAATTACCATATTTATTTATATATCAAACAAAAGTTAGTTTAACACTTTCTACACACAAGGCATCTTTCTAGACGCTATCAGTGAAGCAGGGAAGACAAAAATTCCTGCCTTCATGGGATTTATATTCTCAAGCTGGGCACAACAAAGAGCAAGCAAAAATAACTAAAATAGATAGTAAGTGAGACAGTAGTGAGAAGCTAAATAATGCAAGGATGGAGGATAATAAAAATGTGTGCTGCCATTTAGACAGGGTAGCCTGTTAAAGCCTCATTGGAAACCCAAGTTTTGAGTAATGTCCACAAGGACTTGAAGGGGGTAGTTATGCGTCCACCAGGGTAATAGCTTTTCAGACAGAGAGGAAAGAACTTGACTGTCATGTTCTGGGTCTGGCAGGAGCAGAGATGTAAAATAAAGTCAGAGAAATAGGAGAGGCAAGGTTCCACAGAGCATTGGGAAGTTTGTTTTCTACTCAAATTTTGTTTTTGTTTTTTTTTTCCAGCTAGGCATTCTGTAACTGTGTCATATAAAATAACATAGTGCCCCTCCATCTTATTTCCCTCTCCCTGATTCATTTGTCTTCATAGAACTTATTTCCACTTAGCAGTAAATTAAATATCCATCTGTTTATTTTCTGTTACTTCCACTAGAATAGAAGCCATATGAGGACAGGGACTTTGAGCTGTTTATTGCTACAACTTCCTAAAATAGAAAAATAGGTGCACAAAACATTTATTGTATAAACAAATATTCTGTAGCCACCATTTGTCCAATGATACCATCATGCAGGCAGCAGGTTTTCAAAAAGATCTGATTAACGTTTGTGTTCAACAAGGTCAGAGGATGCCATTCATGAAGTTTTAAATTTTGACAGTATTGTTACCATATACTACTTATGTCACTCCAAACATGTCATCTAAAAATTGACAGTAAACCAAACTACCTTTGAAACATATGTAAAGATTAAACAATTCAATGTATAATAACTTATGTAAAATATAAGTATATATTGAATCTTAGAGCTTTTCCTTCTTTACCTCACCATATGCCAGTGAATATATTTTCTATGAAAAAAACTACATAATTTTAGAATTTATGAAGAAAATTGGTATTTTTGCTTTTACTGATTTTTTAAAAAATATTAAATCAATAAAATGCTAAAAAATGGATACCTACAGAATTTGGAAATATAACTAAATACCCAATTGTCTGTCCTTAACAAATGAAATAATAGTAATTTGAATGACCTAAGAGGCTATCTTCTAGAACCCACTTTCAGCGTCTTAGCTGTTTTCATGAGCTTCTAAAAGTTGGGTTTTTTTCTTCATTTTTACTCAGTGATTTGGAACTGAAAAAAAATTCCCAATTGGTTAATATATTGAACAGAAGTGAAAAAGAATTCATGGAAATGTGGTTCCCTATTTAGAAACAAAATAATTTTACAAAGACTAAAAGAAAGAAAAGAAATGCTTCCCTCACATAGGGAGGCTGACACTTATCTCCATGGGTATAAAAGAAAGTGGTTTAAAAGATTATTTATTGTATTAATTCCGCTGAATCCAAACCAAGAAATCACTGTTTTCAATGAAAGATTGCTAAATATGTCACCTTGGCATCTTGATACGTTGAGCTTAGGCAGTCAAAAACCAGCAAATGAAGGGGGAAGCTTTCTCGGAACTCCTCTTATTTGCCTAAAGACATACTCCAAAAGAAACTCCCTTGTCATAAATCCTCTCCCTGGGAGTATCATCAAGCAGCCAGGAAGGACTGATTCCTCTAAAACCTAAGGAGGACAGAAGTTGATACCACACCCAGACACACGTTGCCACAAACCACTACAACTCCAATCTATCCTTCTAAGGGCCCATTCATCTTTCCTAAAAGTAATTTGCTCCCCCCTAAGAGGCCTACATTCCACTCCCCTCTTCCTATTAAGACTGCATTTAAGTCTGAATTCTAGGCCATCTGTTTGGGTTACTCACTTTTCCCTAGTTATCTCTTACACGTAAATGAGGAATACATATTAATAAACTTCTGCCTATTGGGTTTTGTTGTTGTTAATCTGTCCTTTATTACAGGGGCCTCAGCCAAGAACTCAAAAGGGTAGATGGAAAATTATTCTTCCTCTCCTACACTTATGAATACCTGTCCATGGGACAGGAAACCAGCTGGCTCCACAGAGCTCACGGTTGTGTTCTCATCCCTGTTTCTCCTCTGTTGTGGCAACCAAAGTAATTTCTCTGTTTGCACAGACACTTGATTCCAGATTCTCCCAATGTGTAAGTTGTTTTCCGATTGCGTTTTATAAAATTATTTTTTTAAAAAGGCGTTTTCTCCAGAGATCTGGACAGCTGTATTCCAGGCCATGATAGGGAATTTAGACTTCAACCCAGTGATCTGAAAAGGCCTTGGCCATATTATCAATTGGTTACCTTTGCAAATTGCATTTAAGTGGTTTAAAAACACCGATTTTACAATCAAGATACACTACAGATGGGGAGCTTAACTAGATGAATATAAAACAAAATTGTTTAAAAGCATGTCAAATGCTAGTTCTAAGAATAACTGAATATATTAATAACCAATGTGATCCTTGATATTTTATTTGCTTATTTGTTTTATTCACTTACTTATTTAATTATTGTACACAGTACATTAGAAAAAAGTAAGTTAGGATGAATAAGAAAAGAAGCAATAATAAAAAATCTCCTAATTATTTAAAACACTTTAAAATTTTTATTTGAATGAGTGAAGATCTGCATATCAAAATCCATTTGAAACATTATACAGATTTAATGATAAAACTACAAACTGCTTATTCACTAGATTACTTGCATGATACAGCACTAAGGTGAAATTAGTGCATGTTCTAGTACCAACTGCAACTTTTTGCATTTTAACAGTACTTTAGAGCTCCCTACCAGATACATTTATGCCCAGTTTATGTTTGGTTATATTCCTAAAAGATTCCTTTTCGGTTTAAAAAGAATTGCACATTTTAACATTATAAGATCCTTCATTCAAGGGGAAGAAAGGAAATTAAGAATAATACTAACAGCAAAGGGGGGCCGGAGCAAGATGGTGGAGTAGGAGACCTGGATTTCCTCTGGTCTCAGGAATTCAGCTGGATAGGGATCAAACCATTCTGAACACCTACGAACTCAACAGGAGATTGAAGAAAGAATAGCAACAACTCTCTGAACAGAAAAGCGACCACTTTCTGGAAGGTAGGACGTGCGGAGAAGTGAATCCGAGGCGATATTCGGGAGGATAGACGGCGGGGGAGGGGGCCTCCATCGGCCGCTTCTGGCAAGTGATAGAGCCACGGAGCACAAAATCGGAACTGTTAGAAATCGGCTCCACTCAGGGACGTCACTCCAGTGGCTAAGCGAGGGGTGGAAACCTCGTGGGACAGTGTGGTCTCAGGACCCTCGGGGTCACAGAAAGACCGGGGGTGCCTGAGTGCGGCAGAGCTCCCAGGTATCGGAGCGGGGAAGCCGGCTGCAGAGACGGAGCAGAGGCACGGGCTCTCAGCTCGGGGTTGCCATAAACTGTGATCGGTGACAGTCGGGCCACTGCTCCTCTAGGAGGGACCCAACAAGCGGCAGATCCAGGGAGACTCCCCTTCCTCCCCTGGGAGGAGCAGTGCGGGAGCGCACCGCAGGGATCTGCTGGGTTTGGAGACTCCACACGGGGTCGGGTGCCAGAGATAGAAACGCTCGGTCACAGGCCGGGTGAGCACGGAGTGCGGCTGGAGACGGGGGAGACGGGAGTGACTGCTTTTCTCTGGGGGCGCACTGAGGAGCGGGGCCCCAAGTTCTCGGCTCCTCCGGGGCGGAGATTGGGAGGCCGCCATTTTCACTCTCGTCCTCCAACGCTGTACGGAAAGTTTGCAGAGAACAAAAGCTCCCAAGAGAAAACCTGAGCAGATTACTTAGCCCAGACCGACAAGGGTGGTGCAATTCCGCCTCCGGCAAAGACATTTGGGAACCACGGCAACAGGCCCCTCCCCCAGAAAATCAGCGAGAACAGCCAGCCAAGACCAAGTTTACCGATCAATGAGAACGGGAGAACTCCAGCCCTAGGGGAATACTGCACATAGAATTCATGGCTTTTCTTTTTACCATGATTCATTAGTCTTTCAAAGTTAATTTTATCTTAACTATTTTTTTTAATTTTTCTTTTTCCCTTTTCCAACCAACATCTTATCAATCCCTTTTTTTAAAAAAAACATTTTTATTTTTCATTTTTAGAGTCATATTCTATCCCTTCATAGTAGTTACCTTTATTTTTGGCATATATATATAAATTGTTCTCTCTTTAAAATTTTGGATACAGTTTCTTCTAAAATATCAAAATATACCCTAAATCTCTAGTATATGGCTTTTTTCCAGTCTCCTGCCTGATCACATTCTCTCCCCTTTTTTTTTCTTTCTTTCTTTCCTTTTTTTAAAAGCTTTTCTTTATTTTTTCAAACACCTTCTGATTAATTCCTTTTAAAAATTTTTTTAATATACATTTTTACAGTCATCTTCCATCCCTTCATTGTATCAACCCTTATTTTGTACATATATAAGTCTTTCTTTAAAATTTTAGGAGGCACTTTTTCTAACAGACCAAAATACACTCAAAATGTAGTGTGTGGCACTGATCTATGCACCAGCCTGATCATATTTGATCATATTCTGTTTTTTTTTTCTGTTTTTGTTTGTTTTTATCTTTATCTTTTTTTTTCTCTTTTTTCATTCTTTCCCTTTCTTTTCCCCTGGTTTCAGGTCTTTTCTGATTTGTTTAGAGTATAGTTTCTGGGGACCTTGTTAACCTGTTAGCATTTTGTTCTCTCATTCATCTATTCTCCTCTGGACAAAATGAGAAAACGAAAAAAATCACCTCAACAAAAAGAACAAGAGGTAGTACCGTTGGCCAGGGACCTACTCAATATGGACATTAGTGGGATGTCACACCTAGAGTTCAGAATCATGATTTTAAAGATACTAGCTGGGCTTGAAAAAAGCATGGAAGTTATTAGAGACACCCCTTCTGGGGAAATAAAAGACCTAAATTCTAACCAAGTCGAAATAAAAAAGGCTATGACTGAGGTGCAATCAAAAATGGGGGCACTAACTGCTAGGATAAATGAGGCAGAAGAGAGAATCACTGATATAGAAGACCAAATGATGGAAAATAAAGAGGCTGAGAAAAAGAGAGATAAACAACTACTGGATCACGAGGTGAGAATACGAGAGATAAGTGATACGATAAGACGAAACATTAGAATAACTGGGATCCCAGAAGAAGAAGAAAGAGAGGGGCAGAAGGTATATTGGAGCAAATTAAAGCAGAGAACTTCCCTAATGTGGGGAAGGAAACAGGCATCAAAATCCAGGAGGCACAGAGTACCCCTCACAAAATCAATAAAAATAGGTCAACACCCTGACATCTAATAGTAAAACTTACGAGTCTCAGAGACAAAGAGAAAATCTTGAAAGCAGCTCGGGAGAAGAGATATGTAAACTATAATAGTAGAAACATTAGATTGGCAACAGAACTATCCACAGAGACCTGGCAGGCCAGAAAGGACTGGCATGATATCTTCAGAGCACTAAAGGAGAAAAATAGGCAGCCAAGAATACTATATCCAGCTAGGCTGTCATTGAAAATTGAAGGAGAGATAAAAAGCTTCCAGGAGAAACAAAAACTAAAGGAATTTGCAAACACGAAACCAGCCTTCCAAGAAATATTGAAAGGGGTCCTCTAATCAAAGAGAGAGCCTAAAAGCAGCAAAGACCAGAAAGGAACAGAGACAATATACAGTAACAATCACCTTACAGGCAACACAATGGCACTAAATTCATACCTTTCAATAGTTACCCTGAATGCAAATGGCTAAATGCCCCAATCAAAAGACACAGGCTATCAGATTGGATTAAAAAACAAGACCCATCGATATGCTATCTGCAAGAGACTCATTTTAGACCCAAAGACACCACCAGATTGAAAGTGAGGGGGTAGAAAACAATTTACCATGCTAATGGACATCAAAAGAAAGCTGGGGTGGCAATCCTTATATCAGACAAATACATTGTAAAACAAAGACTGTATTAAGTAATGAGGAAGGATACTATATCCTACTTAAAGGGTCTATCCAACAAGAAGATCTAACAATTGTAAATATCTATGCCCCTAACATTGGAGCAGCCAATTACATAAGGCAATAAATAACAAAAGCAAAGAAACACATTGACAACAATACAATAATAGTGGGGGACTTTAAAACTCCACTGACTGAAATGGACAGATCATCTAAGCAAAAGATTGACAAGGAAATAAAGACTTTAAATGACACACTGGACCAAATGGACTTCACAGACATATTCAGAACATTCCTTCCCAAAGAGACGGAATACACATTCTTCTCAGGTGCCCATGGAACATTCTCCAGAATAGATCACATCCTAGGTCACAAATCAGGTCTCAACCGGTACCAAAGATTGGGATTATTCCCTGCATATTTTCAGACCACAATGCTTTGAATCTAGAACTCAATCACAAGAGGAAAGTTGGAAAGAACTCAACTACATGGAGACTAAAGAGCATCCTTCTAAAGAATGAATGGGTCAACCAGGAAATTAAAGAAGAATTAAAAAAAATTCATGGAAACCAATGAAAATGAAAACACAACTGTTCAAAATCTTTAGGATATAGCAAAGGCAGTCCTAGGAAGAAAGTATATAGCAGTACAAGCCTTTCTCAAGAAACAAGAAAGGTCTCAAATACACAACCTAACCCTACACCTAAAGGAGCTAGAGAAAAAACAGCAAATAAAGCCCAAACCCAGCAGGAGAATAGAAATAATAAAGATCAGAGCAGAAATCAATGAACTAGAAACCAAAAGAACAGTAGAACAGATCAACGAAACTAGGAGATGCTTCTTTGAAAGAATTAACAAGATTGATAAACCCCTGGCCAGACTTATCAAAAAGAAAAGAGAAATGACCCAAATCAACAAAATCATGAATGAAAGAGGAGAGATCACAACCAACACCAAGAAATACAAACAATTATAAGAACATATTATGAGCAACTCTATGCCAGCAAATTAGATAACCTAGAAGAAATGGATGCATTCCTAGAGATGTATCAACTACCAAAATTGAACCAGGAAGAAAGAGAAAACCTGAACAGACCTATAACCACTAAGGAAATTGAAGCAGTCATCAAAAATCTCCCAAAAAACAAAAGCCCAGGGCCAGATGGCTTCCCAGGGGAATACTACCAAACATTTAAAGAAGAATTAATACCTATTCTCCTGAAACTGTTCCAAAAAATAGAAATGGAAGGAAAACTTCCAAACTCATTTTATGAGGCCACCATTACCTTGATCCCAAAACCAGACAAAGACCCCATCAAAAAGGAGAATTACAGACCAATATCCTTGATGAACATGGATGCAAAATTCTCACCAAAATACGAGGCAATAGGATGCAACAGTACATGAAAAGGATTATTCACCATGACCAAGTGGGATTTATCCCTGGGCTGCAAGGCTGATTTAACATCCGCAAATCAATCAACGTGATACAATGCATTAACAAAAGAAAGAACAAGAATCATATGATCCTCTCAATAGATGCAGAAAAAGCACTTGACAAAGTACAGCATCCTTTCTTGATCAAAACTCTTCAGAGTATAGGGATAGAGGGTACATACCTCAATATCATAAAAGCCATCTATGAAAAACCTGCAGCGAATATCATTCTCAATGGGGAAAAGCTGAGAGCTTTCCCCCTTAGGTCAGGAGCGCGGCAGGGATGTCCACTATCACCACTGCTATTCAACATAGTATTAGAAGTCCTAGCCACAGCAATCAGACAACAAAAAGAAACCAAAGGCATCCAAATTGGCAAAGCAGAAGTCAAACTCTCACTCTTTGCAGATGATATGATACTTTATGTGGAAAACCCAAAAGACTCCACCCCAAAACTGCTAGAACTCCTACAGGAATTCAGTAAAGTGGCAGGATATAATATCAATGCACAGAAATCAGTGGCATTCCTATACACCAACAACAAGACAGAAGAGAGACAAATTAAGGAGTCGATCCCATTTACAATTGCACCCAAAACCATAAGATACCTAGGAATAAATCTAACCAAAGAGGCAAAGGATCTATACTCAGAAAACTATAAAATACTCCTGAAAGAAATTGAGGAAGACACAAAGAAATGGAAAAATGTTCCATGCTCATGGATTGGAAGAACCAACACTGTGAAGATATCAATGCTACCTAGAACAATCTACACATTCAATGCAATCTCCATCAAAATACCAACCACATTTTTCAAAGAAATGGAACAAATCATCCTAAAATTTCTATGGAACCAGAAGAGACCCCTAATAGCCAAAGGTATGTTGAAAAAGAAAAGCAAAGCTGGTGGCATCACAATTCCGGACTTCCAGCTCTATTACAAAGCTGTCATCATCAAGACAGTATGGTACTGGCACAAAAACAGACATAGATCAATGGAACAGAATAGAGAGCCCAGAAATGGACCCTTATCTCTATGGTCAATTTATCTTTGACAAAGCAGGAAAGAATGTCCAATGGAAAAAAGACAAGTCTCTTCAACAATAGTGTTGGGAAAGTTGGACAGCCACATGCAGAAGAATGAAACTGGGCCATTTCCTTACCCCACACACAAAAATAGACTCCAGATGGTTGAAAGACCTCAATGTGAGACAGGAGTCCATCAAAATCCTAAAGGAGAACACAGGCAGCAACCTCTTTGACCTCAGCCACAGCAACTTCTTCCTAGAAACTTCGCCAAAGGCAAGGGAAGGAAGGGCAAAAATAAAGTATTGGGATTTCATCAAGATAAAAAGGTTTTGCACAGCAAAAGAAACAGTCCACAAAACCAAAAGACAACCAACAGAATGGGAGAATATATTTGCAAATGACATATCAGATAAAGGGCTAGTATCCAAAATCTATAAAGAACTTATCAAACTCAACACTGAAAGAATAATCCAATCAAGAAATGGGCAGAAGTCCATGAACAGACATCATTCCAAAGAAGACAGCCAAATGGCCAACAGACAAATGAAAAAGTGCTCAACATCGCTCGGCATCAGGGAAATCCAAATCAAAACCTCAATGAGATACCACCTCAGACCAGTCAGAATGGCTACATTTAACAAGTCAGGAAATGACAGATGTTGGCAGGGATGTGGAGGAAGGGGAACCCTCCTACACTGTTGGTGGGAATGCAAGCTGGTGCAACCACTCTGGAAAACAGCATGGAGGTTCCTCAAAAAGTTGAAAATAGAGCTACCATACAATCCAGCAATTGCACTACTGGGTATTTACCCCAAAGATACAAATGTAGGGATCCGAAGGGATACGTGCACCCCAATATTTATAGCAGCAATGTCCACAATAGCCAAACTGTGGAAAGAGCCAAGATGTCCATCAACAGATGAATGGATAAAGGAGAAGTGGTATATATACACAATGGAATATTATGCAGCCATCAAAAGGAATGAGATCTTGCCATTTGCAACGATGTGGATGGAACCGGAGGATGTTATGCTGAATGAAATAAGTCAATCAGAAAAAGACATGTATCATATGACCTCTCTGATATGAGGAATTCTTAATCTCAGGAAACAGACTGAGGGTTGCTGGAGTGGTGGGGGGTGGGAGGGATGGGGTGGCTGGGTGATAGAGATTGGGGAGGGTATGTGCTATGGTGAGCGCTGTGAATTGTACAAGACTGTTGAGTCACAGATGTGTACCTCTGAAACAAATAATGCGATATATGTTAAGAAAAAAAAACAAGAAGAAGATATCAGGAGGGGAAGAATGAAGGGGAGTAAATTGGAGGGGAGATGAACCATGAGAGATGATGGACTCTGAAAAACAAAGTGAGGGTTCTAGAGGGGAGGGGGTGGGGGGATGGGTTAGCCTGGTGATGGGTATTAAAGAGGGCACGTTCTGCGTGGAGCACTGGGTGTTATGCACAAACAATGAATCATGGAACACTATATCAAAAACTAATGATGTAATGTATGGTGATTAACATAACAATAAAAGATTTAAAGGAAAAAAATAAAAATAAAAAAAAATAGGTATTCTCAAAAACTGGTAGTGGGAGTATGAACTGGCAACTTACTTTGGAAAACAATTATGAAAATATCCATAAAACAAAAGATGTGCACACTCTTTATCCCAGAATCCCCTTATATATGCTACAGAAACCCTGGAAATTATAAAGAATAAAACATTTTCTCAGGATGCTCTTGTAATACTAAAATGTTTTTAAAATCTCATAAATGTTAATAGAGAAATGTATATACAAAATCAGTATATTGAAAGACAGAATAACAGAGCAATTAAAATGAATTGAACTAGGGGCGTCTGGGTGGGTCAGTGGGTTAAGTGTCTGCCTTCAGCTCAGGTCACTATCCCAGTGTCCTGGGATCAAGCTCCATGTCTGACTTCCTGCTCAGCGGGGAGTCTGCTTCTCCCTTTCCCTCTGCAGCTCCCCCTGCTTGTGCTCTCTTGCTCTCTCTCTGTCAAATGAATAAATAAAAATCTAAAAAAAATGAATTGAACTAAATCTATTATGTATTAACATTCCTAGATCACAAAAAGTATGAAGCTAAATGACAAAAACAAACAATACTCTACCAACATATACATACACAGGTATTCATACACACAAGTTATGTTTGCATGCATAATTAGCAAAAATATAAAAACCTTCCAAAGAAGCATATAAACCTGTTTCAGGATGGTTATAAGCTTCCTCCTCTCCATTTGTGAACTTGGACATAAGATTTGTGCTCTAGAACCTTTCCTGTTAAACTAGACTGATGAAAATCTGCCCAGGAATTGTTTTAAGCCATATATAACCATATATTGAAAATGTATAGACAAATAAAAAGTGAAAACCAGGATGAGAATAAGAAATGGCAAGAGGTCAAATTTATTACCACTCCTCCATGAAGAAAACTATCTTGAGGTGAGCCTTCTGAAAGGAAAAGAAAACTGAAATCTGTAATCCAAAACAAGAACAGGGAAGACCCAGGGACTGGATAATAAGGGGAGCTCTGTAGTGTAATGGGGGAACACGTAGTAAGATGTAAGGATAAGGTGGATGAAGTAATTTTTAGGAATGGGATGTTTATTATTTATCTACACATATGGAAAATGGCAAAACTGAACTTGAATTAAATTCTTCTTAGGAACTTAATTGTCCCTGAGATATATTCCAACAGGCAGCCTCCTGGAAATAGTTACATGAAGACACTTGTTTAAAGCCATAGGCATGCTTTCACACACCTGTGCTTTACAATCTTTTTATTTAATAGTTTATAGAGCAATAGGACACAGATCAGGGCAATCTCCTTGGATAGAATCCAACTTAAGGGGAAGAAGTTTTGTGTTCTAAACATGAGCAGACACACACACCAAGAGCAGGTGGCTGTTCAATATGTAATTCATCATTCCCTAATTTTGAGTTTGTTGATACAAATAAGAGAGCAAGGCAATCCTCTCAATGTAAGAAGGAGATGTGAAGGATGGAAAATGATGAATCATTCATGCTCCTTAGATTACCCATGAGAGCATTCAATTCAGGAAGCATCACCATAAAAGCACGCCATGAAACTAAGTGGCAAGGATTAACATATTTCAGATTTAACTATATTAAAAATTGCAAGTAATGCTTAAAAAATGAAGTTTCAAATCTAAATGATGTATTTGTTTCTTAAGTTTTCCAATTGCAAAAAGAAATATGTAAATGAGGACTGGATTACTAAGTTAATACTAAAAGCCTGTAAACCATGCTAAGAACATTTGAGAAATAGTCATTCATTGAACAAATAAGCCTGTTCCGTTTTATGGACTTAGTAGTCACTCAATAAACCGATAAATTTACTAAAAACAACTTACCCCTATTTTTCTCTTCTCATATATAAATATATATATTTAAATTTTTACCTGATTCTACCTTCAATATTATTAATTTACCTCCACAACTAATTATATGTACATTAAAATAAGAAATAAAATAAACATACCACTTTTAATAATAAATTGGAATGATATTCAACACTTAACCTTCCAATTTGCTTACAGTAATACAAAATTTGGTTTTATCTGAATTTCACAAATTGGGTAAAATTCTACATATCCTTTATAGTCAAATAGGCCATGTTTTACTGAATGATCATGTTCAGTTCACTTATTTATTTCCAGGACAAATTACCAAATTGTATCTGACCCATGTCAATATTTAACAAATACTGAGCAAATAAGGAAATGAATAAAAAAGTGATTAAAAAAAAAAATCTCAGCTTTACTGGAGTATAAGTGACATAAAATTGTAAGATATTCAGTGCTCATCATAGTGATTTGATATACATATACACACTGGGAAAGGATTTTCTCCCATTTAGTTAATTACACATCCACACATCCATCACCTCCTCCATGTGTGTGTGTATGTGTGTGCGCACACATGTGTATGTTCTTTTTAGGTGAGAATATTTAAGTTCTACGCTCTTGCAAATTTCAACTATAATATATAGTGTTATCACCTATACTCACGATGTTATACATCCTCAGATCTTAATCATTTTATAGCTGAAAATTTGTATTCTTACCTCTCCCTATTTCACCCACTCCCAGCCCCTAACAACCACCTATTATATTTCTGTGAGTTAACAACTTAATTTTTTGTTTCTATTTTCAGCAGAATGACCTTGATATGTACTGTAGTAAACTATACACCACATAAGGGGACTGGGAAATTATGACAGATTTTCACAATCCTTACATACCACTCCACCTTGAACACTAATAACTATTTTACTAAATTTGAGTGGAATTGGGAAAAGCAATACACATTTTGAAAATACACATGCAGATTTGGAAACAGAGAGATGGCAAGGGATTGATGACAAAACTACTGTATAGTCTGCAGGTGACAGCCAGGTATGAAGTTCCACCAAGACACTACCTGTGAAAACACTTTCTCCAGCCACACATAGACCTATGCAGCCCACCTCAGGGATGGAGGGAGTATTCTGGTGCTCACCACTTAGCAGACCAGCCAGCCCCAGAGCATAAGCTCTGCTTAGCCTCATGCCTTCGCCAGTGACCCCTCAGGTTTGGGCCCTGGCTAAATGTAGTATCACATTTTCTCTAATCCTGTCACTAAAGAACAAAACAGAATTACTCTTCTAAAATTTCAGAGCAACAATGATTATATATTATTCTTCCACTCAAAAATAGTTCAGGAGACTTAGAAAGAGTATAATTTATTAAGAGTTAAAATTGATATGTATAACTATTAAAATGGCTGATGGATTCTCTGAGACATATGAGGTCCATTTTAGTAAACTCAACAATGAATAAGGAGGTAGATGATTCTAATTTTAGTAAATTTCTTCAGATTCATGAATAAAGTTGAATAAAATTTTGATTCATTAGTCCATAAAGAAAAATTTATCAGACTTCAAGACTTTGTATTCAAATAGAATATGCAAAAATTAATCCTTACTAAATAACATTCCATTTGTGAATTTATTACTATTTAATTACTTTTTATTGTTGAACACATATTTTTGCATAAACTTGCTTTAGGACATAGAAAAGATACACTTCTCACATTTTTTTTAAGATTTCATTTGTTCATTTGAGAGACAGAGAGAGAGAGAGAGAGAGCACGAGCAGTGGGGAGAGGCAGAGGGAGAGAGAGAAGCAGACTCCCTGCTGAGCCAGGAGCCTGACATGGGGCTCGATTCCAGGACTCAGAGATCATGACCTGAGCTGAAGGCAGATGCTTAACCATCTGAGCCACCCAGGCGCCCCCACTTCTCACATTCTGAAAAGTTTTCTAGATTTAATACCAACAATTAAATGATCTTTGCCTTTATGCCTACCTCTAGCAATATAATTATTTACACATAACAAGCTCATAGAAAATGTTTAAAAAATTAATTTTGGTTTGCTCCCCAGCAATGGGAAGAGCAAGGGAAGTATTTAGAAATGAGGCCAACTTATCATCTTCTATTTATATGCTGTTAGATAAAATGTCAATGACCAGTGTTACCAAAGTCATCTCAAGTATAGAGTGCTTTACTAAATGAACAACCCCATCAAAATACAAGAGTAAATGTGTTTAAATATGTTTAAGCATTTAAAAAAATTTGAATAGTGCATGTATATAAAATACCAAAAGTTCATGTTCTCATTCTCCCTTTTCTGCTCCATGCATGAGCCAATGATACATACCCTATGCCCTTAACACTCTATCAGGCGTTTTGTCTCGTGCATTTTTTTAAAATGGCATAATATGAAGCTCTTGCACTGGGTATACACTGCAGTAATTCACAGCTTCTTTACATTATTAAAGTTAGTGAAACTTAGGGGTAATCACATCAAATATGGCACTATGAGAATGCGCAATTTTCTGAGATGGATTTTTACCAATTACTTATTTACTACCTTCATATGCTATATATTCAGTTTTGTTCAATTGCCCCAATGTGCTCTGTTTCTGAGGTAGTTTGATTAATGAGGATTCTAGACAAAGGAAATTAGTTGAAACTCAGGAAGTGGTGAGAGACTGGCATATGGTAATAAAATAAATACGTGGATTCTTTTTGTTGTAGGCACAATAATTTTGTCTTGGTTTCCTTTTTACATGTGTAGTTCAGATAAAATTCTTCATCTAGATAATAAATAGATTGAAAAATTCTTACAAGTTTCCTTGAGTCTAAACAGATGTTATATATACCAGAGAGTGATATGGCTTAAAATGAATATTTTTGTTCCACTGAGTACTGTGTTTGTCTACTTAAGTGATTTAAGGTACGGTTACTCATGAGTGGTTTGGAAACACTGCAGACCTGTCTGGATGAAGATTTACTCATGCATAGCCTGTTCTACTAATACCGAACACAAAGTATGAGGAAAAGGTCCTGGAGAAGAAGAGACCTCATAAGAAATCACAAATACACAATGCTCAGTAAAGTGTGGAAAACAAAGGCAAGAGCAGACAAAGGGTAAAATGGATAAATTTTATGAAATGAATATCCAGGGCAATAATTGTCAAAACCAGAAATCTTATATAATCCACCAAAATATATTTGAATATCATTACCAGAATAGGTCTTAGAATTAAAGGCTAATTTCAATTATAACTTTTCACTGATCTGAACAAGTTTCAAGAAGGCTACTTTGGATGTTTAAAAAAGTTAAAGGAAGGGTCCTCATAACAGAAACCTTCAAAAGCACTAAAAATTAATCTAGAAATAAGAAAATTATAAGCCTACTCAGTGTTCATTTTTATATTAATTATCTGAATTAAAACCTTAATGGAAATATTTAGAAGCTAATGGTAGTACAAATTAGTAAATATATAAATAAATTGGCAAATAAACAAAATAAATGGTAGTAGAAATAAGACCATATTTGCATAGAAAAAAATAGGTAGTACAACTCGAATTCTGAGAAATCAAAGCTATGTGTATCACTAAATGGATTATAATAAAATAAAACAAAGTTTAAAAGTTTTGAAGCAATTTCTTGGTAAATGATTATCTTTACTGTTCACAGAAAATGCTTTTAAAAAGCTGTAGGAGATGTTTATCGCAGGAATGGTGAATTCGTTATATCATATGTGCCCATTCTGATCAATCTATTGTACCTGCCCGGAGAGATGGATGAAGGGCTTCTCCTAGGCTTTGGAAAAGAAATGCAGTGATTGATTACAGTGTAGGAGGATGCCTCATTCAAGCTAAATTTGCTCATTTTTAGCACCCTTTCTCTCTTTCAAAGAAGAAGTAAATTGAACATTAACACTGTAATTTCAAAAGTAAATTCCTTTCTTGAGCATCATATCCACTGTAACACACCAACACACGTGCTCTGTGAAACACTCTCCTCCAAAACAGTAAAATTCCAAGGCTAGAAAGTAATTTCATACATTTGTTACTAATATTTTAAAGTGCTCAGTGTGCATTATCGACTGAATATATTAGAGCCCAAGTACATAATAAACTTCCAATAATCACAGCATGAGCCACAGACTCATGAGTAAAGCATAGAGTGAACTACACTACTTTTTCAGGAGACAAAACAGAATCACTCCTGTTCTGAGTAATGTGGCTTCCCAGTCCTAATAGCTTCACCAGGAGTCACTATTCTTCATTCAAGACAAAAAGTAAAGCACTTCCTACAACTCTCCAAACTGTCAATTATGCCAGGGCACTCTGAAAAGTGATGAGGATATTAAGAAACAAATAAAGGGAAATTAGTGAACAAAAAGCAAAGCTAGACCATACTACTTCAAAAAACCTCTTCAATTAGTCTGACTTCGCTTTTCATATATTATTACAAAAGTAGTGTGTGTATATATATATATTTACATACACACACTTATATAGAATAATACATAATCATATATTTTGAGGTCCATCATTCAGATAAATCTTTCCTGAAAGTCATGAAAAATATTTTGTGATTAATTTGTCCTAAATATATTTCAGAGGAGAAAAATCTTAACTATTCATCACTTAACATGCCTATCATCTATATTCAGCTACATTTTCCAAATTCTCTAGCTTTCTTTCCAAAACCATTTATATCCAAAATAATTATATAATAATTTTCATGCCAAAATAATTATAAATTATAATCTGTATCAATTAATAAATAATGTAGCTTAATTTATCTAGGACTTTCTCCCCCTTTCTTCTAAATATTTTTCTATTTTGAGGTATACATATGTGTAAAATTTCCTAAATTATTTCTATAACAGTCAGGGTATTAAATAACAATGTATTTGGGGTTTTTTTGAGCATGACTCCATTAGGGATGCAAGACTCTGAGATCCTGTTCTTTCTTTTAAAGAGATCACGACCTATTTGAATATTTAAATATTAATATGTGGTATAGATTAAGTCCAGGTGTGGACTATAGAGCACATTTATGTGGCAGAAATGGGAAGAATTATTAGGCGTTAGACTTGGAGAAGGAGCTAGGTTAGAAACAAGCATTAGAATATATGTGGGAATTGAACAGACTACCAGAAGACATGATATGATTTACACAATGCCCAAAGCCTGGACAACATAAGAAAGTCAAGGAGGCTGGGATAATCAAGTGACCATTGTATGGGAAGTGGGTTGAAAATTAGTATGCATTTATTTTTATGATGTGGATTTGGGTTAAATCTTTGAGGGCTTATATTGGTTTAAATTTTATGATAAAAATAAATAATATGTGTGTAAAGGAGAACAGTAAAGGAATTTAAGCTAGTTACTACATGGATGTGATCAATGTGTTACGGAACTTTAATATGAGAAAAGAGAACAAGAAGACAGGTGAGAAATAGTGAAATATGAAAACAAGATAATTCAAAAGATTAGGTTATGAAGTAAACTGATTTTAATGAAAGATAGTAAAAGTGAAAATAAAAGGATTATGGGTCTTTAGGGCCAAAACCATGCTAAATTTAATTTTTTTTCACAGTACCTGGTACATTGTCTAGAATATAGAATTCTATAATATAGAATATAGAATATTCTAGAATATAGAATTCCATAGAATATAGAATTCCACAATATTGAAAAAAGGAAGGGAAAGAGGCAGATAAGCAGTTATTAAACACACAGTCTGTGGCAGACATTGAGTTAGGCCATTTCATGTGCAATATTCATTGCATGATCATAATAACCTGTAACTACTATTACATAACTACTTTTACATAAAGAAACAGATTAAATGAGGTTAGAAAATTTACTCAATGTCACTTGACAGGCAAATTATAAGTATAAATTAATAACTAAGTTTGCATAAATCTTGAGCCCAGGTCCTTGCTACTGTACTGGGCTACAGGAAATAGAAAAATTTCTAACTCACTTGCATTATAAGGTACGGATACTTAAAGGTCACAGAATAAATATGAAAGTATCTTAAAAAGGTCAAAAGTTCAGTGATCTGAATTTAGATAATTTCTACCAGTAAACATCAGTTTTAGTTATGATAACAAGAAAAATGTTAGTAAAATTTAACTTCAGTATTTAATGTACATTTCAAAAAAGAAGTCAATCATATTCTTTTGTTTATATAGTTTTTTCCCAAATATAAAAACCTCAGAGTATTTGTGTTTGTATTTATACTAGTATTATTCAACTATAGCTCCACAAATACTGAACAGAATATTTGAATGAATACAAATTTAAAATAACTATTTTTTTTTTTTTTGCTTTTGAAGTTCTGAAAACGATGAGTTAATTCCTGGTCTCCTTGCTATTTTTTCGTATTTTTATTGTAGGACTATTGTACTACTTTAATATATTAGGACTCCTGTATTATGCAGATTATATCCCCCTAAAAGTTGCAATATTCATAACTGTTAAGAGAGTTGACATAGAGGCAAGGAAAAACAAACAAAAACCAACAAACAAACAAAAATCTTTTAGACTATTTCAGTAGTCTGTAAAGTTTTATTCTCACCCTAAAGATAATTCTTTTATGAAAAACATATAAGGCGCATTCTCTGAACTTGAAAATATAATTGCTATTGGAATTAATGAAAAAGATTAGTTCAATAGTTAACAAAGAAGTGCGTATTTTTTCTTGATATTTGATATATAGAGATTAATTAAAATGTTTACTGCCAGAAAATAGAAAAGAGGATTCAATGCAAAAAAAAACACAAAGAAAACAAAAACAAATAAAAACCCAAAGGAATCATATGATTGTCCACTCTGTATACTAGAAAACAACAAATATTCCCAAAAAGAGAACTTAAATCACACTCAGCCAACCAAGCAATAGTGAAACAACCACAGGGTTGCTTTTATTTTTCTCGAAGAACAAAATCCAGCTAAGTCCTCATAAATATAAAGTGATGTGTTTGTTGTTAAGCAAAGCAAAGCTATTCAATGAAGTACCTCTTAAAGTCGAAGAATTGTGATCAATATGGCATAGCCAGGTGGATAACTATGGTTGTATTAGAAAAATACTGTTCATTATTGTATTTTTAAAATCTTTATAAACATTATGTATAAAATTATATCTAAATAATTTATATATTTTTTCATATTTCCTTAGAGATCCAATTCCATCAAACATTATCAAGATAGGAGATAATGAAAAAGAGAAAATTTGACAGGGCAAATAAAGTTATTTGATGATGGTAATTACATGCTTAAACTGCAAATTATACAAGGTCATGTTTTTATATCACATAGAATAAATTTATCAAAATACACAGTTTAGAACATCAAATTTTTCTATAAATTATCTTTACCTAATTCTTACATGAATAAAACAAAATGAACTTTTTTATTATTCATTTTGCTAAAACTGAGAAAGCAATTCTTAAAATTAGGCATTAGCATTAAAGACTTAATCTATGCCATCTGTTAAATATATCACTTGTGTATCATAGGAAATGCCCTCATTTCATATAAGACTTAAAGATTGCTAAATGATAATGGAGTTCAAATCAAACTTTAACAGAGGATATAGCAAGATTTTCTTTGAAATGTCATGGCCTTTAAAAAACAGTACTTCAGAATAAAAAAGAGAACAGGAAACATTATAGAATACATGCAATGAATATGATAAAATGAATCCATCTACATTTGCCTCTGTAGTTAAAATTACAAAAAGAAGCAACAACAAAGAGAAGGGAGTCAAAAGCAAACTGCGCTCAGTTTATAAAATTCAGAAGACTCAAAATGTCAAACAGGCTGCTCATCAGTTACACTTCAACAATCACAAGAGTAGGTTTTTAGCTACTTAGCACTGTAAACAACTCAATTTTAAGATATTCTTGCAATTTGTTTATATTTCTTATTAATTTTCTGTCTGTGTCACTTTAATTAGCCACAAAATGACAATCTTATAACAGTGTATCTTAAATCTTGCAGCTATCAATAGAGTAGATGCAAGATGCACCCAATCAATCTAATAGGAAGCAGATCTTATACTTCATCTCGACTTGTCAATTTAGTAATGTCTTAGTCACTGATTTTTTAAACAATGTTAAATCCTAAGTATAGTCCCTAAGTCAATAAAATTGAATTGGCAAAAAAAAAAAAAAAAAAAAACCTCTTCTTTTTTCCCAAACATTAATAAAATAATCCAGGACGTAGTTCTGCTGTTTGGGTTTGCCAAAGTTATTGTGTTATGAATAGATTTACTTGTCAAATTTGTAGAGACTCAAAATGATATCCACTGCTCCCTTGTCAATTTTGTAGATAACTTCATGGATCAAATCAATCTTTCTTGGTGGCTCCTGGACTTAAACAAAGATGCTTAGAAAATTAGGTGATAATACTGTGACTTTATATACAGGGTTTATGCATGTATTGTGTGTACATGTGTATAAATATTTAAATAATAAATGGATAGTCAAAAGATAAAACTTGATAATAACATTGGCATCAGGCAAAACTGAATTTCACCAAGACTGGCGTGGCCAATCATTCACAAGGAAATATTGAGCAAGTCACTTGACCTCTTTAAACTTCAAATGTTTTTCCTCAAAATTTCATTTGTAAAATTGAGTAAGTATAACTAATCCCAAAATCTTAACAAATACTATTATTATACATAGTACCATTCTTTGATTTAAAGCTAAAGGGGCAGAAATAGAAGTTCTTCTAACAAAGCATAAATGTAAATGTTCATAAGAAGAGACTAGAGTTAAAAAATATATAGTATAATCTATTCTGCAGGAATAAGCAAAAGGAAGAAATTTTGAAATAAATTATCCAACTCCCCCATTTTATATGTGTGGAAATTGAGGCAAAGAAGAAATCTTCCCAATTTTCCCAACTGAATTTGGACCTGATGTAATTTAAAACCAATTTAAAACCAGTCTAGTATTCTTTCTTGACATCTGTGATTCCTTTTGCCCAGATGTAAGAGCTTTCTGATGGTTACAATGGCCATTTTATTGGTCATTGGAGTTGATAAAACTTCATGTGTGTACTGTAGAAAAAAGTGCCTTCCCAAATACATGAGGAGCATTCTTGGGTAAAAATACTCAATAAGAATTGAGTATTTGCATATTTTTTTCCATTCAATGAGTACCTTGTGTTTTGCATTCCTGGAATCCAAGAAGGATGAATATTCAATCAATTAATATCTTCTAGGACAAAGAAGATTAATAAATAAGCAAGAATAATATAGGATGAGAAGTAATCATTTCCTTAATCTACAAACAAGGGATCAAGAAAAAATGATAAAGGGGTTAAAGAGAGAACGACTGCTACTGTTTAGAAAAATCAGGAAGGATTTCCTACAAGATGTAAGGGATAAATTTTAATTGGTCAGAGAATACGGTTTTCTGTGTCCCATTATGTGCACAACACTGTAATGTGCATTATAAAGAATTACTAAGATAAAAAAACTATCCTTTTACTCAGATACATCATCACATTCATTCCCTAAAATAAGAATTTTTTATTCATTCTTTATTCTATTTTTATTCTTTTCCTATTATTTTCATAATTTAAATAGAGGACCAGAGTTTGTTTTAAAGTATTTTTTTTGTGAAAATAGAATACATGGCAAAACCATTAAAATCTCCTATTGAGTCATCTGTTCCCTTTGTAGAGATAATTCTATACACACACAACACACGGTGCTTTATGGAACACTCTTTTACTTTTCACAGATATTGTGACATCATTATTTCCAGATCAAGTAATATTCCAAGAGATTTGTTTAAAGTTGTGCGATAGAAAATGAGAAATAGAAACTACAGACTAAAGTCATCATATAAATTTCATACACTATTGAAAGCATCTTATTTTCTTTCTTCATGAATAATGACTAGTAATTAAAAGAAATATAATTATTTAAATAATATCAAATAAATTCCCTATTCAAAATGGAGCTCTATGGTTATGGTGTCCCACCCCCCTCTTTTTTTTCAAGATTTAGCTGTTTCTCTAACTCCTCTGAGGATTGCAAACCAGGTTTATTTTCAAAGTAAACATTATGTTTTACTGAAATCCCTAACTTTAATAATCCAGGCCCCCTTTAGGCAAATCACTTGATATGTCATTCTCTTATTTCATATCATAAAGCTTATATCCAGAGATTTTATATTTTCCAGGCTAGCTATTAATTGAAGTATATAAGCTTAATTTTAAAAGTACAAGAAATAGAAAGAAATAGAATATACATTCAGAATATAGAAAAGATTTATTACCTCCTAAAGAGAAATAATACACAAAATAGAATCAGAGTCTGTGATGCAAACATTTCAGTAATTATTTTTTTATCCCTGAATTCATACTTTATGGATCTTGTAATATGTCAACATAAATGGGTACTGAAAAAGTCCATCGACATTTTTCCTAAAGCAATTCGATGAGAAATAAAACTTAAAGTTTTAACTCAAAACATTGTTTCCCACGTAATTTTAATGTTCGAAAGCTAAGTAATTGAGAGAAAACAAACTTTAGCCATTAAAAAAGTACTTTTGACATTCATGTCAATGGGGCTTAAGTCAGCACGTCTCTTCTGATACTGCAATTTGCTTGGCTTTATATTGTCAATTATAATTCTTTCTTGCTAAGTCGATACATTAGATTACTACAGGGACTTCATTACAGCCACAGGGAGGACAGCAGCTAAGGTATACAATTTTCTTCCTATGATGCCAGCACTACGGAACAGTTATTGGAACAATGGTCTGCAAAGGGGCAATAAAAGCTGCTGTCTAAATATTGCTACGCCATTATATCATCTGACAAAAGATAGCCAAAACTTTAAAAAAATCTTAATGCAATAGAAGCGTTGATTGTGCCATTAATCTGATTGGGAAGGTTACTACAAATCGTTTTTTTTTTTTCCTCACGTATTCATTTAAACATAATTCAGATTACATACTATATGTAGGCCTGAGATTCCTAGTGTGAAATTTGACGGGAGTTAGAATTTATGGATATCTGATATGCTTCCAAATAAATGTGTAACAGAATAATGAAATATTCTCCTTGATTAGGTTGCTGTTTGCTCATAACAATACCAAATTCAGAACTGAAGTTTACATCCTATACTGATATGATCCAGTATTATTTCTTACCACCACCATTTAAACTATATATGTTAGAATTCATATTCAAATTTTTACTGTCAATTGGCATGCTAATTGATTCATTTCCTTCTTAATTATATAAGGTTCATCTCTTCTGAGCTTTATGATCTATTTTCTGCCATCTGCCTTGATATAATATATCTCATGGCATATTATTGAGTCTTAAAAACATGGCATATTTCACTACTTTCCTTTTTCTAAAAAGCAACAAAATCTATTTAAAAAACTTTCAAACAAATCAAATATTAATAGTCATGAAATTTCTCTTACTTACTGAAACTTTTAGGACTCTTTTACTAGAGAAATTTCATTTTATGTTACAGTGATATTCAACTAAATTTTACTGAGTGCTTACTATGTGTCAGCGTTGTAATGGGTTCAGAGATTGCAAAATCATTGAGGAGAATGGAATTGTCCTTTATAGGTCCTCAGAGTTTAGCAAGGTAGTCTAGTAGGAAACCAACGACACAGGGCAGCAAGTGCCCTGTGCTCCCCAGTCCAACCGTGTGAATCTATTTGTTATTATGTATTTCAGTGATCAGTTTAACCCAAGTGTGAGGTCTATAATGCAACTACAGCATTTTTTGTTTGTTTGTTTCTGTTGCCTCTGGCATAGTACATTCAAATATGTACTGAATTATCTTTGTCAAGTAAATAATATCAAGTACATCTGCCCTGGTGTGGTAAGCTGAATAATGCCCTCTCTTTCCCAATATGTCCATGTTCCAATGCCTAGAACCTACCTTACATGGTAGACAGCATTTACAGAGGGGATTAAGGGTTTTGAGATGGAGAGATTATTCTGGATTGTCAAAAATCTCCTTATAAAAGGGAAACAGGGGGATCAAAGTTAGTAGTAGGAGGTATGAAATATGATAGAATACGGATTGAGTGATTTCGGGAAAAGGCCACTAGCCAAGGGATGCAGACCAAGTTTAGAAGCTGTAAGGGACGAGGAAATGTACCGTCTGCTTGCTCCTCCAGCAGAAACACAGAAATGCTGGCATCTTGATTTTAGACTTCAAACTCCCAGAATGGTAAAGGAAAAAATCTGTGTTGCTTAAGCCACCTTATAAGGTTTTGATAGTACCTTATAGCAGCCATAGGAAACTAATACACCTACTTTCCAAGAGACTGCCAAATTAAAATGTTTTTCTTTTGTCCTCACACTGTATATATTGATTTGTAATTTGGAAAGCATGTTTATAGTGGTGAGATTACAAGTGTTTTCAAAATATTGTGAGGTCTTTCACACAAAAGTAAGAAAAGCTGCAGATGACAAGAGATGAAATAAAAGTCATACCGTTTCTGAGAAATGATCCTATATTGGAACCTATTACATACTGGAACCTATTAGGTTTTGGAACATCTCACATGGGACTGGATTTCATCCTCAGAGTCACAATCTGTTCCTTTATGAGAATAGGCTGTATTTGGATACAGGGTTCATTATTTAATAAGACAGCAGTTTCTGACTTGAGAGCATCAGAATCAACTGGAAATCTTTTTAAAATACAGATGGCCAAACCCCACCCTCAGAGTTTAGGCTAAGAGTCCAAGAATTTTTATTTTTTTTAAAGATTTTATTCATTTGAGAAAGAAAGAGAAAGAGAGAGAGAGCACACACGGGGGAGGGGCAGAGAGAGAGAGAGGGAGAAGCAGACTCTCCACTGAGCAGGGAGCCCAATGTGGGACTAGATCCCAGGACCCAGGCTCTATCCCAGGACCTGGAGATCATGACCTGAGCTGAAGGCAGATGTTTAACCATCTGAGCCACCCAGGCGCCCCAAGGATTTTCATTTTTAACAAGTTTTTGGAGGATGTTGATTTTGCTGGTCCAAAAGGCAGATCTTAAGAAACACTAATGGAAAGAATATGAAACCTAGAAGATCTGCATTCATATATTTGTCAATCTCTAGCTATACAATCTCTTAACTCCAGGTTAATCCCTTAACTATCTCATAGGTTGGCTGGGATGATCAAACACTACAATATTTATAAAACTGAGTAGGCTGTAAAGTTATATAAATACACATTGACTGTATTAATAAAAGCCAGCAGTTTATGCTTATAAATACAGTAACATTATTTAATACTCTGGATAGTTTCCTCTGAATATAGTATTAACTGGCCATTTTTCAAGTTCTCTGTATGTATATTGATTACTTTGCAAATTATAAAGAAAATATGCATGAATGTGCATGTGGGTATGCATGTACATATGTGTGTAGATACTGTAATGATTATATGAACTCTAATAATTCAGTGTTTACTGATTTGAGAAACAGACCCTTAATATTCTAATTGAAGCCATTTTTTTCTTTTTTTAAAAAATTGTTGTGGGCCTACTACATTAGTTACATTGTTATACTGCATCGTTGAAAATCCAGTGGATACTTAGCCTGGGCAAAATAAGAGATTTATTTATCCTAATTAGCAAGCTATTTATTTCTTTATTTTAGACTTTTCTTTGTAATAAGTTATTGTTTGACACTTCATCTAACTTTAACTTTTTGCATCATAGAAATGGCTTTATTTGGGTCTGCTTTCCTTCCTAATTTATTATCACCTGAAAATTTTATTAACATTAATAATGATGATGAATGAATCTGGGATTAGTTCCACTCTTTCATGTGTCCCACTGGGCTATTTTTCTCCTGCAGACCACTGTCATTCATTACCCTTTATGCAAAGTCCTTCAGGCAAGATTAAGTGCGAGTCATTTCAAAATAGCC
Source organism: Zalophus californianus (assembly GCF_009762305.2). Taxonomy (NCBI): domain Eukaryota; kingdom Metazoa; phylum Chordata; class Mammalia; order Carnivora; family Otariidae; genus Zalophus; species Zalophus californianus. The sequence continues at coordinate 179,337,681 of NC_045596.1, forward strand.
GCAATTTTTTTAAGAAAATATACCAGATATTTCCTCAAAGTCAAGGTACATCTGCATCTTGCAAGGTATTAAAATAACTATATACATATTTGTGTCTATCTGTGTAGTGTATGTGTGTGTAATCACACATATGTAAATATAATATGCATGCACGCATGCATACACACACGCACACAACCATGTACTGACAGGCACACACAACCATGTACTGACAGGCACAAAGGTATTGATCCACAGGTAGAACCATGATGATACAGCATGTTTGACATACGAAACAGTGAACTGAAAGCCCAGTAGCTGCTCTCAGATCCCACAGAGCTCCATCGATGAGCTGGCTGGCCCTGAGCAAACTGTCTATTTGCAGCCTCATCTCTCTTCTATGACAGTAAGGCTGTCCGAATTCTCAACTTCCAAAACCCCTTCCAACGTGAATGTTCTATGATTTGGCCTTAGTAGAATGCCTTCAGGAGAAAAATTAATAAGACAAGAAATTTCTTCTATAATAGCTTATGGAGAAAACTAGTGGAGCCTCAATGAGCAGAAAATTAAAATATTCTGATAATTTTCATATTTTAAAAAATGCAACTCCGCTATGCTAGCATGGCAGATGCCTGTACTCTCTATCAATCTGACTGAAGAAAAAATTTTAGTTGTCTAGTACGTAAGAAAAATTTCAGACCTACTCAAAATGAATGTTCAAGAAGACACCACAGAAATGGGCAGCCCTTGGCCCTCCAGTTCATCAGTTAGCATTAAATAATGAGAGGAATAAACCTGCCACCTTCAGACATATGGACTTTGAATCTTCGAGACAGGTTGTGGTCTTTATCTCATTTAGTATCTGTCATAATGATGGGTGAAAATATACTCTGCAGTATTTGTAAGCCTTTCATTTTAGTGGATTGATAGCCCCAGATGCGGCCCTTTTATGACTGGCTTCCAGCAAAATATTTTAGAGCCTCCTCAATTAGACCATGAACTCTTGGCAGAAGTGGAAAGCTTTGCATTAACCTCCTTCTGCCCAGAATATGGGACAGCACTACCATAGAAATTATCCTACAGAAAATATGAAGGAAGGGATAAATTCATTTGTATCTCAGCATTTTGGTAAAAGATAATGTTACAATTTATTAATTTAAAAAAATTCAAATGTCTAACTAGGAAGATTAGCATTTTGATGTACCAAATATACATTTTAATTTTTCATAGTAGATATTTCCATATGGCTTAAATGATAAAGGTTATGGAAATTTCTGGTAATAAAATGCCTATTGTTTATTTTTTTTCTTTTCTGCAAATTGAATCCGTTTCCTTGTACTGCAATAACTGTAACAACTTCAGAATCATTAAATGATCTGTGCAGAATATCCTTGATGTGTTTCAGTTAAAAAATAAATGGCCTAAAAACAAAACAAAACAAACAAAAAACTGCCATCCACCTTTTGGAAACCCTAAAATCTAAGTCAAGGTGACAGATTAGAGATTAGGTAACAGATTCAGAACAACTAATAAATGCCAGAGGAGTGCAGTAGTTTCTAATATTACAACATTTTCAAAAGTTAAACTACAAGTTGCCAGCTTAGAGACATTCTTCGTTTCAACTATTTGTAGAATATATTAAAAGATTTTAAATTGTATACCTTGCAAGTTCACTCTCCTAACAAACCTGGCTTTATGCTAGAGCCACTAGTTTATTTCTTAAACCAAAGGCATTCTGTAAGCATTTCTTGAAGGATCTTTGGTGCATGGCACTGAACTACCCTACATGAAGGATATTAAAGAAGCCCAAAGATTTTTAAATTAAAGTGGGAGAGTAAAAGTACTAAGATAATATGCAGTGCTTCCAATAGTAATAGCAGGTATGAATAATTCAATCAATAAATTATACAGATGCAAGTCTCTTCTTAGGAAAATGGGCTGGGGAAATGTGTAAATGTGATTTACATTTCTCTTTACTACACTTTCTTGCCCATGGTTGACTTAACTAGGAATATCGGAATGCCTAACAGTAAAACTGTAAAGTCAGGTTTTGTTTTCTCTAACTTTAGTGGCCTCAAGAGTAAATACATAAAACAAGGATTCCTTCTGCCATGACCATCTCTGAGCATTTATATCATTTCCAGTTATTCCCCATAGTAAATAATCCTTTTAAGAATATGTTTGAACATAAATCTTTGTCTGAACCACTGATTTTTTAGGAGATATTACTGGAGAGAGGACAATAGTCATGAACCTATTTAAGGTTTTTGCCTTATATTACTAAACTGATTTTCAAAAATGTTATACAATGGCCAGCCTCAGATAATAATGTTCCTTTCATTGGACCTGGAAAAATGTGGAAAATTATCATTTTAAATGTTTAGGTAATTTTATAGATAACAATGCTTATTTTATCTGATTACAAGCGAGGCATTTTTCTCCTATATTTATTAGTGATTTATATTGTTTCTTTGAATTATTTAAATCTGCTTACTTTACCAATTAGATTTATGTTTTCTTGCTAGTTTGTATATGCCCTTTATTTATTAATTTTACCAAGACTTTGTGATATTTGTTACAAATATTTTCCGAATTGCTAGTATTGTTCTAATTTTGTATCATTTTATTTGTTTCTTGAAAGATACTTTTTTAAGACTATGGACTTTGACCCCCTTGTTGTAATCACTTAGGGAACTCTAGGCCACCTGTCCCTCCCAGCCCAATGACTTAAAAATTTTAGCATTAAGCTTGTTCTCTGTCTCTCTCTAACATTATATCATATTAATTCTTGATGATTTCAATATCCACATAGATAATCTTTATAATACCCTAGCAGACTCTAGACCAGACTCTAGACCTCCTCTGCTCCAATAATTTTGTTCTCTACCCTAACTTATCTGTTCAATAACATAATGATACACAGAACCTTGTCATGGAGAAAAGTTTCATCCTCTCCATAATTCAATTTCAAACATCCTTCCTTTGACCACTTCCTCTTATCTTTTAAGCTAACTACTTCTCAGTGGTTCTCTTTGGTGCTCCAATCCAATGATTAAATCATCACCCTACTCCATGCTCATATCCATCTTCACCTATTTTAGATGCAATGCCTATTGTTATAGTCACTTTCTCGTATATATCCCTTGTTCCACTCTTGATTCTTTTTGTACTCACTTGTCAAAACTACCTCTATATTCAAATCCAATTCTCTGCCTATATAGCAAGTGCATTCTCACATGTAAATGTGGTGAGAGAAGGACACACAGCCATCCAGACTGGTCTCACTCACATTCATTTCATGATTGCAAACATCATGTTGGCTCTTTCTGGACCGTTATCTTTCTCTTGTCAGTCAATTCACTCTTCTAACTAGGCCAAATGAACTTTTCACAACAGTTTCCTCTTTCCTCTAATCTCTATCTCCTTCCTGTCTTCACACTCATGAGAAAAAAGGAAATGAGGGAGAAGATAGCTTCTCAATTCTCACTTCACTAAACCTAGAGTCATGCTTTCACTTATACCCATAAACTCCATCCTGCTTCCTTTAATGGATGAGCCATTTATGCCCCTCTCTAAGACAAAGCTCTATTCTTTTTTCTTACTAACGCTCTAACACTCCCCTAACTGATCAGTTCCCTCTCTACAGAATCTCTCCTATAGTCTTATAAACATGCTGTATTTTGTATTTTTTATTATTATGAAACAAGGGCTCTTCACACTCTCTTCCAGCTATATTGTCTCATCTCTCGGCTTCACTTCATAGGGAGAAAATAATCAAACAAACATACAAAAGCTTAAACAACAACAACAAAAAAAACCTCAAGAGAATTGTTTATTTTGTAGTCTTCACATTTTCTTCTGAGCCCTATTCCTATCAGATTTTATCCTCACCAATGAAACCAAAATATTCAAAAGTGACCAGTGATTGATTACAAGATCTCTCTTTTTTAAACAAAAACTCCATACAGTAGAAGCATTTAACCCTGCTGACTATTTATTCCTTCGTCAACAGTTTCTTTATTTGGTCCACTGGACACCATTCTCTCTTGGGTCTCACTCTATCTAACTACCTCAACTTCTTAGTATTTGTAGTGGATTTTCAGCATTCATCTGGCCTCCAATCCTCTTGATTGCCCTACAGCTCATTCATATTTTTTCCCCATCTATTTGCTTTATTCACATGTATATACTGGTGACTCACTAATGTAAATCTCCATATATTACTCTGAAATCTGGGATCCATCATCTTTTAAGTACCTACTTAAAATCTTTACTAGAATCTACCTCCACAGAGATTGTTCCACACAGAAATGGAAAGGCTGGAATTTTATACTCAGTCATTAGTTAAGGGTCTTCCCATTGTGGCTGACTCAAAGTTTGCAGGCATTCCCTGATAAAGAAGAGTCTCATCAGCCAGGTGCAAGTCTCCAGAGGGGAATTCAGGGGTAAATCTATTGGCAGTCAACCTTTACAACACCTAGGGGATGAATGAACTAGCTGGTAAATAGTATCATGGCAAGACAACAATAGCATATCTGCACTCTGGAATAAGCATCAGATGGCTATGTTATGAACCTGACTAAAAATTACATCTATATATCTTTTTATATTAAAAGTGGCCTTACACAGCATTATTTTTTAGTATGAAGTTTATTTTTGTTTAAAATAGGCATTTTATTTTTAAATTTTTAATTTCTTTATTTTTAATTGAAGTATAATTGACATATTAGTTTCAAGTGTACAACACAGTGATTCAACAATTATGTACATTACAAAATGCTTGCCATAGTAAAGTATAGTAACTGTCACTAATGAAAGTTATTACATTATGATTGATTATATTCCCTGTGCTGTACTTGTAATCCCTGTGACTTACTTTATAACTGGAGGTCTGTACCTCTTAACCCTTCAACTCTTTGCTGTGTTATGAATTTAACTAAAAAATACATGTATGCATCTTTTTACATTAAACGTGGCCTTGTACTATATCATTTTTATGTATGAAACTTAAAAAAGATTCAAATTAATTCAATTATTGTTTTTAAGTATAAACTCAAATCAAGCATATGTAAAAATTAAGTAATCATATAAACCATCACTTTGTTTGGAAAATAAAACCTTAAAATAGGGTTCAAGCGTTCTAATGACACTTTTTTAATCACTTTAACTTCAAAGTAATTATAATTATGAATTGAATATGAACTTTTCCATGAATTTCTTTATGCTTTTACTACATATGTCCCTATGATCATTAAAATATATGCTTTGTACTTATTTAAAATGGATCACCCTACATATATCCCTCTTCACATTATTTTTCTGTCAACATTATATGTGAGGTTCATTCATGTTTTACGGGGAACTATAATTTACACAGTACACTACGAATCTTGCTTATGACTGTACCATAATTTATAAATGTAACATCCTTTTGATGGACAAGGAGATTTTTATTTCCTTTAAAAAAAAAAAGACTGATTGGGAGGCAGAGCAGGATGGTGGGGGAGTAGGAGACCTGGATTTCGTCTGGTCTCAGGAGTTCCTCTGAAGAGGGATCAAACCATTCTGAACAACTACGAACTCAACAGGAGATCGAAGAGGAGAGTAGCAACAACTCTCTGAACAGAAAAGCGACCACTTTCTGGAAGGTAGGACGTGCGGAGAAGTGAATCCGAGGCGATATTCGGGAGGATAGACAGCGGGGGAGGGGGCCTCCGCCGGCCGCTACTGGCAAGTGATAGAGCTGGGAGCACAAAATCAGAACTTTTAGAAGTCGGCTCCGCTGAGGGACGTCGCTGCAGTGGCTAACCGGGGGGTGGAATCCTTGCGGGACAGTGTGGTCTCAGGACCCTCGAGGTCACAGAAAGACCGGGGGTGCCTGAGTGCAGCAGAGCTCCCAGGTATCGGAGCGGGGAAGCTGGCTGCAGAGACGGAGCTGAGGCGCGGGCTCTCAGCTCGGGGTTGCCATAAACTGTGATCCACGGCACAGTTGGGCCACTGCTCTTCCAGCGGGACCCAACAAGCGGCAGATCCGGGGAGACCCCCCCTTCGTCCCCCGGGAGGAGCAGCGCGGGAGCGCACCGCAGGGATCTGCTGGGTTTGGAGATTCCACACGGGGTCGGGTGCCAGAGATAGAAACGCTTGATCCCAGGCCCGGTGAGCACGGAGTGCAGCTGGAAACCGGGCACACGGGAGTGACTGACTGCTTTTCTCTGGGGGCGCACTAAGGAGCGGGGCCCCAAGTTCTCGGCTCCTCCGGGTGGAGATTGGGAGGCCACCATTTTCACTCTCGTGCTCCAAAGCTGTACCGAGAGGTTGCAGGGAAAAAAAGCTCCCGAGAGCAAACCTGAGCAGATTGTTTAGCCCGGACTGACAAGGGCGGGGCAATTCCGCCTCCGGCAAAGGCATTTGGGAACCACGGCAACAGGCCCCTCCCCCAGAAGATCAGCACGAACAGCCAGCCAAGACCAACTTTACCGATCATGAGAATGGCTGAACTCCAGCGCTAGGGGAATACTGCACATAGAATTCATGGCTTTTTTACCGTGATTCTTTAGTTTTTCAAAGTTAATTTTTTAACTGTTTTTTTTTTTAATTTTTCTTTTTCCCTTTTTCAACCAACATCTTATCAATCCCTTTTAAAAAAAATTTTATTTTTTATTTTTAGAGTCATATTCTATCCCTTCACAGTAGTTACCCTTATTTTTGGCATATATATATAAGTTGTTCTCTCTTTAAAATTTTGAGATACAGTTTCTTCTAACAGATCAAAATATATCCTAAATCACTAGTGTATGGCTTTGTTCTAGTCTCCTGCCTGATCACATTCTCTCCTTTTTTTTTTTCTTTTCTTTTTTTAAATCTTCTTCATTCTTTTTTCAAACAACTTCTTATTTTATCAATTCCTTTTATAAAATCTTTTATAATTTTCATCTTTACAGTCATCTTCCATTCCTTCATTGTATGAACCCTTATTTTGTATATATATGTCTTTCCTTAAAATTTGAGGAGGCACTTTCTTCTAACAGACCAAAATACACCCAAAATCTAGTCTATGGCACTGATCTATGCACTAGCCTGATCATATTTGATCGTATTCTGTTTTTTTGTTTTGTTTTGTTTTGTTCTGTTTTTGTTTTTATCTTTTTTTTCTCTTTCTTTTTTCTTTCTTGCCCTTTCTTTTCCCATGGTTTCAGGTCTTTTTGATTTCTTTAGAGAATATTTGCTGAGGACATTGTTAACCTGTTAGCATTTTGTTCTCTCATTCATCTATTCTCCTCTGGACAAAATGACAAAATGAAAAAAATCAACTCAGCAAAAAGAACTACCAAAAGATGGTAGTACCATCTGCCAGGGATCTACTGAAACGGACATTAGTACGATGTCGGACCTAGAGTTGAGAATCATGATTTTAAAGATACTAGCTGGGCTTGAAAAAAGAAGGGAAGTTATTAGAGACACCATTCCTGCAGAAATAAAAGAACTAAAATCTAACCAAATCAAAATCAAAAAGGCTATTAATGAGGTGCAATAAAAAATGGGGGCACTAACTGCTAGGATAAATGAGGCAGAAGTGAGAATTAGTGATATAGAAGATGAAATGATGGAAAATAAAGAAGCTGAGAAAAAGAGAGATAAACAAGAACTGGATCATGAGGGCAGAAAACGAGAGATAAGCGATACCATAAGATGAAACAAAATTAGAAAAACTGGGATCCCAGAAGAAGAAGAAAGACAGAGAGGGGCAGAAGGTATATTGGAGCAAATTATAGCAGAGAACTCCCCTAATGTGGGGAAGGAAACAGGCATCAAAATCCAGGAGGCACAGAGAACCCCTCTCAAAATCAATAAAAATAGGTCCACACCCAGACATCTAATAGTAAAACTTACGAGTCTCAGAGACAAAGAGAAAATCTTGAAAGCAGCTCGGGAGAAGAGATATGGAACCTATAAAGGTAGAAACATTAGATTGGCAACAGACATATCCACAGAGACCTACACCTAAATGAGCTAGAGAAAAAACAGCAAATAAAGCCTAAACTCAGCAGGAGAAGAGAAATAATAAAGATCAGAGCAGAAATCAATGAAATAGAAACCAAAAGAACAGTAGAACAGATCAACGAAACTAGGAGTTGGTTCTTTGAAAGAATTAACAAGATTGATAAACCCCTGGCCAGACTTATCAAAAAGAAAAGAGAAATGACCCAAATCAACAAAATCATGAATGAAAGAGGAGAGATCACAACCAACACCAAAGAAATACAAACAATTATAAAAACATATTATGAGCAACTCTATGCCAGAAAATTAGATAACCTGGAAGATGTGGATGCATTCCTAGAGATGTATCAACTACCAAAACTGAACCAGGAAGAAAGAGAAAACCTGAACAGACCTATAAGGAAATTGAAGCAGTCATCAAAAATCTCCCAAAAAACAAAAGCCCAGGGCGAGATGGCTTCCCAGGGTTATTCTACCAAACATTTCAAGAAGAATTAATACCTATTCTCCTGAAACTGTTCCAAAAAATAGAAATGGAAGGAAAACTTCCAAACTCATTTTATGAGGCCACCATTACCTTGATCCCAAAACCAGACAAAGACCCCATCAAAAAGGAGAATTACAGACCAATATCCTTGATGAACATGGATGCAAAAATTCTCACCAAAATACTAGCCAATAGGATCCAACAGTACATTAAAATGATTATTCACCATGACCAAGTGGGATTTATCCCTGGGCTGCAGGGTTGGTTCAACATCCACAAATCAATCAACGTGATACAATACATTAACAAAAGAAAGAACAAGAAACATATGATCCTCTCAATAGATGCTGAAAAAGCATTTGACAAAGTACAGCATCCTTTCTTGATCAAAACTCTTCATAGTATAGGGATAGAGGGTACATACCTCAAGATCATAAAGCCATCTCTGAAAAACCTGCAGCGAATATCATTCTCAATGAGGAAAAGCTGAGAGCTTTCCCCCTAAAGTCAGGAACGCGGCAGGGATGTCCACTATCACCACTGCTATTCAACATAGCATTAGAAGTCCTAGCCACAGCAATCAGACAACAAAAAGAAATTAAAGGCATCCAAATCAGCAAGGAGGAAGTCAAACTCTCACTCTTTGCAGATGATATGATACTTTATGTGGAAAACCCAAAAGACTCCACCACAAAACTGCTAGAACTCATACAGGAATTCAGTAAAGTGGCAGGATATAAAATCAATGCACAGAAATCCGTGGCATTCCTATACACCAATAACAAGATAGAAGAGAGACAAATTAAGGAGTCGATCCCATTTACAATTGCACCCAAACCATAAGATACCTAGGAATAAATCTAACCAAAGAGGCAAAGGATCTGTACTCAGAAAACTATAAAATACTCATGAACGAAATTGAGGAAGATACAAAGAAATGGAAAAACGTTCCCTGCTCATGGATTGGAAGAACAAACATTGTGAAGATGTAATGCTACCTAGAGCAATCTACACATTCAATGCAATCCCCATCAAAATACCATCCACTTTTTTCAAATAAATGGAACAAATAATCCTAAAATTTGTATGGAACCAGAAGAGACCCCGAATAGGCAGAGGAATGTTGAAAAAGAAAAGAAAAGCTGGTGGCATCACACTTCCAGACTTCCAGCTCTATTACAAAGCTTTCATCATCAAGACAGTATGGTACTGGCACAAAAACAGGCATAGATCAATGGAACAGAATAGAGAGCCCAGAAATAGACCCTCAACTCTATGGTCAACTAATCTTTGACAAAGCAGGAAAGAATGTCCAATGGAAAAGACAGTCTCTTCAAAAAAGGTTTTGGGAAAGTTGGACAGCCACATGCAGAAGAATGAAACTGGGCCATTTCCTTACACCACACACAAAAATAGACTCAGAATGGATGAAAGACCTAAACGTGAGACAGGAGTCCACCAAAATCCTAAAGGACAATACAGGCAGCAACCTCTTAGACCTCAGCCGCAGGAACTTCTTCCTAGAAACATCGCCAAAGGCAAGGGAAGCAAGGGCAAAAATGAACTATTGGGATTTCATCAAAATAAAAAGCCCTTGCACAGCAAAAGGAACAGTCCACAAAACCAAAAGACAACCAACAGAATGGGAGAAATATTTGCAAATGATATATCAGATAAAGGGCTAGTATCCAAAATCTATACAGCACTTTCCAAACTCAACAACCAAAGAAAAAATAATGCATTCAAGAAATGGGCAGAAGACATGAACAGACATTTTTCCAAAGAAGACATCCAAATGGCCAACAGGCACATGAAAAAGTGCTCAACATCGCTCGGCATCAGGGAAATCCAAATCAAAACCTCAGTGAGATACCACCTCACACCAGTCAGAATGGCTAAAATTAACAAGTCAGGAAACGACAGATGTTGGCAGGGATGTGGAGAAAGGGGAACCCTCCTACACTGTTGGTGGGAATGCAAGCTGGTGCAACCACTCTGGAAAAGAGCATGGAGGTTCCTCAAACAGTTGAAAATAGAGCTACCATATGATCCAGCAATTGCACTACTGGGAATTTACCCCAATGATACAAATGTAGGGATCCAAAGGGGTACGTGCACCCCAATGTTTAAAGCAGTAATGTCCACAATAGCCAAAGGTGGAAAGAGCCAAGATGTCCATCGACAGATGAATGGATAAAGAAGAAGTGGTATATATACACAATGGAATATCATGCAGCCATCAAAAGGAATGAGATCTTGCCATTTGCAACGATGTGGATGGAACTGGAGGGTGTTATGCTGAGTGAAATAAGTCAATCAGAGAATGACATGTATCATATGACCTCACTGATATGAAGAATTCTTAATCTCACTAAATAAACTGAGTGTTGCTGGAATGTTGGTGGGGTGGGAGGGATGGAGTGGCTGGGTGATAGACATTGGGGAGGGTATGTGCTATGGGGAGCGCTGTGAATTGTGCAAGACTTTTGAATCACAGATCTGTACCTCTGAAACAAATAATGCAATATATGTTAAAAAAAAAAAAGAAGAAGATGGCAGGAGGGGAAGAATGAAGGGGTGTCAATCGGAGGGGGAGACGAATCAGGAGAGACAATGTACTCTGAAAAACAAACTGAGGGTTCTAGAGGGTAGGGGGATCGATTAGCCTGGTGATGGGTATTAAAGAGGGCACATTCTGCGTGGGGCACTGGGTGCTATGCACAAACAATGAATCATGGAACACTACATCAAAAGCACATGATGTAATGTATGGTGATTAACATAACAATAAAAATTAAAATTAAAGCTACAGAAAACAAAACAAAACAAAAAGACTGATTAAACATTCTAGTCTGTATTTCCCTCTGCACGTGTGAAATGTTTTCTCTAAGGTTAAAATGTTCTGAAAATTATTTTTTTCTTTTTTAATTTTTTTCCTTTTCAAATCAGCAAAGAAATCAAATTCTCACTCTTTGCAGATGATAGGATACTTTATGTGGAATACCCAAAAAACTCCACCCCAAAACTGCTAGAACTCATATAGGAATTCAGTAAAGTGGCAGGATATAAAATCCATGCACAGAAATCGGTTGTATTTCTATACACCACCAAGGCAGAAGAAAGAGAAATTAAGGAGTTGATCCAATTTACAATTGCACCCGAAATCATAAGATACCTAGGAATAAATCTAACCAAAGAGGCAAAGAATCTGTACTCAGAAAACTGTAGAATACTCATGAAAGGAATTGAGGAAGACACAAAGATATGGAAAAACATTCCATGCTCATGGATTGGAAGAACAAATATTGTGAAAATGTCTATGCTACCTAGAGCAATCTACACATTTAATGCAATCCCTATTAAAATACCATCAACTTTTTTCAAAGAAATGGAAATAATAATCCTAACATTTGTATGGAACCAGAAAAGACCCCGAATAGCCAGAGGAATGTTCTTAAAATTAAATAAGTGGAACTGAACACTTAGTTTTTTGCAGTAGTACCTATTTGTCAAGAACAATGAAAATACTTAAAAGAATGCCGGTAAAGTTGACTATTTGGACAATTTACATGCCTTTTATGCATGAAGGCAGAAGCAGTTGTTCTCCCTTGAATCCATTCCAATATGTGGAGCATACGAGATGGTGCCGCTATTTGATTGTTCTGAAAAGCTGTTCCTGAGTCTCACTGGGGTTATCTCTTTTATTGGGTAGATTTTTTTTTTTAACATGACACATCTGAGGATATAATGACACCCTGCAGTACTACATTAGAGAGGAATGTAGAGAAAATGGCATTTTTTTTATGTTCCAGGTCCAATGCTAGAAAGTTTATATATACCCCTTTAATTAATCCTTGAAACCCTACAATATTAATATATAGCAATTTTTCTGCTTTGGAGAAATTACCCCAAGTCACATAGCTAATAAGTGAAAAGAGCCTGGATTCTAACTCAAATTTATCTCATGAGATGTTATGGATGAACAATGATTAGGTAAGCTTGGTTTAATTAATAATGCATATGATAATGCGTAGCCTAAATAATTAATATAGGTTTTGTATATTAAAATCCCAACTATATTTCAAGAGTCCAACAAATTCCAATTCTTCTCGGAAGCCAGTCTCCATATGTAGACTGAGATTTTCCTTTTGTGCTTCTACAGCAACATTTTAAAAATCTTATTGTACTATTCTGTAGTTGTGTGTTAAAACTGTGAATATACTATCCCTCATTAGAATTTAAATTTCTCGAAAGCCATTATCTACACTGTGTATCTGTGGTATCTTCTAGTCCCCACTTCTGAGCAAAAGTCCAGTCCCTAAGAGGTAGACGTAGGAAGCCACAGTATAAAGGGGAATGAGTCCATTACTTAAGGAAAGTGCAAGCAAATAAGCAACGCATGATCATCACAGCATATAGGTAATAACATAATAGGCATGCAGAAATAGAATCAGTAAGGAAAGGAAACAATGCATAAGGCAAGAAAAATTTCAACTACAAGGAAGATTTTTGGAAGGGACCTAATATATCTTGGGGGAAATACAAGGGCCAAGCTCTTATGGAACATCAACTCAAGGCTAGTGTTGCACAGGTTACCTTAGAGTATATACTCAGGCCATGAAATATCTCCACCCTTGGGCCAATACAAGCCTGGATTCCAGTACACATTAGCTTTGAAGAAAAACTTTGGACTTTTTGGTCCAGAAAAACGCCTTGAAACCAATAGACACTTAGCAAACACAGCCATGGAAATTCAGAAACAACACCAGGCAAACCCTTCATTTTATAGTCAGTAACACTGAGAACCTGAGAATTCATATCACTTGAGTATGGTCATGCACAGCAAACTAAAATGTCAAGGAATGCCTGTCATCTATATAAATATTTTAATTCTTTTCACTCAAAAACAACTTTTAATGTTATTAAAAATACTACCAAAGAAGGTTAAGCTACAAAGTCATAAAAGAAATGGCTTCTGACTTCAAGTATCTTTAAATTAACAATATTTTCACAATAATTGCATTTTAAACGAGCCAATTATAAAATTTTCGGGTTTTTAAGGTAAAAGTTTTAAATCTTCATTTATGTTTATATAAATATCTCAAAATGTAAATATGAGACAGAAAGATCCACAAATGGAGTTTAGATATGATAATTTTTTGTTGCAACTGATATGAACTTGAGTTTTATTTGCTTTAAGGTACAATTTACCTCTCTTCTGTGATAGGAAGATTTTATTTATTAGAAGTCTTTAAATATAATGAAGTTGCTACTTTCTCCTGAGAAATTTTATTCTATTTAGTTATTAAGCTCCTTAAAGTCAGGACCCCAGTTCTATCTTTTTTTTCTGTTCCTCAGAACACTATGCAATTTCTGACTATCATGTAAGTATTCAAAGACTATATGATGAAATGATTTAGTTCTACATGACCTGCTGATCTTATTGTCAAAGTAAGATTGCAGAGCAATGCATCTCACCTTCTCACATTGCTACAATGGTAAAAAAACAAAACAAAAACAAAAATAACCAGTATACTAAAAATAATTCAATTTCCTTAACAATACAGCTTAACTAAAGCTGAAAAATCATTGTGCTTATTTCCTGAGAAACTATTATTATTGTTTCCTGAAAATATACTACTCTCATTTGTCATTCTTTTTCCCCCCTGATGAACATGTATCAAAGATGTTAATGTGTCATTTTCTATATCAAGGAAGGCACAAATTTACATCTAAAGAAGAGAAATGAGATATCATCTTCATTCCATTGCCAACATCAATTGATTGCCAGTGGCTGTCTGGAGTGTTCTCTTTTTGAGAGGAATTTTAAGGGCTAGTCTAGGCTCAGCAGGAAAGCATGCCAAGATCAATTATTGACATCTGCCATGGGCATAAAGGAGAGTGGGTGAAAAAATGTAAGTCATGAATCTTCTTATCCGTGCATTAGAGCTTGAAATATATAGTCATTTTAATTATTAAGAGATAGGCATATTCTTACAAGATGAGTACGATGAAAAAAAAAAAGATGAGTACAATGACAGGTACAATAACATGGACTTTTGGGAACCTTGTTTACTACATGTTCTAATGAATTAATAATAGACCTCTAAAAGGATTGTCATTTTTCCAGGATACTATTATCAAAGTAATAGAATGTCATGGTTCATACTGTTGTATCCAGTATTAAGCCATTGTAAGGGTCAACTGTTTCAAGTCTTCCAGAAAATAATAATAAAAAAAAATCTAAGAGAGAATTGTTACTTTTATGTAAACATATTCTAATGTGTCTCTTTTTGTCAAAAAACAAATCTTCCTTTTACAAAGGAGAAATGGAATTCAGAGAGGTCACTGTTCAACTCCACAGACTTCTACTGTCCCCTTATTTTAGAATAAAAAGATCTGGGTTTGATGCCCAAATGGACCACTCAGTAGCAGTGACTATGGAGATCAAATTAACCAATAACAAAGTCAATGATCTTTGTTTGTACCAAAGGGACATTAATTCTAATATTACTATTTATGGTCTGCTTTTATCTCTAATCTTGCTCTCCAATT
Organism: Zalophus californianus; assembly: GCF_009762305.2. Taxonomy (NCBI): domain Eukaryota; kingdom Metazoa; phylum Chordata; class Mammalia; order Carnivora; family Otariidae; genus Zalophus; species Zalophus californianus. Next base: position 179,352,703 of record NC_045596.1, read on the forward strand.
TTGAACCTAATTTTTGTCATCTGAGTTCAATTCCTCTTTCTAACTTTCCTGAAGCTTTGTTTTCAATCTCTTGATTTTGGACTATATACTGGCTCCAAATAACTTGCCAAAAATATTCAACAGAATGTTCTCCCCCCTTACCTGGAAAAATGCTTCCTTCAAATATAACAATCCATAAATAATAAGCAAGTGCTATCTTCATTAAAAACAAAATATTTGGTAAATTCTAGAATTCTGCTCATTCATGTTTGGTATCAAAGAGAACTTGAGATAATTGACTTAATTTCTTCCTTGCCAATAGAAGCAGTGCTCCTTTAGGAATTATGTAAGGTGGACATTTTGAGGAATAGGAGTAAACACTAACATCCTCAAATTAGAAAACATACTGGAATTTTATGCAGCAATTTAGAAAGAATGAATAAAATGGATTGTTGTGCTATAAATGGAAAGATGAAGTAAGTGTTGCCTCCTAATTTTGTGTTATTTTACTCACTGTGTATGTAATTAAACAGTTACAGTTTTTATGAATCTTCTTAGAATATATCAGAAAACTGAGAATCATTCTTTATATCCCTTCTATATCAGCACCACATCTATTTATTAAATAGTATTGCCAACTACACCCTTAAAATATATCATTAATGCAACCATTTTTCTCCAACTTACCTACTCCCACCTAGATGCAAGACAAAAAGATGTAAGACTTACTAATATTGTTAAAATAACCCCTTTACTAGTCACCTCATTTGTATGTTGTTCCATCACTTCCAATCTATGCCTTATGTAGCAATTTGACTTGCTTTCAACATCTATCTGATGATGCCATTTTTATTTTTACCTCAGAATCACTAATGGTTTCCTATTGCACTCTTATTTGATTTATAAATCCCTCAACTCATACCACCTCCTATCTCTATCAGTTCTAGCTCCAGTGGTCTTGTTCCTCTACACTACAAAAAGCTTTATATCCTTGAGGATTTAATTCATGCTGTTCCCACTACCTGTTACGTCTCTGCCCCAATCTTCTAGCACTCTGGTTCCTTCTTATCCTCCAAGTCTTCAGGTATCAATTACCTGCTATGTGTCAATGCAACAACATCACCTAAATTACCCCCAACCTCTCTCATAGAGTCTATTTAATCTGTTATGATTCTTCCAGCAATTGCAATTAAAATTTGTTTACTATTTTCCCCCACTAAACTAAAATTCTAAATGAAAAAATGCAGATATTTTATTCAACATGATACATGCTATATCGAGCAAAATGTCTGACATATAATAAGCGTTAAATATATATTTGTGGAAAGAGTGAATAAGAATCCTATGATGTGGTTTCTTTGTAGTCACTGTTTATGTTGGTGGTAGAATCATTGTCATTAGTGATAGTGATGAACTGTTTGCTTAGTTGTAGTAAGGGTTTTGTGTGTGTGTGTGTGTGTGTGTGTGTGTGTGTGTGTGTGTGGTATAATTGAGACTATTAAATATTAGAGATACTGGGTAAACTAGCCAATAAGTGGAGAAGCCAAAATATAATTCAGTGTCTGATGCCAATCCTATTGCTTCTAATAGTATACAATACTATTTACATACTCATCATATACTTACAGAGCATAATGAAGTGGGAGTACTATTGGTCTATAGTCTAACAGCCCTGGATTTAAACTCTGGCTTCTCTCTATTCACTGACTGTATCTTATCCTCACCTATCTTATCTGTAAATTGGGTCTAATAACTTCTACCTGTTGGCCCTGTTTTGCATATTGATCAAAATTATAAAATTATAAACATGGAATTGGGCATATAACAATAACTAAGTGAAATTGGATTTTGTCTCTTCTCCTCCCCAATGATCATCAGCATATATTTTGGTCTCCTTTGGTTGCCAAAGTGTTAATTGTCCTTCAGATTGCAAATTTCCAATTCTGTGTTTTGTTTTGTTTTGTTTTTTACTTCTGCACCAAGATAATCATTGCTTAAATATCACTTTCATGAAATCTCTTTTTCCTTCAAAGTCTATGATGGATTTCATACCCTATATACTATTAATTCATTCAATTTCATAATTCAATAATAGTTTATGTCTTGATTTAAAATAATCCATTTTCAAACAGAAATCATTTCCTTCCCAATATGGCACATTGATTTTTCATAACATTTATGCAAAACAATTTGGCAGCAGTTATAAACCACATGCACTCTTGGATGCCTCCCAAATTGACAACAATTTCAATTAACTATCCAAACTGTGAGTTCCAGCAAAATGCATAGAGAAATAAAGTGCCAATTATCAAAGAGCTGGAAAGTATTATTGATCTCAACTTGTGAGACCTACACAATCAAGAAAAGAGAAATGGAAAATGAAAAATTTCCAAAAGATCAAGCATTTCAGGCTTACCTTGATTATGTTACCACTGACAGATGGAAGCCCATATACAAATATACACATGTGCCTTACGTAATCTCATAAATATAATTCCACAATATTAGCAAAAAGATTTCAGAATATTATTCTAAAACACTTTTTAAAATTGTAGTTAAAAATCTAATTGTGACACTTGTAAAAGAGTAACTGTTCCTGCTATAAGGGGCAAAACAAGCTTTCTGAAAGTTTCCCATGAATGATAAGAAAGTTTATATGATCCTAAGAATGAGAACTAAGATTACAGTGTCATTGATTATTGTCAGCAGGAAAAGCATACACTTATTCCTTTGTCACTTGATTACTGTGAGCACAACAAAAAGATAATTACATTACAAAGACTCGAAAGGACTGCTTTTTAAAAATGAAGTGCCAAAACTCTGCAAGGTGTAATGAAAATAGCCTATAAATACAGCTTTCTACAAACTCGTTTCAACCTATAGTGTTAATCACCATATATTACATCATTTGTTTTGGTGTAGTGTTCCATGATTCATTGTTTGTTCATAACACCCAGTGCTCCATGCAGAATGTGCCCTCTTTAATACCCATCACCAGGCTAACCCATCCCCCTACCCTCCTCCCCTCTAGAAACCTCAGTTTGTTTTTCAGAGTCCATCATCTCTCCTGGTTCGTCTCCCCCTCTGACTTACTCCCCTTCATTCTTCCTCTCCTGCTATCTTCTTCTTTTTCTTTTTTCTTCAAATATGTTGCGTTATTTGTTTCAGAAGTACAGATCTGTGATTCAACAGTCTTACACAATTCACAGTGCTCACCGTAGCACATACCCTCCCCAATGTCTATCACCCAGCCACCCCATCCCTCCCACCCCCGACATAGTGCTTTCTGAGGTTTCTTTTTAAAAGTCTGATAAGCATAATAATAATTTTAAAAAGTCTGGTAGGCATATCATTTTAAAGTTTTGGACTTGAAAAAATGACAAAAAGAAGATCCAACCTCTCCCAAGATCATTAACACTCCAAGGCAATAATAGAATTCTTGGGACAGTTTAGGTGAAATTAGACTCAGTCACTGACTAGCATGAAAAAACTCAAAACAAATTATTCTACCTTTAAAATTCATTATGAATAATGAAGGGATTCTTTACTAGTGTTGTTTCATTTGTTTTATATATTGCAGTGATCCAATGTTTGTTTCTATTATGAACTATTTCTAACCTTTTCATTAATTATGTATCATTTTATTTTTAGAAAAGACAATATGAAGATCTCAAAGGTTGCCTTCAGCTAAATATAGGTTACATTTCAGATTGTAATAATATGGAAATGAGCTCATTCATATTTAAAAGTAAACAGTTTTTCCCGTGGTGATATTTATTTCATTTTTTTAACTTATGTATTCTCTTATTTTAATATTATATAATGTCAATGCTGGGATTATAATAAAATGAATTAGTTTCCTGACTGAAAATTACCTTGAAACAGTACCAAACTATGTGAACAGAAGATTTCAAATGATAATATCTGCCACCAAATGTCTGTAAGTCACTTTGAGATCCTGGAAGTTGTTAGGTAAATAATAGTATAATTTTCCTTGAAAAGAAGTTTTATATAGCCCTCCTGGCATAAAAATTAACAATATATGAAAATGAAAAATATTGTATGAAAAAGTAAAATTTAATTGACGATATTGAGGTAAATGTCATCCATTAATCAAGACTATGTGAGGTTTAAAGATATAAGATTGGAGTCTTTCTGTTTAGCACTTTAAAAACCAGGATTTCTTCAGAGGGGGAGAAGAACCATGAGAGACTATGGACTCTGAGAAACAAACTGAGGGTTCTAGAGGGGAGGGGGGTGGGGAATGGGTTAGCCTGGTGATGAGTATTAAAGAGGGCACGTTCTGCATGGAGCACTCGGTGTTATATGCAAACAATGAAAAATGAATCACGGAACACTATATCAAAAACTAATGATATAAAGTATGGTGACTAACATAACATAATAAAATAAAATTAAAAATAAATAAATTAAATAAATTTAAAAAAATGGATTTTGATACATCATTCTCAAACCTGTTATCCAGAAGTGAAGGCATAGCTAAATCTGTTTCCTAAGGGGTGATAAAGGGTGCTTTGTCAAAGAGCAATGGTTCATATATACTGCATTTCTCTTTAAGTGGTACTATAAAGGAAGTAATCAGAAGGAGGAAAGAAGACAGCAGGCATATAGTAAGCAGAGTTATCAATTACCTTTTTATTCCTTTATACATAATGAGTATGACAGCTATGAGCACCCTTAATTGTTTAATGTCAGGAATAAAGTCAAATTAAATTTTAAAATATTAAATTCAGGGGCTTATTGATGTTTATGTTATAGGTCTGCCCATCGTGGGGATTTCAATTGTAACAATTTTATTTAATTCAACTGATATTTACTGAGGATCTACTAGATGTAAATCACTGATCCAGGTCCTGCTGCAAATCCATGAGTAAGGCAAGTTTCTGGCAAGGTAGAGACCAGCTTTTTTAAAGGGGATAGAGGGTGCATACAAATGACCATAATACAAGGCAGAAATTGTGTTTCTTTTCAAAAGATAAGAAACATCTATTATAAGACCTTACAATATAGACATTGCCCTGAGGCAGGGCAGATTCAAATGTGAAGAAATCAAGAGGAAAGCTGGGTAAGCGCTTGTTGTTGTACAAACATGAACACACAGAATATCTTCAGGAATTGAACTGTGAAGTTGAAAAAGTGAATGCAAGGTAGTCATAATCACATATTCAAATAATATTAATGGGATTGCAACCCAACAGTTTTTACCATATACTTCTAAACCTCAAATTAGTTATTTCTTTTTAAAAATTTAATTTGTTGATTTGATACTCTTAGCCACAAAAGACCGAACTGTATTTTTAATAATTAAAAAATAAGCACAAATCAGGGAAGAGATCTTTTTGTTTCCAAAAAATTCAAATAATAATCATCAGCTTGACAGAGACCTGGGGATTAGAATCACCTATAATGTCTATTTATTTCCTTTATCTTAATAATTTATTTCTCCTTTAAAAATCTCAGACTCAAATATAATACTTACTATGGAATATCTAAAAACTGATTCTTCCCTCATTAATAGGTCTATCATTTTCTTTTCCCTTGGGAATTAATCTTCACTACCTCAAGTAGATAGGTTAAGGGAGTGTGTGGGTTTGACTCTCTTTATGTGTGCAGGTATGAGATGGTGTAGGGAACTCTCTGAAAAAAAAAAAAAAAGAAACCACTTAAAGGAATTACTGCTTTTAAAAAATTGCTTCTGGGAATAAAGATATTTCAGAGTTGTTTGAAACTCCATTTTTATTGGTCTCTATGCTAAAATGTATACAAATTAATAATGACTCATAAATTAATGGAGTTAACACAAATTAACAAAGATTCATACACTGATTCATGGTGATTTATTTTGTCCTTTGCAGAAAAATATTTCCAGCATACAAATGGTAATGAGAAAATTATTTTCTTGGCAAACCTCTGTTCCAGAAAAAATTGCAGTGAAATACATTGATGCAATATCTTCCATTAAGAAACACTTAGATATATAGCTAAAGTTCTAATATTACCTATGCTACCTAGATATATAGCTAAAGTTCTAATATTACCTATGCTATCAGAAACAATCCAAATCAATGTTAGGAAAATGGTTTAACAAAATATTATATATGAATACAATGAATTACTAAGTAGCCATTAAATAATCAAAAAATGGTTTTGAGGGTATGTCACTCATGAGAAAATTTAGTAAATACAGATAATATATGTATTATGTAAAATATATGCAAATATTATATACAAATGTGTATATATCAAGTCATTTGGGATCTTTTTTTAATTCTTGGTAATTCTTGCTGCTCTAGGCTATAAGGATCTATTTCTTCAAGGGAGGAAAGAAATAAGCCATTAAAAATAAAAAGAACAAAAAGAACAATGAACAAAACAGTAATTCAGTTTTTGGCTTCCAAATTAGGATTTCAGGAAATAGTAGTTATGAAAATTGTCTTTTGTATAAAAAAAGCAAAAGGGTTTTTGCCTATGATAGGAGAAGAAGATTTAGGATTTATAGCCACAAACTTGGATTAGTCAGAACCTAGTGTTTTTTTCAAAGGACAATGAACTGGTAGAGTTCAGATTTTTTATGGGGGTAGTTTCATGATAGCAGGGAAAAGATTAAAAAAAGGGCTCCCTGATCCGGGAAGAGGAGTCCCAGAGGGTCAGGTATATACAAGCAAGAGAGGGCCTGCATCCTGCACCTGCCTGCTACACAGGAGGGACGCTGCTGGAAGGGTGCACATTGAATGGATGTCCTCCACAGAGCCCTGGAGGATTTAGCAAGAGTTCACAATGAAGTTTTTATAATGTTTTAACTAGAATCTAAATTTAGAATTTAATGTACATTGTTAGTCACCTCTGGATTGAATGGACTGAAACTAGTAAGTCTCTACGTTTGTGACTGTAATCAAACTTCGATGGATCATTAACAGAAGAAATGGTGAAATAGCATGTCATATAGAGTCTCTTTAGATAAAATTTATAAAGCCTGTTCCCTTGGGACCATGAAATTCAGGTAGCTTGAAGTGAAATGTATTGAATAACAATTTTAAGATGATATATTCTTGCACATAGTATTTTGTCACTTATATAACAGGAACTGAAGCGTTATTTCTTACTACCCCCAACCATTACATACAAATCCTCCTAAATCACAGTACATGAAGAATTTGCAATGGTATATTCTGTTAGGTTGCATAAATACTATATAAACTATGCTTCAAATAATTAAATTTCAAGACAAAGTTTGAATGTATGTGAGTAATTAACAAAAAAGAATGCAACAGCTTTAATAAACTTCTAAATTACCCATTTAAAACCCAATTTTAATTATGAAACTTGGCTTAGGGAAAAACAAAAGTAGCCATTACCCCCTAACATAAAAGAATCAAAGAGCTAATATTAAACCAGCCAGTAAATATATACAGAAAACCAGCATTCCACAAATGGCCAAGTACGGAGAGAGATTAGGGAGATGAAAGTAAAGTTATTACTGTGCAAATGGCTGTAGGAAAGAATAGCTATCAGATACTAAGGATAAAATCTGAACCAAATCTTACTGAATCATTTTGCAATTTATAAAGATTTAAAGACATATATTTGGAAAGGGGTTGGGTAAGATGAGACAAACCTTCTTCAGGTTGAGTAGGAGTCTATAAAATTGGTCATCTATAGCTCGGAAAAAAATCTAAATCAAAATGGTGACCAATTCACGTTTCTTTCATGGTATTAATTGATGCTATCAAAAGAATCAAAAGTAAACAATATCAGAATCAAACACATGTACTTTTGCCATTAAACAACTAACTGAATGATCTGTTAATGAAATTGACCTATTGATGTTTTTAAACTAAAATCATTCATAGTTTAAAAACTATGTCAGTTCAGCTGCTGCCTTCAGTGAGTACAGGTCCCTCACTGAACCTCTTTTGACAACATACAGTAAGTTATGTGACTAGTAGTAGGTTTGATCACCGAGATTAAATTACACAAAATTATGTCATCTACTACAACTTGTCTAACATTTCCTAGGTTAAATGTACTGTCAAGAAATTGAAAAAATGACCTGTTTCTTCCAGCTGGAGGAATGCCTCAAGAAGATGTTTAGTGATGGAATAATGCAAAAACATGACTCACATGATGTCAGCACTGGAGCATGGAGGCTAAGTCCCTGCATTTAAGGAGCTCATGGTAATGATAAGGAACAAATAATTAAAAACAAAATGTTCAATACCAGAGGCAAATAGAAAGAACACAGAGAAGAACACAGGACATTACCTCTTTGCTTGGGTGAATACATTCCAAACGGAGTTACATGTAAGGTGAGTCTTGAAGGAGTTCAAGAGGACAAAAGAACATTCAGACTGAAGCAAATGCATAAAAATGTGAAAGAGTTTGATCCAACTGAAGACCTGTAGATGGTTTGGTGTCATCTGGAGAATTGAGTGTTTCTATAGTAGAGTTTCTTTCTCTGTCTTTAGTGAAGTTTCTTAACAGACTCAAGCAAACTCAGACTTAATCATCCTGTTAAATAAAAAAGTCCTTGAAACAGGCCCAATATCCCGTGGTCAAAGGTCTAATAAACTAACTGAAAAGAGAGCAATGTGTCAAAAATGGAATGCAAGGTAGATTACCCAGTGAAATAAATACCCAGGGTCTTTAAAAGGAGATTAAATATCTATGCTTTTTTTCCATAAAGTTCTTTCAGTTTAGTTATTAAATAGTGTGCATAAGTAGATTACAAGCATTTTGAGGGCATGATAAACACATTATTTCTCTTTGGACATTTCCCTCTTCTTCCATTATTCTTCACACCTCTACCCAAAGCCCCATAAAAGATTTCACATAGACTTGGTGTATAGTGAATATGTGTTAAAATAAAGAATGAATGGGTAATGAATTAATCTGTAGTTACAGACTATGCATATTTTCCAGGACAAAACAACTGAATATAAACAGACAAGAATTTAAGAAAAACCCCTCAATCATTTAACAAACATCTAAGTGAAAGGCAAAGTAGCATACAAAATTATAGCTACCATTTGAATTGAAAATGAATTAAATCTACCAAAACAATCTTGAAGAATTAATCCATTTTTAAAACAATATAGCAAAGTATAAAAAATAGAAAATGAAGCACATATTTTTCTGTATAGAACACTGGATATAATATACTCCCTATACCCACTGTATATAAATTTACAATTCTTACCCCTCTCTACCCAACACACACATGAAAAACATGTAAACTAAAATTTCTAACATGATCAAAGGTCTGTATATAAATTAAAATAGGACACATGGTTGTATTTTTCAACTTATGCAAAAAGATATTTTGGGGCTTTTTGTTTTCCGATATGTATTCCTGGAGAATACTTGAAATGTCCTTTTTTGGGAATGGCAGCTTGACCCAGAAAAACTCAACTTTCAAACTTTTGCTAAACATCTTTGATTTTACTTCATTTTCAGCTGGTACTATAGGTGGCTTGTAGCTAGTTATAAAATGCTTGAAGAAAGCACGTAAGTGAAAAGAAAGTGAAACAGTGTGTAGGTATAAAAGAAAAATAAAGACTAGTGTATATTTGATAAGAGACGAGAGTTAAGAAAATAGGGGGTGAAGACACATTTGAAACCTATAGCATCTAATAAATGAACAGTGAAATATGTGGAGAAATAAGTATCTAGTCATACTCATTGTATCTAGTATGGTTGAACATCACAACAGTAAATGACCCAATCATTAAACTTCTTATCATTTCATATATATAAGGAATGCTTATTAAAATATTTTAATATAGCATAATTATATTGACATTAATGAAAATTATATTTAACACAATATAAAAAGTCATTTAAAATAGATATCACTATGATAATAAAAGAGAAGAATTATGATCATATTCACATTTGGGTACTTTCTAGCAATAACAGCACGAAGAGTATAGAAAGGAAAATATATTGAAAACCTCATTTTTTTTTCATAAATGGCTAATTCTATCATGATTTTGACTATCATCTATTAAGAAAGCAATAAAAGCTGTGCTACCTAGGTCTTTTTCAATCAGCTTTTGGGAAAATGTTCTTAAACAAGGCAACAATTACCTCAACCTAAAGTTTCAAACATTTTTTTTTCACAACTTGGAGTTGCATATAAAAAACTCCATTTTATATCATGACTCAGTGAACATTTAGATACGTATGTATTCATTAAAACTAGGATATGGGGCGCCTGGGTGGCTCAGTTGGTTAAGCGACTGCCTTCGGCTCAGGTCATGATCCTGGAGTCCCGGGATCGAGTCCCGCGTGGGGCTCCCTGCTCAGCGGGGGGTCTGCTTCTCCCTCTGACCGTCTTCCCTCTCATGCTCTCTGTCTCTCATTCTCTCCCTCTCAAATAAATAAATAAAATCTTAAAAAATAAATTAAAAAATAAAATTAGGATGTGTGCATGTGTCTATTCTATTCCATTGAGTTCTGTTCCATCCCATTCCTTCCTAGTCTATCCTCTCCCAAAGTATCCTACTTCACTCCATTTTAACTGAAATAATCTCGAGTTACATCCATCCAAATGATTATATGACCCACCAAGAGGTCGGGAGTGTAGTGAAAAAAAACACTGTGCTAGAATGAAGCAAAGTAACAGGATGGTATTTTCTCTGCTCTAGTTCCCTAAAAATTAATCTTACCATATTAATATATCATCAATTTTTACATTTTAACAAGTAGATTCAGATGGTATTCATTTTTTAATTTGAAAAATCATATAAAATTAGTGTTATACAAGATATCAAATCATCTAATGTAAAGCTTACATAATCTATGCACATTGTTTAAAACACACCTGCCAACAGCGCTATCCAAATTCTCTTTTCAAACAACCTCAATATAGGGGAATTGACTACTATGTAAGGCAATTGATTGTTTTGCAGGACACCTTTAATTTATATCTGATATAACCACATTTTACTTTAGACCTTGGTAACAACCAAAAAATGGCAGTGTCAAACTCAAAAAATGGTAAAACTCAAATTGTATTGTTTGCAGTTTAAAAAATGCATAAACTTTACCTTTGTAAATTTTGGTATGTGTCTATATAGAATAATTTTCAATAAAAAGGGAGATAATTTTATTAATTGCCACATCTATCCTTCCACTCTATAACCCTCTTTATTTACACATTGACCTTCATAGACATTTATGAAAACATTTCAACCCTTTCTCTTAGGGTGAACAATGGGTTCTTGGAGTATCATGGGCCTGAGAAGAGTGACAAGCTGAGCTCAATCTTTTTTCTATAATGAATGAGACCTGAGCAGATCCTGTTATTCTAGATGTGACAAAAACAGAGATTTCACTGCTCCCAAGATAGGAATTGTAAGCTCTTTTGATAGTTATTTGATGACGTTTGAGGGAGCATGGTTTCATCACTGTCTTTATTATTCCATACCCATGTTTCGTTCCCTCAGCTTGGTAACCTTTGTTCCTACCATGTCACTGAAGACCTCTTATCATCTTCTCCTCTCCCACCTTGCATAGGCCCCTGTCCTGCTGCCCCCACCCCAGATGTTCCTGACACGGGTCTTAACTAGAGCCAGCCCACAACAACAGCAGCCCTATAGAGGGTTCTGCCTCTCAAGGCTTTGGACATTAATAGTGAGTATCTATTTATCTATCTATCTATCTATCTATCTCTATCTATCTATCTATCTATCTAACTACCTATCTATCCATCTATCTATCTACAGAGAGAGTGGCGGGGGTGGGGGAGAGGGGGAGAGAGAATCTTAGCAGGCTCCACACCCAGTGTGGAGCCAGATGCGGGGCTTGACCTCACAATGAAGGTCATGACCTGAGCCAAAATCAAGAGTCAGAGGCCCCACTGACTGAGCCACCCAGGTGCCCCTTGAATAGATACTTAAATTCTGCATATACTTGTGAATATTGGGAGGCTGCAATCCAATGTGTTATTTTAAAAATCATTTCAAGTAATATGCACCAAAATATTATATTAATAATGAAAACTATATAATCATCCAATAAGTAATTAGAATTAATATATACCACATTCTATATGAGACACCAGGCACTGATAAGTGAGTGAAGGGAATATAAATTAAATACAAGAACTTATCTCAGTTCTGTCCTCCAGAAAATTAAAAATTTCACTGGAGAGGCACAGCACAATTACATTTAGTTTGATCTTCCCTATCTACCAACTACTTTAGTCATTTATTTTCCATTTTACCCACTTTTCGCATTCCTTCAATACAATTTCATACAATCATGCCTTCTAGTAACAAGAAAAGGGTAATCCAGATATTTTTAAAAAGAAATAATTCCAAGATGGAACACAGCTCTAAGAAAGATAGAATAATTCTGATTAATAGAAAACTATGAGAAAAGAAAGTATCAACTTAAAGCATTTCTTGCCAGCTTTTCTTATTACCCAAAGCCTTGTGAATACTAAGAAAATAAAAAGATGTATCAGCTATATGTTTAACAGATGCATGCATAGTTATCATACCTCTTTCATATTAAATTTATGATGCAAGAAAATTGTATGTGTTACCTGTAACTGTAAAAAAAAATTAGGGACTTTTGAAAGTACTCTTAAAAAGTACTATTTTTTACAATTTTATAGTATTTGGAGCATCATTTTACTGTTCTAAATTATGTCTCTTTTATCTGGACTTTTAGAATGTCTCATTATGATTTATTTAAGTTATGGCCTTGGCCAGAAAACTCTATCTTTAGATTTTAAGCTTTAAAATGATAAGTTTTATGATGCAGTCTCCAGAAATGTATTTTGGCAAAAAGCCAGGGCTGCTTGTTTCTAAGCTTTGCAGTCCTAACCATAAATGCACTTGAAGTTCAGAGAACAGAGAAATAAACATTAAATGGATTTTTCTCAAGGAAGACCTCCAGATAGAAAAATGGCTTTGGCTGAGTTTTCAAGAAAAATCGTATTTAGCTAGGTTGAGAAGCAAAGGGTCATGGGACAAGAAAGATGATATGGTTATGAAAATAACAGAGGAGAAAAAGAAATATTGTAAACTCCTTTCTGATTAGAAAGAGAATTTATGTTAAATTATGTGGGAAAGCAAGTTTGTGAAATCTTTTTGTGTGTGTGTTTCTAGAATATTAAAATGTAAAAAGTTATTTCCACAAATGGGCATGTTTCACCAAACTAAGCTTTAAGGAGTAGATAAAATAGATATCACTTCCCTTTTACAAATAAAAAAAATGTACAGTCCAGAGATATCCTTGAGCCTCTATTTTTCTCAGCCTCTATTTTCTCATACTCAGTAAAATGGGAATAACCTATTAAATGATAGGTCAAATCTAACTTCATGCTCTTTCACATACTCAGCAAATATTTATGGAGCAGCTATTATATGCCAGGCACTGTTTTAGATACTTACAATAATTTGGCAACCAAATAGATAAAAAGATCTACCCTGGCAAGGATTATATTTTACAATGGAAGGCAGATGATAAACATAATAAAAAATAAATTATCTGGTATATATGTAGGTGCTTCAGAGGAAAGAAAGAGCTGGGAAGAGGGCATCAATTTGAGAGACAGGTTGAATAGGTCCTACTACACTTTTAAATATGTTCCTCATGGTAAGCTCTACTGAGAGGAATCCATACAGATATCTAGAGAAAGATAATTTCAGCAGAGAGAAGGGCCAGTGTAGAGGCCCTAAATCATAAATTCTCCAAGAATATTCAAAGTATGATAGAAGACCAGGGCGGCTGCAGTGGAAGCAGGGGCAGGGAATACTGGGGGAAGGTGGAAGGGTGAAAGGGCAGGGATGAGGTTCATGCAGTGATTTGTGGTCATTAAAAAGACTATCTTTATTCAGTAAAAATTATAATCAGTGGAGGACTTTTTTAATAGAGCGATAATGTGATCTGACTTAAGGAGACTTACTAAGTAATAGAGATGTTTAAGGTTTGTCTTGGGTAACAGCCACAGAGGTCATGAGGATTGGACACATTATGATATACCACATTTTAAAGATATACTCCAAGTTTTCCTTTAACCAATTGAAAGGGGGGCTGAGTAAAAGATAAGTCAAATATAATATCAATATTCGGCCTAGGTAAATGTAATAATGGGGTAAGGATAAACTGAGATGGAGAATTGAGATAGAGCATGTTCTGTGGAAATAACAGAAGTTCAGTTTTGTCTTTTCCCTGTCCAAGTGGATATTTGAATCTGGAGTTCAAAAGAGCAGTATGGTCGGTAGATATAATCTGGAGCTATAAGTCACCACATTGGTGGTATTTAGAGATCTAAGGATGGAAGAGGTCATCAGAGTTTGTACAGAAAGAGAAGAGGCCCAAGGACTCAACCATGGAGCCCTCCAAAGAGAAGAGGTTTGAGAGGATGAAATTAACAAAGGTGAGGAGGTCACTAACCAGCAAAGGAGGAAAAAACTAACAAAAAGATTAACTGGTGAATTTGGGGGAACACTCAGAGTATGTGTTGTCCTGACAACAAAATAAAGAAAGGTACCAAGAAGGGGTAGTGTGCAGCCATCAAATGTAGCTGATGCCTAGTGAGAATTGACCACTAGATTGAACAACATGAGGCTTTTCTGAGTTCCTTGAGGGCAGGATTTATGTTCTTATTTCTCTGTCCTATAATCCAGCACAGAACTTTAAAAAGTCTAAGTGCAGTGTTGTTTCCATCACAAATACTGATTCTCTAGCTGAAGTGCTATCAGAATACAGAGAAGTACAATTAGTTAGTACATGCCAATTTTAAATAATAGAAAACAGTAATTAGGTGTTGCCTGAAAGTGCATTATTATTTATGGTTCTCTTTTTTTTCTTGGTTTTGTTTTGTTTGAAATAAATATTTCATTATTCAAGATAGATTAGAAGCTAGTGAAAAAAGTAGTGGGAAAATAATTAAGGTGACTGTTCAAAGTTGGCAAGTGACTGAGGTGACACTTGAAGGAAGAAGCAATGATGTTATGTGAGAACAGTATGTAAGATGTACATTAGGAAACTGAAAGTCTAATGGTGCCAATAATAAATAAAAAGCACTAGGGCACCTGGGTGGCTCAGATGATTAAGCGTCTGCCTTCGGCTCAGGTCATGATCCCAGGGTCCTGGGATCGAGTCCCGCATTGGGCTCCCTGCTCAGTGGAGCGCCTGCTTCTCCCTCTCCTTCTGCCTGCCGCTCTGCCTACTTGTGCTCTCTCTCTCTCTCTGTCAAATAAATAAAATATTAAATAAATAGCACTAAATAAATAAATGTAAATATATACTGATGTTACACTGATGTTATAATGACCTCAAGTTATTTTTAAAATTCTAAATAAAGTTAGTTAGATAAAAGAAGACATTTCATTTTTTACATTAGTTGCCTATGTGGAGAACTGAAATAAAGTCAGGTAATGTTCAAAACTCCTCCTGTGTTCAGGCAAAACCCCATGAATCTACTCAATCTCCTCTGTAACAGACATAAAAGAACACGTGTGCAGTGCACTATAAAGATTCTCCCTTTTCTGATACTTCAGAGGAAAGAATTCTCTCCCGGAGGACAGTGAAACAAAAAAAACCACCCTCACGGACCTTATCAGAACTCTATTCATTGATTTTGAACTTAGCTATGTCTTACCATAAAGCATTATTTAAAATTAAAAAAATGTAGATACAAGAAGGCATAACAACACTAATAACCAAGCAGAAGAATATAACATTAAAGCAAAGAAAAATTAGAAATTGAAATCAAGCTTGTAAAATAAATTAAGTAGTTGGAAAGCAACTTTCACAGCACATTAGCCTGCACCAAAACAGAATTAATAAAGAGAAAGTATATAGATAGTACTCAAATATTTTTGTAATGAAAAGAAGCACCTCTTTGAATAAGGTAAAACATCCCTAAGAAGCATGCAATCATCCAGCTGAGCACGTAACAAGCAAAGAAGGCAGATTCTAGGACAATAGGAATAATTAATATACCTTATGAGGATTACAGGAGGGGGAAAGTCACTGTATATGCTTTTAGACAGAGATTTCAAATTTTTACCTAGGAGATATGTTTCTCTCTTTCCTTTTAATAGAATCTAAGCTAGAGATTACATTTTCCAGGGTTCTGTGCACCTTTATGTGGCCAATGGGTTATGAATGGAAGTGATGTTTACAATTTTTAACCCTCTTCCATGAAGAAGATGATTGCCTTTCACTCTTTTTCCCCTCCTCTGAGGTTGGGATGTAGTCATGTTGCTGGTAGCCAGCTTAAACATGCTAAAAATTGTGAATAATTTAAAGGATGATAGCTCAACACAAGAACCTGAGTTCCGAATGGTGCTGGGGAACAAAAATGCTTCCCAAACCCTGGATGGAACACAACACCCAGTTCTGGACTTTTCTGTGAGGGAGAAATAAATTGTTATAGTTGGCCACTGATTTTTTTTAAAGAGTTTATTTATTTGAGAGAGAGAGAGAGCGAACACAAGCAGAGGGAGTGGCAGAGGGACAGGGCGAAGCAGGCTCCCTGCTCAGTAGGGAGCCAGATGAGGGACTGGATCCCAGGAGCCTAGAATCATGACCTGAGCTGAAGGCAGACACTTAGCCAACTGAGCTACCCAGGTGCCCCAAGGCCACTGCATTTTTGAGTGTCTTCATTACTATATAGCTTAGCATATACCCTAACTAATTCACATATAAGACCTTAGCATGGTTTTTATTTTTAGCATATAAAATATATTCCTCTTTCCCATTTTATTCTTTATATACTCAATAAATATTTACTATGTACCAGATTACTAGGTGCCTCTATTGGTCCTTATATTTTTGAACCACTTTTATATATGTGTATTTAATTTCTAAAAGGGTCAATAAAGGCGTATGAATAACAATATTTTCTTAAATAGTCTGCACTACCACATTTTACAAAGGAAGTAAATAAATCACAACTGAATGTTCATCTCTAATGAAAGCCTCGGGAGTTCCCCAATGACAAATATTTTTAATGGCAGGAGAGTGACTTTTTTAGGGTTCTATTGTTTTTGTGCCAAGTTAGTTGCAAACGAATCAAGCCGTTTGGTAGTGTGACAGTAAAATTAGTGGATTTGCAACTAATGTTAATAATCGAGGAGTTGAGGGGTGCCTGGGGTGGCTCAGATGGTTAGGCATCTGCCTTCGGCTCGGGTCGTGATCCCAGAGTCCTGGGATCGAGCCCCACATCGGGCTCCTGACTCAGTGGGGAGCCTGCTTCTCCCTCTCCCTCTCCCCCTGCTCATGCTCTCTCTCTCTCTCTGTCTCAAATGAATAAATAAATTAAAAAAAAAAATAATAGAGGAGTTGACTAAAGATAGTGTTCACTGGAAACACATATCAATGAGGCAAGTAGTTTTTCTTGTGCAGACCCATGATTAAAAAAAATAAAAAGGAATTGCAAGGAAACATTAACACCATCATCATGATCAAATTCCTGACATCAATTCTTCTAAGAATGAGTTTCCACAAAGGGCATACATCCCCCTTTATATCTCAAATTCTTCCTTAGGCATTGCCATTCATTGTATATGTGTCTTCTACATATTAGCCAACTATTTAAATATTTAAAACTATTTGCTTTATACTATGGTTTAATAAACATACAAATTGTCCCTTTTGCCACTTTATTTGACAGTTAAACTGATAATGCTGTGGTTGCAATATAATGCATTGCTATTTAAATTTGTTCACTTTGTTAAGTGCTCTATAATTTATGGATAAGTTAGTGTTCTTTCAGTAGAACTGTCTTATAACATACTACAATATGTCTTGATTATATTACATATTTTGAAATCTCTATAATTGATTACTGTTTTCTTCTCATGGATCATCCAGTGATATTTTACAGGAGCAGCTTCTCCTGATGCATGGCTGCTGGTGCAAAGGACAGGCTTTTCAGAAGGAAAACAATCTCTGCTCTACCGCAACTTATGATTAATGCTGAAGAATAATATATATATATTAGGATACTGTTCTCATTTTACTTCATAGCATATTTATCATCCTATGAGAATGACATGGGCAAACTTCATGTGGGAGCAAATCTGGCAGGGGCCTCAGACCTGGAAGATCTTTAACTATCAATACCTGACCATTACTTGGAGGTAAAAACTTAGAATAGTTCCCAAAGTTTCAATTCTAGGGCCTATAATATATAGCCTCTGCATTAATATCATAGATGAATAGCAAGTTGGTTCATTAAAATCCGAAGATGGCATTAAAAGCAGCACAATTACCATCACCTTGAAAGGTCAAACCTGAAATCCCAGAATTCTTAACTACTTAGAAAAATATGGTGAGGTCCATGAATTTAGGCAGACAAGTTTCACTAAAGCTAAAGTTCATTTACAAAGAGGGTCAGTAACATACTATTGCTATAATCGACTTTTGAGAAATGATGACTTATATTCAAAAAGGCTAAAAGTCCACAAAATGTCAAATGATTAACATAACTCAGGAGTATAACTTTTCTCTTTCTCTCTTCCCTACACCCCCAAAAATCACAAAAGTCCTCATAGTATACTCTTCTTTTCCTCCTAGCTTTAGACAATATTGGACTTAGATTTATTATCTTTTTCTGTCTGTGATGGGTTGAATTGTGCTTTTCCCCCAAATTCATATGTTGAAATAGTAACCTCTAGAACCCCAGAATATGAACTTATTTGAAAATAGGGTCAAGAAGTAATTAGTTAAGATGAGGTAGGGTGGGCCCCTAATCCAATAAGACAGTTATCCTTACTACAAAGGAGAGATTTGGACACATATATAGAGACAGGGCAAATGCCATGTGAAGACTGGAGTTAATACTACCACAAGCCAAGGAATACCAAAATTGCTAACAAACCACTAGCAGAGAGGCACAGAACAGATTCTCCCTCACAGCTCTCAAAAGGAAATAACTTTGCTGATACCTTAATATTTGAACTTCTGGTCTCCAGAACTGTGAAGCAATAAAATTCTGTTGCAAAATCCACCCACTTTATGGTACTTTGTTAAGGCTAATAAACTAACAAACTAATACACTGGCTTTAATTATTTATCTCTAAATTGGGATAACAGGTGTACTGCTCCAGGTTCTAGTAAAGATTAAATGAGATAATGTTTATATAGCATGTAGCATGGTGCAAGACACAAAATAGCAGCTCTCCAAACCACAGTTCTCATTCTCTTAGTTAGCTACTTCTCTAATCTTGAACCTAACATTTGGAAAATAATCTAATAATAGTTGAACATAATTAATTCATATTAAAACATAACTTATTAATAATTCCTATTAGCAAAATCTGATGTATTTTAAAACTATGACTTACTTAGAAATGTACAAAATAAGCATAAACTCTGCAGTTCTTATACTGAAAACCTCTGAATCTTCACTTAGCACATCTTCTGGAAGAAAAGTAACAGGGATTCTTCTCTGGGCTGTATCTGCACACAAACATATCTGCCTTCAATTCAGAGAACATCAACCTCCCAAACCCATTTATAGACTGCAAATTAAGAACATCTAATATATAAGTTTCAAGACTGGAGAATTTGATCCATTCTGTGCTCTCTTCCAATGTTATGGTGCACTTTGGCAGATTTCCTTTTGTGTTAGTTCAAGTAAAAACCCGATTTGCTTTCAAATCTACTCATCTATTCTTTACGTGCTTACAAGTAAAAATAAATGGGATATTCTGTAGGGTAAAGGAAAGAAAAGTTATATAGCACTCTAAACAGAGAAAACAGAAATATGATGGAAGAATAAAGGTAATTAAAATATATCAAAAAGTTCTTGAAACTATATAAAAATGGTCAATATGTAAGCAAATAGTAATTCAATAGTAAGCAAATATGAAAACTATTTTGCACTTGTTATAAACTGTCAATAAGTGCATTATATATAATATTATTTAAAAAGAAATTTTAAGAATCCAGTTCCAAAAAAGGCTAAGTAGTCAAACAGCATGAATCTCTCCATTATACCTGTCTTATAACTTCCTATGATATTTGCAAAATGTTTGCAACACAAACTTTGTTGAATTGAATTGCACTAATGTTTCATGAATGAATGTACTCTTTAACATTTATTATCTGCTTATTCATCTGGCATTATATTATTTTTCTTGCTCTCCTGTTTCTGATACATAAAGAGTATTATTTATTGGATAAGAAATAAATTTTGGAAATTTGGGCATAATGAGGTTTGAATTCTAGCATTCTGTATATTATCTCTGTGACCTTGGGCAAATTACTTGCTGCCCTTTCAGGTTTTCCAGTTTTCTCCCATCTAAAACAGACATAATAACTCATAAGATATTGTTTTGCGGGGCACCTGGGTGATTGAGTCGGTTAAGCGTCCAACTCTTAATTTGGCTCAGGTCATGATCTCAGGGTCCTGGGATCTAGCCCCACACTCAGCAAGGAATCTGTTTGAGGATTCTCTCTCTCCCTCTCCTTCTGCCCCTCCCCTCGCTCGCACATGCTCTCTCTAAAATAAATAAATTTTTTTAGAAAAGATTAAATGAAATATTGCTTAATACATAACAAGCATGGAATAAAAGTTATTACACAGCATAAATATAATCTTAAGCAAAACCTTTATTATTTATTATCATTCTTATTTTCCTAACTAAAAAAAAAAGTTGGCCAATAATTATAGGAATGTGTCATAAACATTTGTATGGGTATAGGAAAATGCAGTGTCCTACACTATGCAACTGTGTTTATCTACTTAGGATGGTCATTCCACATTTTATGACTTACTCATATAACTAATTTCTGGTTAACTATATTTTATTTTGTTCTTTGGATTCAGCAAATAAGTTTAGATCCAAGGGAAGTAGCACTTGCAGAAATACACAATTTTGTATTTTTTAAAAATGTCTTGATGCTATAAATTAAATCTGAAAACTGAATGCATGAGTCCAGTTCTATGAGCATTTATTTAACTTCACAAACATGCTTTTCTTTTTGATTTTTTTTACCAGTAGACAAAAAAATGTTCTTAGTTTTTAATTTAAAAGGGTCAATGCGACATTCCAGAAATGAATACTAACAATCTTCTGGCTATTGGTTGAGATCCAGGACTATCAACATAAATAATTCTAATGCATTTTTCAGATATTTTGATAAAAAGGCCACAATTTAAGTAATTGAAGATGAGATGAACTTTGACATTTTTTAAAGATTTATTCATTTCAGAGAGAGACAGAGAAAGAGTGGGAGAATGCATGCAAACATGTGAGCAAGAGGGAGGGGCAGAGCGAGAAAGAGGCAGAGGAGCAGACTCCCTGCTGAGTGCAGACCCCCCACCCCCAGCAATGTGGGGCTCAATCCCTGGACCCTGAGATCATGACCCAAGCTGAAGTCAAGAGTTGGACGTTTAACCGATGAAGACACCCAGGTGCACTGTACTTTGACATTTTATTTAACTTTTCAATAAAGAAAAACAGTTATTCTACTGGGATTTTCCATTTTGGGAAGTTTTTTTGAAAGCTTTAATAAATATTTATTTCTTACCTCCAATTTTTATCAAGTTGACATAATATTTTTTGAATCATAACTAATATATTTGTGTCTATAGCATCAAACTAAATTATGAGTTGGGGCACCTGGATGGCTCAGTGGATTAAATATCTATTGATCTTGGCTCAGGTGATGATCTCAGGATTCTGAAATCGAGCCCCACAATGGGCTCTGAGCTTAATGCATTGTCTGCTTGACATTCTCTCTCTCACTCTACCCCTCCCACTTGCACATGTATGTGAACTCTTTCCAAATAAATAAATAAATAAATAAATAAATAAATAAAATCTTCCAAAAAATTATGAGTTAAGAGTCTCATGCTCTACTGACAGAGTTAATGAGGTAATGTATGGTGATGAACATAACATAATAAAAAAAAATTGAGTTAAAGGAGAAATAGTGTTTTGTTATTTAAGAAAACAAAAAATGACAGTCAATTTTAAAGGGATATTAATTTCATTTTTCTCTTTGTTTTGTACTTTTTAAACCACACCGACTCAATGCTATACATTAAGAATATTAGGTTATTTACAAATATTTAAAATTTCCTAAATCCATAGTGTAGCATGTATTGCAGAAAAACACAAGAAAATAACTCTCCTTTTATGAGTGGAAGCCTTTTAAATAAATCAGATTGAGCCCTTACTTAGTTGAGCAGAACCAGGTAATTTATATAAGAAATGACTATGAAAGAAAGATGCCTTGAAGGAGTAAAACCACTGAGTCTTCAATTTCACTTCAAGACCCCCTGGATAGTCAGAGGAACCTGACAAGAATAAATGACTCAGATACATGTGGGAAAAATCAACTCCCATAAACTTTTCCTGGCATCACTAAGAGCAAGAAATTAATACTCATGCTTAAATCAAGAAAGAACTGCTAAACCTGATAATTCAGAAAGAAACTAAATGCTGATAAATTACATCAATAGTATTGTATTTCTTTTATGGTCATGAATGGAAATTACCTGAGTCTTATAAAATTCATTTAATTAAAAAATGTTTATATAAGGAAATACTGATAAAATTGTTTATGGATTTAATTAAAGCATCATGATATTTTAATGACTCACTGGAGGGTAAGTCAGCCTTCATATCTGGGTTTTTATTAGCATTATGATAGTAAATCTTATTTTGAATTAGTTGAAATGTTATCATAACAAAAATTTAGGTAGAAGTTTTACACTTAAGGCTCAAGCTTTGTGTATATTTTCACATATTATGTGATCCTATCACAACTGTCAGGAAATCCTATAAAGTAAAATAGATATTCATCATAAACCAACTCAAAACAGTCTATTCCAACCCCAGAAACTAAATATTATATCAATTTCCATTTGCTTGCTCACTCTTTACTCCATTATTGAAAGGGTCATTTTTCTAGGCATTAGAAATATTTTCAATTATACTTGGGATTAAAGCCATCTCATTTTACCCATGATCTTGCTTAATCTACTATTCTTCATTTTATATAATAAAATCCTCCTCATTTGTTTAGTATATTCATAAAATACACAGAAAGCAAGTATTATTTGCTAACTACTGTAATGGATTCCGGGGATAAAATGGAAGAGAAATGGACGTATTTTCTCCCTTATAGGAATTATAATTTACATGAGACAAGATGTATGCTATAGACAAGAAAACAGGAATTATAACACTGGTGATGTGCAGTGAGAGTTGACATCATGGATGTTATGATGGCAACATTAAGTGGCAAAGTCTTGGTTAGCCAGAGAAGGCTTGCAGGAAAGATACCCACGCTAGGACTGAAGACTGAGAAGGAATTAATCAAGTGAAAGGCCTGGAATATTCAGTAACTGAAACAGTATACACAGGGATCTAGAGGTGAGTAAAAGCTGAGATGTCTGAGGACCTGAAAGAAGTTCAGTGGGATTGGACAGGGAAAGTAAAGTGAAGCATACTGACAGGTAAATCTAGGGACATAAGCAGAATTTGATTATAGAGAATCTTGCAGTGATCTTAAGAAGAAGGAATTATTTCACAAGAACGATTAGGAGATAGTGAAGGGTTTTAAGCAGGAAGGTAATAGGATTCCATTTTCTTTAGAAATATCAACTACAATATAAAAAATAGACTCAACAGATTCAAAACAAGAAAAAACAGTTAACGGTTTACTGTACTGGAAAGGCAAGAGATACTGGTGACCCACTGATCAGACATAGTGATGATGAAGAGAAATGAACAAATGTAACGTAGTGTTATGAGATGGTCAAGAATGAAAGAAGGACAGAAGGTCTATATTGATGTTGGTTTTCTTGTTTGGGCCAATGGTCTGTCAGCAATGAAGAGCTGGTGGGGTAAAGGGTAGTGGATGACAGGTCAGTTTAGGTCATTTTGACTCACAGGTGCTATTGAGACATCCAAGTGCAAATGTCTACATGATAGCCTGGTGTCAGTTCAGAATCTCAGTAGAAAAATCATATCTAAAAATAAATCTGGGTTGTCACTAGGGTATGGAAAATAACTGAACCCCTAAGACTGGATGAGATTGAATGAATGGATGACTATAAATGCCAAGGACAGTTTCAGCTAAGAATAGTCTAAATAGTTTTACCTATCAAAGGACAAAATACATAACCGTAAACCAAAAACAAAAAACAAGAATGTCATTATGAAAACTCAGATTAAAAGACCTATGGAAATGATTACTAAATCTCATGGACACTTAAATCCTTATATTTCTCAATTATGGCAGAATTTAACATTTTATGGCTTCTAAAATAATATTCTTACTTTAGTTTTCTTTCTACTTATTTTTTTTTAAAGATTTTATCCATTTATCCAACAGAGATAGAAAGAGAGCACAAGCAGGAAGAGAGGCAGGCAGAAGGAGAGGGAGAGGCAGGCAGAAGGAGAGGGAGAAGCAGGCTCTCTGCTGAGTAGGGAGCCCGATGCACACTTGATCCCAGGACCCTGGGACCACAACCCAAGCCGAAGGCAGCCGCTTAACCAACTGAGCCACCCAGGTACCCTCTACTTCTTGGCTTCATTGCAAGCCCGTATTTATTTGTCTATATATCTCTACCTATCATTTTATGTTCCCCTTTTTGAAGCATTTCTCAGAACTCTGAATTTATCTCCTCCTTATATGTGGACAACTCCAAATTTTTCATCTCTACCCCAGATCTCTCTATTAAGTTAGACCTCTTCAGTCTAACTACCTACTGACTCTCCTGACTAAACACTAGTATTTTAGTTCATTATACCCTACAAACCTGCCCTCTCCTTTTCTATTTCCTATTTCAATTAATACGATCTGTAATTACCAGGTCAAGGTAAATGAGTCATAATCCTGAGGCATAGCCTAAACTCTTCACTTTCTTCCCTCTCTCTTATCCAGTTGGCCAAGAAATCCTGATTATACTACCACATTTTATTTATTTATTTATTTATTTGGCAGTTGGCACACAATGTGAAATTATTTTCTGGTGTATGACATAGTAATTCCACAACTCTATGCATTATGCTATGTGCACCACAAGGGTAGCTACCATCTATCACCATGCAATGTTGTTACAATACCATTGCTATGTCATATTTCTTGAAGTCGACTACATTGCCTCATCAATTATCACAGTGCTAGGTCAGTAGTAAGCAATCAATAAATGTTTTTTGAATGAATGAATAAATTCCTCTTCCCTCTGCCCCAACTTGAGTTTGTGTTCCTCATTACTCTTTGCTTATATATTAGGAGGCATTCTCAAAAAGTTATATAAAAATATAAATTCTTTCTCCAAATTATCCTTTAAATTGAGACCAAAGTACGTTTATAAGTTTACATTTAGTTGGTTCAATCACTCTCTTAAAATTAATCACTATCTCCCTTCCTCCTACAATACAAATTTCTGCCCCAATACATGCTCTTAAATTCTTCCTAAAATTAGGAAGAATGGTGAACTCATCAGATTCAGCTTAGTTGTCCTCTCCCCCAAAAGATATCCCAGGCCTTCCACTTACCCTAGAGAGGTGAGCACTTCCTCTTTTGTGATTCTAGAGATTTTCATGTTTAGGTAACCTGTGATTATCTCTCAGCGACATTGTGAGATTTACGCAGATTTTTTTAAAATTATTTTCCCATCTTCCAAATTTATAATAGTTTATATAAGCCATGTTTGGCACTAAACATGTGTTGATATAGTTAAAGAATAAATATATTACATATTAACATCTTATAATCCACTTGTACCAATGATGATATACCAAAAATAAGATAATGATGTTAGAATACAGAAAAAAAAATATCTTGAAGAATACTACTTCAAAAAAGTGGGACCAATTTTAATGAAAGCTTTAAAGGAACTAATCAGAAGTCTGTCGAAAGTTACAATAGCAATCCACTTGTGTTATGGCTTACCACTAATAAATTCTACCTAAGAGCCACCTGAGAACTGCCATTAAAAATGACTTTTCCTCAAGCTCCCTCCATTAATAATGAGCTCATAAAGTCAAAGAGCAAACGCTTTTAAGGGTCATATTCTTTTACAAGGAAATAGAGTATTTTATAAGATATTAGGAATTACCAAGGGGATAAATCACTCCTACTATACTTCCCCCACCTTTTTTCAGGAAAATCAGATTTCCTAATATAACACAGAAAACTAATGAGTCACTAGTATTAGTAGTTAATAGTATTGAAAAATTTTGAAGGCCTATTTGTTTTTTTTTTAAAGATTTTATTTATTTATTTGAGAAAGAGAGAATGAGAGACAGAGAGCACGAGAGAGAAGAGGGTCAGAGGGAGGAGCAGACTCCCCGCTGAGCAGGGAGCCCAATGCGAGACTCGATCCTAGGACTCCAGGATCATGACCTGAGCCGAAGGCAGTTGCTTAACCAACTGAGCCACCCAGGCGCCCGAAGGCCTATTTGTTATCAATATATTCACTGTCTCATATTTTTACATATTTTAAAACTACTCACTGGCCAACATTCAAAGACATGAAAACAATCCTGAGCACTATTATTTAAACATAAATGTTCCTAAACTGTATCATATTAAAACCAGTAAGAATTTTACATTGAAACAGAAATTATCTTCATGTAAATTATATAATTATCTTTCTTGAGATAGGAGAAATTCCAGGGAAAATAAGTTCATGTGATTCATGTGATTCTAGCAGGCCTGAATGGGTACAGCTATTCTCTTTAGAGATCTTATACTGGAAATTCAGATATTGCCAAAAGATGACAGTAGATGCTTAGAGCAGAAAAACAATTGCCAAAGGGCGCCTGGGTGGCTCAGTCAGTTAAGCATCTGACTTCGGCTCAGGTCATGATCCTGGGGTCCTGGGATCAAGCTTTGTGTTGGGCTCCCCACTGAGCAGGGAGTCTGCTTGTCCCTCCTCCTCTGACCTTCACCTCTGTTGGTGTTCTCTCCCTCTCTCTCTCTCAAATAAATAAAAGCTTAAAAAAAAATGCCATAGCACTACTCAAGTCTTTATTCACACTGAGAATAAATTACATATACTCATGTATAACACTGAAATTTTCTTAATAAAATCTTCTATTTAAATACTAATATAACTTTTAAGCATGTATTACCTATATTTTTACTACCTAACTTTAAAGAAAGATTAAATTTAAATCAAGGCGGGCGCCTGGGTGGCTCAGTTGGTTGGGCGGCTGCCTTCGGCTCAGGTCATGATCCTGGAGTCCCGGGATCGAGTCCCGCATCGGGCTCCCTGCTCAGCGGGGAGTCTGCTTCTCCCTCTGACCCTCTTCCCTCTCGTGCTCGCTACCTCTCATTCTCTCTCTCTCTCAAATAAATAAATAAAATCTAAAAAAATAAAAATAAAAAATAAATTTAAATCAAGGCATTAAGAAACAGGAAGTTAGGCAGAATAGCAAAGCAATTAAAACTGTTTTACATTTGAATTTTAACTTTTACTTAGAGAATTTCCTGGAGTTCGAAGTCAGCCTATGTCTTCCAATCTGAGAAGCCCTCACTGAGCTCATCCTCTGTCCAGAGGGGCAAGGCACATCTCATCTATACTGCTCCTTAGAGCCCCTGCAACTTCTGCATCCTTTGGGTGTGCTGGACTAAAGAGCTCCAGCCATTGGGCCATATGTCATATCTAGGAGAATACCTGGAAACATGTAGCTAAGAGTCATTATAATATACTTTTCATCACTGCAAGCCATATGAGTAATACTGGTATGAAATCTTGCTCTATGCAATGCAGACAATATGAATTTAAAAAGTCATTTAGGGAATTAAAAACAGGCAAGTATATTCTGTTCCTGTCTTCCGCCATAGTTCAAACTGAACTAAAACTTCCAAAAAGATAGGAGGAAGTAGAATACAAGGATAGCTCCCAAGTCTCTTTCCTCAACCAGTATCAATTTTATTTTGGTTGCTCTGGCAACCAGGCTGTCAATTATGTTATAGCTCCATGCTTACACTATTACAGCATCACTTCAAATCAGTTAACAACAACAACAAAACACAAATGCACACACAAGTGTACATACACATGTACATACACACACATGAACGCATGTCCACACAGCACACACATACAACACACACATAATGTCTTAAGATTCCAAAATGGCTCCATCATTCAAGCCGCTTCTCATATAGATTACATTTTTTACAGGATTTTAACATTATTCTTGTACAAAAAAATCAATGTTTGACATAGGAGAGTATAGCATTTAGTTTGAAATAAAGAGTTAATTTCTTCAGAGGCAATTCGAGGACCCTATATGTCTAAATGTCAATCCCATGTTTAAAGCACTATTAGTATTTCCAAGTCAGTAGTCTCATATTCTGCTTTGTCCTTTGTTAAGAGACAGAGAGAAACAATGTTTTGTGTGTGAGGTAATGCCCAAGCATTACCCAGAAATCATCTAATCACAGTCTTTGAAATGATGTATCTCATTTAAAAATACTTAATCTCTTATTCATCCCTGAAGGGTATGGGAATTACTGCTATGACAACCTGCTCTATGAAATTCAAATTATGTACATTTCAAGAAATTGTAAACCAACTTTCTATAAGCTAGTAAAAATCAGAAGCACTTCCCCCATTTCTAAAACACTGCTAATAAAAAGAATGAGAGTCAGTTTTACTGTTATTCTACAGTTTGTAATTGTTAGTAATGAATAAGCAAAGTAACATGGTCTAAGATGATAATGATGCAGAGTCACTTTGAAACAAAAGTTCCCTGAAGGTGTATCTTCCTGAAGGTGTATCTTCCTGAAGGTGTATCTCTCCAGGGATGCAGGACCTTGGAAAATGACCTAGATAATCTCCTATTTTACTACTATAAAATACATCCATTTATCAATGGTTAATTACTATTTACAGAATGAAAGAATCATCGTACTTTGTACAACTCACCTAGGAATATTTTAATAATTGGAAAGCACTGGGAGTCTCAGAGCATGGCCTTCCAGCCAGTTAAATATCCAAGACATGGGCAATGAAAAAGCTTAAATGTGACTATTTCTTGTTCTCTGTTAGTATGGGAGTGTATTGGAAAAAAATCACATGGGATAAGGTCATTAAAAAAGGGGACAAAATAATTGCAACAACATCACTTTTATTTCCATTAGTTGTGCTTATGTTAACTGTTATGAATTATAGAGAAAGCATTCTATATACTTGATAAATCAAAATGAGTTGTTACTTCCTCACACCTATTAAGAGATGTGAAATCTAAGAGAAAGTTACATCCATTTCACAGTCTGTAGACACAGCCCTTTCTTTATTGATGATTAGTTAGACTGTGTTCCAAAAGAAGTGTCATAGAGTTACTAGTTATGTCACTTTTCTGCTTCTTTTACCTTAGTTCATCTCTCATCTAGATGAAAATGCTATTGGTTATTTATAACTTTCCAAGGCAAATACTTTTCTTCCAAATGTCATGCTAATTTTCATAAATGGCTTCCTTTTTCTTTTCAATGTTATTGCCATTTAAAATCAATGCAGACATCAGACAACTGGTCTTTTTAAATTTTTATTTATTTTTATTTTTATGTAGATAGTTAATTTCATGCCCAGATTTAGAAATGTATCAATTATAAGGAAATAGCATATATAAGAAAACAAAGCATGATTTTCTAATAAAATAAAGGATGATTTATATTGCCTTGTAAAATGTAGAACAATAAATTGCTTAAACTTACATTACTTAGTATACACTATAAAAGGGTAAAGCAAACCTAAAAGGGTAGAGGTTTCTGTTTAATTCACTTATAAATTCCAAGCCTCTGAAAAAAGGCTAAGTAGCCTGCATATAGGAAATTCTCAATAACATTTGTTAAATTAATGTATTTTGATTTAGGTTTTCTTTTCTATGAAGCAAAGATGTTGTACTAATGCTTTCAATGGAATCCATTCTTATCCTTTCCCCTGTATGCTTCTTCCAAAAGAATAAATTTAAAAAGAAAATAAGTAGCAAAATAGACCAAGGGAAAACGCAGTGGAAATGTTAGGAAAGCTGTTCTCAATTAGCATAACTGAACATAGAGAGTCAATTCCACCATTAGGCTGTTTGGCTTCAAGCATTACAATTCTTGTGCAAATTTAATGCCAGTTATATTATTTCACTTAACTTTGTCACTCTACCTGAAATGTTGTCTGATAGAGATTTATTTAGATCCACGAATATCGTAAGTAGATTAATCAGATTACTTAGCACCCAAAACTCATTTGCAATCACTTTAATAGACTAGAAAAAAAAGTTTTCTTATAAAGAAATAGAAGTGATTGTGGAACACACTGGTTAGGAAGCCAATCAGGAAAATATATGGTAATCTAGTATAGCTGGATTTTGAGATTGTGGAAAATGCTCTCCGAAATAGAACACCTAAAAATTGTGTCTTGTGCCTAAAAATTGTGGTAGGTGGGTGGAGCACTTTTCTTTGTATGTTTTCTCCAGAGCACAACTAGCCGTCTGCTTTCAAAGGAGCATCAAGAATGGCAGAGCCTTGTTAGAACCAAGATATATGAAAAGTGCATGATTTGAGGATGTGCTAATGGCTTTACCACATCATTATTTGAGGAAGTATACATATGCAATGGAAGGACCCTTCGCAATATATTTGTGCTAGGTCATCTCACATGCACACACAAAGAAAACCAGAGTAGAGACATCAGTGACTTCCTAAGACACATAGCTAGTTAATAAGGTAGTCTCTCTTCAGACTTAATTTTCTGTCCAGAGTAACTTTCCATGATCTCATCTGTTTCAATAGGAAAATGCTTTCTCAATCCTCAGTGAATTACAGTGTTCCTTTGGGAACATCAAAATTTAAGATGCTAGATGTCAATATTGAAAGAGTAACCAAATGTAATACAATATAAAGTACTACAACTTTATATAAAGTCTTACAATAGGATTACAACTATTTTACAGTAAAAATGTTAAATGGAGCATATCTCAAGTAATCAAAATGCAGTAAATAATTCCAAATTTAAGATTGAGTAAAATGGATTTAGTGACTAAAACAATTAGAAGGAGCAGAGCTTTATAAACATAAATTGTACGCAATGAGCAGATAGGAAGAAGAAAAGGGCAGAGAGATAGATGAAAATATTATTCAGAAAAAGAGATGCTTAATACACTGCAAGAAAAGAATTGTGTGATAATGACCCTGCCTCCAAAATACTGATAGATAAATTATATTTAATAGGAACATTACTAATATGTGTCGATGACTAAATTATTCCAAGACACTGAAAAATTAAAGCATGTAAATAACTAAAAGACAAACTGGAGCTATCTTGCATAATTTAATATACTTTCATTTTCTTCTCCTTCCACAAGTCACATCCTGAAATTGAAGGTTGCCTCTATCATGAGCCACAGAAACCTGCTGTTAACAGCACAACTTGATGAATGTATTAAGACAGAATTTTAAGTTAACCAACAGCTAACCAATAAAACTGCAGTTTACAAAGTTTAAAAATTAAAAACAAAAATAGTACTAAAAAAAATAGAGGTTAATCTGAATGAAGAAAAAACAATGTTTTTAAAATCTTTAAAAATAGATTTAAAACCTAGTAGTATTTCTACATGTAAGGTCTAGCAAAGCTAACTTGAATTAAAAATAAAAATCCCCTTTTCAGTTACTACTCATCAATATCATCTTAGTTATTAAGATGATTAATGCTATATGTCAACTTGGCTAGGCTATGGTGCCCACTTAGTTGGTCAAACAGCAGTCTAGATGTTGCTGTGAAGGTGTTCTTCTCTTAGATAAGATTTAACATTTAAATCAGTTGACTTTGAACAAAGCAGATCACACTTCATAAAATGATTGGGCCTTATCTAATCAGTTGAAGGCCTAAAGAGCAAAGTCTTGAGGTTTCCAGGGAAAAATAAAATTTGCATCAAGATTGCAAGATAGAAACCTGCTGCTCTTCAGAATTCAGGCTCAAGACTGCCACATTCCCGGGCCTGGAATCAGGCTGCAACCTCAGCCGCACCTGCCGCCTGCCGCCTACCACCAGCTCTGGACCATGGACCCCCACAAAGTGAGCGAGCTTCGGGCCTTCGTGAAAATGTGTAAGCAGGATCTGAGCAGAACGTTCTGCTCACTGAGGAAATGTGCTTCCTGCAGGAATGGGTGGAGAGCATGGGGGATAAAATACCACCTGCCACTCATAAAACTAAATCAGAAGACAATATCAAGGAAGAAAAAAACAGATATTAAGAAGGTGGAGGAAAACATAAAGACAGACGAACCATCAAGTGAGGAAAGTGATCTAGAAATTGACAATGAAGGTGTGATTGAACCAGATACTAATGCCCCTCAAGAAATGGGAGATGAAAATGTAGAGATAACCAAGGAAATGATGGATCAGGCAAATGATAAAAAAGTGGCTGCCACTGATGCCCTAAATGATAGTGAACTACAGAAAGCCATTGACTTGTTCACAGATGCCATCAAACTGAATCCTCACTTGGCCATTCTATATGCCAAGAGAGCCAGTGTCTTCATCAAATTACAGAAGCCAAATGCTGCCATTCGAGGCTGTGACAGAGCTATTGAAATAAATCCTGATTCAGCTCAGCCTTATAAGTGGCGAGGGAAAGCACACAGGCTTCTGGGCCATTGGGAAGAAGCAGTACATGATCTTGCCCTTACTTGTAAACTGGATTACGACGAAGATGCTAGTGCAGTGCTG
This sequence comes from Zalophus californianus, assembly GCF_009762305.2. Taxonomy (NCBI): domain Eukaryota; kingdom Metazoa; phylum Chordata; class Mammalia; order Carnivora; family Otariidae; genus Zalophus; species Zalophus californianus. Next base: position 179,385,374 of record NC_045596.1, read on the forward strand.
AAAGAAGTTCAACCGAAGGCCCAGAAAATTGCTGAACATCAGAGAAAGTATGAGCGAAAAGGTGAAGAGCAAGAGATCAAAGAAAGAACAGAAAGGGTTAAGAAGGCTCGGGAAGAACATGAGAGAGCCCAGAGGGAGGAAGAAGCCAGATGACAATTAGGAGCTCAGTATGGCTCTTTCCCAGGTGGCTTTCCTGGGGGAATGCCCGGTAATTTTCCTGGAGGAATGCCTGGATTGGCAGGAATGCTGGGCTCAATGAAATTCTTAGTGATTCAAAGGTTCTTGCAGCCATGCAGGATCCAGAAGTTATGGTGGCCTTCCAGGATGTGGCCCAGAACCCAGTGAATATGTCAAAATATCAGAACAATCCAAAGGTTATGAATCTCATCAGTAAATTGTCAGCCAAATTTCGAGGTCAAGCATAATGCCTTCCTGACAAATAAAGCCCTTGCTGAAGGAAAAGCAATGATCACCTAATGGATGTCTCAATAATACAAACCAGTGTACCTCTGACCTTCTCATGAAAAAAGCTGGGGTGCTGTGAAGAGAATCCCTACCCCTCTGGCCCACATTCAACTGAAACATTCTATAGTGGTTTGCCATTAGGGTATTCATTCAGAAAATGTTTTCCTACTAGGAATTACAAACTTTAAACACTTTTTAAACCTTAAAAATATTTAAAAACATATTAAAAGGGTGTGTTAGTCTCTACATTTTTCTTTAAAAAAAAAAAAGGCTACAACATTGATTTTTACCTAATTTTCTAATCTGCCAAGTTACCTAACAGGTTTTACACATGCCAACCCCCAAATTCAAAATCTTGGGAACCAACTCTTTAAAATCACTCTCCTCTGTGTGTTGATTTCCCATTATTATATCTTACATATAATATTACATGTATATGTAATATATGAACATAGTTAAGTATATATTTGTCCCATATTATTAATATACATAGTAAGATATATAACATATAAGATAGAGAATATACAATAAGATATATAATGGTCTTAAATAATAGAGCACACGTATACGTGTATAACATATGTATATAATATATAATACAATATAATGTGACATAGAATAATATACAGTATTAGTTCTGTATCTTTGGAGAACTCAGACTCATACAGTTATAAAATCAAGGAATATTGGGTCAAGGAGCATGTGGCTCTTGAATTCTTATTTCAAGGGATGTACTCTTTTTGGTCACTGGCTCTATTCCTATATGCTTCATAAATCCTAGCAGACTAGCCAAAACTCAAGGCAAAATTGAAGGTAATAACAGAATAAATTAGAAATTCAAAATTTACTTCTTAGGTAGCTAATAAAACTAGTTCTCCTTGTTAAATGAACTTGCCAATTCATTAAATTGGCTGATTTATGTTAGGGAGACATCAGTCCAATAACTTGATGACCAAGAAGACCAGTCATCTCTTTTCCCCTTATTTAGATGCCAACATATAGATACACACATAAATATAAAATCAATGTATGGTTACATCAGTGATGAAAAAAATCACAAACAGTATTTATTAGACTATAGCCAACAGTCCATAAATATTTCTATATCAGAATCACCTGAAGTATCTATTAAAAGATAGGCAGACCACTGGTCCCATCTGAGCCTTACTAAATCAAATATTTTGGAAGGGACTTAAGAATTTAATTGACAAACATCTCAGGACACTCTTATGTACTCTTAAAATTAAAAACCACTGATCTTTAAATAGTTCTTAAATGTAGCTGAAATTGATCATATTCTGTTTTTTGTTTGTTTTTATCTATTTCTTTATCTTTTTTTTCTCTTTTTTCTTTCTCTCTCTTTCTTTTCCCCTGATTTCAGGTCTCTTCTGATTTGTTTAGTGTATATTTTTCTGGGGTCGTTGTTACCCTGTTAGTATTTTGTTCTCTCATTCATCTATTTTCCTCTGGACAAAATGACAAGATGGAAAAAATCGCCTCAAAAAAAGAACAAGAGGCAATACCGACTGCCAGGGACCTAATCAATATGGACATTAGTAAGATGTCAGAACTACAGTTCAGAGTGACGATTTTAAAGCTAAAAGCTGGGCTTGAAAAAGCATGGAAGATATTAGAGAAACCCTTTCTGGAGAAATAAAAGAACTAAAATCTAACCAAGCCGAAATCAAAATGGCTATTAAATGAGGTACAATAAAAAAATGGAAGCTCTAACTGCTAGGATAAATAAGGCAGAAGTGAGAATTATACCAAATTCTACCAAACATTTCAAAAAGAATTAATACCTATTCTTCTGAAACTGTTCCAAAAAAATAGAAATGGAAGGAAAACTTCCAAACTCGTTTTACGAGGCCAACATTACCTTGATCCCAAAACCAGACAAAGACCCCAACAAAAAGAATTATGGACCAATATCCTTGATGAACATGGATGCAAAAATTCTCACCAAAATACTAGCCAACAGGATCCAACAGTACATTAAAAGGATTATTTACCACGACCAAGTGATATTTATCCCTGGGCTGCAAGGTTGGTTCAACATCCGTAAATCAATCAATGTGATACAATGCATTAATAAAAGAAAGAAGAAGAACCATATGATCCTCTCAATAGATGCAGAAAAAGCATTTGACGAAGTACAGCATCCTTTCTTGATCAAAACTCTTCAGAGTATAGGGATAGAGGGTACATACCTCAAGATCATAAAAGCCATCTATGAAAAACCTACAGCGAATATCATTCTCAACAGGGAAAAACTGAGAGCTTTCCCCCTAAGGTCAGGAACGTGGCAGGGATGTCCACTATCACCACTGCTACTCAACATAGTACTAGAAGTCCTAGCCACAGCAATCAGACAACAAAAAGAAATCAAAGGCATCCAAATCGGCAAAGAAGAAGTCAAACTCTCACCATTTGCAGATGATATGATACTTTATGTGGAAAACCCAAAAGACTCCACCCCAAAACTGCTAGAACTCATACAGGAATTCAGTAAAGTGGCAGGATATAAAATCAATGTCCAGAAATCAGTGGCATTCCTATATACAAACAACAAGACAGAGGAGAACGAAATTAAGGAGTCGATCCCATTTACAATTGCACCCAAAACCATAAGATACCTAGGAATAAATCTAACCAAAGAGGCAAAGGACCTGTACTCAGATAACTATAAAATACTCGTGAAAGAAATTGAGGAAGACACAAAGGAATGGAAAAACGTTCCATGCTCATGGATCAGAAGAACAAATATTGTTTTTTTTTAAGATTTTATTTATTTATTCATGAAGAACAGAGAGAGAGAGAGAGGCAGAGGGAGAAGCAGGTTCCTAAGGAGCAGGGAGCCCAATGTGGGACTCGATCCCAGGACCCTGGGATCATGACCTGAGCCAAAGGCAGATGCTTAACGATCTGAGCCACCCAGGCGCCCTGAGAAGAACAAATACTGTTAAGATGTCAATGCTACCTAGAGCAATCTACACTTCAATGCAATCCCTATCAAAGTACCATCCACTTTTTTCACCGAAATAGAACAAATAATCCTAAAATTTGTATGGAACCAGAAAAGACCCTGAATAGTCAGAGGGATGTTGAAAAAGAAAAGCAAAGCTGGCGGCATCACAATTCGGGACTTCAAGCTCTATTACAAAGCTGTCATCAAGACAGTATGGTACTGGCACAAAAACAGACACATAAGTCAATGGAACAGAATAGGGAGCCCAGAAATGGACCCTCAACTCTATAGTCAACTAATCTTCGACAAAGCAGGAAAGAATGTCCAATGGAAAAAAGACAGTCTCTTCAACAAATGGTATTGGGAAAATTGGACAGCCACATACAGAAGAATGAAATTGGACCATTTCCTTACACTACACACAAAAATAGACTCAAAATGGTTGAAAGACCTCAATATGAGACAGGAGTCCATCAAAATGCTAAAGGAGAACACAGCAGCAATCTCGACCTCAGCTAAAGTAACTACTCCCTAGAAACATTGCCAAATGCAAGGGGAAGCAAAGGTAAAAATGAAGTATTAAGACGTCATCAAGATAAGAAGCTTTTGCACAAAACCAAAAGACAACCGACAGAATGGGAGAAGATATTTGCAAATGACATATCAGATAAAGGGCTAGTATCCAAAATCTATACAGAACTTATCAAACTCAACCCCCAAAGAACAAATTATCCAGTCAAGAAATGGGAAGAAGGCATGAACAGACATTTTTCCAAAGAAGATATCCAAATGGCCAACAGACACTTGAAAAAGTACTCAACATCGCTTGGCATCAGGGAAATCCAAATCAAAACCTCAATGAGATACCACCTCACACCAGTCAAAATGGCTAAAATTGACAAGTCAGGAAACAACAGATGTTGGCGAGGATGCAGAGAAAGGGAACCCTCCTACACTGCTGGTGGGAATGCAAGCTGGTACAGCCACTCTGGAAAACAGTATGGAGGGTCCTCAAAAAGTTGAAAACATAGCTACCCTATGACCCAGCAATTGCACTACTGGGTATATACCCCAAAGATACAAATGTAGGGATCTGAAGGGGTACATGCACCCCGATGTTTATAGCAGCAATGTCCACAATAGCCAAACTATGGAAAGAGCCAAGATGTCCACTGACGGATGGATAAAGAAGAAGTGGTATATACATATACAATGGAATATTATGCAGCCATCAAAAGGAATGAAATCTTGCCATTTGCAATGACGTGGATGGAACTGGAGGGTATTATGCTGATCAAAATAAGTCAATCAGAGAAAGACATGTATCATATGACCTCACTGATATGAAGAATTCTTAATCTCAGGAAACAAACTGAGGGTTGCTGGAGTGGTGGGGGGTGGGAGGGATGGGGTGGCTGTGTGATAGACATTGGGGAGGGTATACGATATGGTGAGCACTGTGAATTGTGCAAGAATGTTGAATCACAGATCTATACCTCTGAAACAAATAATACATTATATGTTAAAAAAAAAGAAGATAGCTGGAAGGGAAAATTGAAGGGGGGGGATTTGGAGGGGTAGATGACCCATGAGAGACTATGGACCCTGGGAAACAAACTGAGGGTTCTAGAGGGGAGGGGTATGGGGGGATGGGTTAGCCCGGTGATGGGTATGAAAGAGGGCACATACTGAATGGAGCACTGGGTGTTATATGCAAACAATGAATCATGGAACACTACGTCAAAAACCAATGATGTAATGTATGGTGATTAACATAATAAAAAAATTGAAATGAAAAAAACAAAAACAAAAAAATGTAGCTGAAATTACAATTTAAACTACAAAATGAGAAAATATATAACTAAAGATTTTTGAATTTATTATACAATTTGGGGGGCTGTAAATTTTTTTATAGTGAATACAGTTTGTTGAAATTTTCAAGGTAATAAGATATATATCTAATTGTGAATTAGACCTATTTTAGAAATGATCATGCAATTTTTTGGAAATTTAAAATCAATTGGAGACAAATTTATGTTTCTAATATAGGCTGTCACTCCCCAAAACATTTTAGATACAATTTTTATTTAAAAATATTTGAATATTTCTGTATGAGCACTTACAAAATTATCATTGATTATATATATATATAAATCTATTATCAGTAAACAGACAAAAATAAATTTCTGACATCTCCTAAGCTTTGCTAAGTTGCATAGGCTCCAAACTGATACCTCCCTCTCTCACAATTCTTATAGCATCTTTGTATTTGATCTTTCCTGGTGTTTTACCTTTTTATATCTCACACACCCACCCACCCACACACACACACACACACACACACACACACACAATCTTCTTTAATTTCAGTATTGTGAACTTCTATGTAGTAGGTCCACAAATAATATCTGTTGATTAACTGATATATTGATTGAAAATACAGGCAAACTTAGACATTTAAAATAAATTTCATTTTCTCTGCATTAAGGAAGCATTGTCTTAATCAATTAAACTAAATTGAGATGTTGCCTAAAGTACTTCATGTAATTATCTTACTTTCTTCAGTTATCTTAGTACACACAATTTTATTCCACAAAAATGAGCAAAACTGGAAATTCAGAATCTCGGATCCTGAACAAATTAAAATGTCACACATAGGTAGTTTACAAATGTTATAAAAATAAAAATATTTTGGCGGCGCCTGGGTGGCTCAGTTGGTTAAGCTTATGACCCTTGGTTTCAGCTCAGGTAGTGATCTCCTTGTTGTGGGATCAAGCCCCACATGGGGCTCCATGCTCAGTGCACAGTCTGCTTTGAATTCTTTCTCCCTCTCCCTGTGCCCCTCCATGCTTGTGTGCCCCATTCAAATAAATAAATAAAATCTTTAAAAAAATTGTCTAAAAGTTTGTCTTTGGAAACAGTAGCATAAATATTGAAAAAATAATATTTGTTAAAATATTGTTTGTATTCACTCATGTATTCAATATTCATTTATTCACCCATTCTCCCATTCAAAGCATATATTTTGGGCACCAACTGTATACCAGGAACAAGAAATACTAAAGAAAGTAAGACATAGCCCCTTTTCTAAGGGAGTTTTCATTCATAATGAGAGTAATGAGAGTAATACTTAGTGAATAAAGAAAAATATTTACAAATCTTTAAGACTATAGTTCCAGCTGTCTCCAGGGTCACATTTCTGAAAGTAGGCCCAGGGAATTCAGATCAGAGCACTTTCTTGAGGCATACATACAACTATAGGCAATTTGGTGGACTATGGCAAAGTCCATTGTATGTCATGACTTCCAGTCCCACATACTCCAATCTTTCTAACATCCCCTTTGGCAGTAACATTTAGAGTATGTTTTCATAGAGTGTTTACAGATATGACTAATGATAATATCTCTTTTTGTGCTAATACCAAAGAAACAGTAGAATTACTATCCTTTAGCATTTACTTTCTGTTATAGGACATGTACAACAATTCTCCATCATTAACAATGGAATTATTTCACTGATATCAAAAGGTTGAGAATAGGCTTTATTACATAGCGTAAAACGATGTTATTTAATGTAAAAAGATATGAATGGGAGAAGAGATGAAGAAGTTTATTATTTTTATTTATTTAGAAACTAGAATTAATTTTACCGAGACTTCTAGCGGCTTATCAATCTCTTTGTGTATATAAAATGTAACTATACGTTTATATACACACTACACATAGACATATATAGACTACATATGTATATACGCTATATGTATTTTACAAAAACATACATATAGAGACACACACACAATTCAGATATATAGACACAATTCAGATAATTTTATCAGATATATGGTCAGCAAATATATTCTCCCTCTCTGGGAGGGAGATTGGTTTTCATTTTGTTGATTGTTCTCTTTGCTGGGCATTTTTTTCAGTTTGATATCGTCCCACTTGTTTATTTTTGCTTTTGTTGCCTGTGATTTCAGTATCAAATCCAAAAAATCATTGCCAAGACCAATGTCAAGGAACTTTTCCCTGCACTTTCTTCTAGGAGTTTTATGGTTTCAGGTCTTAAAGTATTTAAGCTATTTAGAGTTGATTTTGTGGGTGGTGCAAAATAAGGTTCCAGTTTCATTATTTTGTATGTGGATATCTAGTTTTCTCAACACAATGTACTGATTATTAATTCTTCCTGTCTGGAATGCAGGCTTAATGCCTGGAGTTGAAATAGCCATTATGTGATGCTAAAGCCAAAAGATACATGCTAAAGATGAAAGAATAGAAAATGGAAAGATTTATATCTAAGATATCATCCTTGAGCAATAGTAACAGACATTAGACTGCCTACCTCCAGACTTATTGGATATGAGAAATATTAACTTTTAAACTGTTTGAGTCTCAATTCTTTAGAATTTCTGTTAACTCAAAATGAACACAAATCTAATTCCTAAACATAGAAAATTTTAATTCTATCAACAAATAACATTATATCTATTCCAATAGAAAATTACATTTAAAGCAGCCATTTCATTTGCCAGTTATCCTTGAAAAAGAGAATAACCATCGTTTTAATTTCTAGAAATAGAAAAAAACAATATTTTTGCTTCATTTATTTTAGATTATGTAAAATATAACTAAAATATAGCTTTTTTTTTTTTTTAGTGTGTCACAGCACATCCATCTATTTTCAAATCCAGCTTAATATATTGCTCGAAGAATGTCTTCTGGTAGAAATACCTACTACTTTTAGAATAATTCTGAGAAACTTGTTTTGTAAAAGCTACACTTTGAAACAATGCAGGTGCTAATGAAAATCATTCAAACAAAAGATGACCAAAAACCAGTGAGAAATTAAAGGAAAGACCAGAGATCTTAAAAAGAAAGCAAAGAATATTAATTCTACTTCAAGTTTATTTTGTATCTAAAGCACAAAGACATTTTCAATGAGTTCTTTTTCAATCTTCTACCACTAGGAAGGAAAAATAATATCTATAATGTATCTATACTCAGATCCTTTAACTCCTATAACATGCTATAATTTTAATATTAAAAACATAAAAGACCATAGTAATATCCCATGAAAACACATGACACCTTTCTCCTTTGACCAAGAAGAATTTTAAATTATGGCAGTGTAAATTTTGTCCAAAATATGAGAAATATTGCTTCTGTGGAACTTCAAAGTTAAATCTGAAAATTGACATATAGAAGGCACATGATAACCAAAGGGGGGTTTAACAACTATAAATTATGTTTAAGAAGAGTCCTGCATCCTTGTCGTGTTCCTGATCTTAAGGGAACGGCTCTCAGCTTTTCCCCATTGAGGATGGTATTTGCTGTGGGTTTTTCATAGATGGATTTTATGAACTTGAGGAATGTTCCATCCCTATACTCTGAAGAGTTTTAGTCAGGAGAGGATGCTGTATTTTGTCAAATGCTTTTTCTGCATCAATTGAGAAGACCATATGGTTCTTCTCTCTCCTGTTATTAATGTGTTCTATCACATTGATTGATTTGCAAATGTTGAACCTCCCTTGCATCCCGGGGATAAACCCACTTGGTCATGGTGGATGATCCTTTTAATGTATTGTTGGATCCTATTAGCTAGGATTTTGTTGAGGATTTTGGAGTCCATATACATTGGGGATATCGGTCTGAAATTCTCCTTTTTGATGGAGTCTTTGCCTGGTTTGGGGATTAAGGTAATGCTGGCCTCCTAGAATGAGTCTGGAAGCTTTCCTTCTGTTTCTATTTTTTGAAACAGCTTCAGGAGAATCGGTATTATTTCTTCTTTGAATGTTTGGTAGAATTCCCCAGGGAATCCATCAGGTCCTGGACTCTTGGTTTTGGGGAGGTTTTTGATCACTGCTTCAATCTCGTTACTGGTTATTGGCCTATTCAGGTTGTCAATTTCTTCCTGTTTCAGTCTTGGCAGTTTACAGGTTTCCAGGAAGGCATCCATTTCATCCAGCTTGCTCAATTTATTGGCATATAGTTGTTGATAATAATTTCTAATAATTGTTTCTATTTCCTTGGTGTGAGTCGTGATCTCTCCCCTTTCATTCATAATTTTATTAATTTGAGTCCTTTCTCTTTTCTTTTGGATAAGTCTGGCCAGTGGTTTATCCATCTTATGAATTCTTTCAAAGAACCAGCTTCTAGTTTCATTGATCTGATCTACTGCGTTTCTGGTTTCTAATTCATTGATCTCTGCTCTAATCTTAATTCTTTCTCTTCTAATGTGTGGCTTAGGCATCGTTTGTTGCTTTTTCTCCAGTTCTTTAAGGTGTAAAGTTAGTTGGTGAATTCGGGATTCTTCTCTTTTTTTGAGTGAGGCTTGGATGGCTATGTATTTCCCCCCGTAGGACCGCCTTTGCAGTATCCCATAGGTTTTGGACAGATGTGTTTTCTTTCTCATTGGTTTCCATGAATTGTTTAAGTTCTTTGATTTCCTGGATGACCCAAACATTCTTCAGCAGAGTGGTCTTTAGCTTCCAAGTGTTTGAATTTCTTCCAAATTTTTTCTTGTGATTGAGTTCCAGTTTCAAAGCATTATGGTCTGAGAGTATGCAGGGAATAATCTCAATCTTTTGGTATCGACTGAGACCTGATGCCCACTCTCACCACTGTTGTTCAACATAGTACTAGAAGTCCTAGCAACAGCAATCAGACAACAAAAAGAAATAAAAGGTATTCAAACTGGCAAAGAAGAAGTCAAACTCTCTCTTCACAGATGACAGGATACTTTATGTGGAAAATCCAAAAGATTCCACCCCCAAATTACTAGAACTCATATAGCAATTCAGTAATGTGGGAGGATACTAAATCAATGCACAGAAATCAGTTGCTTTCTTATACACTAACAATGCAACTGTAGAAATTAGAGAATGGATTCCATTTACAATAGCACCAAAAACCATAAGATACCTTGGAATAAACCTAACCAAAGAGGTAAAGGATCTGTACTCTAGGAACTACAGAACACTCATGAAATAAACTGAAGAAGACACAAAAAGATGGAAAAACATTCCATGCTCATGGTTCAGAAGAATAAACATTGTTAAAATGTCGATGCTACCCAGAGCAATCTATACCTTCAATGTCATCCTGATCAAATTCCAATGACATTTTTCAAAGTGCTGGAACAACAATCTTAAAATTTGTATGGAATCAGAAAAGACCTCGAATCGCCAAGGAAATGTTGAAAAAGAAAAACAAAGCTGGGGGGGGGGCATCATGTTGCCTGATTTCAAGCTATATTACAAAGCAGTGATCACCAAGACAGCATGGTACTGGCACAAAAACAGACATATAGACCAATGGAACAGAATAGAGAGCCCAGATATGGACCCTCAACTCTATGGTCAAATAATCTTCAACAAAGCAGGAAAAAACATGCAGTGGAAAAAAGACAGTCTCTTCAATAAATGGTGCTGGGAAAATTGGACAGGTATATACAGAAGAATGAAACTCAACCATTCTCTAACACCGTACACAAAGATAAACTCAAAATGGATGAAAGACCTCAATGTGAGAAAGGAATCCATCAAAATGCTAGAGGAGAACATAGGCAGTAACCTCTTTGACATTGGTCACAGCAACTTCTTTCAAGATACATCTCCAAAGGCTAGTGAAACAAAAGCAAAAATGAACTTTTGGGACCTCGTCAAGATAAAAAGCTGCACAGCAAAGGAAATAGTCAACAAAACAAAGAGGCAGCCCACAGAATGGGAGAAGATATTTGCAAATGACATTACAGATAAAGGGCTGGTATCCAAGATCTATAAAGAACTTCTTAAACTCAACACCCAAAAAACAAACAATCAAATCAAAAAATGGGCAGAAGACATGAACAGACACTTCTCCAAAGAAGACATACAAATGGGTACAGACACATGAAAAAATGTTCATCAGCATTAGCCATCAGGGAAATTCAAATCAAAACCACATTGAGATACCACTTATACCAGTTAGAATGGCAAAAAAGGACAAGGCAAGAAACAACAAATGTTGGAGAGGTTGTGGAGAAAGGGGAACCCTCTTACACTATTGGTGGAAATGCAAGTTGGTACAGCCACTTTGGAAAACAGTGTGGAGGTGCCTCATAAAATTAAAAATAGAGCTACCCTGTGACCCAGCAATTGCATTACTAGGTATTTACCCCAAAGACACAGATGTAGTAAAAAGAAGGGCCATATGCACCCCGATGTTCATAGCAGCAATGTCCACAATAGCCAGACTGTGGAAAGAGCCGAGATGCCCTTCAACAGACGAATGGATAAAGAAGATGTGGTCCATATATACAATGGAATATTACTCAGCCATCAGAAAGGATGAATACCCAACTTTTGCATCAACATGGATGGGACTGGAGGAGATTATGCTAAGTGAAATAAGTCAAGTAGAGAAAGTCAATTATATGGTTTCACTTATTTGTGGAACATAAGGAATAGCAGGGAGGACATTAGCAGAAGGAAGGGAAAAATGAAGGGGGGAAATCGAGGGGGAGATGAACCATGAGAGACTATGGACTCTGAGAAACAAACTGAGGGTTCTAGAGGGGAGGCAGGTGGGGGGATGGGTTAGCCAGGTGATGGGTATTAAGGAGGGCACATTCTGCATGGAGCACTGGGTGTTATATGCAAACAATGAATCATGGGTCACTACATCAAAAACTAATAATGTATTGTATGGTGACGAACATAATAAAATAAAATTGAAAAAAAAAACAGTCCTGCATTTTAATAGTAAAGAAGAATTAAACCTAGATTAGTTTTTTTTGTAAAGATTTATTTATTTGAGAGAGAGAGAGTGTGTGCAGGGGCGAGAGGCAGAGAGAGAATTTTGAGCAGATTCTCCACTGACGTGGGGCTCAATCTCACCACCCTGAGATCATGACCTGAGCCCAAATCAAGAGTCAGATGCTCAAATGCCTGAGCCACCGAGGGGACCCTAAAACTAGATTAATTTAATTTAAATGCTCCACACAGTGGTGTAAATTAAATTTCAGAATGTACTTTTACAAAATTTCATTGATTCTTTTACATTAGAAATCAAGGAAAACAGTATAATTCTCATTAAAGTCAATCACATTAGTTTACCAGGATATTAAAAAAGGGCATTTCACATGTCTCAGTTCTACCTGAGGCCCTAAAACTTAGTAGGGGAAAAAGATTTGACTGTCTACATTTTCTTAAAAGATATGCTTGTCTGTCCATCAATATAGTACTTACTAAGGATTGACTCCCCAAATGCTCCAGCCACTCTTAGCTCATCACTACCTACCTTGCCTCAAGATTTTGGAAGATGAAGCTTTAATATTGGTGAGTTGAATTTGAATGGGGTGGTTTATTTGAAGATAGTTGTCAGAGTTCTATGGCATTTTCATTCTGCCAGGTGCTTCCTCCTCACCTTCATTTGTGTGTAGGGTGGGAAGCAAGCATTGACACTTCAATGGAGGCATTCTACAAACTTGTCTATATTTTGTAGGATCTGGTATGATTCAGGCTCTAGAGCCTGAGGCCTACCTGAAACAACTCATAATGAGAGGGTGACTAGTCCTCGTGATGACACAGTGAGAAAAGAAGACCCAAAGTAGATCAACATCACATGTCTCTAGTGAGACATGTGGATTTGTGTCCACCTTCAAGAGAAGCCAGACTAGACAGAGCTTAACAAAAGGATTGTGGGTTAACTCAGAGAAAATTTGTATGGTTTAAGTCTATTAGAAAGAGCAGGTTAAGTGAGATTTGTAAATGATCAGAGAGTGATATCCTTGCCAGGAAACTGCACTTAGAAATTCCTGGGTGGGGGGGGAAATTTATTCAGGAAAATACCAAAGGTGCCTCACACGAAATTTGACTGGGCACCCAAGACACAGAATTACAGTTTACAATTATACCAGCCCATATGACTATGCATTATTTTTGTTTTCTTTTGTTTTTCCTCACATCCCTCAAAACCACTAGCATTGACACTGATCAGACACTGCAACTAGAAAACGGGTCAGGAGATAGAAAGATCAAGTGAGAAGCAGCTGAGTTATCTCTCTTCACATTACAGGCTTCCTGCACAAAGACAGGCTTGACCTAGGACTATAGAGTAGTTTTAAATGGGATGAGAGTAGCTTTAATAGTAGAAAAGACTGGAGATTTTATTCCCTAAAAAAGGACCTTCTGTTATTACCTGAGAGTGATTAGTAAAGCTCTGGAATCTGCCTGAAACATCGCCAGATAAAAGATTTGTTATAACAACAAGAAAAAGAACAATGCAAAAAAGAGGTTGTTTATTGGGGTGCCTGGGTGGCTCAGTCGTTAAATGTCTGCCTTCAGCTCAGGTCATGATCCCAGGGTCCTGGGATCGAGCCCCGCATCGGGCTCCCTGCTTGGCGGGAAGCCTGCTTCTCCCTCTCCCAGTCCCCCTGCTTGTGTTCCCTCTCTCACTGTGTCTCTCTCTGTCAAATGACTAAATAAAATCTTTAAAAAAAAAAAAAAAGAGGTTGTTTATCGGTTGTACCCTATGGAGTCTTGCTCATTAATTATTTCATTTATTATTAGAATTAAAATAAATGTCTATATTGTAAAAAATAAAAGAGTATTTTATATGTATATAAATGATTAAATCTTACTCTACAATGTATACACACTAAAGATGAAAAACATTCATACAGCAGAGAACTTAGAATAAATGACTATACATGAAAATTTTTATATTTTTATTGAAGTATAAATTATGAAACCAAATACATTTGATAAATACAGACTTATATACTTGGTATGACCATGTTTACCCTTAGACAATTTGAAGAATTTGAATAAGTAGCAGCCATTCTTCAGTTCTTAAGCCTAGCCAGCAGTAATCACATATGTTAAAGAATGTTATAATTATTAACAGCTTGCTATTGTTTACATTTAAATATAAGCTATGTATGAGATGAACAAAATGTCAATCAGAAAAAAATAGTAAGTTTCTCTAAAAAATGTAATTCCCGGGCGCCTGGGTGGCTTAGTTGGTTAAGCGACTGCCTTTTGCCCAGGTCATGATCCCGGAGTCCTGGGATCGAGTCCCACATCGGGCTCCCTGCTCAGCGGGGAGTCTGCTTCTCCCTCTGACCCTCTTCCCTCTCGTGCTCTCTATCTCTCACTCTCTCTCTCTCAAATAAATAAAATCTTTAAAAAAAATAAAAAAATAAAAAATGTAATTCCCCTTATGCAAGGACAGACTGAATTTATGAAACATTACAAAGACATTTTCAGGCAATGTTTTTAACATGTTACTTCTTCTTTCCAAATCCTATTTCCCTGTTGGCAGAGTGGGCACTTAATACGAGCACCTACAAAATCATAGTAAATTGAAGGAAAATTTTTTTTAAAGATGTTATTTATTTATTTGACAGAGAGAGACACAGCAAGAGAGGGAACACAAGCAGGGGGAGTAGGAGAGGGAGAAGCAGGCTTCCCGCAGAGCAGGGAGCCCGATGTGGGACTCGATCCCAGGACCCTGCAATCATGACCTGAGCCGAAGGCAGACCTTTAACGACTGAGCCACCCAGGCACCCGTAAATTGAAGGAAATTTTAATTCATGTTATTTTTAAATTATTTTCTGATCAATACTTCCCAAAACAATATAGAGTGGTATAAAGGTAAGGCCTTTAAGCCTTGATGAGTTAGCTGATGATCATCCCTCTTTTTAACCTTTTTTTTCTGTCTTTTTTTTTTTTGTTACCACATACACCCATGCATACCCAGAGTCAAGCTCATTATAAATTAACACAATTCTAAAACCACACCTCAGCAATTTTTATGTATAGATGCTGTATATATTTTCTTCCCAGCTAATATATACCTTTCTCGGCATTATTCTCACTCATAGATGTCACTGAGATTCTATTCTTCTGTTTCCATTCGTAGACACTACGTTGGCTCTGAGTCACTTTGCCATTACCTCCCTGAAATAACAAGACCCAAAGTAAACCAGCTTTTGTTTACAATGTGATTTGTAATGCATGCTAGAAAATTTCTATTCCAAGTTAACAAAATAAAAATCTAAGTTTATCTGAAAAACCTCCATCACATTAAAAAAAAAAGTTGCATTTTTCAGAGCATCTGGTTCCTACTACTGTTTTTAAAATTCTATTATCTGTGAAAACTGAGTAAATATTTCACTCAATCAAGCCTAGATTTTTGTTTGTATGTTTTGTACACAGGACTATAAGCTTCCATTTCTATGCTCAATTGAATTCTGACAGTGTGACCATTTAGGCTAATGCACAATAAAGGTTATTATATTTGCAAAATTTCCAATAATTCAATGGCAGCCATTGAAGTTTAATCTCAATAACTTCTGCATATAGGATAAAAATCTCAATAACTTCTGCATATAGGATAAAAATCTACTAAAAATAGTAGACCATTATATTTATTCTAAAGTAAGCAAATCACTAAAAAGTACTTAATGGGCAGCATGTACTGACTTATACACAGAAAAAAAAAAAGGATATCCACTACATGGAATGTTCAGGAGCTAGATATGGGTAAGAATCCCAGTACTACCATTTATTATTGATGTAATCTTGGGCAACCTCATCCAGGCTGGTCTCTGTGCCTCACTTTATGTCAAGTGAGAAAGATGATGATGATGATGATAATACCAACAATAATACCTATTTATAGGGTTTGCTGTGAGAAGTATCTTAAAATATTTAAATCTCTCAGAAAAGTGCCAGTATGTAGTGAGCATCCAATAAATATTTGTTATTACTACTTTTGCCATCATTTCTTCTGCTACCACCACTATTACTATAGTTACAGTCATATCAGGCATTAGGTTTATATCCCAGGAAATCTTTTTTTTTTAAACTTTTTTTTTAAAGATTTTATTTATTTATTTGAGAGAGCGAGCAAACAAGAGAAAGAGAGAGTGAGAGCAAGAGCGAGCACACAAGCAGGGAGAGGGGCATAGGGAGAGAGCGAAGCCGACTCCCTGCTGAGCAGACCCTGGACCCTGGGATCATGACCTGAGCCAAAGGTAGATGCTTAACTGACTAAGCCACCCAGCTGCCCCATATATCCCAGGAAATCTTACATAATGACTTCCTTTTTCACTCAGACCAATTCTAGTTTCTATTCAGAAGTGCAATTGGTGTGTCATATAATATTTACATGTTCAGCTTTTTAAAGAAATTACTAACCTATTTTCCAGAATAGCTGGATTATATACCCTCACCAATAATGCATGAGTAATACAGTGTCTCTACATCCTCACCAGCATTACTTATGGCAATTATTTTAGCCATTCTGATAGGTGTGTAGTAGTATTTCACTGTGCTTTCAATTTGCAGTTCCCTGATGGCTTATAATGTTGAACATCTCTTCATATACTTATTTGCCAGTTGTATACCGTTTCTGGTGAAATGTTTCTTCATGTCTTTTGTCAATTTCCTAATTGAATTGTTGGCTTTGAGAGTTCTTCAAAATCTCAAAATATTCTGGGGCACCTGGGTGGCTCAGGCGGTTGGGCGTCTGCATTCGGCTCAGGTCATGATCCTACGGTCCTGGGATCAAGCCCTACATTAGGCTCCCTGCTCAGCAGGGAGTCTGCTTCTCCTTCTGCCTGCCGCTCCCCCTGCTTGTGCTCTCTTGCTTTCCATAAAATAAATAAAATTCTTAAAAAAAATCTCAAAATGTTCTAAATAGAATTGCTTTGTCAGATATGCTGTTTGCAAATATTTTCTACAGACTGATTTTCTTTTCAATATAGGGGCCATATTTTACTCATCAATTTTCCTTGTGCTGAAAAGAGTGGTCTTAAAAGTGAAAGAAATTCCAGTATTTGTTAATTAAATTGCATGGATCTAACTACTATTTAGCAGAGTATATAGGAATAGAAATAAAAATATGGGGGCTACGGTATCTGGCTGACTCGGTCGGGAATGCATGAGACTCTTGATCTCAGGGGTGTGAGTTCAAGGCCCATTTTGGGTACAGAGTAGTTAAATAAAAAAAAACTTTAAAAATTTTTTAAAAATTGAAATATAGGGTTCAACTAGGGGATCAAGATTTCAATAGAGAAACAGACATAACATCCATATTGTCAGCATCCCTTTAAAGAGGACAACCCATCAACTCAGATGCTTCTCATTAAAAGCAGGAGGAGACCAACAAGAAGTATTAAATTATTTAAGTGACTTATTTTGATACATCCCACTCTTTCACATGTCTCAAATAGTATATGGTTTACCTCTGTGTCATTATATTGATAATTTTAAAAATCCTTTATCAGCCATTGATAACACTTGCCTTAACACTGGGGTCTATGAACATAAATACAATGAATGATATTCTCTGAGAAGAATGTCCAGAGAAAAGTAAATAGCATCTGCTGCCAAATATCTTATGTTTTTCCAAAACTCTATGCATGGATTGTGGTTAGGGGAGCTGGCTCTATAAGCAGGTCACCTAGTTTTGCATCCCAACTCTATCATTATGTGATGTTGGTCAGTTATCTTTAAAAAGCCACTTACATTTTTTGGAAGGAAATTATGGAGATACAGCAGGTAAAGCTCTTAGCATGTTATCTGCCATAGAATAAGTGTTTTATAAATATTAGTTATCTCTATTACTATTTTTGAAGAAATAAAGTTTTCCTTGTAGTTTTATTCAAACTATCTTTAATTGAAAATTTCCACATCCCCTTAATCATCTACATAGTATTTAATATATCCAACCAAGGAATACAGAAGGTGTGTGTATATTTCCTTCTTCCAGTGTTTCAATGTCTATGTACAATCTTTATCAGCTGTCACTAAAAGATGGCAAAAGTCTTGTTAATTCTGAAACTAAATTAAAAAATTCAAAAATTAATATTGTATAAACAGTATTTGCATTGAAAGGGGTAAGTTTTCTACCTTGTTTTTTAGAGAATTTAAGCTTCACAAATGCAATAATCCTAAAGAAAGGGCTTTGAGAGAAAGACATAGATGACAGGCCCCCTCCTGGGGCAGCATGTGACATTCACAACATTCAGCCCTGGGACATATGCATGGATAAGAAATTGATCCTGCACATTCCCTCTCAATTTTTAAACATTATCCCTGTATGTGTGAAATAATCATGTGGCTTCCATATCTTGGCTATCATAAATAACAGTGCAATAAGCAGAGAAGTACATACATCTTTTCGAAATAGTGTTTTTGATAGATGAATGGATAAGGAAGATATGGTATACATACACAATGAGATATTACTCAGCCATTAAAAAAATAAAATCTTGCCATTTGAAACAACATGAATGGATCTAGAGGGTATTAGTCTAAGTGAAATAAGCCAGACAAAGACAAATAGAATTTAATTTCACTTACATGTGTAATCTAAGAAAACAAACTACAACATCAAAGAGAGAAACAGGCTCAAATATGGAAAATAAACTGGTGATTTCCAAAGGAGAAGGGGATGGAGGATGGACAAAACAAGTGAAGAAGATTAAGAGGTACAAACTTCCAATTAGAAAATAAACAAACCATGGGGATGCAAATACAGCATAGATAATACAGTCAATAATATTATAACACACTTATAATGGTGAGCATGCCATAATGTATGTAACTGATAAATCACTAAGTTGTACTCCTGAAATGAGTTTAATATTACATGTCAACTACACTTCAGTTAAAAATAAAATTTTTAGGGGTGCCTGGGTGGCTCAGTTGGTTAAGCATCTGACTCTTGGTTTTAGCTCAGGTCATGATTTCAAGGGTGGTAAGACTGAACCCCATGTCCAGCTCTGTGCTCAACAGGGAGTCTGCTTGAAGATTCTCTCCCTCTACCCCTCTCCCTGCTCTCTCTCTTTCAAAAAATAAATCTTAAAAAAATTAAAAATTTTAAAGTAGATAATAATCACATGGCTTCTAATATTTCTGCCAAGCAACTACCTGCCTTTCAAATGTCCTAACAAATACTTCCATTGTATCCAAAATTGTATTCCATGAAGTATACAATTACTGAAGTGTTTGTAAGGCATAAAAGAAATAATAGCAACATGTGAAGTAATAATTTCCCGCCCCTTGTTGGTAATTTCCACACTTCTCTTTTAATCAGGGGCCTATGGGATAGCAGAACTCACATATAAGATCCTTAAAAAGCTGTCTTGCAAATAAATTTATTTATACATATAAATAAATTTGTATCTATCTATTTATCTATATAATGATAATTGGTGACCAGTTGCAGTGAAGAATAAAAATGTTAGTGTCCTCTCAACCTAACAATCTTTGGTCTGCTTAACAAACAGCAGGGTGAAGCCTATAAAAGCAAATCAGAAATAATATGTTAATTATATTCTATCAGCACACAGATAAATGCACAACTATTTTGCTTGGCTTTTTCTGTACATAAGCAAAAACATATTTATCAGAGTTTGGAATCAAGTAAGAGATCACAAGTTATTTTCATAATACCTTGATAGAGAGATCAGGTCATTTTTTTTTTTTTTTTTTGCTTCTAAAATTTGCAAAAAAAGAATTGAAGTAAAGTTTCTAAGAAAAAAGATAACAAAACTAGGGTACATTTAATTATTCTTTTATCCTATTGAGAGAAATAATATCTCACATCACTCTGCTTGAATCTGAAGATTCTGGGGGTTGGGCTATTAATCCTTCAAACTTATTAAAAAAACAGAGCTATTTGAATTTCCATCTAAGTAAGTACTAAGATGCCCTATATAAGGATAAACTCTACAGAGACAGAGAGACAGACAGGGAGAGATGTTACAGTATTAACTTTAATACTCAGTTGCCTGAAAGCAGGAATGATGTAAATGGAAACTTGAAAGGCTCTAAAAATTATTTTGAAACTGTTTTTCTGAATGGGAGAAGAGCTAAAAGTAATCCAAAATGTTTAGATAGTGCACTGGTTCCTTAACTAACCTCACAGAACTCATCTGCCATGTATAATTCATGAATAAGTCTATTACACAAAATCAGAAAAATCGTTTGGACACTAGAGATGTAAACTGACAAACTGCACTCATAAGGTGTTTTCATAACATAGTTTTCAATGTATCATGTTGTGTTTCATCACATGGCACGTTAGGAACAAGTATATACAATATCACAGCCACCATAGTACCTTACTTTACATTGTCATGAAAGCTCTTTTTTACCAGATACCATAAACTTTCAGTGAAATGTATCTGAACTGCTATTTTTAAAAAGAGATATTGATAAAATAGTCTTATTCTAGTTTTGAAGTGCTGAACACTAGCAAAAATATATAACTCTCTTTTTCTATTTTTATTTATTTATTTTTTAAAGATTTTATTTATTTGACAGAGAGAGCACAAGCAGAAGGAGAGAGAGGGAGAAGCAGGCTCCCTGCTGAGCAAGGAGCCTGATGTGGGACTCAATCCCAGGACTGGGATCATGACCCGGGCCAAAGGCAACCGCTTAACCGACTAAGCCACCCAGGCGTCCCTATAACTCTCTTCTTCTGACGCTGCATTGAATACTGTGCATTTATATGCAGTTTAGACCACAAAAACACAAAAAGTCTAAAATTTTTCTAGAATGTTAAAATCATAGTATTTTGGATTATAACTATTGAATATCTGTTGATTTTCATTATGCTTAGAGCATTCAGTTGTTATTTTAGAATGAAACATGGAATCAAAGGGCTGGTGATTGAAACAATCATAACAATTAAAAAAGAGATGATAATGAAAAATAATGAAAGTATAATTGTTAAAATAATTTTTCCTACATACGAGAAGCTCAGCTCTCTTAAGGATACTAAAAGGAGAGTTTACATATACTTCTTCAAAGGCAATTTGAACTATGATCCACTACGCAGCCTGGATTCATTTTCAAATAAATTTAATTCATGCTCATAGGCAAAAATTTTTGTTATGAACATATCCAACACTTGAATATATAATGTTTTCTGCCTAATCACACTTGACTTTAGACTCTACTTGCTTAAAAAAAAAAAAGACCTCAGGTTGTTTCAATCTCTGAGGTTTAAAAAAAAAAAAGTCATGATAAATTGGGCTGTTGCCTTTGTAGATAAATTTAAAACCCAAACTCTACCTAGATTTATAAGCAGGAATTCATGCTTAGCTCTATTTTAAACTTCATAACTTATTTTAAAATCTAAGTTTTGACTAGTCTTTCATCTATATGTCTTATAAAAAATAGCCTTTGTCCAAAAGCAATAAATTCTGATAGGACCCTAGGCTGAAGTTATAAGGAAATATGGATGCACTGCTCTGTCATAGAACAGCAAAAAGGCTAACCAGGAAGGATTTATATGAAGGGTATGAATGAAAATGTCAACATCATACAGTCTCATTATCATTGCATTCTTTCTTAATCCGCATAGAAACCAAGCCAAAAAGAACAGAAGATCCAGGTATGGGGAGAGATTCTTCCCCTTGTTACTCATTAAACAACACACACAAGTTCACTATGATATTCTAGAAACAATAAAAAGTTTATGTCTTTGTTAGCTAAAATGGTTTGTCAAAACAAGTCAAATTCATCCTTAGGTTCATCCACTCCAGCAAGAATTTAAAAAGCTGTTTTGCCTTTGACAGTTTTGTTAAAGTAATCACACTGTGTTCATGGATCTCTAAGAATTGCTACGGCCCATATTCCAGGTTTTAGAATTCTTCCAGGTTTTCGAATGTTTCCAAACGTGCTGAAAATGTAAAGTTTTCTACCGTAGCTGTAATGTATCCATCATGTTTGGTAATTTAAATACATTGATTTTTACAGTAAATAATTATTTACAATTCTCCCCAAAATCAGAACAAAACAGTCTGCACTTCAATTTGTATCTTCATTATATTTCATACTATTACCATCAGTTCATCATTAGTCCCTCAAATCTGTATCTTTCTATTTGCCTGGAAAAGTAAATAATTACTTGTAATGACAGAGTTAAACTATTTTCGTGTGTCTTTTAGTCTTTTAATGTGCTAAGCACCTCAAATGAGAATAGTAATGATCAGTTAGATTGAGACTAACAAAATACCAACAGATGTATACTACTAAAAGTGCTTATACCTGAGGGAAATGATGCAACTAATATGATTGAATTGGGACACGTTCTGTAATAAGAGCAACAACACAACAAAAATCAGTCTTCTGAATCTTCCAAAGCCTGTTCTAAGTTCCTTGCATATTTTGACATGTTTACTGGTTAAACATGTCCCTCATTTCAAAGAGGAAACCGAGGTTCAAGGAGTTTAATAAGTTACCAAATTTACACAACTAGTAAGTGTCAAAGCTGACATGCAAGCCCAAACAACCTGGCTGCACAGTGCACACTCTTAATCGACTACACTGAAGTATTAGGTTAGAGCCGATAGCGAGAATGGCTGTAGAGCAAGATCTGGTTGATGAGTGTGTGTGTAAAGAAGCCATGTTCCTAGAGCGCAGGCTTCTTCTATGCCCGGCAGGGGCCGAGGAAAGCAGTTGCCAGTGAGCACTCCTCTACCTCTTCTTCAGTTTGCCTGAATTTACACAAGTCACAAGTCCTCTGCCCTTGAGATTCAGAGATGTGAAGGACTGGGTCATTCATCTATAGAACTAATTTCTTCAGTGACCTCTCAAACTATTTGAAAATGTGCAGGAGAAGGTATATGATGAGACCCACAATGGTACAATGTGACTACTGTCTGCATGACTTCTGCTGTCTGTTCCTGCTCTGGCATTGCATAACTGGGCTTCAACTTTGAGGAATTAATTTACTTTATAAGAGTTCCTTCTCAGGTGTTAAAGTAAAAACTCTTTTATTAATAGATGGAATGACATCATTTAATTTAAATTTTTATCCAGGAAAAGAAAAGGTCAAGTTTGAAAAGTTTTATACATTCAGCACTGCCTATTTTAACTGATGACCATGTAATTCTTTGGAAAGGCATAATTATAGGTTAGCACAAACACAATTAAATTTCCTCAAGCAGGACTTATTGTGTAACTTTCTATTACAAACTTCACTTCAAAGTGCCCAGCTGAGATAAGAGCAAGGATTAGAAAGACTATGATTAAGAAAGTAAAAAAAGAAAACTCATAAATTACTCATGAGTATTTTATATCCTTAATACTCAGTGAAAATATTCATTTTCACTTCTAAGCTATATTGCTGCTGATAAATATTTGTATGTAACAGCAGGGATAATAATACGAATAATTTCAAAGAGAAATCAGAAACAAAAGAAAAAAACTCCCAAATGAATGTTTTAACTCTACTAATTATTAATATCCATTGGAGACCTTTTCTCCAACCTAGTTCTAGAATACGTCTTTTCCAAATATAAACATATTACTATAATGAATTATTAATTATGCTAACATTTTTGCCAGTCTTTTCTTAACCTCATAAGACAGCATTTCTAAAACCTGAACATAGTAGCATTGGAAACAGAAATTATTTTCCACTTTTTGAATAACTATTACAAATTTCAACTACAAGCCCAGAAGTTATTTTGACTCCTTTCCTTTTGGAAATAGAAGACTAACAGTGAGAACAGAAAATGCTGCAGGAATTTTAAAAGGCACTAGGAGTTTTCTGTATCTTCTTAAATCCCTTGAACAGGTTTATTTGGCAGTTATTTATAAATTCATTTTGAAAGCTATTTCACTGAACTATTTAAAATATGAAGCTATTAAACTTTTAAGTAGATAATTTCCTAAAAGTGTGTGATTTCAAATCACCTAACACTCTAGGTGTGTATTCTATACTTGATAGACTAGCTGTAAACATTTGTTGACTGCTCAGATGTGTTATTTGAAGAACATTCTTGCATGAAACTTCAAGATACATTTGAATTATAAGGTGGCTGTTAATATTTTCTTTTAATCCATCCACATATGTAATCAACAATCATCACCAAAGAGTTACTATAGGTTATTACTACAGTATTAAAGAATGATTCCTGGGTCATAAAACACATCTTAACAAACTTAAAGATCATATGGAGTGAAATCAGCAAAATGTCATTATAGGAATTTTAATACCCATCCCCTCCCAGAAACCTTAATTTGAACAACTATCCATGAACAGAAATAGGCTTATAAGAGCTAAAGATTACAGGCAAGGGATTAAAGCAGCTAGGTGAAGCACAGAAATAAGAAAAAACACAATGAGAAGAGTAGGCAATATAGAATCACATTACTGCCATCATCCCTCCCTCAAACCTGGGTAGCTCAGTACTGAGAGAAATACTCTCCACACTAGTGAAGGAGAGTGAAATGAGTGCCCAACTTTACTACAAACCCCAGTGCTGGCCAGCTCCATGACCAGGGCAATTTCTGCAGTATTAATCACAAATCTAATATAAAGGTTAAATGACATAAAAAAGTATTAAAAATAATTACAGTTACAATAATTTGTTAATGGATACACAATATAAAAATAGATAAATTGTAACATCGAAAGCATAACATATGAGAGGAGAGATAAAGATAGAATATTTGTATGTGATCCAAGAAAGTTGTTTATCAGTTTAAAATAGACTGTTGTACATCTAATATGTTATATGTAAGCTTCATGATAACCACAAAGCAAAAACTTAAATTCACAAAAGATAAAGGAATCAAAGCATATAACTAAAAAAAATCATCAATTCAGAAAGAAAGATAGCAAAAGGAAAAAGGGAACTACAAAAGAGCAAGAAAACAAGTAATAAAATGGTATTAGTTAGTACTTCCCTATCCATAATTGCTTTAAATATAAGTGGATTAAATTCTCCTATCAAAAGGCACAGACTGGATGAATGGATTGAAAATCAAGTCCCAACTATATGCTGCCTACAAAAGACTCACTTCAGCTTTAAGGACATATATAGGCTCAAAGTGAAGGGATGGAAACAGTTTTTCCATGCAAAGAAATGGATGTACCAAACAAAAGAAAGCAGAATAGCAATACTCATATCCATAGAAGATGTTCAATTGTTATATATTACATGGACTGAGTGAATATGGTAATATGCTGAGAAAGTGCTGCCATCCTCCATCACACTTTGGAATTGTTTAACTTTAAGGTAACCATATACAAATGTCATGGCCATGAGTTAAAGCTATATGAGTGACTTCATTCTCTCAGTAATATCCCTTGACAAACAGTTGTTTTGTTACTAAGCAATATTTATACTATAGAATAAAAACATTGTTTAAACATTATTTTCTTAAAAAATACTTCTAAAAACACTTCTATTCTCACAAATGATGACGAAATTTGGTTTTGATACTATATCCTTAATGCATTACTCTCAATTATAAAATGTTTCCATTTTTCACATAATTTAAATAGCAACCTGAAAATTCTTAAATGATGCCAAACTTGTTAGTCATATAAAGATTAGAAATATTTTATTATCAGCACAATTTCCTTATTCGTGAATACCTTATAAATAATTTTAAAGCTATTCAAATTTGCATTTGCTTATTTTATTTTAATGACTCAGTAGTTCATTTACTGAATTATATTTTGTATTTAGAAGACAAACTTTTTTTTTTTAAAGATTTTATTTATTTATTCATGAAAGACAGAGAGAGAGAGAGAGAGAGAGAGTCAGAGGGAGAAGCAGGCTCCCAAGGAGCAGGGAGCCTGATGCGGGACTCGATCCCAGGACCCTGGGATCATGACCTGAGCTGAAGGCAGACGCTTAACCATCTGAGCCACCCAGGCACCCGACAAACTTTTTTTTTTAAAGATTTTATTTAATTTATTTGACAGAGAGAGAGAGACAGTGAGAAAGAGAACACAAGCAGGGGGAGTGGGAGAGGGAGAAGCAGGCCTCCTGCTGAGCAGGGAGCCTGATGTGGGGCTTGATCCCAGGACCCTGGGATCATGACCTGAGCCAAAGGCAGATGCTTAACGACTGAGCCACCCAAGCACCCCAGAAGACAAACTTTTTTTCTGCTGGATTAAAAACTATAAAACATCACAACAAATAAATGGGTAAAAAAAAATAAAACATTTTTTAAATTTAATGCAAACAATGTAATTGTCAGGTTGAAATTTTTTCAGATACCCTTTTTTTCCTTGAAAACAGTTTAACAGAAACCACATCATGTATGAAGGTATTGTAAAGAAATATGCTCTTCAAAAAGATAAAAATTTCTATAATGCTTTATACCCTTTTGGCAGCTGGTCCTTGTCATTTCAATAGACAGCATAACCTTCAAACACATGTGGAGGAGGGTGTTCTGTTATCTGTGTGGGCTGTAATGCCTGGTCATCTGTTTAAATATGCAGTGGCATTTCCAACATAATTAAATTTCTAATTGTACATCCAAATTTCGTTTATGTATTGTCATGTATAATAAATTATGATTTATAATTGTTAAAAGCCATTAATTTGAAATCTGTAGGGCAAGTCTTCAGCACCTTGACTGTACTATAAGACTTATTTCTTTTAGAAATTATTGAAAACATATTAATTGAAATTATGAAAACATATTAATTGAACTCGTTTAAATATTATAAAATTGATAGTGTTGGAGGAGAAAACTGAATCTTGAAATTACATTTATGCTGGGCTATATTTATATTCTCTGTAAAAGCAGTTATTTGTACCAAGAATAATTAAAATAATAAATGCACATGTACAAATGGAAATTTCTAATTCTGTGGTGTTTTTGGAGGGCAATTTCCAGTTAAGAGTAAGAAGGATAAAAAACTTTTTAAATTACTCTTGATAATTGGACAGAGTTAGAAATTTAGCTTGAACTATTAAGGCATGTTTAAAGTACATCTAAAACTGAAAAGACAGTTATTTTTTCTAAATTAACAACTTTTAATCTTTTGAGCCCCATAATTTATGGTATTGGCAGAACTCTATTATATGAGCATCTTAACTTATAGCATACTTCAGGTAATTACTGAATAGCATTGTTATTCACTAATGCTCTAGTAAGGTCATACCCATTTTTAAGGGCTGACACTGTCTGATGGGCTATGGCATTATTCTAATTAATCACTTCCTATGTAGTATGAGTTATTAAATATTTTAGATATCTCTCATATCTAGATCTGTATTGTCAATATGGATGTCTACTGCAGGTATGGGTAGAATATGCAATTAAAATGAATAATTTATAAAATTTCTACTTTAAATATTACAGATTATCAGATTTTTTTCTTTAAAAATAACCAAGATAACAAAGCAATACTTCCAATAAATATTCAAATATTCATTAAACAATTAGCAGAGCATTCATTTATGTAAAAGGCTTTTACCTAGTTTACCACCCAAAACCCATGTATTTGAATTCATAGCAGCAAACCTTTGATTTTGTCATTACACTAATTAACCTTGTAGATATTGAGCCTCAATGCAGTGGCCTAAAACAGAAATTATATAAGCACATATTTCTCTTAATGACTAAGTAACTAATTACTTCTTATAAACTATATCATTCTTCTCAACCAAGACTTTAATATCAACCAGAAGAGATAACGGATACAAACTGTTATAAATTTTCTAAAGAGCAATTTTGGAATGGATACAATAAGAAAAAAAATGAGTACATATTTCATCTATTAATTCCACTAGCAGTTCTATTTTATTAAAAATATCTACAAAGATGTTTCTGGAAAAATGAAAACTTTTTAAAAATTAAATTTGTAGCAGTAGTAAAAAGAACACAGATACAAACAAAATAACTTGGGAGAGGGAAAAACAAAATTAAACCTTATCTTTTCTTCCACACTTTGTAGCTATAAAAAGAAATTGTGAATCTGCTTAATTAACAATGTCATCTTATAATTTAAAGTGAAAATATTTTGCCTAATCACAAATTTGTTTTCAATCTATAATCGAATAAATTTGGAACTTTTTTTTTAAAAAGTTAAAATATTCTATAACTCTTAATAGGTATTAAAAATCTTAAATACTTCTTGAAAATTTACAAATGTTTTACTTCATTTAGAGGTTTTAGTATTTATTATTAATAGTATAGAAAAAATACAAATTACATGCTAAGATTAAAACAATTATTTTTATTTCCCATTTTGTTAATACTAACCAATACACATGACCCCAGAAATAGGACTATGAGAGATAATTTACAATTTTGTTCCATAAGGAACATTTCTAATAACAATTCATTTGTTTTACAGTAGTTACTTTGGTAGAAGGGCTAATATATTTTGAATTTTTTTTAGCACACTAAGGGCTTTGTTATTGCTAGCATAATTAAATTATAGATTTAGTGAATAATATTATATACAAAAGTACACCTCCTTACAAGTGGGAGTAATTTGCCCTACTGAAATCTGTTATACTATTTAAATGAAATTGTTAATCAGGGACTATTTACAGCTGCACCTGCTCTTATTTGTAGCATGAAACTGTATAATCACTGTCAGCTCATCCAGATCCAGGCAAAAGATAACCATTACTATGACAGAAGTATAATTAAAGAGAATCCCCATCTGCTGTAGTATCCTGGCTTTGTTAAAGAGTGAGCAACATAGGTGCAAAAAGCACAAAGGAGAACAACGGGAGCAGACAAGGTGCTTATGAGAATGCTACCCAGAAAACCAAAGGAATTGCCCAGAAAGTTCAGTGATAAATTGATAGAGAGTAAAGTTAGAAAAAAGTTGAATAACCCAGACTATGGTGGAACTTCTTATTTTTAAAGGAATTGAAAAGTTTGAGAATGAAACAGAAGCCCACAAACATTTCAAAGTCAATCATGTGGTTTCGTTTTTTTGTTTTAAGTCTGTGAGTTTCTACAAAGGTTATTTTTTAGCACCTAATGTGTGTATGTACTACAACAAGTAAGAGTTATATTATGGTCTGAAAATTATTCATGTGTCTTATCTTGAAGCAAATAATTTTTCCTTCTTGTTTGAATAGTTCCACAATTTCAAGGGTTAATCCAAATGGTTACTATATCCAAGGGATATGGATCTCTACATTGAAAATCAAGTATATACAATGCATAAGCCACTGTGTTAGGGTCGCAAGGTTTAAAGGTATGCATGTAATATAAGCACTGCATTCAAGGTATTTCAGATTATAAAGGCATTAGGAACACTATGCCTTGGCAAACATAAGCTTAGAATTCAAGTTACATTCTATGAAAGAAATAAGTAAAAGAATTAAGAAGTTAATGTGAGTCTTACTGTATCACATTTTAAAATATTATGAATTTAACTATTTATTATTTTTATTATCTGTCTCTGCACTAAAACTGAAGCTCCTAAAATGTCTCTTTCTTCAGTGACAGATGAACGATAGTTGGGTGAGGCACTCAATATCTGTTGAATGAATGAATGATCTACATCTGAAAAATAGAAAAGAAATAAATACTTGTACAATTATTTACATTTTATTTTTTGTTTGCATTTTAAATGGAATGCTAGAGTAGTTATCTTAGTTAAAAAAAATCTAAGAATCTTCATAAATACATTTAGGTGGCAGAGAGTGTAAAATACACGTCAACTAATAAATGACCAAATGAGTTGCGAAAGGACACAAACACAAAGAAACACAAAAGGAAGATCATATTTGGACACATGGAAGGATTGCTTAATTCCTATGTTTAGTGATCCAATTTACATGATTGCAGAAGATAGGCAATTCTAAATAGAACCAAAATATTTATACACTGATAAGCACAAGTGCCTCTCAGAAGGATGAATTAATCCTCTTTTCAGGTGATGTTATTCATACCTGTGATATTTAGAGTATTTGATTCCCATAATGAAAACAGTCCTCTAAATAAGAAGAAGCTTTGATATAAGCAATTGATTTATACTGGCTAAATTTATGTACCATTCTTAAAAATCATGGTCATATATATGAAAGACAAAATAGCCAATAGTGGACAAGTCAAAATGTGGCTGTGAATAATTCTTATTGTAATATTACAGAGGTAAAATCATAAGTCCAAGTTAATATAAGAAATCAAAGCAAAAATGTTATCCTAGGAGAATACTTTTAAAATTGTTTTGTGAGAAAATAAACCACTAGTTTCTATATATATGATCTTGTGTTTTATCAAAAGGATATTTTATTTACTAAATATCCATAATTTATATATAAAATGTCAGTAAAATATTTCACCCATAATTTTATCATTTTATTGAAAAGTTAATATCTAATCTTATGTTAAGATCTCTTAAATAATCAACAATGTATCCTATTATTCTCACCCAGGATTGTCTTGTGATAAAGGAAAATTAGGAACAATGAAATCCTGACATTGATTTTTAAATAATTAAATTACATACTTAAATTGATAGCAGAATGACTAATTTTTATGAATTTCAAAAACTTAAATCATTAAGATTAATGAGATATTTTAGAATAAAATCACAGATGGGAAATGATCGAATGAGCAAGGAGGGAAGGATCATTACAGATAGTGCTTAGGAAGCATCCGTTAAAAAAGGTGATTTACAATGAACCTATCTGCTAAGATGGTCCCATTGATGTGACTAGGACTATTGTCAGGGATTTTACTTTATATCAATACATCAACAGTAGCTGTATAGGAATATTCTTTTAATTTATGCTTTTTAATATTAAAAATTATTGTCATACACATTCACTATATTTTTCAGGCATATTTTCATCTGATCTTTACCAAATGTGTTTAGAGCACATATGCATAAAGTAACTGGTTTGTGGAAAAATACACTTTGCTATCTAATACAGAGATTTTGAACTTTTGTTTACTGCTATTGGGGACAAACTAAACACAGCTTGTTTATAAAACAACACCCAAAATATTGGAATTTTTTTATACCTATCTTGAAAACAATCATCTGAATTCTTTCTTTCAGAGTTAGAGTTAGTAAATATGGCAAGTGTTTCATTTCCTAATGGAAAATCATCTGGGAAATGACATCTTCAATGTTCTGATTTCACTGCAGAAACAAATAATAATTCTCAACCCTAATGGAAAGGATATTTGCTATAACAGGTTTCCACCCAGGAATGACCACAGATTATTTAAAATATTCCCAAGGCTGCTTATAAAATTTTAAAGGAGGGTAGTTAGGTTGCAATTGTGGCTCCAACACTGATTTTCCCTGTTTATACTATTCAGCCACAGTAAAATGGATTATAAACAATTAAGGTTGACATATTGTGGTAAAGGTTACCTAGACTGAGTTCATTGTTAGGTCCATGTTGCATTTATAAATATTCTTCCAATGCTAACTTGAACAATAACTGAAATACTCATTGATTGACTATTCTAATATGTTAAAATGCCTGTATAATTTCATCCTTAATAACTACATTTTCATTACAAGAAAATAGATTAATTTGGGGCACCTGGGTGGTTCAGTCATTAAGCGTCTGCCTTCAGCTTGGGTCATGATCCCAGGGTCCTGGGATCAAGCCCCGCATCGGGCTCCCTGCTCTGTGGGAGCCCTGCTTCTCCTTCTCCCACTCCCCCTGCTTGTATTCCCTCTCTCGCTGTCTCTCTGTGTCAAATAAATAAATAAAATCTTTAAAAAAAGAAAAAAAATTAATTTAATACCTTAATATTTGGGGAATTATATACTATCACTATGTAGGAATATAAGTCAAGTGTTCCCTAAATATTTGTGGTGGGGGAAGGTAAGTGATTACCAACCAAAAGGATGAGCAGCAAGCATTAAACACCACCCTCAATAAATAACTTGTAAATAATATGCTTAAGAAAGTTGTCTATGATAGTATCATTGTATAGCTATAGATGTGTAGTTCTTAACTTGAGAATCATATGAAAGCTTTTACCCACCAATCTCTTCATAGAACATATGCTCATATATGCAAAGTTTTACTTCCACTTCTAGAGCTTTCAAGAACTCCTTCCCGATAGTATCAACTAAAACATCTACTCTTGCAAGGCCAGGCCACACAATCTGTTAAGCTGTGAGGTTCATCCAATCTCAGCCAGATTGAAGGTAACACATGACATTATTTTATGTCTCACTAAGAAAGTAAAACTGCAGCCAATCATCTCTAACACAATGCTTTCTTACTACTTTGAACCTTTATTTTATACTTGTTGAAAGGCACTTTAAGGCAAATTTAGATGTGGAATTTTAGCCTATCTTGCAGGTTTTTTGTGGGTTTTTTATTTTGCCTTTCTATGTGCATATATATATAGATAGATAGATAGAGATATATATTTTAATGTCAAATCACAGTGTTAATCTTTTTGAAGATATTTTAAATAGCAATTAATTTCCATTCACACAGCACTATTAACACATAATGTAACTGAACAGGTATGACCAACTTGGCATATTTGCAAGCAATGGCAACTCTATTGTGACTGCTGCCTAGCTGAGAGCAAATTATAAGATGCCATTAACTACAAAACATAGAATAAATCCACAGATAATATTTGAAGAAAGCACATCATAAAATTAGTGCACATTAACTACAGTGCAGGCAAAAGAAAACCTTCCAACATCAATGACCTTTGTTCCAAGGGCAAGGCTATCTGAATGGACCAATTTTAACTGGAAAGGTTAATGTAAAATGATATAAATTAAGTTTTCTTTTTTTCTGTCCTTACAAAAGTGCTCTTTGAAATGCTGATTGCCCTTTAATACAGGGAGAGAATTTACTGATCTTGGATATTTGCATATTCAAATTCTTCTTACAATTAAATCTAATTGCATATTAACTATAGCATTTTAAAGTTTACTTCAGTCACTGCCGATTTTAATTGTCATGAATCAGTCCCTCAGGGCTTGGATCACCCTGTAATCCTAATAAATATAGGTATTACGGTCTTCAGAATGGAAAATCTGATTCTAGAACTCAACAAACTAGGTAAAGATTTGCCTACCTCCAGCCTGCCCAGATAGATTCTGATTTCCATGCGGACAGGTCCTGGGATTTTCTTGTTCACCCTGAACACCCCAGCATTTAACTGTCAGGCACAATAAATTCAAGTTGAATAAGCCCTTTTGCCATTTCAATAAAGAATTTCTTACAGAGTCATGGCTACTTAAATGATCTCAAACTGATTCTTAGGAATTATTCTCTGCATCAAAAAATTCTCATTGAAGAAGACTGCTAGGTTAGTGATATACTTGTTCAATAACTTCCAGAAAAAAATTCATTAGCATTTCTCTCTAAAATTCATCCCAAATTTAGATTCAAAATGCAGTATTTAATATAAAGAGAAGAGAAAAAAATGATTTCAAAAAGTTACCTTACAGAAGGGCCTTTTTATACACATTTACATGAAACAGGACAAGAAATAAAAGAGAAGGAACTTATAGTGCTTTGGAAAACAACACTTGCCTTGCCTGGGGGGAAAGAAAAGTGGCTACAGTCTAAGGAAAATTGATGTCCACAGACAGTTTCAGTAAAGGGAATGTTCAATCATTGGTCAACTGGTTTTGGTGTTAAAGTAATAGTAGAAGGCTAAGATTTTTTTTATGATGGTAGTGATGATTATATTAATGATATGTTGCCATTAGAGAGTATGTACGGGGCACCTGGGTGGCTCAGTCAAGCGTCTGCCTTCAGCTCAGGCCATGGTCTCAGGGTCCTGGGATTGAGCCCTGCATCAGGCTCCCTCCTCAGCGAGGAGCCTGCTTCTCCCTCTCCCACTCCCCCTGCTTGTGTTCCCTCTCTCGCTGTCTCTCTGTCAAGTAAGTAAATAAAATCTTTAAAAAAAAAGAGAGAAAGAGTATGTATAAGTGTTTTATAAAGAGCTTTTTTCGGAGCAATAACCTAGAACAATTAAGTTAGAAAACAGACCCTTAAAAAGAATACACAATTTATCAAAACTATGAAAACAATAAAAGAAATAACAGTAAATGCACATGAAATGAAGATAACTAGCAATATTCCAAAGAATTTATCTTACGTCCAAAAGCAGCAAGTAAGATGATACATATCATGACATTTATTGTGGCAGAACAGAGTGGGATGCAACCTGGATGTCATCCCCAGATGATTAAATAGAATGTGTAACCTCATTGGATGCCATCTTATGCAGAGATCAGATTTAATGATCTTAACTTAAATACAGAAACACGGGTAGATATTTTGGTTATAAAGAATAAAAGTTAGAAACAGCCTGAAATATACATAACACGGTATCATTTACACAAATTAGATACACACATACACAAATTATATATATATAAAATATATATTTATAATTATGTTATACTATATATTACACATACATTTATTATAAATATTATAAAATATATATATAAATAAATATATAAAATAAACCATAAGAACACAAGCAGTGAAAGGTTCAGCTATGGAAGATCCGAGCCCAGGTAACAAAGGGAGATATCCCTGCACTTACTAGCCTAAGAGCCCGGGATCAGATGCAGTCAGGGTAGTGACCTCTCCCTCACCATAAAGCAAAATTCAAAATTAAAACCTTATCATGGAGGGACCAATCATAGCCAAGGTGTCTCCAGGATTCACTTTCTGGGGACTGCAAGAGCACAGTCTGGTTTGTGATTGGTTAAGATGTCACCACATTCTGGCCAATGAAAGCTGAGACATTTCTTGTATGAATAAGGAGACGGCAGGAGCAAAGGGTAGGGGAAGCAAGAGACAAAAGGTGTGTCAGGTCACCCTATGCTAAATATAGTTTCCAAAGCTATATTCCTATCTAAGGACATAAATTCACTGGCGTGGTTACCTACAAAGATAATGGGAATGGGAGGGGATCTAGAAATGATGGGAAATATAATTTAAAAAAAAAGGCATTACCAGATCAATAAAGAAAATAGATAATGAACTGAGGAGCATGAGTACTTCAAATGTGTGCCACCAAGATAAAAAATAAATATTAAAATAAAAATTAAAACCCTCTCAATTTGCTTTCTATACCAATACCATATTAAAGGAATTCATAAGATGCCACTTTCCTTATTTATTTCACCTTAGCTCTCCAAAGAGTTCACATGACAATTAACAGTGGTTTTATAGAAACAGCTGATTCCTACAGTTGTATTTTGGTTGCTTTTTTCAGGTTATAGGAAATTGTGTTTTCCTAAAATGCATTTTCCATTAATGCCTTCATTGTATATGGGTTGACATTGTATCACATTTGTAAAAGTGAATCAGACATTTAATATTCCTTTAATCTAAAATCCCTCTAAACTGTGTGATTTAACTAACAGATAATTAAATACCAAATATGAGAACTTTAGGGACTAACGCATTGAGGCTGTATCAGGATGAAAGATGTTTACACTAAAAGCAGATTCTCCCCTGACTGAATGAGGCTGGGAATTGCAAGCAAGGCAGAGCTAGAGCCAGCTGATAACAAGCTGTTCAGTAAAGCACTAGCCTCCCTGAGCTTAAAGAATGTCAAAGCCTCTTCTTACACATCCATGGAAAAATAATTATAGAGCAAAAAGAATGCTGCTTTGCATTTGTAATAAGAGGCAAAAAAAATTCATATATTAGATTCAAATTTCTTTCTAAAAATACTCATTCCCAATAGTTTCTTTTCTGATGGTCCTTTATTTTCAAGATTTATCATTATAACCCTCTCCTTATTCAATCTCTTTCCCACTCTTCTGCCTTTTCTCTTCTGCATTGTAAATTTGCTTTTTTGATTGTTCTACTGTCCCTTTTTATCTTGCGTATTATGGTTTCCACAGAAATAATGCATGGAATTCATAGATATATGTTTGCCAAGAGGAGGACATATTCTAGACTACAATGTGAAAGTCAAGAACACAAAAAAGACATTTATTCCAAATGGTTATAGTGGAAACTAATTTGGAAATTTAACATTGGCAAAGTAAAATAAAAAAAAAAACTTAGAACAATAGTTAGAAATGAGCTTAGTGTAGTCTTATATTAGATATTGGGAAACACAGACCCCAGTGTTTAGAATTGTCCAGTACTAGAGACTGAAATCCAGAGCCCCACTTCCCCCCATTTCTGTGATATAACAAGCTTTATGTACTGAAGATACATTAACAGATGCAGACTCATTCCACTTGGTTTTTAAAGTAGCCAGGACATGGTGGTTAGGAGAAAGGGGTCTGGAGTTAGAATATCTGGATCCAAATTCTAGCTTGACTACCCATTAGAAATATCTTTCAGCAAATTTTCCTTAGCCTCGGATTTCCTATAAGCACAATGGCAAAAATAATCATGGCTACCTCCTAGAACTGTTGGACGGATTATATGAACTTATTCATATAAAGTGTTCAGCACAGTGCCAGGCATGTAACACATTTTAATGTATTACTTATATTAAAAAAATATATTAATTCCTCCATTCACAAAACATTTGAATACCAAGCCCCATGCTAAATGCTGACATACATGCAAAGTGCAATCCCT
Organism: Zalophus californianus; assembly: GCF_009762305.2. Taxonomy (NCBI): domain Eukaryota; kingdom Metazoa; phylum Chordata; class Mammalia; order Carnivora; family Otariidae; genus Zalophus; species Zalophus californianus. The sequence continues at coordinate 179,422,101 of NC_045596.1, forward strand.
ACAGTTATGAAGTATATAGTCCGCTTCTGCCGGTTATATTCTTTAGTGAATTCAAAAATTAACTCCTTTCTTTTCATCTTGCCCCATGTATAATATTGATTAGATTCAACAAATCACCAATAAACCTATGCAAAACATGTTTGAGAATCTCTTTACCCTCTCAGTGCCAATTATCTCCATCTTCTCACAAGACATCCACTAAAAATCCAGCACTCTGGATCTTACCATATCTTAAGTAGCTTTTTATTTTATATTCGAAACAACAGTCTCTCTTGGCATCTTATGCCCTCACTCCTCAAAATGTCCTCTTTCTCATCACTGACTCTGAAATCCTGATTGCTTTCTATCTCTCTCCATTGTCAATTCTATCTGTATATTAGAATCCACCATTAGAAATTCCAAACACATGTTTTAATCACTCCAGTACCTGTTGAATGTTCAGTCTGCTTCAAAGTATTATCTTCATTTTTTTAAAAATTGTATTCACTTATTTGAGAGAGAGAGAGAGAGCACAAGTGGGGGCAGGAACAGAGGGATAAGAAGACTCCCAGCTGAGCAGGGAGCCCAACGAGGAGCTCGATCTAAGGACCCTGAGATCATGACCTAAGCCCAAGACAGACACTTAGCCTAATGAGCCACTCAGACACCCCAGTATTATCTACATTTTAAAAGACCAATATTTAAGTTTTAGCCATTTAAAATTTGGAGGATTAAAAGTATCTCTTTCTATTTAGTAACTACTCATCATTCCAAAAATCACCAGAATTTCTAGAGGTCAAACAAAATACAGATGAGTTTCTTTTCCTAAAAAAATGAAATGCTATACTGCTTGGGTTTTTGTTGATGTTGTTATTGTTTATAACAGCACCAATAACCTAAGAAAGCATGCTCCTGTGCGAAAAACTACTGAAGACCTTCAAAAAGTACACTGTGGTTCCCAATATACTGATACCATTAAACACTGGTCGTGGGAGAGTGACAAAAATTTTGTAGATTGCTGGACAAAGCAACTGAAGTTGCTATAGTTTAACTTCAAATTAAAACTTTTGAATTTAAGAAGTCATAATATTATGACAGTCAAGGGGTAATGAAAAAATATAGGTCATGAATTTTAGTAAAGTCATTTCATGAAACTGTAAAACACTCAAGCATTATTACTAATTACAACTCTAATACCCTAATTATAGAAATTTAGCACCAGACATATTTTCCAGAAAAGAAGCTAATCACTAAGTAAACTTGTTATTAACAAATTGTTTTCTGCATTCAGCACATATATTAAATTATATCTATACATAATTTTATTTACATATGTGTATATATAATTGTTCACTACATGACATTTTATTTCCTAATCTCTAAATAGAGCCAGATAAACCTCAGTTTCAGCAACCCACTGCTCTGAGGGTGAGAGCGTTGTGTGTGCACTAAAGCTGAGCCAGTGTATACTCACTAAGTCATTCAGAACGCCGATGCCATCATGTAATTGACATCCTATATTTGAAAATAATGAGATACAATGAGGCAAAATTAGTTACATTCCTAGAAATGAGATTAATATAACCAATATAAACATGTGTTCTTACCCACTATGGAGGAGAAAAGTAAACCAGGGGCAGGTCAACTATCAGGGTAATCCTCAAAACCTTGAAGGAGTGGGTTCTCAACCACAACAGAGCCTGATGCCATAAGTATATAAAAGGAGATGAAATAAAATTTTGTTTTATTACCACAAGTTAACAAATTAAATAAGGTAAAGTAAATCAATTTTATGAGAAGCACTTAAACACTGTGAGCCTTAGATTTTTTTTTTTTTTATTTGAGAGAGAGCATGAGCAGGGTGAGGGGCAGAAGGAGCCTGATGAAGGGCTCTACTTAGGACTCCTGGATCATGACCTGAGCCAAAGGCAGACGCTTAACCAACTGAACCACACAGGCGCCCCCACTGTGAGCTTTAATTTATACAAATACGGAAGTGAGAAGATTCCTCCCAGCTTTAAATTATATGATACTAAAAGAATACTGAATAGCAACAAAATAAATGTAATTAGTATCTATATTTTCCATTATTTTGACCATTTCCTTTGCTGAACATAATACTGCTGAATATTTACAAGTTTCTCATCTGTGTTTTACATTTTCTTATGTCAAATATAAGTGTCATGTTCACATTCTTGCATAATAATTTATTATAGAACACATACACCAATTGGTGTGGTATAAAAGAAGTATACTGATGGTTTAGAATCCATGCCTTGCAATATACTCTCTAGGAATCGACAAACTAGTGATTTAGTTTCCATCAGCCTCCATTTTTTCTTCTGCAAACAGGAGCAATGCCATCCATAACAGTTTTTTTGTAAGGGTTAAATTATATATACATAATGCTGTATATACTAGGTAATCAGTAACTAGGAATTGTTATTCTATTTGGCAATGCCAAATTCCATAAATGAAATTTCACTCCTTAATAAGAAACACGGTGATAATTATCAACCTCTTAGTTTTATAATACCCTTTTAAGATTAGGAAAATGCATAATGTTTAGGAACTCTCTCCCTCAAGCAGCCATAAAATACCTAACACATTTTCAATGTTAAAATTTTGCGAATATAGTAAGGTACATGGAAAAAAGTTAACTCTTAAACAGCTAATACTATTTCTTAATAAAAGGCTAATTTCCACCACAAAAGGAAGGTAGTAGAAGAAAAGACTTACAGGGAGTAATAGGAGGAACATATTAAACATTTTTAAATAATTAGCAAGAAGGAATGAAACAAGAATGGTAGGTAGTGAAAAAAAGTCATGTTAAGAGGCTCACACAGAAATGATGTCAATCCCTTTATTTAAGTATTTTACTTTTACTGGTTTATACAATTTTAGTGAAAGAAAGAAAACTTAAAAATATGTAAAAGGACAAGACAGAAACATACAATATCCAGAACAAAATTCTTGATATGGGTCTTGTTGCAAAAGAAAATAACACTCTGAGAACCTGAATCTAAATTGTTAGAATATATATTACTGAAGATAACTGCAACATAGGGTTGTTCAGAAACTCATCTTTTGTGAACACTAGCAAGCTTTTAACTCTCTTTTCTCATTCAAACACCTTGGGAAGAAATTGTCCTACTGACTGTAAAGATGAATACTTTTACTGACAGAAGTACCTCTCTTTCCTTTAAGGTAAAAATATTATGACCACTAATATAACACTCTCTGCTCACAATTTTTATTTTCTTTATTTACTCCTATGAACTAAAACCTCAACCTTGTTTCAACTCAATTCTACTCTCCTTGGCACCTACTGCCAAGCAGGAGCAAATGAAAAGGGAGAGAGGCAAATAACCATTGAGGCTTCCTGGTTTCATCATTTTAAATTTAATACCACAGATTTTATGGACCTTCAATGCTGCCTCATAATGCTACTATATTTCCTTTGTCAATGAATTCTCCCACTCCCCAAACCACCTAATCTAGATTGTCTCTTTGCTCTTCCAAATTCCTCTTCTTTCCTCATGGTCAGTTAACTATCTTGTTTCATTTCACTGAGCAAGTAGAGGCTAGCAGAAAAGAAATCCTTTCTCTCACTACCATCAGATCCCCCCCCCTTCTGGCCTCATTTCTGGATACTCTGTCTCATTACCATCATGACTTTGTGCTGCCCCGACATAACATGAGCTCCCTCAGTGATGCACTGGATTGCATCCATTCTCAACTACTCATCCACTCAGCTCCTCAATAGACCTCTGCCTCTCTTTCATTATTACTTTCTTTTTCTCTTTATAGTCATTCTCATTAGCTTAAAATATCTCTCACCTTTAAAACAAATCTCTCTTGTTCTACATTTTCCTCTGTGTCCTGATTGTGTCCTCCTCTTAATGGCTGAACTCCTTAAAAGTTCTTATACTCACTACCTCTACCTTTAGTCCCATTCCCTCTTAAAAATTCTACTAATAGTCCTTGCTCTTCCCATTTAACCAAACTGTTCTTGACAAGTCCACTAATCATCTTCACTTCATCAAATCCAGCAATGAAGTCTCAGTCCTCATATTACTTAATCTCTTGGATGCAATGACAGAGTTCATCACTTGCTCTGTTGAATTACTCTCTTGAATTAGTTTCTATGTTTCCACATAGAAATCTCTCTCTTGATTTTCTTCCCACATTAAAATCTGCTTCTTGCCTTTGTGTCTTGTCTTTGCTGCTTTTTCTTTGTCTACCTATATAAGAATATAAGAATGCTCACGGGCTCAGTTTTCTGTCTAGACACCCTTCTTAGGCAACAATCTAGCACTTCTGAGTATCCTCTATAGTATAGTGTATATATTCACTACACTGCTGACTATGAAACATGCATTTCCTGTCCCACCTACCACTCCTGATCTCCAAATTCTTATATCGAGATTCCCACACGGCATTTCCACATGACTAAGTGGAAACTTAGACTTACTGACTCCAAAATACAAAATTACTTATCTAAACCCTGCACAACAAATCTCTCTTCAGTGCTCTGCATCTTAACAAGGGACACCACTAATTACCACTTAACTGCTCAAGTCAAATACCTTAGAGTCACTGATGACTTTCTCTTAAACACTACCTTATATAGCTGTAAATTTTCCTGGCTCCAGAATTTATGTATATCATTCATCTGACCAATCCTCATCACTTCCTTCACTATCACCCCATTTTGAGTTTTCATCATTTCTCCCTGGATTGATGCAATAGCCTTATAACTTCTCTCCAGTAGCATTTTTTAAGAACCACCAATGCATTCCCTTAACCTTAAATCTGATCATATTACCATTTGAATCAGAACATTCTATATCTTCCCATCAAAATCAGAACTCAATTCAAGATATTTACCTTGGTCTCTGAGGCACTACATGAATCTGGGATTAGCTACATTTTTTTTTTTAATTTCATCTCCTACTATTCGCTTCCTTTGTTCACTCTACTTGGTCATACTGGCCTCCTCTTGGTCCTTAAAAACAGCAAGCACTCTCTTCTCTTAAAGCCTTTGCATTTGTTCCCCTCTTTACCTGAATGGTCTTATTCCAGATATTTACGTGAGTTATTATTTTCATTGGGATATCTGCTCAAGTATTATGCCATCTGAGAGGTTTCCCTGTTTATACCGTTTAATGTATCTTCCTCAACACTCTCCATTTCCTTATGCTGTTATATTTTTTCTCATAATATCAAGTACAACCTTATGTAATTTTATGTAAGTTCCATGAGGGCAGAAATTCTGTTCTCGTCTGATATATAGAGGGTACTCAATATGTATGGAATAAGCAAATAAATCATATGGCATTCCTTGCAGTCATAAATTTATATATAGTTTTGAAAGATTTGTGGACAGCAGCTAGGAAACAATGTTTCCTGAAATATTGCTCTTCACTTGATTATATAAAACGGCTTTAGTGGCTGTGGTCTCTTAATAACACTAAGTTTGATTGAAGAGCCATGTCAAGCAATTTAGGCTTTTAGTTATTAATCTCAAAACTGAGAATAAAAGAGAAGTTGATGAATCATACCAGTCATAGAAAATTGCTAATTTAATAAGCAACTCATTAGAATTTGCTATGGTGGCTCTGAAGTTTAATGAGCAGAAACTTTCCCTCTAATTTTTCTGAAACAGTGAGATGCCAGGGAACTGAATTGATGCTTTAATGATAGTGATTTCTCTTCTACTTTCTTCTTCATGAGAAATTAGCCCACATTTCCTCTAACTCATACTCACATATATCAGTTGTACCAGTGTGAGAAATCAGAAATCAGATAGTTTACAGTGTTAAAATACATTACGCAGCATGTACTTCAATACCCCAGTTTTAGCCTTGTGGTTAACTCGCCCATGGTTACACAGTAATGCATATCCATATATTTTTCTAATATGCTTATCTAAGACAGTAAGCTAATAATAATTGCAGTAACTATTGCCAAGAATCTTAATGAGAGCTCTGAATACTTTCTTTAATTCTCTTTAACGTAGCTCCTTTTATTATCATCTAGAGGGGAAGACCAAATCCTTTTAGCCATTCTTTAATTTTATAACTAATTCACACATATATGTTCACTTAATAATGCTCTTTTAAAATCATGCTGCTTTTATACTCCAAATTAAATCTTGCTAGGCTTTTTTAAAGGCCAATACTCTTCTTTCTTCCATATATTGTCAAATTTCATAGAACCTTTAGGAAGTCATCTTCATGATGATCATGGCAGAGAAAGTGTGTTTCTCAAAATCATGTACTTTGAAGTAAGACAGAATTGAATTTAATACCAGATCAGTTATTTAGTAACTGTGAACTTGGGCAGTTAGCTTAATCTCTCAAAGGCTCAATTTCTCATTCTTTAAAACAAGGGAAAATTTGTTATGGACACCTGCTAAGGGCTTACTTCATACATTTTTATAAAATGCTGACACATAATAGGCATTTAATAAGTGTTCTTTTCTACCCCACCACTCTTCCTGAAATATGAACCCATTCATTCTATTAAAAGAAAAAAATTCTTGGACATAAACTAAATGCCAGACATTACAAACATAACAAGCCAAATTCCCTTGATTCAAAGACAGTACAAGAACTAAAGCAACTGTCAGTCAATTTTTTGTTCATTGCTTCTGGTACAAAACTAACAAATAAACAAACAAAAAGGTCTCCCAAAGCCTGGTTAATTCAAATAACTGAAATTCACATTTAATAGATAATGTGGATATGGTTCAAGGACCACCACCAAACCAATGCTTTTTGTTATTATATTTCATTTAAAAGGCTGAGCTTTCTTCCAGTTCTAAAGTTTAAAACTGCACAAATGGAGGGGCACCTGGGTGGCTCAGTCAGTTAAGCATCTGCCTTTGGCTCAGGTCATGATCCCAGCGTCCTGGGATTGAGTCCCACAACAGGCTCCCTGCTCGGCGGGGAGCCTACTTCTCCCTCTCCCTCTGTCGGCTCCTCCCCCTGCTTGTGCTCTTTCTCTCTGTCAAATAAATAAATAAAATCTTAAAAAAAAAAAACCTGCACAAATGGAGACTGATTATATCTAAGCATTTCAGATGTAAAGTCAATACTGATTCATTCAGAGGCATGTTTTAGACCTTACAGTCCTCTTGACAAGAACACAAACGTATTCTATTCATTTGGTTAAAAAGCATTGTTAGTCACTAAGTAACTCCAGTAGGGAGTGTGGAATACATGGTTTCTAAGAATTATTTCAGGTATAAAGGTTTTTGTCTACTTATCAATATTATTAAGAACAGGCACTTAGAAGTTTGACAGTCATGATTTCTGATCCTGGTCTATCCAAACAGAACTTATTTGTGGACTACATATGTGACTTTAATCAAATTGCTTAATCTCTCTAAACTCTAGTTATTCATCTGTAAAGTGTGTATTGCATATCAGAAGTTATGAAAAACAAAATGATAATAAATAATACACTAAAAGGTATTAATATTTAATAAAGTGTATTAACATTTCCCAAACCTTGTCTCAAATTACTTTCTTAATTTAGTCCATTGTACTTTTTAAGTACCTTAATAGATAGAAAAGCGTCTATTTTCCTAGAAAATTATTATGCATTTGTTTTCCAAATGGACACCGTGTTTTATACCCCTAATTGCCTTATAAGTGCATCCAAGAGTCACTGATGTCTTTAGATTATATGGAATTCTGGGAAGCAGAGTATTGAAATAGAAGATAGTAGCTTGGTGGTGCTGTACCATGTATTTCACCAACTGGGACATTTTCTAAGGAGTGAACCTTTTCCAGGTAGCTTATTTAAAGATATTTCCTCTTGTAGCACTGACTCCAACCATCTGATTTCTAAGGAAGTAGTAGGGCCATATCTGAGAACAGCTGAAATCAATGGCTGTAATTCCAGATCTAAAAGCTCTTTCCTTTTGGTGTGGGCACTATTAATTTTGAAATATTTTGAACACTGGGGTCTCTGAAACTACTAGGTTTCTAGATTTGTAATTGTAAAAGGAACATGTTTGCAGCTTTAACAATTAGAAACTATTTCCAAATAAAACTTGTCTTCAAGTGTGAAAAAAAATGAAAGTAGTTTGGAAAAACAATATTAACAAGTGATTGACTTGGCATCAGGTCAAACTTTTATTCACTCCTCTTCAATCCATAAAACTCTGAACAAGTTGTATATTTACCAGGGCTTTCTGAGCATGACATTACTATTATTTTAGACCATGTTTCTTCACAACCAGAATGAATTCTTTAGGGGGGTGGGTTCCACTTACAACTCTTGGTATTCCGTAATTATATCCTGAATTAATACCTTAGAATCATAAGAATAATAGAAATAAAGACTAGTTTAGGAATTTAAGATAATAAAGGATATTCATTTCCCTTTTAAAAGGCACCATGATTCCCTATTCAAGAATTCTTTCCTCCGGAATCTAGTTTTGCTTTGTTTTGTTTGTTTTGTTTTCTATGGCCAAATGTCTGACTAGTCTCTACTGAAATCTTAGCTGTAAGTAGAAACATTATCATCTGTCCTAAATAAGTTTCTGAATTTAAAAATTAAATGAACCCATGTCACATGCTATTTTTTAAACCAGAATAAAATATACTTATTCACTCACTTCAGATTAATCAAAATCCTAACTCACTATGAGGATTCTTTCTTGACAAATATGTTTTATATGAAATCTATGAGATGTTTGTAAAAGCCAACATTTTATCAAATGTCATAATCAATTTCACTTCAGGATATTCTTAAACTCTGTAAAAATTAAAATATATTCAGAAACTCTATTCTTTTGCCTTCATGGTTATAGGAATATATGTAAATCTTTTCCAAGTATTCGCAGAGTTGGTCCATTTAATATTCTTAATAACCAAAGATGAATAAAATCTAGGAATTCTAAACTGGAATTTGAAGCTCTAACTCTCTAATTCTCCCATAGCCAGAGTCAGCTTACAGGCTTACTATTTTAGAAACGAGGCTGCAGTGAGCAGTCCCAAAAGCAAATCTACTGATTAGTCAAAATAAATTATGTTTACAGACTAATGAAAATGTATTAAGAATTTCCAAGGTACTTAAAATTTTTGTTATACCATTATTAATATCACAATAGTATACCTTTTTAATTTAACTTTATTTTTTTATATTTTATTTTATTCTATTGTTTTATTTTATATATTTCATTTTATATGTTATGTTAGTCACCATATAATACTTCACTGATTTTTGATGTACCGATCCACAATTCATTGTTTTTGTATAACACCCAGTGCTCCATGCAGTACATGCCCTCCTTAATACCCATCACCGTGCTAACCCATCCCCCCATGCCCCTCCCCTCTAAAACCCTGCATTTGTTTCTCAGAGTCCATAGTCTCTCATGGTTCCTCTCTCTCTCTCTCTCTGATTTCCCCCCCCTTCATTTTTCCCTTCCTTCTCCTAATGTCCTCCATGCTATTCCTTATGTTCCACAAATAAGTGAAAGCATATGATAATTGACTTTCTCCACATGACTTAATTCACTTAGCATAATCTCCTCCAGTCCCATCCATGTTGATGCAAAAGTTGGGTATTCTTCCTTTCTGATGGCTGAGTAATATTCCATTGTATATATGGACCACATCTTCTTTATCCATTCATCTGTTGAAGGACATTTTGGCTCTTTCCACAGTTTGGCTAATGAGGACATTGTTGCTATGAACATTGGGGTGCATATGGCCTTTCTTTTCACTACATCTGTGTCTTTGGGGTAAATACCCAGGAGTGCAATTGCTGGGTCATAGGGTAGCTCTATTTTTAATTTTTTGAGGAAGCTCCACACTGTTTTCCAAAGTGGCTGTACCAACTTGCATTTCCACCAACAGGGTAAGAGGGTTCCCCTTTCTCCACAACCTCTCCAGCATTTGTTGTTTCTTGCCTTGTCAGTTTCTGCCATTCTAACTGGTGTAAGGTCGTATCTCAACGTGGTTTTGATTTGAATTTCCCTGATGGCTAATGCTGATGAACATTTTTTCATGTGTCTGTTAGCCATTTGTATGTCTTCTTTGGAGAAGTGTCTGTTCATGTCTTCTGCCCATTTTTTGACTTATTTGTATTTTGGGTATTGAGTTTGAGAAGTTCTTTATAGATCTTGGATACCAGCCCTTTATCTGTAATGTCATTTGCAAATATCTTCTCCCATTCTGTGGGTTGCCTCCTTGTTTTGTTGACTGTTTCCTTTGCTGTGCAAAAGCTTTTTATCTTGATGAGGTCCCAAAAGTTCATTTTTGCTTTTGTTTCACTAGCCTTTGGGGACGTGTCTTGAAAGAAGTTGCTGTGGCCAATGTCAAAGAGGTTACTGCCTATGTTCTCCTCTAGCATTTTGATGGATTCCTGTCTCACATTGAGGTCTTTCATCCATTTTGAGTTTATCTTTGTGTATAGTGTTAGAGAATGGTAGAGTTTCATTCTTCTATATACAGCTGTCCAATTTTCCCAGAACCATTTATTGAAGAGACGGTCTTTTCCCATTACATATTTTTCCCTGCTTTGTCGAAGATTATTTGACAATATAGAGTTGAGGGTCTATATCTGGGCTTATTCTGTTCCATTGGTCTATATGTCTGTTTTTGTGCCAGTACCATGTTGTCTTGGTGATCACTGCTTTGTAATATAGCTTGAAATCAGGCAATGTGATGCAGCCCCCCAGCTTTGTTTTTCTTTTTCAACATTTCCTTGGCAATTTGAGGTCTTTTCTGATTCCATACAAATTTTAAGATTGTTGTTCCAGCACTTTGAAAAATGTCATTGGAATTTTGATTAGGATGACGTTGAAGGTATAGATTGCTGTGGGTAGCATAGACGTTTTAACAATGTTTATTCTTTCAATCCATGAACATGGAATGTTTTTCCATCTTTTTGTGTCTTCTTCAATTTCTTTCATGAGTGTTCTGTAGTTCCTAGAGTATAGATTTTTTTTTTTTTTTTACCTCTTTTGTTAGGTTTATTCCGAGGTATCTTATGGTTTTTGGTGCTATTGTAAATGGAATCCATTCTCTAATTTCTACAGTTGCATTGTTAGTGTATAAGAAAGCAACTGATTTCTGTGCATTGATTTTGTATCCTGCCAGATTACTGAATTGCTATATGAGTTCTAGTAATTTGGGGGGTGGAGTCTTTTGGATTTTCCACATAAAGTATCATGTTATCTGTGAAGAGAGAAAGTTTGACTTCTTCTTTGCCAGTTTGAAAACCTTTTATTTCTTTTTGTTGTCTGATTGCTGTTGCTAGGACTTCTAGTACTATGTTGAACAATAGTGGTGAGAGTGGGCATCCTTGACGTGTTCCTGATCTTAAGGGAAAGGCTCTCAGCTTTTCCCCATTGAGGATGATATTCGCTGTGGGTTTTTCATAGCTGGATTTTGTGAACTTGAGGAATGTTCCCTCTATCCCTATACTCTGAAAAGTTTTAATCAGGAAAGGATGTTGTATTTTGCAAATGCTTTTTCTGCACCAATTGAGAGGACCATATGGTTCTTCTCTCTCTTCCTATTAATATGCTCTATCATATTGATTGATTTGCGAATGTTGAACCACCCCTGCATTGCGAATGATAAACCCACTTGGTCGTGGTGGATGATCCTTTTAATGTATTGTTGGATTGTACTAGCTAGGATTTTGTTGAGGATTTTGGAATCCATATTCATCAGGGATATTGGTCTGAAATTCTCCTTTTTGATGGGGTCTTTGCCTGGTTTGGGGATTAAGGTAATGCTGGCCTCCTAGAATGAGTCTGGAAGCTTTCCTTCTGTTTCTATTTTTTGAAACAGCCTCAGGAGAATAGGTATTATTTCTTCTTTGAATGTTTGGTAGAATTCCCCAGGGAATCCATCAGGCCCTGGACTCTTGGTTTTGGGGAGGTTTTTGATCACTGCTTCAATCTCGTTACTGGTTATTGGCCTATTCAGGTTGTCAATTTCTTCCTGTTTCAGTCTTGGCAGTTTATAGGTTTCCAGGAAGGCATCCATTTCATCCAGCTTGCTCAATTTATTGGCATATAATTGTTGATAATAATTTCTAATAATTGTTTCTATTTCCTTGGTGTGAGTCGTGATCTCTCCCCTTTCATTCATAATTTTATTAATTTGGGTCCTTTCTCTTTTCTTTTGGATAAGTCTGGCCAGTGGTTTATCCATCTTATTAATTCTTTCAAAAAACCAACTTCTAGTTTCGTTGATCTGATCTACTGTGTTTCTGGTTTCTAATTCATTGATCTCTGCTCTAATCTTAATTCCTTCTCTTCTAATGCATGGCTTAGGCATCATTTGTTGCTTTTTCTCCAGTTCAAGAAGAATGTGTATTCTGTGTTTTAGGGTGGAATGTTCTGTATATATCTATGAGGTCCATCTGGTCCAGTGTGTCATTCAAAGCTCTTGTTTCTTTGTTGATTTTCTGCTTAGATGATCTGTCTATTGCTGAGAATGGAGTATTGAGGTCTCCTACTATTAAAGTATTATTATCAAAATGACTCTTTATTTTGGTTAACAATTGGCTTATGTAGCTTGTTGCTCTCTTGGGGACATAGATATTTACAATTGTTAGATCTTCTTGTTGGATAGACCCTTTAAGAATGACATAGTATACCTTTTCTAAAAGATTTATTTAGTTGAAAGAGAGAGCATGCACAGGAGGATCAAAGGGAGAAGGAGAACAGAATCCCCTCTGAGCACAGAGCCCCAAATAGAGCTTGACCTCAGATCATGACCTGAGCTGAAATCAAGAGTGTGATGCTTAACCCACTGAGCCCCCAAGGCACCACATACTATTATACTTTTACCATCATGTAATATTCATGTGCTTCTCTTATAGAGCTGACAAATAGTTTGATGCAAATATTTTCCCAAGTTTATAAAAGTTGTTTCATTATTCATATAATCTATAACCAGAAATCCTTATCTGGGGAAAAGTTTTTAAGATTATTTATAAAAGTCTATTTTGCCTTTTGCCCAATTTTTTTTTAGTAATGGGTTTTGCTTTGTCTGTATTATGTTTTCAGTGATTAGAAGAATCACTTAGCAAGATTAATAATGGAAAATATATTAGAAATGGTTATAGAACCGATAAACAAAATAAACATTTACCAAAACCTGAATAAAAACTGAACTGGTGTCCATATTTTTAGTTTCAGTTCCATTTACCGCTCAGCAGTCTATCAGGATAAAAGACTAACAAACCTCAAACTGTTCTTATAAAAGATCAAAATATTAGATAATTCACAAGTACCTTTCTTTGTGAAATTTTTTTAATCTTAGGAATAAGGTCAAAGAGATTGCTTCTTAGTCTGTTACAATTTTCTTATTTCAAATAATAGCAACATTCTAAAACTCTAAACATTAGCACAATATTTACTTGATGGCAAACTAAAATGAACAATTGTTAGAATGGATGCTAAAGGAACAAACCAGTCTGACTAGCCATAAATCCCAAAGAGGTCCACAGTGTTTCTTTCCTATTGTCATTTGTCTAAGGCAAAATAAATCACAATTAATCTTTGTTGTAACTGGATTTAACTTCAGCTTTTAAGTCTAAATTAAAATATATTAACAGTTGTATGCAGCATGTGAATAGAAAATCGTTTTGATGTAGTGTTAAGTAGATAAAAACACAAATATGCATGCTTTTGTAGCCAACAATGAGGGTAAAGACGAGAAGAAAATGTAATGGGAGTAAAGGCAACAAGATAATATTTGTTATGTGTGTGAAAATATGAGCATTTTTAAAAACCCAGAAGTCCAAATTCTTTTTAATGTTCTTCTATAAAATTTAAATTTAATTATTCTATTACTTTAAATTAAATTTATTAACCAAAACATTTACTTATATTAAATTTTAATTTACATTTTCTATAATATTTTTAAAATTACAAAATGGCATTTTAAGACCACAAAGCAGACCATCTCAGCAAAATAACAGCACATTCCACTCATTTAAAAGTTACACAATTGTGAATACTTCATAGAAATTATTTTATGGAACAAGATCTTTTGAAGCATTAACTACCTATCAATTTGATCAGTAGAAATATTTTACATATATGAGGAGATATAAACAATTAAAGCAACCTTAGGTGAAGATATTTTAAAAACAAGTAATTATTCCTATTATTTTCTATAAGCTTTGTATCATTTGGGCATTTGTGCCCTAGGTTTTAACTCACAGCAATAAACATTTAAATAATTATTATTAGCTATTATTGATTATTCTGTGCATAGAATATGTGAGAATTCTGCCATTCCTGAGCCTGCACCTAACCAACTTCTTGAAAAGGGCACTCGGAATTGAAAAGAAATTTTGTATTTTATCAATGAGATTATTAGAAAACACAGAAGTACCACACAAACATCTTAAATCCAGGTATTTATAAACTCCCCACTTCTTAAAAACATGATAGGTTTCTATAACAATATAAGAGTATTGGGTTAGTTTTTTTTAAAAAAAATGGAAAAAGGTCCTATAGCATATGACTTCTATAAAGGTAAATTTGGAATTTTTCTAATTATTTTTTTAATCAGTTTTACGATCCTACAATGTTTTTCTTACATCTAAGATTCTCACATTCTTCTCTCTTAGGGCCTAGTAACTGCTTAATAACCTGTTGGACAAGTTTTTTTTTTTTTTTTTTTCTTTTAAGATTTTATTTATTTATTTGACAGAGAGACACAGTGAGAGAGGGAACACAAGCACCGGGGGGTGGGAGAGGGAGAAGCAGGCTCCCTGCTGAGCAGGGAGCCTGATGCGGGGCTCGATCCCAGGACTCTGAAATCATGACCTGAGCCGAAGGCAGATGCTTAACAACTGAGCCACCCAGGCGCCCCATGTTGGACAAGTTTCTAAGAAAACAAATTTTATACCTCAAATATTATGAATCGTGACCTGATTCATAAGCCATTAACTGTCGCTAAACTCTAATTCAATAAATGGCTAATATTTAAGCCAAATTGTGGTTAACTTCACAGAAGAACAGAAAAACAGAAAATTGAATTTAATTCCTCTCTCTTTTGTGTGTGTGTGTTTTCATCAGATAAGATAAATATTATGTCATGATCTAAAAACATTTTATCCAGGGGCGCCTGGGTGGCTCAGTCATGAAGCGTCTGCCTTCAGCTCAGGTCATGATCGCAGGGTCCTGGGATCGAGCCCCGCATCGGGCTCCCTGCTTGGCGGGGGGGCCTGCTTCTCCCTCTCCCACTCCCCCTGCTTGTGTTCCCTCTCTCGCTGTGTCTTTCTCTGTCAAATAAATTCTGTAAAATAAATAAATAAATAAATATTTTATCCAAAAACATATTGATATATTATCAATCAGCTACAAAGTTATCTACACACCAATTTGAACAGATCTAGTTTCTATCAAACTCTCAGATAAGAAATTTGATCTTCACGAAATGTTGCATGTCTTAAAAAATTCATTACTCATATCTCAACCCAAGTAAAAGCTATATGCCACACCTCATTACTTTGGCTTAAATAATTAACTATAAGTGAAATGCATATTGTTTTTGTGTAGTAGCACAGCAAACATGTAATTTAATCATTGAAAGCTCAATTATTCTTAGGGTATGAATTAAAGGGGAAAGAGTTGGGGGAACATAAATCACTAAGATCAGTTCCTTATGAAAATACTGCCCTTTTCAACTGTGCAGACTTCAATAAACAGTGTTGCTAATTCATGGTCTTACTGCATAAGCAGGAATAGAGTTAGAGGTCTGTTAAATCTTTCACAGTGACTTTAAAAATCAAATTCACAATGATACAAAACACAATTTCATTAACTATGACCCAGGTTTGCAACAAGAACAAAAAAAGACAAACTATTTGGAACAAACTCTTTGTGAACTAAAAATGGCAATGCTAGAATAATCAAAGCAATGGATTGGAAATTTGCATATTGAGAGATATCCAAATGCCACTAATATTTTTGATCAGCAACTAGGTGCAAGGAACTTTCCCATGGATGTCTGAAATAATCTAAATTAGAATTTTATGAAGTAGATACTATCTCCATATTATGAATAGACAATTGCCATTCTTTATATTATATACTTGGTGAAGTCTGTATAACAAAATAATAGAGGAACTTGGACTCAAACCAGATAATATATTCAGTATTTATTCTGGAATTCTGTTCTGCTACCATTTATTACAGCTGGTAAGTAATTCCTACATCTGAAGAAACTTCTTAAAAATAAATTAGTGGGCCCTGTCTTTGGAGTAGAGCTTAGAATTAACTGAGAAAATCAGAATTTATATTTTAAGAAAATCTTTTTGAGATCCTGATGTGAAGAATCCTTGGTCTGTGGTCAAGAATTTATAAAATGCTATCTTTACAAAGGTTTTCATTGCTTTAATGATTGACGAAATTATTTGTTAGCTTATTATATGCTGTGCCTTATTTATTTATGGAAAAAAATCTCTTAAAAAATAGGAATAAGGGGAGTCTGGGTAGCTCAGTCAGTTAAGTGTCTGCCTTTGGCTCAGGTCATGATCCCAGGCTCCTGGGATCCAGACCCGCATCTGGCTTTCAGCTCAGTGGGGAGTCTGCTTTTCCTTCTCCCTCTACCCTTCCCCCTTGCTCATGAACTCATGCTCTCCCTCAAAATGAATAATAAAATCCTTTTAAAAAATAGGAATAAAACATCTTAGAGTTATTTAGTTTTCATCAAAAAGAAAACATACTACTGTTAAATATTTTGAATATTAACTAAGAAAATCTATTTCCATAAAACTAAAACAAAGATACTAATTGCAAACAATTCTAATTTACCTTTTTTTTTTAATTCCAGGATAGTTAACATACAATGTTTTATTTGTTTCAGGTGTACAATACAGTGATTTAACAATTCTATATATTACTCAGTGCTCATCATGATAAGTATACTCGTAATCACCTTCACATATTTCCACCCAACCCCCAACCCACCTCCCCTAGAGTAACCATCAGTTTGTTCTCCAAAGTTAAGAGACTGTTTTGTGATTTGTCTTTTTTTGTTGTTCATTTGTTTTGTTTCTTAAATTCCACATAAAAGTGAAATCATACAGTATCTCTCTTTCTCTAACTTATTTCACTTAGCATTATACCCTCTACATCCTTCCATGTTGTTGAAATAGCATGATTTCATTCTTTTTTATGGCTAATATTCCACTATATATATATATACATATATAATATATTCCACTCTCTCTATATATATGTAATATTCCATTATATACAGTAGTGTATATATATATACCACCTCTCCTTTATGAATTAATCTATCAGTGGACACCAGGGATGCTTCCATAATTTGGCTATCATAAATAATGCTCCAATAAACATAGGGGTACATATACCCTTTTGACCTAATTGTTTTCATATCGTTTAGGTAAATATTCAGTAGTGGGATTACTGGATCATATGGTAATTCTATTTTTAATTTTTTGAGGAAACTCCACACTGTTTTTCCACAGTGGCTGCACTCCCACCAACAGTGTAAGAAGCTTCCTTTTTCTCCACACCCTTGCCAACACTGGTTTCTTGTGTTTTTGGTCTTAGCCATTCTGATAGATGTGAGGTGATATCTCATTGTGGTTTCGATTTACATTTCCCTGATGAGTGGTGTTGAGCATCTTTTCATGTGTCTCTTGGTCATCTGAATGTCTTCATTAGAGAAATGTCTGTTCGTGTCTTCTGCCCATTTTTAACTGAATTATTTGTTTTTTTGTGTGTTAAATCCAACTTATTTTAAATGTAAAATAGTGACCAGAGATGTATTTTTTAAACTCAACTTTCTACTTTTAAAAATGTCATTCAAAATTTGCACTTACTGAGAGAATAATAATGTTTTAAACATATTCAGTGAAGGCCCCATATACACTTGAAAGATATTAATAAACTAAGCAATAATCTCTACAATTGCTGGCCTAATGATTAAATATTAAAACAGTATAAATTATGTACAAATGTAACATGATTATAGAAACTAATTTTTCTTAAATTCCACTTTTCCATCTTAATTCATTCCAATATTTAATCCTTTTTGTTATTAAATTAGTACATATGCCATATGACAATGATGGTAGAGGAGAACAATGAGAATACACATAATGAGTAATATTTACATGTAGAATTAATGTTAGTGAGACTTTATCATAATCACTTCATTTACTAATTCAGAGAACTGTACACAGTAATACTAGTCAAACTTCTTTGGTGTGTTCTAACACATGGACAGAAAAGATTACATTTATTAAAAAAACTTGTACTAATATTCTTTCACTTATATCTCATAACATTTTTTTAATCCAAGCATCATTACAGTCATTTAACTTACTTCCAAGCTGTTTGTAAAGTTACAAATATGGAGCAGTTAAAGTTATGCAGGACTGTTGCTACCATATAGGGAGCGCATTTAAGGACTTCTAAGATTGCCTTATTTGAGCAGATATATAAAAATAATATCTTCCTTCTGGGGAGACAAATGGTATCTGAAACAGAAGCAAGCCCACAACTTGGCAAGAGAAGTATCTTCAGGATTCCAGTCCCCACTCATCCCCTTAGCTGGGAGCCTTTGACCAATGAACATACTGCACAACCATATGAGGTAGCCCTGAGGATATTTTTATTTATCTGATTATTTACTTCATTACATATCATGAATGTTTTTTGTTTTGCATTTTACAAATATTCTAAACTCAGACTCAACATTTCTTCCTACAAACTCTAGAAACCATATTGAAACATAAACTTATTTTGACTTTTATAAGGGCAATGAGTCCTTGGGCTTTCCATTGTGTTGCCAACAGAGCATATATAAGAATGGTGGTTCCAAATTATGACCTGGTTCTTTAAAAATAAATTAGGAAACTGACCAGCACTGCCAAAACATAAAGCACTTTCTCCTCAAGACTAGGACATGTGGGTGACAAATGTATTAATTTGCTAAACTACTGTGTGAGCCCTTAGTTGCCCATTTTTACTAAAAAAGTAATTAACTAGCACAATATAATAGTTCAAGCCTATTAGGAAAGTTTCTTGGGAATGTAAATAAATTAGCTATGTTTAGAACTAATGAAATCTCTAAGACTACCAGATTTAATTGCAAAAGTTGTTCAGATAAGATGCCTAATAATTTTTTTAAGAAATCTGGAGGAAGTTAAATAAATGTCCAAGGGTATTAAAGTCAGGCTTAAATTAAATACCAAAAATATCAACAATGCAAATAGACCTACATTTTCAAATATTTTGATTCGTTATTTAAAATACAGTGTTACAGTGTTATACAATATTACTACTGCTATAATTTGGGAACAGGTCACAGACAAAAGTAGAAGAGGTGAGTATTAAATCAGAAGGGGAGAACAATAAATTATTAAGATAGAACGATCAAAATATGAAAATACTGGGATAAAGTTCACCAAAAGACACACTTTAAATGTGCTATCTAAACGCAAATGAAAATTAATCTGGTAGCATAAGATTTCTTTATTGTTGTGATTACAAAGAATTGTAGTCATTTATGGTCAATGACATATTTTAAAGAACAGAATTGACCAGGAAAAAAAAAGAAAAATCAAAAACTTGAAAAGAGTAATAATAAAAAAATTCATTAAAAAATTTTTTTAAAGATTTTATTTATTTATTTGACAGAAAGAGAGAGACAGTGAGAGAGGGAACACAAGCAGGGGGTGTGGGAGATGGAGAAGCAGGCTTCCCACTGAGGAGGAAGCCCCATGTGGGGCTCAATCCTAGGATCTTGGGATCATGACCTGAGCCGAAGGCTGATGCCCAACAACTGAGCCACCCAGGAGCCCTATAATAAAAAAATTCTAAAGGACAGTAAAATCAATTCAAAAATATCCATCACTCCCATTCATTAAAGTAATGCTATTTGTATTAATTTGCTATAGTCACTAAAGCTTTATGTATAAATTGGTAGAAAAATACTCTTTTAATAGGTGCATCTAGTTAATTTTAAATACCTACTTTTATGATACAAGTAAAACAACTCACATTTTCTTTATCATTTGCTGAGGTTTAACGAATAACACTTTTAAAAGTTTATCAAAATTTAAAAAAGGAAACAGTGCCACAGTGCAGCTGAAGTACAACATTCATAATTGGAGTCAAAGAATTAATAACAAAATTTATTCTCATAAAACATAAACTGATACTAAAACCTAAGTGTATCTCTTTAAAAAGCAAAATACGTATTTTTTACAATAAGTAAAATGTCTCATATACAGAAATATTTTCTAAAACATTATCCTATGAAGCCACTCCATTCGTCTCGGCCAATTTCAATTTCTCATGGCACACATATTTTTGCTTTATTTTATAGCGTGGCTCAATCTGCATAGGATTAGAAAAGACTGAACATGAAAATAACTAGAATAAAATTGCAATTAAAAAACTATTAAGATTATTAAAATGAATCCAGAAAAAAAATGAAATACTAGGAAAAAGGATAAAAAAGAAAGAAGCAAATCACAGACCTATATATTTAAGAATAGTTGAATTTCAAATGGAATTGAGCTTCCTAGCAGGCAAAATAGTCAGTTTCATAATCCTTACTGTCAGAAATTGCATAACTCACCAGGGAATACAGAGGATTTTCTTAGTGCCAAATTTTAAAATTAAGTCACTGTGAGGTTTTTATATTAGAGAAGTGAGAGACAGAGACAAGTGGCAAATGTCCTTAGTGATATTACTTTATCAAATGTAGTGGTTTAATGTGACTGAACCTTGTAGCTTCCAGTTATTAAGTCAAGGATATAAATAAGGCTATTACTTTTTAAGGGCTATTGTAATGTGCTCCTAGCTTGTAGTCTTCTAATATTCTAGTGTGGCCTAAAGATAATGTTTGTGAATATGGATTTATTTTTTTTAATGCATATGCTTCAGGCAGTTTTCTAAAAAGAAAAAAGAAAAAAGAAAAAAACTTCTCTGTGTTGTACATTCAAGAAATCTAGAAAGTAAATAGTTTGAGAGCCTATAAGCTCAAAAAATATTTTGAGCTTTTGGTTCAGGGTACATACATAACAAAAGAAAATCAATATATATAGTTGGATCTTTCTCAAAATGTTTAGAGAAACTGCCTCCCAGTAGCACATGCCAGAAATTCTGGAAAACACACACACACACAATCATCTTTTACTGCATGGATCAACAAAACAAAGAGTAAGGTGTATCCTTAGAGTCCGGAAGAAGAAGAGCTGACCTAAGCAAGGCTTGCAGTATATAAATTCACTAAAGCACCTCCCTGCTCATCCATCTTTGCTTTAAAGCCTGCATAAAGAAATTGTAAAAAACAAAAACAAACAAACAAAAAAACTAGGGGCTAAGAATGGGAAGGTTATTGGAAAGATATCTTCTACCACCAAAAAGCCAAGGAACTCTGTAAGAGAATATGACCAATAGTGGGTGTGAGAGAAAACATAAAAATTATTTCCTGATAATTCTTTTTTTAAGATTTTATTTATTTATTTGAGAGAGAGAATGAGAGACAGAGAGCATGAGAGGGAAGAGGGTCAGAGGGAGAAGCAGACCCCCCTGCTGAGCAGGGAGCCCGATGTGGGACTCGATCCCAGGACTCCAGGATCATGACCTGAGCCGAAGGCAGTCGCTTAACCAACTGAGCCACCCAGGCACCCTTGCTGATAATTTTTAAAGATAAAACTACTACTCCTATAACCTTCCATGTATCTGGGGGGTGGGGAATCAGGGGGATGTTGTTTAAAGGTACAAACTTGCAACTAGTAGATAAATAAGTTCTGGAGAGCTAATTAATACACAACATAATGATAACGGTCAAAAATATTGCATCATACATCTCATAGCTGCAAAGAGACCAGAACTTAACTGCTCTTAACACAAAAAAGAGATAATTAGGAGACATTATAAAGATGTTAGCTAATGCTACCATAATAATCACATTGCAATGTATAAATGTATCAAACTAATGCATTGTACCTCAAACTTACACAGTGTTACTATGTCAATTATATCTCAATTTAAAAAAAAAAAAAAGTCCTAAGCAGAGGCACCTGGATGGTTCAGTCGGTTTAGCATCTGCCTTCAGCTCAGGTCATGATCCCAGGGTCCTGGGATTGAGCCCTGTGTCAGGCTTCCTGAACAGTGGGAACCCTGCTTCTGCCTCTCCCTCTGCAGCTCCCTCTGCCACTCCCCCTGCTCTCTCACTCTTGTTCTCTCTCAAATAAATAAATAAATAAAACCTTAAAAAAGAAAGAAAGAAAAAGAAAGAAAGAAAGAAAGAAAAAGAAAGAAAGAAAGAAAGAAAGAAAGAAAAGAAAAGAAAGAAAGAAAGAAAGAAAGAAAGAAAGAAAGAAAGAAAGAAAGAAAGAAAGAAAGAAAAGAAAGAAAAGAAAGAAAGAAAGAAAAAAAGGAAGAAAGAACCCGTAAGCAGAAAGTTTAATGTCATCTTGTGTTTTGTTTTTTTTTTTAAGATCCTATTTATTTATTTGAGAGAGAGAGAGTGCACGTGCATGCACAAGCAGGGGGAGCAGCAGAGGGAGAGAGAGAAGCAGGCTCCTTGCTGAGCAGGGAGCCCGACAATGCAGGGCTTGATCCCAGGACACTGGGATCATGACCTGAGCCGAAGACAGACACTTAAGCAACTGAGCCACCCAGGTGCCCCATAATGTCATCTTGTTTTGATAGTGCCTATGGATATTTGGCAAAAACCAATATAAATCCCTTCTATAAATTTACACTGTAAAAAATGCCTTCTAATAATTTTCATAAGAGAAGTCTAATCAAGAGGAGTTCATAATTTAAAAAAATACAAAACATCAAGAAACAAGTCATTACCAGTGAGAGTTGGCATGAACACAAAAGTTGGGTAAACATGGAGATGTCACTAGATGCCGTAAGGTATTCAACTCACCAGAAAGGATACCAATTCTAAAGTTAATAGCCTCCAATTATATAAGTTTCCAAAAGCCAAAATGATGAAGCTATAGAGGAAAGTAACTAGTTCCCCATTGTTGTAGTGTATTTTAAACATTTCCCTTCGTAATTCATATGTCAAGACATAAAAAAGTCAAGATGGATATTTAAGATGTGAATAACATACTGCAAAAAGAGTATAATATAGAATGCTGTATATATATAAAACATTTGCAAAAATAACATAATCAGCAATAAAGTAAGCTAATAACTTTCAAAATATCTAAGGAAAATATCACATAGATATAAGAGGCAGATAAAGTAGTACATACAAAGAAATGTATCACTTTCTTATGTTAGAAAAATAGAAAAAAGAAATAAAATTGAGTCAAATATCCAAATTTAGAACTCAGTAAAATATAATAGAATGAGCACAGAAGTTAAAAGAAAAAGTGGTAGAATTAAGAATAAAATTTAAAACAGAAAACAAACAGACTAGAAAGAGGAAAAGTAAGAGCCCAGTATTTTTTTCTTAAACAGCTAAGAGAAAAATCATGAATTAAAAAAATAGTCTTGTACTCTTCTGTATATATATTTTAAAAACAGTCAAGTGTTACATTTAAAGTGATATTATATAGTAAATTGAATATTAATACAGTAATGACTTATACTTTCTAAAATTTAATACAAAATTATACTACTTTGGGGGATTCTCAAAAGTGAGTCTACTTTCTAATATACTGGAGTCATAACCTAAAATAGAATTATGTCATTTACATATACCATAGGAAACTAAAACTTGAATTTATTCAGAGTAATTTTTATAATCTATACCCAAATGTCCTCTGTAACTGAAAAATTAAAATCAAAACACTTTATATTTCTCCTTTCACACATTTTTGTAACACCTCATTACAAATGGGGACAGTAGGGATGCCTGGGTGGCTCAGTTGGTTAAAAGTCTGCCTTCAGCTCTTGTCATGATTCCAGGGTCCTGGGATTGAGTCCCACATCCTGTTCCTCACTCAGCAGGGATCCTGCTTCCGCCTATGCCTGCAGGTCCCCCTGCTTGCGCTCTCTCTTTCTATCTCTCTGACAAATAAATAAATAAAATCTTTAAAAAAAATGGGAAAGTAGCAAAACTCATTACAAGTCTTTAAATGCACACAGGCCATTAAGGAAAATATAGCTTTCTATCTTTGATATTTTACCTTTAATTCCATTTACTTTCTGGCACTCTAGATGCTAAGAGAAGCAGATACTATGATCATTCCACTCTGTATTCCTCCTGTATTTATATTTAATGCTTTTAAACTTTTTATAAAACCTAATTTTTCTAATACTATATTACTTTAAAAGGTCTACCTTCTATGAGTGCAGTTATATTCTACCTCATCAATAACGCATGAGAAGATTTCATCAATCATGGGGTGATAAAGAACAAAATGGACTGAATGATGTGGAGGGAAATCCATCTAGAAGTTAAGTTTTTGAATAATGACAGAGCAATTCTTTTTCAGTGAATTTTATATTTTATAGTTACCATTGAACCTTAATTAGTATGAAGAGCGTTTAGGACAATTAGATTATTTAATTTTTTTATCATTCAGGAAAAATATTATAGTTAACCTAACAAATTTTCACATGAAATATTCCATCACACCAATATTTTTTATATTATTTAATAATTAAGTAACTATGGAGAGGAAAGAACTTATGGTGAATATGTTTTCTTTCCTATATTAAGGAACAAAAACTAAAAGCTATTAAAAAACAGGTACTTCCTTTACGTTCCGGGATTTCTTCTAAGTTGCTAATAGGAAGACAGAGGTTTGTTTAAATCCTCATTAAAATCTACATAGTATAAACTCTCCAAAGAAAGATAGCATTACAAAATATTTTTCCATCTCAAAGAACTCAAGAGAGAGCAGTCTGGAGACTTCCTCTGGTAAAAATGGCTTGGAGTTTTGCCAATCATCTCCGGAGATAAAAAGGTAGCCTTGGGGCTAGCTTCTGGGGGGGGGGGGGGCAATCTATTCAGAGCACAGGGCCAGGTAATCAGAAGGACTCTGTGCTTCAGTTAGTGTTTTGCTATGCAGTCCCAAAATTTTTAATAATTTTTTAAAGGGCCTCAAATTTTCATTTTGTACCAAGCCCCACAAATTATACAGCCAGTCTTGGTTGGACTTTATGTGCGATCACAATTCTTCTACAACTCTGTGTGAAAAGAAGGTAAGTTAGTTATATTCTTGGCTTTTCAATGTATTCACTTATACGTGACCTAAATCAATTTAGTGACTTCCCAAAGTCCTTTATCATTGTGATTCTCCAAGGTGATTTTATGGACATAAAATTTGCATCAATTTTGTTTCACTCCTCTGTTAATAATGTAGATATTTTATCAACTTGTCAGTAGAATTTGGATAAATATAAATTCTAAAGAATGTTATAAATAGTTCTCAATCAGTATTCAAAAATAAGCTATGAAATGACAAATAAACTGTTTTCATATTTTACCTAATCATCTTTCTACACTTTTCTTGGCTTTGTTTATAATCACTTTATATACTGAATATATATATATACTTTATATACTGAATACTTTGCTGAATAATTGTATCCCTATATAATGCTAACTATTCCTTTATAATATCAAAATAAACACACACACACACACACACACACACACACACACACACACACACACACACACACCACTGTGGTGCGTTTAAAACATGTTTGTTCTATTGAAAGTGAAGTTTCCAAGTGTCAGTCTTTTGGTAAGTTTTGTTTTCGTTTTGTTTTGTTGTTGTTGTTGTGTTTTTGTTTTTGTTTTATTGCATTCAGTGGATAGTGGATTAATAGGACTTCTTAGAAACCAAGTTATAGCCTGAAATAAGCAAAAATTATCCAAAGCTTATTGTTGGTGAGTATAAAGCAGACTGATAACAACAACAAAAAAAAAAAAACTAAGAAAAAAAAAGAGTAACTAATATGTATTATCATAATTTGATTAATCATGTAAAGTCCTTTTAAAATTATCACTACAAAAATAAAGGAATGTTAACTGGGTAAATGTCTTAAGTCAGCAGCAATTGCAGAGGAAACTTCAAATTAATTATTCAAAACCTAAAATGTGGACAGAAGACCCCCAAATTGCAATATGTTATACACATAAGCAGGCAATTTATCCATGTTTAGAAATTTTAGGAAATTCTTAAAGAATTTGCTATAATGAAAAACTGTCCTACCCAAGTTGTATTCAAATGATAATGCTGCAAATCTTGAAGCATGATAAAATTTAGCTGTATTAAGCCAACCCTGCTTTACATTGCCCTAAGGCTTTATCCATGAAGCAACGGCAGGGATAATAAAGCAATTACCAATTTTGAAATTCCTGCTCTTTACTTCCACTCTTTCTTCCTTTCTTTTCTCTTCCTTACTTTTTTTTTTCTTTCCAGCATGTCTGATATTGACTACAAATCTATATTCTTCAAAAAAACCCTAATTGGTGGGGTCACTGGGTGGCTCAGTCAGTTAAGGGTCCAACTCTTAGTCTCAGGTCAAGTCATGATCTCAGCGTCCTGAGATCCAGCCCTCTGTCAAGCCTCACGTCAGGCTCCATGCTCAGTGGGGAGTCTGCTTGAGATTCTCTCTCTCCCTCTCCTTCTGCCCATCCCTGTGTGCTCTCGCTCTCTCATGCTCTCTCCCTCTCTCAAATAAATAAGTCTTAAAAAGAACCTAATCCATCAATAAAATAACTTACAAGTACTTAAATGTTAAATATACTTACCATAGGATAATATAAAACATGCATAATACCCATTTAAGAATTCATAATTCACTTCTCCTTTTCCTGATTCATAAATTTCATAATTGTCAAGTAGCAAGCATTGACTGTAACTGAATTTTAGGACAACAACAATAGTAGTAATAGTAATAATAATAATATTAAAAGTAAGAGCCAGTTCTTACTACAATCAAACCAAACAACACTGTAAGATCTAGCCACAGGTTATTATCTGATCTTATCTCCTATTCTCCCTGTATTCACCTAATTGTAGGACACTACCTACTCCTTGGAAAAGTCAGGTTTGGCCACATCTCAGGGTCCCTCTACCTAGAATGTTCTCCCTCAGATGTTTCCATAATTCTCTCCTTTACTGCTTTCTGATCTTTTCTCAATTGTCATTTTCTCTGTAATCTTCCCTGTTCAATCTATCTAAAGTTTCAACTTTTTTTCTTATTAACAGAAATAATTTCCTTCTCTTTAACACTTATAAATATCTAACATGTATTTCATTATTTTATTTTTTTTATCTTTCTCAACCACTAGACTTAAGTGCTGTGAGGGCACATAATTATATTCATTATCTTAACCACTGTTAAATAATAAAATAATTAAATTACATAGTTGGAATTTTCTCAATATGTTCAAACAATTTTATACATGTATTTAAGCATGCTATATATTCATTCATGTATATTATATGTCCTCTCACAGAAATGGAAATTCTATATATGTATTTATATATGTGTGTATATTTATGAGTCTATACACGTGTGTATAAAGCAGGAATGAAAATTCATTGCATTTCTACAATGCTAAACACAGAACCAACTATGATTTAATCTCTGAACAATCCAAGTACCAATTCAATAGAAAGCACAACCAGCATTCAACTCATCATTTAGGCTCCAAATTTCAAGTTTCTCATCTTTATTCTATTGTTTGTTTCCTTTGTATATTTTGCCTGCTAGGTTTTGAAGAAATCTGTAAGTGTCAATTCAAAACTAGTATCACCAGAATGAGACATGATTTCTTTGAAGATGTATGATTACATTATCATTTTGTTTAAATAATTTAATTCCAAACTAATACAATAAAGTTAGTAAGGTTATTGAAAAAATTTAGTCATGTTCTCATCCTATCAGCAAGAGTTATGAAAAGTTAAGAAGAAACAGTAGAGGAAGAGAAAGTGATTACCTGATTTCTCCCTCCCCATTCTAAAACAGCTTCTGAAAAATGTATGTCATATTCTCAGACATCTACTTTACTAAAGACAAAGTTAGTGATGTGATAGCGGTTCATAAAATGCTTGGCAGCACAGAGGTGCTAATGTAATGGTGATGATGATGTTTACTGTTGCAGGAAAATGACTGCATATGAAGAACCAGTAGATACAGCTTAAAAAAAAAAAAAAAAGTTATCCGACTTCCAAGGTAATATGTTTCCCAAAGAGCTTGACTGTGTTTCTGAAAACAAATGGCTAAAACAATTAACACGCTGAGTGAACAAAGATGAATTCTTCATTCCTATTAAAATAAAGCATAGAACTAAAAATTTAGAATCAGATCTTCATTTCATTCAAATATGTTAAATGCTTTAGAACAGGAAAACAGTTTAAATGATATAACTGCCTATGTTTTTTATATATATGTGCATCTATAAATACATATAAACAGTGTGTCTCAGTATGTGCCACATACAGATGACATGCATATGCCTATCTGTACATTATACATATATATATATATATATAACTTTCTAAATAGAATAAAAAATACTCAGTAAAAGGCCCTCCAAAACAGTACATTAACAAATTTTAGTGGTTCTTTCCTCTCTCATTTTATTTTCAACTTTTTTAAATTTATGATTAAAATTCTTTTTAAGTTTTTATTTAAATTCCAGTTAGTTCAAACATACAGAGTAATAGTAGTTTCAGGGTAGAATATAGTAATTCAGCACTTCCATACAATACCCAGTGCTCATCACAACAAGTGCACTCCTTAATCCCCATCACCTATTTCACCCATCCCCCACCTACCCCCCTTCTGGTAACCATCGGTTTGCTCTCTATAGTTAAGAGTCTGTTTCTTGGTTTGCCTCTCTCACTCTTTTTCTTCCCCTTTGCTCATTTGTTTTGTATCTTAAATTCTACATATGAATGAAATCATATGGTATTTGTCTTTCTCTGACTTATTTCACTTAGCTTTATACTCTCTAGCTCCATCCACATCATTGAAAATGGCAAGATTTTTCATTCTTTTTGATGGCTGAGTAATATTCCTGTGTGTGTGTGTGTGTGTGTGTGTGTGTGTGTGTGTGTGTGTGTGTGTGTGTGTGTATACACTAAATCTTCTTTATCCATTCATCAGTACATAGACACCTGGGCTGTTTCCATAATTTGACTATTATAGATAATGCTGCTATAAATATTGGGGGGACATGTATCCCTTCCAATTAATATTTTTTATTCTTTGGGTAAATACCTAGTAGTGCAACTGCTGGATTGTAGGGTACTTCTCTTTTTCACTTTTTCAGGAACTTCCATACTGTTTTCCAGAGGGACTGCACCAGTTTGCATTCCCACCAACAGGGCAAGAGGGTTCCCCTATCTCCACATCCCTGCCAACACCTATTGTTTTTTGTGTTTTGATTTTAGCCATTCTGATAGGTGTGAGGTGATATCTCATTGTAATTTTGATTTATATTTCCCTGATGATCAGTGATTCTGAGCATCTTTTCAAATATCTATTGACCACCTGTATGCCTTCTTTGGAAAAATATCTATTCATTTCCTCTGCCCATCTTATAATTGGATTTATTTTGGGGATGTTGAGTTTTATAAGTTTGTTATATATTTTGGATACTAACCCTTTATCAGATATGTCATTTGCAAATCTTATCTTCTCCCATTATGAAGGTTGCCTTTTAGTTTCATTGAATGTTTCCTTTCCTGTGCAGAAGCTTTGTATTTTGATGCAGTCCCAATAGTTTATTTTTGCTTTTGTTGCCCTTGCCTCAGGAGATGTATCTGGAAAGAAATTGCTATGGTTAATGTCAAAGAAGTTACTGCCTGTGTTCTCCTCTAGGACTTTCATGTTTCCAGGTCTCACATTTAGGTCTTTAATCCATTTTGAATGTATTTTGTGTTTGGTGTAAGAAAGTGGTCCAATTTCATTCTTTTGCATGTTGCTGTCTGTTTTTCCAACACCATTTGTAGAAAAGACTGGCTTTTTTCCCAGTGGATATTCTTCCCTGGTTTTTCAATAATTAATTGACCATATAGCTGTGGGTTCTTTTCTGGTTTTTATATTCTGTTCTATTGATCTCTGTCTATTTTTGTGCCAGTACCACACTGTTTTAATTATTACAGCTTTGTCATATATTTTTATATCTGGGATTATGATACTTACAGTTTTGTTCTTCTCAGGATTGTTTTGACTATTTGGGGTCTTTTGTGGTTCCATTCAAATTTTAGGAGTATGTGTTATAGTTCTCTGAAAAATGCTATTGTTATTTTGATAGGGATTGCATTCAATCTATAGAGTTCTTTGGGTAGTATGGACATTTTAACAATATTGATTCGTTCAATCTGTTCAAGTTTTCTATTTCTTCTTGTTTCAGTTTTGGTAGCTTATATGCTTCTAGGAATTTATCCATTTCTTCCAGCTGTCCAATTTGTTGGCATATAGTTTTTCATTATATTCTCTTATAATTATATTTCTGTGGTGTTGGTTATTTCTCCTCTCTCATTTATGATTATATTTATTTGGGTCCTTTCTCTTTTTTTTTTTATAAGTCTGACTAGATGTTTATCAATTATATTAATTTTTCCAAAAAACAAGCTTCTGGTTTCATTGATATTCTATTGGGTTTTGTTTTGTTAATTTCTATATCATTTAGTTCTGCTCTAATCTTTATGATTTCCTTCCCTCTCCTGGTTTTAGACTTTGTTGTTGTTTTTTCTAGCTCCTTTAGATATAAGGTAGAGATTTTTCTTGCTTCTTGAGGTAGGCCTATATTGCTATACACTTACCTTATATGACTGTTTTTTCTGTTTCCGGTTTTGAAATGTTGTTTTCATTTTCATTTGTTTTTGTGTATTTTTTAATTTCTTCTTTTATTTCCTGGTTGACTAATTCATTGTTTAGTAGCATGTTGTTTAACCTCCATGTATTTGTGGACTTCCAAACCTTCCAACCTTTTGGTACATGGTATGATATCAATCTTTCTGTATTTTTTGAGGCCTGTTTTGTGACCCAATATGTATTCTATTCTGGAAAATGTTACATGTGCACTTGAAAGGAATATGTATTCTGTTATCTTAGGGTGGAATGTTCTGAATATATCTGTTAAGTCCATCTGGTCCAGTGTGTCATTCAAAGCCATTTTTCCCTTGCTGATTTTCTGTTTAGATGATCTCTCCACTGATTTTAGTGGGATGTTGAAGTCCCTTACTATTACTGTGTTATTATCCATTAGTTCTTTATGTTTCTTATCAACTGTTTTATATATTTGGGTGCTTCCATGTTGGGTGCATAAATATTTACAATTATTATATCTTCTGATTGGTTTGTCCCCTTTATGATTATATAATGCCCTTCTTTGTCTCTTTACAGTTTTTGTTTTAAAGTCTAGTTTGCAAGATATAAGTATTGCTATTCTGGCTACTTTTGACATCCACTGGCGTGATAAATGTTTTTTCACCCCCTAATCTTCTATCTGCAGTTGTCTTTAGGGCTAAAATAAGTTTCGTATAGGCAATATATAGATGGGTCTTGGTTTTATCCAATCTGACACCCTATGTCTCCCAAATGGAGCATTTGATCTATTTACATTCAAAGCAATCATTGATAGATATGTGTTTATTGTCATTTTATTACTTGTTTCATTGTTTCTGGAGATTTTCTCTGATTCTTTCTTGTCTTTTTCAGTTTTGGTTTCTCCTTTACATTCAGAGTCCCCTTTGATATTTCTTGCAAAACTGGTTTAGTGGTCACAAACTCCTTTAGTTTTTGTTGGTCCAGGAAACTCTATCTCCTCTTCCATTCTGAGAGATAGCCTTGGTAGATATTCTTGGCTGCAGATTTTTCCCATTCAGCACTTTGAATATATAATGCTACTCCCTTCTGACTTGCCAAATTTCTGTTGAGAAATCTCCAGCTAGCATTATGGGTTTTCCCTTGTAAAGGACTTACTTTAAAGATGTTTTATCACTTTTTTGCAAATAATTACAGTACGTCTTGATGTTAGTCTGCTTTTGTTGATCTTGATGGCAGTTCTCTGTGGATCCTGACCTGGATGTCTGTCTTCTTCCCAGATTAAGGAACTTTTCTGCTATTTCTTAAAATAAATTTTCTGCCTGCTTTTCTCTCTTCTTCTGGGACTCCCAAAATAAGAATGTAATTACACTTGAGGGAGTAACTGAGTTCCCTAAGTCTATTCTTGTGTTGCATAATTCTTCTTTCTTTTGTTCACCATTATTTTCCATTATTTTGTATTCTAGTTCACTAATTTGTTACTCTGTCTCTTCAGGCCTGCTTTTCATTGCATTAAGCCTGTTTCCAATCTCAATCATTGTATTCTTCAACTCTGATGGATCCTTGTTTGAACTCATTTATCTCTGTGGTACGGTTCTTCCTGATGTTTTCTATTCTTTTCTCAAGCCCAGTGAGTATCATTATGATTGTTTTAAATTCTCCATCAGTCATTTTATTTACATCTATTTTGCTTAGATCTCTGGCCATGGCTTTATCTTGCTCTTTCATTTGGGATAAATTCCTCCAAGTTGACATTTTGTCTAAGTCTCTGCCTTCTTCTCTGTGTTAGAAAAACCAGTTATGTCTCCTGCTCCTGAAATTAATGGCCTTATGAAGAAGAGGTCATGTAGTTCACAAGGTCTGGTGCTTCAGGGAGTGTCTCTGGTGTGTGCTACTTGCACTCTGCTCTTGTGTTCTGGCTGCTTTACCCTTCAGGCCAGTCATATGCAGAGCCTCTCCTTTCCTGTTGTGGGAATTGTTTGGTTCCTGGCCTAAATATGTTGAGTTTTAACTAGGTGTGCTCTGGTCTGCCTGTAAAATGAGACATGACAACAAATCCACCATCACTGAGATCCAGTAGAATTCTCTGGTTGGGAGACATGGTATGGGCAGAGGTTTCCATGCTGGTCTTCTTAGGGAGGGTCAGCCACACTGGGTCTGAAGCAAGGGTGACTGAAAAGGGCAGTACCGCCAGAGCATGGAGGGCAGGGGAGGGTGGTTGGTGTAAGCAACTTCAGCATCCAGTGTCAGTGCTATACTGCCTCTTGAAGGTGGCTGTGTTTATGCTGAGGGGCAGGGTGGGGAATGGCATCAGCCAGCTCCTTTGTTTCTGGAGAGGCATTTCCTTGAAGGTTGTGTTTAAGGAATGTTCTCCAAGAAGAGTGAATAATCTTCCCCCTGTGTGTCCCAGGTGTTCTTCAGATCCCTGTTTCCATGTTGTCTGCCCCTCGGGTTGTTTTTCTGCCTTCTCTTCAGGAGCAGGGTGGTGCCCTCGGGCTCTATCCCAGCCAAGCCTGTGACCTTTAAAACCCCAAGCTTTAAGCCCTGCTGGTTGCAAAACACAAAATTGAGGCCTCCACATTTTCCAAGCCAATGACTTTGGGAAACATTCCCCTTGTGCATTCTCCTATGTGCTCCTCTCTCTCGCCCTTCTCTATGACCATGGCTCCTTCCCCTCCATAGCACATGACTTGTTTCTCTCCTAAACCACATCTCTGCACTTTCTACATTCTCTGATGTGACCTCTTCTTTCCCTTTAACTTGTGGAGTTTGTGCCATCAGTCTTCAGTTCGATTTCTGGGGTAATTAGGATAATTTGATAGTTAACTAGTTGTGTTCATGGGATGAGATGAGATGAGCCTAGGGTCCTCCTACTCCGCTGCCATCTTCCTCTCCCTTCTCTTTCATTTTTAAAAACGTTTTCATTGCCTTTATAGCAACACACAGGTCACTGAAGCATAATATGACAGGGAAGAGTTCAGAGTTCTGACTGTATTAATGGAATAATCCTTAAGGAAAATGTACAGCCTAGTGCAATGAATATTTTATTCACACTCTTGGTATTAAAGAATAATTGCTTAAAGTGTATCAAACCTCAAAATAACTATATATCAACTAAATTATGACATAAAAAGAGAGATTGAGAAAAATGTACTTCATCTTTGGTAATCATTCTAAGGCTAAATGTGTGGATAGTAAAGGCTTTGTAGTATTTGACCCTAAGTATTTTCTCCTGCACTATACTACTTTCATATAAGGGAATGGAAACAGTACTGAAGAAATGGCAGAGTGGAAATATATACATATTTACTCTATTTTCCTTTTCCTACCCTAAGATCTTTCATATATAAAAATTCAGAGAGAGATAGAACAAAAACCCATGTAGATATCATAAAAAATAATGGCAACAATTTACTCTATTTACTAAAAATATTTTTAATAAAATGAATCATAAGCTATAGCTGAAATCTATATCTTGCTCCTCAAAAAAAATCTCATTTCCCTTATGTCTGAGAATCTACCACTATTTTGAAATTAGTTTGTATCTTTTAATTCAATGTTCATTCATTACATATAAATTCAGAGGGAGGATGAAATAAAAACTAAGACTTTCTAGAATTACAACTAGGTGATATAACTTAAAACCAAAATTGAATCCAAAGGAAATAGAAAGAAGCACAGGGGGTGGCACACAAACTGGTAAAAATGGGAATGCAAATTTAATGTACATCTAAGATCAACATTAATAATATTTCTGTAGTAAATTAAAAAGTGGACTAAAATTCTAGGCAGTGATTCCAAAGGAAATAGAGATGGGCTGTTCTATATGCTGTTAATGTGAGTATTAACTACCCATAAAACATCCCTTGTCTGACTTAAAAGAAGACTAATATATTAAAAAAGTTTAGATTAGAATAATTCAGTTAAGAAGTTACTTAAAGATGTAAAGGCAATTGCTGAAAACTTGGAAATATCATCTAGTATGGCTTCAAAACCAGCGAAGGAAAAATACAGAAATTAAAAAATATGTATTTTTTGTATTTTTACTTATTAATATAAGAAAGTATAAGATAGTATTTTTAAACTTCAGATATACAATAGAAACATATTAAAACTGTATATAGGAAGACTAAAATAAGGAATAAACATGCACATTATGTAATTTACTTAACAAAGAGTTGTTAATTGATATTTACGCAAAAAAGGAACAAATTTAAGAGAGACAACGCTTCATGATAGAGAAACAATGCAATGGCTGACCAAGAAAATATAACAATTATGTGCCTGCTTTCACCTCACCACAAACCGAGATATTTAAAAAGAAAAAAATAATATATTCACAATACTGGTGAGAGATGTTAATACACATCTATCAGAAATTGAGAGATTAAACACACAGAAGATTAACTAAGGGTATAGAAGTTATGGACAATAATACAATTATATATATATGATAAATAAGTCTGAACTAATATAATTTTTTGCATGAAGTAAACTAATTCAGAATCAACAATAAAAAAGTATAGTAACAAACAGCAAATATGTTTGTTGTAAACTAAAAAATATACTGTTGCCTGATGAAAAAGAAAAAAAAGAGAAGGGTGAATATTATAAATATT
Organism: Zalophus californianus; assembly: GCF_009762305.2. NCBI lineage: Eukaryota > Metazoa > Chordata > Mammalia > Carnivora > Otariidae > Zalophus > Zalophus californianus. The sequence goes on from NC_045596.1 coordinate 179,457,459, forward strand.
AACAAATACCAAAGTGTTAGACTTTAGAATATATGGGGTTCTCTAACCATAAAGAAAAAATCTGATAAATTGGACTTCAGCATGATCGAAATTTGTTTTTCATCAAAAGAGAATTTTAAAACATACATACTCAAGCCTCAGCCTGGAAAGAAATATTTGCAATACACATATCTGGAAAATTACTTGTATCCAGAAGATACAAAAAACTCATACAAATAAGTAACAATATGTCAAATTACTCAAATAATATATTAGTAAAATAGTTGAACACTTTACTAAAGAAGATATACAAATGGTCAATAGGCACATTAAAAAAGATGCTCAACATCTTTACTCATCAGGGTTATAAAAATTAAAGCCACAATTAGATACCACTTAAATAGCCACTAAAAAAACAAAAATTAAGAACTTTTCACAACACTTAATGTTGGATAAGATGTGTGAAAAGGCAAATTATTATTCATTGCTGCTGGAAAGTTAAATGGCACATATACTTTGGAAGACTATTTGGCCATATTTTATAAAATTAAGCATAAATCTACCAAAAGAGACAGGCTCTAAAAATTTAAAATCTCACCAAGTGATACAACAGACAGAAAACAAGTTGAATGAGAATGGTAAGGAGTATTCCTCAGAACAGCAAATACATAGTAAATTCTGAAGCAACAGAACATGGTTCAAATTTGAGCCATGATAAATTTTAGAATTAATTTTATAAAAAGTAGTTGAGTGCAACCTATCATGTAAAACTACTTCATATGCTTATTCATAATAAGTCAATTTTCCTCAGCAATGTAGTTTATAAACTAGTCCGTACAACTGGTCACTAGGCAAATCAAGGTTTCCTGGAAGAAACCTAATATTTAAAATTCTTATTATCTGACACATTAATCTCCCACAAGAAGCCCATTCTATCACATGGGTTCTTTGTAATATAAACCAATACCAAAAGTCTAACTACTCATGCACCAATACCACCAAATCAGCACCCATCGTCTGAAGTTTTATTTTAATCCAGCATCCCCAATACATAAAATAGCCCATACCAAGTAAACATAATGCCCAATAACTGCCCCGCAATGCCTTGGCTGACACACATATGGACCAAGTGAATGAACCTTTCAGTATTTATTCTTCAGTTTGTATGGTAATGTTATAGACTGAACCATGTATCTTCAGAATTTGTATGTTGAACCTCTAACCCCCAGTGTGACTATACTTGGTGATAGGGCCTTTAAAGGGGTAGTTATAGTTAAATGAAGTCGTAAGAGTAAGGCCCTAATCCAATATGATTCATGTCCATTTAAGAAGAGGAAGAGACACCAGGGATGAGCATGCAGAGAGAAGGCCATGTGAGGACAGACAGAGAAGGTGATTATCTGCAAGCCAAGAAGAAAGACCTCTAAAGAAATCAAGCCTGTAGGCAAAACACCTTGATTTTGGACTTCCAATCTTCAGAAAAGAAAATAAATTCCTACTGTGTAACCCATATATTCTTTGGTATTTTGTTACAGCAAACAAAACATTGCTATAAAACCTGCCTTTCTGGTTGAAATAAATGGTGCCTCTTTAGCTTTTCAGGCATCTTTGGACCCTTGGTCAGCATCATATGAAGAAAGTTTTATTTGACATCTCATTGGATGAAAGATCTGTAGTGCCCAGAGATGCTTTATACTCCAAATGGCATTTTCTTTTATTTGTTAATGCATTTACATACACTCACTTGAGGAAAAATATATAAACAAATGGAAAAAATATGGAGTATATCTAGACTAATGAGATCATCTAACTCAAAACAGCAGAAACTGAGTTCTGCAAAAAAGTGGCACATATTGGGATGTGTATCTCGGGATGGTGAGAGGACAGAACAGATATAAAAATATATATAGAAAAAGAAAATATATATATAATCAACCAGAATACTAAAATGCAACTTCTCCTTGCATATTTTGACTTATTTGTTCTTCTCCCCATACTGAAATTGATGCCTGATGACACCTCAAACCCTGGCTAGTTATTTTACAACACATGACAGTGAACTCAGAGTGAGGGAGTCAAAAACAACTTCAGCCCTGAAACAATCCTAATTATTTGATCTACTGACATGATGTTCTAGAAAGTGTCACTAGACTCCTTTTCCGATCATCATTATGACACCAGGAACTGGGACCCAACATGCTCACCACTACATCCCCATGACCTAGGACTTATACTTATTTCAAGAATAAAGGTCATCAAATATTTCTTGAATTTGAACATAACAGATGTTAAAAACAATCAACAATGACATTTCCTCGTTAACAAAATGTATAAGTATGTGGTTCCTTTTCAATTAAATCCTTGTAGAAAGGGAACGTCACTCATCATTTTTACCATTTTTTTTTCTATTCTCTCTTCACTCTTTTTGGATGACTCCTTCTATCTTTATTTCTTCAGTATTCCATTTTAATGTACACATGACATTTTATAAATATTAAATATTTCCATGTTCTTTCACTTTCTAGGTCAATCTGTTACTAAATTCTACTTCCCATGAAATCCCTAGTAATAATTTAAAAAAATTAAAAAACTAAAATATTTAGCCCATCTGAGTACTGTATTTTCTAGAATGTACTCTTCCACCACACAGTCTTTGAGATCTTTCTCCTCAATAATCTAGACCTCTGACTCATTATCATGTTAATATTAATAACTTTACAGAACTATTGCATTAAATTTCATAACTGTTCCACTCAATACTATTAATGTGAAATAGGACACTAATATGGAGTAAGTTTGCACAAGGAAACCAAAAATTAAAATCAATCCCAAGCATAACTGTGATTAAGGTCAAACTTGTTAGGTCTTTTCTTTAGAAGTACTGTTGCTTCTGATCTTGGCCTTAATGTCAGCAGAACCCCCATATACTCTGGTTATTTGAGTGATAAATGAATCTAGGTCCTTTCTTCACTGTTCTCTCCCTCCTTTTTACTCTTTCTTCCTACAGCCTTAAAGTCCATCCTTGCTTGTAGCCCTCACTCAATCAAGGAAAGAAGGGATATTGCCAGCCCTGCTGCGAGCAGCATTGTGTGAGCATAGATCCATCCTCAGCATCAATTTCATTACTCGCATTCATTCCTATCTCAGTATAGCTGCTAAGGGAAAAAAAATTAAGTGGATGACTAATGTTCTATGAAAGACATAAAAGAACAGTGAAAAAAATGGTTCAAAATGGTTTCAACTTCTCTAAGCCCTCTGCATGATCAGGAAGCTGATCAAGCTCAGTCACAGTTGGCAGCTGCCCAAACCTGCCTGCTAAGCTCCTCACACTTTGGCAGAGGAGCAGTCAGCAGAGCAGGAGGAAAACAATGAGATTTAGAAGGTGATGGTTAGCTTCTATCATTATTTACTGATACAGTGATTCTGGCAAGTTACTTAACCTCTTTAAGTGTGTATCTTCCTCCATCTTACACACACAGACACATAAGATTGTGGGCAAGACAAACAAAATATATTGTGTAACAGTCTTTACTAACTATAACTCACTCCAAACTGTTGTATTTTTTTTATAGTCCAGGCACAAAAAACTAAGTACCATATTGTCCCTTATACTGTCAATATAATTAATAGTTAGAAATGATGTCTTAGATATACTTTAAAATATATTTTATAACGTTATCTACAGGTTTACAATATAAGAAGTGTATTAACTATGTGTTTCTGATGCTTTGACATCTGAAACCTTGCGGGCCCTAGAGAGACTGCCCCTTCCAATTCCTACAGAGAGTAAACAACACACCTGTAATCATGTTTTTGCTATATAAACCAATCGATCCAGAGCCCATCTCTCCTACAGATCCTTTGTCTGGATATCACAGGGCCAGCACTCTGCACCAATCCATCTGTGCTAGTCCTCATAGGGACAAATATCAACCAACAAGGGATGGTTCTTCCTCTCTCCCCCTCCACCGCCCCAGAGCCTCCTGAAATTATTCAAATTATCCAATCCTAAACCTGCTTAACCAGCTACCCTTGCCTTGCCCATTCCATCCCATGTTAACAACAATGAAGGCTCTTACCCATGTTTCCCTCATTTTCTGCCTCCTGAATGACCCTGGTGCTATTCTACATGGCCTTGCATGGCATACCTTGCCCCTATATCTATGTTTCATGACAGTTATTTCCATGCCTTCATGGTTTACAATACCTGTTTACAAATAAGTGGTGGGTACTCTTAAAATAAGAAAATAATCTGCTAATATTAATTTTAAATGAATATCCTCTGAACATTTTCTGGCAAATATTTTGTTTTATTAGATTTTAATTCTTAAAATAGGCAATACTGATCACTTCCCTTGTAATTACAACTTGTTTAGAAAAACATTTTAAATACATTTATATAAATGGAGATATGCTAACACGAGAGAAAGATGGAGAACTTAAATAATGATCATACCTTTAAAATACTTCTGTAAGAAGCCAAAGACCTCAGGGTTAATTTTAACTTAGATGTACAAAATGGAATGAATTAAAAGCAATTTCAAGGCTTTGGAATAAAATCTGTTAACCATAAACCCAGGGATTTCATATTTTTCTCCTCTTTCACTAGACTTGTCTGGAGAGAGTGAATCAAAACAGAGAATAAACCTACCTTGAAAAGATTTTTTATCCTCTCCTATCTTCAGTCCATAAATCAGTTAATGGAGAAGCTGAACTAGTTTTCTAAACCATTGTATTTAGCATTTATGTACCTTGAAAGGGCTTTGACTTAATAACAGAAGCAGCAATCATGGAAGCTGTTACAGATCAAGAAGTCAGAAGAGAGTATCGCAGGGCCCTGACACAATTTATGGAGTAAAACAGCAAATGTTGAAATGTACTATGACTGTGGTACTGGCTAAAAAAAGGGTATGGCAAGGTTATGTTGTGTAATCAAGATTGAATTCCTAAGAATGGGAGTTAAGGCAGAAAATCAGAAAATGATAGGAACAGAAGACAAAGGCATCTATAAAAATAAAATAACAGGAATCAACCACTGAATAATAAATGGTAAAAAAAAAAAAAACTCCAGCAACAAGTCAGAGTATTTGAATCTCTGAATTTAAATGCAGTACAAACAAACGCAATAATAAGAGAAGATACATGAATTTACCCTGAAACTTTTATACCAAATTATATCTTTTTATATGTTCAAAGAGGCATAATAAGGGCCTGACAGGCCTGGAAACTTAGTGTTGTTGCCACATTCCATAAGTATTTACCCAACGTATCTTTTTAAAAATACCTCATGTATGAATAGAATATTGAAGGAATACTGAAAGAACAACAATCACACCCACTTACACTAATATATGAAATAAAGAGACAGTTCAAACGTATTTTGTCTAAACACCACCTTCTCCAAACACCCTCCTGGACAACATAAACTGTTTTGGAATACAGAATATTTAAGGAAAACTGTCTATTATTCTACTTAATGGTAATAAATGGCTCTGCTCAAAGTACAGTAATTTTTCATCATTCACTGTTATATCCAAAATTATGTGTATTTTACCATGATTAAAAATTTAAAAACATTAGGGTGCCTGGGTGGCTCAGTCAGTTAAGTGACTGCCTTCAGCTCAGGTCATGATTCTGGAGTCCCGGGATCGAGTCCCGCATCAAGCTACCCGCTCAGCGGGGAGTCTGCTTCTTCCTCTGAACCTACCCCCCTCATGCTCTCTCTCTCTCTCATTCTCTCTCTCAAATAAATAAATAAAATCTTAAAAAAAAAATAAATAAAAATTTAAAAACATTAAATAAAATATATAAAATAGATATAAAAATAAAGTTACTTTTATCTTGTTTAACTTGGGATGAAAATGGGAGTTCTAATTCATCAAATAATATCTTGTTATGGATATGATAAAGAGTATAAATTTTAGAATAGTAAGCTTACAATAAATAAACTTAGTTTATCCTAATAATCATTAGGCAGAGGAGATGTAAAGACTGACAGCAAGGATATAAATTTCCTACCCTGAAGGAGTTCACAAAAAGATGAGATGAAGGTGAAACATTGATTCTGATGCTTTCCCAGAAACAGAACTAGTGCCTGCCCAACACAGTACCTAACCCAAAGTAGATGATCCAAAATTCTTTCTGAATTATTAAATGATGTTAATTGAATATATCAGTAGAACATGTTCTAGAAACACAAATGATGGGAAATTTTACTTTGTGCTCTTAAAGAGGCCTGATGAGCTAATGGCAATCAACCCGAGTAGGGAATTATCAGGGGTGGAGGCAACAAGAATGAATGAAACCATTACAGACTGAGTGAACAGCATGAGCAAAGTGCCAAGGCATGCATGAAAAGTCCATTTTATATTCTGAAACTTTTGATAAATGTGGATGAATGTGGAGATTGAAAGCAGACAGAGATTAGAGGAACATCCCATCTCAGGATGCAATTTTTACTCTGCATTTAAACCTTCATCTAAATGTCTCTAGATCGCAAACTGTAATTAAAAGTGCCTTTAGCTAATTTGTTTCCAAACCATGCTCCCCTGATTGAACCCACCTCATACTAGAAATGTGACAATATGATGGGCCATGTTTCATGGGAGTTAAGTAAACCACTGCTTATTCTTCTGGCTTCAAGTTCTCATAAGTCTCAGAGTCAACATAGTGTAAATTTATGTAATTGGATTATCATTATAACTAAGACATAAATTCCCTTTAAATAGTGTGTTACATTTTCCTTAGTCTTTAGTTGCTGTATTCTACATTAAATAAAACAAAGTAACTTGCCTCAAAACATTCCAAAGGCAAAGTAGCTACAAAAGCAAAATGGATGGTATTTTTCTTTCACAGTAGAAGGTTCCTGAATCCTATAGTGCCGTTCAATAGAAGTACAGAGTAATGTTAATTTGTAAAAAGTTACTCCTAAAAGATCTTACAAAGCTCAAACCTTCAGAATTATAGACAGTCAACTGGAAGCGAGCTACTGTGGCTCCTTTTGATAGAAGCCTACTGAAAGTAGCCTAGTGAAGTTGTCCATTTCCATTGTCAATGAGAATCCAAGTGCCCTAACTCCAGACAGTCCTCTCCCAACCGCTAACTTCCATTTTGTGTTTACTCAGGTACTGCATTAGTTTGCTCAGGCTGCCATAAAAAATTACCACAGACTGGGTGGCTTAAAAATAAAAGAAATTTATTTTCCCAATTCTGGAGGCTGGAAGTACAAGATTAAGGTATCAGTGGAGTTGGTTTCTTTAGAAGACTCTCTCCCTGGCTAGTAAATGACTTCTCTTCTCCCTGTTCTTTATATAGTCTTCCCTCTGAACCTGTGTCCAAATTTCCTCTTCTTCTGAGGACATCAGGCATACTGGATTAGGGCCCACTCTAATGACCTCATTTTAACTTAATTACCTCTTTAAAGACCCTGTCATCCGATGCAGTCATGTTCTGAGGTACTGTAAGGACTCTAACATAAGAAGTTTGGAGAGATACAATTCAGTCCATAACAGATACCTTTCTGAATACTGTGCATACATTATTTTATTTGATCTTAAAAACCAAATTGTGAGACAGCATTTTATACACATTTTACAGATGAGGAAATTAAGCAAAATAATGGTTAATAACTAGCCCTAGTTCACAAACAGGTGGTAAATGAAGAAGTTCTCCCATACAAATCCTGGCATTTTCACTCCAGTTTCCATGCTATTAACTATCCCCCAACATTCTACTGAAATTAGCTCACCTTCTAAATGAAAGCTCTCCTACATGAATTTCTTCAGGATCCCTCCTTTATAACTCAAAACATTTCTCTGTATCTCTAGCATTTTTTTAATCATCTGCTGTCTTTCTAAGGTAAAAGGATCTTACCTTACTGACAAGATTTTAACATTGTGCTACAATTTCCCCTTTATACAGCTTCAATATTTTTCTTTTCACCAGATTTTCATGGTCTCTTTTTCCCCCGTATTGTATATCTAAACCACTCCCAACATTATCTTTCCCATTTCCATTTACTATCAAATTCCTTTAAAAAATAAATAATGCCAGCTACACCTGAACTGAAATGACTTTTTTTTTCTTTTCCTTTACCAGTGAAACTGAAATCATTTAACTAATAGTCCTTTTCTCAGTCAGTTCTCACTAGGAGCAGTGTACATTATTCATAAAATTTCTTCTCCACTTACTACTCCGATACACCACTCTTTATTTTCCTCTGACACCTCTGATGGTTCACAGAGTTTGCGTGATTTTTAAAGCCCATTTAGGTTAATAGACTGATAATATTTCATTCATTAGGATTCCATCCATTAGTAAAGAACCAAAATGGAGAGGACTGAAGGTATCTGTAGACATACAACCAACAGAAGTTGGTTGCCAAACTGCTTTCTGATGAAGATAGCTATATAAAAACAAAACAATTTTAGTCAAAGTGAGTTAGAAAATGGAAGTGGGGGTTAGTAGAAGTTAGGTTAGGCTGAATGACTTTGATTATGTATATATATTCCACTAGGTAAGTTCTCTCTGGGAGAAGAACCTAGAGATGTAAATATCAACAACTAATACAGCCACAGGCATTGATGGCTAAAGGGTTAACAAAGGGACCTTGGAGAATACACAAGCATTGTGAGGTTTTTTTTTTTTCATTTGTTAACTGTGAATTACAGAATGTATCTCACTTTTAAGTTTCCTGAAAAATCTTCAACAGCTATATGTTGTTCACTATTATTTTCTGTGAGTAGATTCTTTATGAATATTTACAGGTTCTAATTTCTAAGGTAAAAAAAGGGACTTAAGAACCATGATAAGAAGTCAACTAATATATAAATAGTGTAGCATCTTCAAAGAAAGTTATAGAGTTGGGCGCCTGGGTGGCTCAGTTGGTTAAGCAACTGCCTTCGGCTCAGGTCATGATCCTGGAGTCCCGGGATCGAGTCCCACATCGGGCTTCCTGCTCAGCAGGGAGTCTGCTTCTCCCTCTGACCCTCTTCCCTCTCGTGCTTTCTATCTCTCATTCTCTCTCTCTCTCAAATAAATAAATAAAATCTTAAAAAAAAAAAAAGTTATAGAGTGAAAAAGAAAAATGAACACATAAAAACAAATGATTTTTAGTATAATAGCCAATGATGATCAATTAAATTATTAATTGCACTCATTCACATTAATTTGTCTAGTGGGAAAATAAAATTGGGGTTCATGAATAATCCAGTGATTTTATATGATTTAAAAGCACCCTTATATTACACTTATACACATACACCCATAAATACAAACAGGTTGGAAAATTAATTATCCAGGACCATTTAGAAACATATGGATTATGTATTTCTGTTCTCTTTGATAGTAAATTAAAAAATTATCCAACAGCTAGATACTATACACCACAGAACTCTAATACTAAAGTGTTTATTCACCAAAACTGAGCAGTCATATTCATTTTTAATGTGTTCCTTTTTCTTATATTAGTTTTCCTTTTAGAAAACCATTCCACTTATGTACAACCATGCTTATAATGAGTAACAAAATCATCAAAGATGATAGTGATATTACTTACAATTAATCTTACTAAGAAAGGGTCTCAACATAAAAAGAGAAGAGGAAAGGACACTGTGATGTGATCTCTATGCACATTACAGAGGGAATGATTATCATCTTAAGTCATTAAAGACTTTCATTTTTATCCAATAAAAGTGCTATCACAATTTCACATTTAATTTTGCTAAAATGTAACATTTCTATACCACAGAAAAGAAGACGCATACCTAACTTCTCATAAAATAAGCAGCATCTATATATATGGACATGGTCTCCCTGGCTCCCTTTACAAGCACATCTTAGGTCCCACTGCAAAGTAAATCTTTCTTACATATTTTGTTGCTGGGGTTAAAATTGGCAGGTAAAAAATATCTGAAGTGCACAAAAGAAAAAGTGACTGCAGCCATCAGACCTTTCACAACTTCTACAAGTTACTGTCCTCCTCAACTTTGATTCTAGAGTCACTGACTTTAAAATATCTCCCAGAAGACACAGTAAAATCATTAGGGTATATTAAAATGCTTACCTTTTAAACAAGAGAGTTGGAATTCTTCAAATTGCTAATTCCAGAGAAAGATTCTTAAGTGATTTAACACTGACTTGCCTGCACTGACCCATGTCAGGTTTACTAGCAAACAGATCCATCAATGGGTAGGTATTTGTGGTTTTTCCCTCCCCTTTCCTCCATAACCTCATTGTTGTGCCCCAAGTTTTACTTCACAGACTACCAGAGGAGCTAAGAAATTGCTTTCTTCTTTAGTGGGACCCTGTGGATGGCTCATAAACAGACATTTGGTAGGCTGGCAAAATACAGTACTATGAATGTCCACTAATGATGTCCCATTGTTTTTAAATCTCCTTCTCAGTGTGGAGCTATACTAATTGAGAGCTGACGTAAGCACAACTCAGGTTCCTGAGGTGCTACACAGTTAATATCAGTCAACTCTGTGCTTTCTCAGTCATTCTGTGGTTACTGGAGCGCTTACACCATACTTTGGATCACATGGTGGGATAAAATTATATATTTCATTTGAGGTTATCGCCCCCTTACCTGAGTTGATCTGAGGTCTTTCTCAATAGAATTTTTTTTTTTAAATCTTCTTTGCAAAAATAACAGGTAAAATGTAAGGGCATGCAATGAGTCAGGGATCCATTCACTTCCTAAATATATAGTTTCTTTTGACAGTAATCAGATGACATGGATAAGTCAGGATGAAGCATGAAAACTATTAATACTATAACATATAACATCCATCAGTAAAATCTGTCATAAAAAATAAAAAGAACCTTTAATTGTGTACTTATTATTTTGTCTTTAAATATTTGACCTCAAAAGCAGGTGAAGTAACAAAAGTTTTCTTGGTAACTTTCCATAACCAGAAAAATGGAAATTAAAACCCAGTTCTATGTGAGTCTAAAGCTCGTGTGTATAACTGTTAATCAGCACTGGCTCATAATTATTTTCCTGTGTTCCAGGGAGAAGTAAGAATATACTTATTCTGTGTCCTACCTTCCTTTGACTCACACTGTAGTTTGAGAAATAACCACTGTTACATAACTCACATCTACTAAAATTACGCCCATTCTGTGGACAATATTAACCAAGAAATAAGCAACTGATTTAACTATAAGTTTCTGCATTTATAGTAGATCCTTAGAAGGAAAGTTTTAAAAAGCCCCTTATATATATATTCTATTGCTCCATCCTATTCTGTGTCTCCTCTAAATATATACCATTATAATTTCATATTTTATAATGGATAAGCATTTTATTTTAAGATTTTATTTATTTAATTGACAGAGAGAGAGAGAGAAGAAAAGAGAGACAGGGAGAGAGGGAACACAAGCAGGGGGAGAGGGAGAAGCAGGCTTCCCACCAAACAGGGAGCTGGACGTGGGGCTCTATCCCAGGACCCCGGGATCATGACCTGAGCCGAAGGAATCGCTTAACCAACTGAGCCACCCAGGCGCCCCTGGATAAGCATTTTAAATTTCCCCAATATTTTTAAGCATTTTAGCTTCTCCATAGTATAACATTTTATGGGAAGTAACTAATAAACATTTCCATTAAAAACATAAACTTGCTATTATTTCACAGATCTGCTAAATGTATCATCTGAGAAAATTATATTAACTTAAATAAATGCTTTTTATAATATTGCCAGAATAGGTTGGCAATAAACCATGCTAAAACCATTTCTGTGCATATATAAAATATATTTTCCCTAAATTGCTTTTCCAAAAGCATGTGTGAAAGGAAAATTAAAAGTGGTCTTTGAACATGAATTATTAAATAAAAAGCATTTCAAAAAATATAGAAATACTTAACTACATTGGCAAAGCTTAATTAAATGACCTCTTAGAAGTAGAATAATGTCAGTATCAACGTCTCTTTTAACCACTCAATTTTTTAAAAAATTGTTTTTCTAAGCTGTTCCAACTCCTATATATGCTTGTTTCAAAATTCAAACTAGTTAAACATCCCCATCTGCTTAGTCTTACATACACAGAATACATAAAGCATAACTATTTATTGATCTCTAATTGCAACAGTATTAAAATGATAACTGGAGTACTGCATTTAGAGGGAAGAACTAGATTTAACTTTATAAATATTCATATATTCTAGAGAAGAAACATAGGCCTAAAGTTTATACTTCACACTAACAATCTAAACATGCAAATCAAATAAACCATCTGTAGTCTTCCTGATGATCCATCTGTGGGGATATTTAAACATTGACAGCACAGGTGAACAGTCACAGTAAATCTCTTGAATTAAAATACACAAGCACATGCACACACATGCGCGTGCACACATGCACACACAAGTAATGACATTAGTTTTGCAAAATTATCCAACTTAAAAACTCAACAAGGATTTAGTGTAATTGTGCATGTTGCCCTTTCTGAGACTTACCGATATGGACTAAAAGGAAAATTTAAGCAGCTATGACATCCATTTAGTGAACAAGAACAATCTGTAAAAATCAAGTCATACCCCCTGTTTACAATATACAAAATGCAGGGGAATGAAGGGTAAGCAAGCTAAATTATCTATTCAGTTTATTTGAATCTCAATTTTAATAATACTTTGCCATATGCATACATATGCTGGATACTTTGATTCATCCTTTGCAAAAATTATACTCCATAAATATCAAGTTAGTAATAAGGGCAGAGATGTTTTCTGACACAAAACCTCCTGAGAATTCAAAGCACTAGTAAGCCATTATCTTTAGTTTAAAAAGATAAGAAGGTTAGAAAGAATTTACATTTCACTTACCAAATAACGTAAGATAAATGTATATTTAAGTTTCTGTCAAAGTCTTCTTATTAATAAGGATAAAATATTTAAAGCCTATTTTCCAAGAACAAATTACCTAAAATTGCAAGATTATGCATGCTTTCAATAGGAAACTGCATTTGCTAGAATGTTTGTGTCATAAGAGCTTGATTTTGTTCACTAATCCACTATGACCTCATTGATCTGCTGAATTAACTCAAACATCATAAAAAACTACTTGGATTTTCTTGAAGTTAGAAAAAGTTCAGAGTATCAGCATTTTCTTACTTTAAGAATATTTTTTCTAAATAACATAGGTTAGTGATTATTAATACATTCATTTTAGTAACTCCAAAATCTCATTCTTCTATGCTCTACATAAAAATGCTAATTTTATAGACAGTATCAAATTATTATTTGAAATAGTCCCAGGAAACATAATTTCCCATTAATTTACTATTGAACTAAACATAAAAGATACAATTACTTCAAACTTTTATTTATGTTCCTTAAGTGTTCTCATAAATTTATATTTTCATCACTTTTAAATCTTAAATCCCTATTGCAATATTATTTTGATATGAAACAACTTTTCATATTTTGTGCCCCATACAAAAAACTTGTAAAAAGACTCAGATTTATTTTCTCTGTTCATGATTAGATAATATGTAGCAAGCTTTTACTTTTATTTTGTGAAATTGTTGAGTATGACAAAGAATAAAATTAAAACGTCGCTTCAGAATCTATAAATAAAGGTATGCACAGTCTGATGCAATACAATTAACAATGTTTTAGGAGAAGAAGGAAGACTCCCTTTAATTTATCCCATTCTCCCCACACACCCACCGAGTTTATTCAGCCATACCTCGGGCACCTCTTATTTTTCTTTTTCCTTCTTGCAAAAAAACAAAGCTAAAGAACAAGGGTCGTTGAGAAGGGAAAAAGAGAATCCAAAGTTATCTTGCTCCAGTTTAAAAGTGAGAACTGTGGATAGGAAATAATTATACAATGAAATTCAGTGACAGATTAAATCCAGCAGAGAATCCCCTATGTACTGTGTAGGGGGGATCAGGAAGGACAGCTTTCCTTTGCCTGTTGTTTCATAATCTTTTCTCCAGCAAATTTTGTGTCTTGAAGTCTCTCCTACAGGTTTTGCTTGCCTAGAAAAGAGGCTGAGCCCACAGTCACAGGCTGTTGAATAGCCACAGGCTTAGATATTGGCAAGGGTTTCATCCTTTTTAGTCCTCTCAAAAAGAAAATAAAAACAATTCACAAAAACCACCATAGGGATAATAAGAAAATGGAAAGGAGCACAGAAAAAGACAGATGCACTGCTCCCCTGCAGACTAAGCACACAGAGCCATGTGCATTACAAACTCTTTTTCTGTACTGCTTTTTATTGAAAATGCCAAATGTGCCCATATTACTCTCAAGAGTATAGCTGGACTGTTTGGGCCAAAAGGTCTGTAGACCCAAACATATTGCAAAGTTTCTTCCCTAAGGCAGCCTGCTCAAACTCGGATGACATCTCTTGGTAGGACTTTGACTGCCATCATAATTGCCATGCAGGGGAATCATTCATACTAAATTTTACCCTGGACCCCTCTCCAACTCTCTGCTCTGGAGTAGTATTTGGATTTATTTAGGAATAAAACCAGTATCCTTTCTGTAAGCCCTACTGGCTAGAGAAAATGAAAACTCTGAATCTGTATAAAGGTGTGGTCTACTTGTCTCCATTGGATAAGAAAAAAAAAACACTTTAATTTGGAGCTACTTGTTCAGGTAAAGACTAATAACAATACATGAATAAAGGGAAATAGATTTTCCTTCCCTAGTAAAGAATGTCTGTCACAAAGAAATGGAAAAACGTTTCATGCTCATGGATTGGAAGAACAAATATTGTGAAAATGTTTATGCTACCTACAGCAATCTACACATTTAAAGCAATCCCTATCAAAATACCATCAACTTTTTTCAAATAAATGGAACAAATAATCCTAAAATTTATATGGAACTAGAAAAGACCCCGAACAGCCAGAGGAATGTTGAAAAAGAAAACCAAAGCCGGCGGCATCACAATTCCAGACTTCAAGCTCTACTACAAAGCTGTCATCATCAGGACAGTATGGTACTGGCAAAAACAGACACATAGATCAATGGAACAGAATAGAAAGCCCAGAAATGGACCCTCTCAACTCTATGGTTAACTAATCTTGGACAAAGCAGGAAAGAATGTCCAATGGAAAAAAGACAAGTCTCTTCAACAAATGGTGTTGGGAAAATTGGACAGCCACATGCAGAAGAATGAAACTGGACCATTTCCTTACACCACACACAAAAATAGACTCAAAATGGTTGAAAGACCTAAATGTGAGACAGGCGTCCATCAAAACCCTAAAGGAGAACACAGGCAGCAACCTCTTTGACCTCAGCTGCAGCAACTTCTTCCTAGAAACATTGCTAAAGGCAAGGGTAGCAAGGGCAAAAATGAACTATTGGTTCTTGTTTGTTGGGAGATTTTTGATTACTGCTTCAATTTCCTTAGTGGTTATGGGTCTGTTCAGGTTTTCTATTTCTTCTGGTTCAGTTTTGGTAGTTGATACATCTCTAGGAATGCATCCATTTCTTCCAGATTATCTAATTTGCTGGTATATAGTTGCTCATGATATGTTCTTATAATTCTATTTCTTTGGTGTTAGTTGTGATCTCTCTTCCTTCATTCATGATTGTATTGATTCGGGTCCTTCCTCTTTTCTTTTTGTTAAGTCTGACCAGGGGCTTATCAATCTTATTAATTCTTTCAAAGAACCAGCTCCTAGTTTTGTTGATCTGTTCTACTGTTCTTTTGTTTTCTATTTCATTGATTTTTGCTCTGCTCCTTATTATTTCTTTTCCTGCTGGATTTAGGCTTTATTTGTTGTTCTTTCTCCAGCTCCTTTAGGTGTAGGGCTAGGTTGTGTATTTGAGACCTTTCTTGTTTCTTGAGAAAGGCTTGTATTGCTATATACTGTCCTCTTAGGACCGCCTTTGCTGCATCCGAAAGATTTTGAACAGTTTTGTTTTCATTTTCACAGGTTCCTCAAAAAGTTGAAAACAGAGCTACCCTGTGACCCAGCAATTGCACTGCTGGGTATTTACCACAAAGATACAAATGTAGCGATCCAAAGGGGCACATGAACCCCAGTGTTTATAGCAGCAATGTCCACAATAACGAAACTATGGAAAGAGCCTAGATGTCCACCAACAGATGAATGCATAAAGAAGATGTGGTATATATATACAATGGAATATTATGCAGCCATCAAAAAAATGAAATCTTGCCATTTGCAATGATGTGGATGGAACTAGAGGGTATTATACTAAGCGAAATAATTCAATCAGAGAAAGACAAGTATCATATGATCTCACTGATATGAGGAATGTGATAAACAAGACAGAGGAAAATAGGGGAAGGGAGAGAAAAATGAAACGAGATGAAACCAGAGAGGGAGACAAATCATAAGAGACTCTTAATCTCAGGAAACAAACTGAGGGTTGCTGGAGTGGAGAGGGGTGGGAGGAATGGGGTGGCTGGGTGAGGGACACTGGGGAGGGTATGTGCTATGGTGAGCGCTGTGAATTGTGTAAGACTGATAAATCACAGACATATACCCCTGAAACAAATAATATATTATATGTTAATAAAAAAAGAATGTCTGGCATTTCTTTTATTATAGCATTTATCATACCATATTAAGAAATTATGTTCATACCTGTCACTTACACTAGACTAAAATCTCCTTGAAGGCAATGTTATTCTCTGTTATCATTGTGACCTAACACTTGGTTCTAAAACTATGATTTTCAAGACTAGATGTTTACTCTGTGAATAGACGATTTTATCCTCAGATGATTTTATCATCCTGTCTTTTCCATGTTTCCCTGACCACAGCACAGGCTTCAGCTTCACAGCAGTATTAGGATTTCTCTTTCCTTTTGCAACATTATTCTCTTTCACTTTGATGATTTTGACACTGTATGTATATTTAATCAGGAAATACATAATTTAGCCCCCTCATTCCTACCCACACAGTAAAGTGTGTCCAAGATGCAAAATATATGGCAGTCATCAGGACTTGGTAGGTTGATCTGGATGTTTTAGAAAGTTAGATTTACAGAGTAGATATCGAGCCTAGTGCCAGGAGCTTTCTGTGGGTTCCACAGAGATGTTGTAACATTAAATTTCCCTTTGTGTGACATAAGCTGAAGAGTGGACAAGAAATCAAAGATCAAAATTTGACCACAGTAATATAAGTAATACCCCAGAGGATTAGTGATGTTAAGCATCTTTTCATGTACCTGTTGGCAATTTGTATGTCTTTCTTGGAAAAATGTCTATTCAGTTTCTCTATCCATTTTTAATTGGATTATTTGTGGGCTTTGTTATTGTTGTTGAGCTCTTTATATATTTTGTATAATAACCCCTTATCAGACATATGATTTACAAATATTTTCTCCCATTCTATAGGTTGCCTTTTCATTTTGTTGAGTGTTCTTTTGCTGTGCAGAATCAAAAACACAATGAGGTATCACCCCACACCTGTTAGAATTGCTATCATCAAAAAGGCATGAGATAGACCACAAGTATTGGTGACTGTGTGGAGAAAAGGAACCCTTGCACACTGTTGATGGAAATGCAAATTAATACAGCCACTACAAAAAAACAGTATGGAGTTTCCTCAAAAAATAATAAAATAGAGCTATCATATGATCCAGTAATCCCACTTCTGGCTATTTATCTAAAGGAAGTGAAAATAGGATTTCAAAGAGATATCTGCACTCCTATGTTTATTACAGTATTATTTACAATAGACAAGATACAGAAACAACCTAAAATCTAGCAATGGATAAATGAATAAAGATGTGACATTATATATAATGGAATATTTTCACCCATGAGAAAGAAGGAAATCCTGTCATTTGTGACAACATGGATGGACCTTGAGGGCATTATACTAAGTGAAATAAGTCAGACAAGGAAAGACAAATACTTACTATTTCATAAGTGGAATCTAAAAAAACAGGACTTTCACAAACAGAGTAGAACTGGGAATACTAGGAGCCAACGTATGGGGTAAATGAGGAGATATTTGTCTAAGAGTACAAATTTCCAGCTACAATTCAGGAGATCTAATGTACAGCATAGTGATTATAATTAATAATACTCTATTATATGCTTGAGAGTTGCTGAAACAGATTTTACATTCTCAATACAAAAATGAAATGGTAATATTGTGATATGCTAACAGTGTTAGCTTAGCTATGCTGGTAATCATTTTGCAATATGTCTATCAAATCAACACACTCACTGTACACTGAAATTTATATAATGTTATATGTCAATCATACATCAAAGCTGGAAAAAAAAGAAATGATTGCTCAGAAATGGGGGCTGGGAGAAGAAAACTCTGTTTCTATTACAGTTTTCCTGGACATTGATAATCTCAAAAAGGGAATTTAGTCCCTTTTTTTTTTCTTTTTTTAATAACAAGCATTAGTTTTCCAAACATTAAAAAATCTGAAAGCTTTTTCAGTTAATAATACAATCATCTTTTTTTTTTTTAACATATAATGTATTATTTGTTTCGCAGTAAGGGAAAAATGAAGGGGGGGAAATCGGAGGGGGAGACAAACCATGAAAGACTATGGACTCTGAGAAACAAACTGAGGGTTCTAGAGGGGAGGGGCGTAGGGGGATGGGTCAGCCTGGTGACGGGTATTAAAGAGGGCACGTACTGAATGGAGCACGGGCTGTTATACACAAACAGTGAATCATGGAACACTACATCAAAAACTAATGATGTAATGTATGGTGATTAACAAAACATAATTAAAAAAAGGAAATAATACAATGAGATCTTTTTTAAATGACTCTATGCTTAAAATTTTTATGTGATTATTTTCAGTTACATCCTATAGTCATAATTCATATATAAAGCTAGCAGCAATTATTCTCTTCTGATACAAAAATAGAAGAAATTGTATTGTAAAACATTATTATTTCGAAATTACTTAGGTTTGAATTTGTAACAATTTTCTATGAATATTTTTTCCAAGCTTATTTGTACAATAGCAAATCCCAAAAATGTCATCAACATCATAGAAATTAAATGCAATGAGGCGCTGAAACTTAAAGATTTGGAATTCCACAGAAAACAATGGAATAGGAGGATCCTGGGTTCAACTTGTCACATAAATACAACTAGATAACATCCACATTAGTGTAAATAACCCAGAAAACGACCCAAAGACGGGCAAAAGAGACTCTCATAAAAGTACACAGGCCACTTCAAAAAAGGTAGGAAGGATGAAGATGCAGTTGGAAGCCAAATGGACCTATGGACTGAGGTGAAAGGTGGGACATAGTGGAAATGGAGACAGAAAAGAAGAATAGATCCACAAACCAGGCACCCCAGCATGGGGCACTGACGCTGGGAAGTCCAATGCCCATAATGTTTGGCTTTGAAAACCAGAGGGGCCTAACTCCATGAATGCTTTTAATCAGTAAAGCTTAAAACCTGGAACTTTAAAAATCAGCTGATTTTGCTCTGCAAGAGGTGGGAGGGCTATAGGAAATGGAGTCTCACCCTTAAAGAGACAACACAATAAACAGCCTGCCAAGATACAGGATAGAAGCAGCAGTTTGAAAAATACCTGGGGTATACAAGAAAGAGATTTGTTTACAAATCTGTGTGCCAGAGGAACAGGGATCTTTGGGAGACTTCTCCAAGAACAAAAGAGCTGGCAGGCACCATTTCCCTAGTCCCTCAACCTACATACAGGGACACCTGCAGAAATCAGTGCACTGCAAACCTCTGCAGGGGACATTGTACTGCAGGAGGCTACAGAAACTCTTCTTCACAACACCATTATTTTTAAGAGCAGGAGACACAGCTGACTTTTCTAACACATAGAAACAGACAGAGAGTTAGACAAAATGAGAAGTTAGAGGACTATATCCTAAGTGAAAGAACAGAACAAAATCACAGCAAGAGACTGAAACAAAATGGAGATAAGTAACATTCCTGATAGAGAATTTAAAGTAATGATCACTAAGATATTCACTGGATTTGAGAAGAGTAGAAGACATCAGTGAGATCTTTAACAAAAAGATAAAAAACGTGCAAAAGAACGAATCAGAGATTAAGAACTCAATAATGGAAATTAAAAATACACTAGATGGAATAAATATTAGAAGAGATAAAGCAGAAGAATGGATGTGCAACCTGGAGGACAGAGTAATAAAAAGCAATCAAGCTGAACAGAGGAAACTAAAAAAATAATTTAAAAATTAGAATAAGATACTGATGTTGTTATGTTTGGAGTAGCAATACTTATATTGGACAAAATAGACTTTGAAACAAAGACTATAACAAGAGACAAAGAAGGGCACTATATAATAATGAAGGGGACAATCCAACAAGAAGATATAACAATTACAAATGTTACTACCTCCAAAATGGAAGAACCCAAATACACATGCAGCTAATAACAAACATAAAAGAAAAAATCAATAGTATTCAAATAATAGTAGGGGAATTTAAACACCACTTACATCAATGGATAGATCATCCAAACAGAAAATGAGTAAGAAAGCAGCAGCTTTGAATGACACACTGGACAAGATTGATCTACCAGATATATTCAGAACATTCCACCCTAAAACAGCAAAATACATATTCTTTTCAAGTATACATGAAATATGTTAGGCCACAAAATAAGTCTCAACAAATTCAAAAAGACTGAAGTTATACCATGTATCATTTCCAACCACAGCTCTATGAGACTAGGAGTCAACCACCAAAAAAAACAAAAAAACCTGAAAAAACTCAAATACATAGAAGTTAAATAACATGCTACTAAACAATGAATGGATCAATCAAAAAAAATCAAAGAAGAAATAAAATATACATAGAGACAATGAAAATGAAAACGCAATGGTACAAAATCTTTGAGATGCAGCAAAAGCTGCTCTAAGAGGGAAGTTTATACAAACACAGGTATGCCTAAGAAGCAAGGAAAAATCTCAAATAAACAACCTGACCATAAACCTAAAGGAGGTAGAAAAAGAACAAGACGGCTCAGGTCATGATCCTGGAGCCCCAGGATTGAGCCCCGCATCAGGCTCCCTGATGAGCAGGGAGTCTGCTTCTCCCTCTGACCCTCCCCCCTCTTATGTGCGCTCTCTCTCTCTTTCAAATGAATAAATAAATAATCTTTAAAAAAAAAAAGAACAAGAACAAGAAACTAAGCCTCAAACCAGGAAGGAAATAATAAAGATTGGAGCAGAAATAATGAAATAGAAACTAAAAACAAACAAACAAACAACAAAACATATCAGTGAAACCAGGAACCAAGTCTTTGAAAAGATCAACAAAAGTGATAAATCTTTAGACCAACTCATAAAAACAACAATAACAACAAAAGAGAGATAGAGAAAGGTGGGGGGGACTCATATAAACAAAATGAGAAATGAAAGAGGAGAAATAACAAACTACAACACAGAAATACAATTATAAAAGAACATGATGAAAAACTATATGCCAACAAATTGAACAACCTAGAAGAAATGTATAAATTTTTAGAAACCTATAACCTCAGGAAAAAATAGAAAATTTGAGCAAACCAATTCCTAGGAATGAAATTGAAACAGTAATAATAATAATAAAAAAAAAAATCTCCCCGAAACCCAAAGCTCAGGACCAGACAGCTTCAGAGGTTAATTCTACCAAACATTTGAAGAAACGATAATACCTATTCTCTTCAAACTATTCCAAAAAGTAGAAGACAAAGGAAAGCTTAAAAATTCATTCTATGAGGCCAATATTACCCTGATACCAAAACCATATAAAGTCACTAAAGAAAAAGAGTACTACAAGCCAGTATTTCTGAAGAACATAGATGCAAAGATCCTCAACAGAATATTAGCAAACTGAACCAAAAATACATTAAAAAAAAAAGTCATTCACCACTACCAAAGGATTTATTACTGGGATGCAAGGGTGATTCAATAGTCACAAATCAATCAACATGATACATCAGGCCAACAAGAGAAAGGATAAAAACCATATGATCATTTCAATAGATGCAGAAAAACATTTGACAAAATTCAACACCCGTTCATGATAAAAACCCTCAACAAAGTAGGTTTAGAGGGAATATACCTAAACATAATAAAGGTCATACAAGAAAAACCCATAGCTAACATACTCAGTGATGAACAACTGAGAGCATTTCTCTTAAGATCAGGAACAAAACAAGGATGTCCATACTCATCACTTTTATCCACTATAGTATTAGAAGTGTTAGTCATAGCAATCAGACAAGAAAACAAAATAAAAGGCATCCAAATTGGAAAGGAAGAAGTAAAACTTTCACTATTTCCATAAGACATGACACTATATAGAGAAAATTCTAAAGACTCGACCAAAAAGCTACCAGAACTAATAAATTCAGTAAAGTTGCAGGATACAAAATCAATATACAGAAATCCTTTGCCTTTTTATACTCTAATAATAAAGTAGCAGATGGAGAAATTAAGAAAACAATCCTAGAGGTGCCTGGGTGGCTCAGTTGGTTGAGCATCCAACTCTTGGTTTTGGCTTAGGTCATTATCTCATGGGTCATGAGACTGAACCCCAGGTCAGGCTCCACCCTCAGCAGGGAGCCTGCTTGAAGATTCTCTCCCTCTGCCCCTACCCTCACTCACTCCCTCTTTCTAAAATAAATAAATATTTTAAAAATAAAGAAAAGAAAAGAAAAGAAAACAATCCCATTTACACCTGCACCAAAAAGAATAACATACTTAAGAATAAACTTCACCAAGGAGATGAAAGACTGGTACTCTGAAAACTATAAAACATTAATGAAAGAAATTGAAGATGACACAAAGAGAAAGATATTCAATGCTCATGACTGGAAGAACAAATATTTTTAAAATGTCCATACTACCCAAAGCAATCTACAAAGTTAATGCAATCCCTATCAAAATACCAACAGCATTTTCACAGAGCTAGAACACATAATCTTAAAATTTGTATGGAACCACAAAAGACCCCAAATAGTCAAAGTAGTCCTGAGAAAGAAGAACAAAACATGAAGTATCATAATCCCAGATATAAAGATATATTAACAAACTGAGGGTTGCTGGAGTGGTGGGGGGTGGGAGGGACGGGGTGGCTGGGTGGTAGACATTGGGGAGGGTATGTGCTATGGTGAGCCCTGTGAATTGTATAAGACTGTTGAATCACAGACCTGTACCTCTGAAACAAATAATACATTACATGTTAAAAAAAAAAAAAAAGATAGCAGGAGGGGAAGAATGAAGAGGGGGAGAACAACCATGAGAGATGATGGACTCTGAAAAACAAACTGAGGGTTCTGGGTGGGGTGGTGGGATAGGTTAGCCTGGTGATGGGTATTAAAGAGGGCACGTTTTGCATGGAGCACTGGGTTATATGCAAACAATGAATCATGGAACACTACATCAAAAACTAATAATGTAATGTATGGTGATTAACATAACATAATAAAAAAGTAAAAAAGAATAAAAAAACAAAGGAAGCAAAGAGAGACTTTTAAGTGCTTACACTATGCATTGGTTAAAGTTTAAGAGCATTGATTTGAAAGCTTTTAGTGAAACAATGCTAAAGAAATTGTGACCAACTCAAAAAAAATATATATATATATTACAAAGCTATAGTAATTAAAACGGTATGGTACTGGCACAAAAGCAGACACATAGATCAATGGAACAAAACAGAGAGCCCAGAAATAAACCCACAGTTATATGGTCAATTAATTTCAACAATGAGGCAAGAATATGTAATGGGGAAAGACAGTCTTTTCAACAAATGGTGATGGAAAAACTGGAAAGCTACATGCAAAAGAATAAAACTAGATCACTTTCTTACACCATATACAAAAAGAAACTCAAAATGGATTAAAGATCTAAATGTCAGACGTCAAATCATAAAAACCCTAAAAAGGGCACAGGCAGTAATTTCTCTGACACTGGCTGAGCAAAATTTTTCTAGTTATGTTTCCTGAGGCAAGGAAACAAAAACAAAAGTAATCTATTGGGACTACAACAAAAGAAAAAGCTTCTGTATAACAAAGGAAACAATTAACAAAACAAAAAGACAACCTACTAAATGAGAGAAGATACTTGCAAATCACATTTCAATAAAGGATTAGTATCCAGAATAAAGAACTGATACAATTCAATACCCAAAATAATAAATAAACCAATCTAAAAATGTGCAGGAGACATGAACAGATATTTCTCCAAAAAAAGACATTCAGATGGCTAAGAGATGCATGTAAAGATGCTTGACATCTTTTATCAGCAGGGGAAATACAAATTGTAACCGCAATGAGATATCACCCCACACTTGTCAGAATGGCTAAAACTAAAAACACAAGAAATGGTTAAGTGTTGACAAGTGTATGCACTGTTTGTGGGAATGCAAACTGGCACAACCTCTGTGGGAAAAACTATGGAGTTTCCTCAAAATATTAAAAATAGAATTACCATATGATCCAGTAATTCCACAATTGGGCATTTACCAGAGAATATGAGAACACCAATTTGAAAAGATATATGCACCCCTACGTTTATTGCAATATTATTTAAAATAGCCAAATTATGGAA
Organism: Zalophus californianus; assembly: GCF_009762305.2. NCBI lineage: Eukaryota > Metazoa > Chordata > Mammalia > Carnivora > Otariidae > Zalophus > Zalophus californianus. Next base: position 179,481,953 of record NC_045596.1, read on the forward strand.
GCAGCCCAAGTGTAATCGACAGATGAATGGATAAAGAATAGGTGGATATAGAATATTATGTGTGTATGTATGTATGTACATATATGTATATTATGTGTATATATGTATACACCCACACAATGGAATATAAATCAGCCACAAAAAGAATGAAATCTTGCCATTTGAAACAACCTGATGGATCTAGGTAGAGAATATAATGCTAAGTGAAATAAGTCAGAAAAAGACAAATATCATATGATTTCATTCATATGTGGAATTTAAAAAATAAAACAAAAGAACAAAGAAAAAAAGGGACAAACCAAAAAACAGACTTTTAATTTTTTTTTAAGATTTTTTATTTATTTGAGAGAGAGAGACACAGTGAGAGAGGGAACACAAGCAGGGGGAGTGGGAGAGGGAGAAGCAGGCTTCCCGCCGAGCAGGGAGCCCAATGCGGGGCTCGATCCCAGGACCCTGGGATCATGACCTGAGCTGAAGGCAGACGCCTAACGACTGAGCCACCCAGGCACCCCCAGACTCTTAAATATGGAGGAAAAAAACTGGTGGTTACCAGAGGGGAAGTGGGAGCTGGATGAAATAGGTGAAGGGAATTAAGAGTACACTAATCATGATGAGCACTGAGTAATGCACGGAATTGTTAAATCACTGTATTGTATATTTGAAACTAATATAATGCTGTATGTTAACAATACTGAAATTAGAACAGATTTTTTTGAAAAAGGTTTTTAAAGTAATGGAAGTTCATTTAAACTGGAATTTTAAACTTTTTATTCTTATCTTTGATTCTTCAGAAATTGTATACACACCTTTTTTCTATCATTTATTTTAATAGAAAAAAGAAAATGGAAAAATTCTATATTGTGATAGACATGTAGAAATGCCTATCTAAACCAATGATTTAATTTTTATGAAGTGAATACTTAAGCATTACTTTATGGCAATAGGCAGGTGACCAGAACAACTTCTCACTAACCCTAGGTGTTGGAAGTCCCTTACACTCAACCCTCCCCACATTCCCTAACCGATATTTCATCTGTATATGATATACAAGCTTCAAGTTTCACTAAGCGTAAGTAGATTTCTCACATTTCCTTAAAAATGCCTTTTACTTATGCCTAACTTTCATAATATAAACAATATTTTATAATAGCTGAATAAGTTTAACCAATAATAAAAGACAAGCCTAGTATTGTATTAGTTGTAAATAAAAATATAGTGTTCCGTACTAAAGTTACTTAGTACTTACATTAAACACTGAGACAAAATCATACATCCATATTCTCTTGTTCACTCTCCCCCACTCCTTCCCTCTCTCTTATCCATACTCTTCCTATTTAAATATAAATAGGTTAAATAAGCATATCTTTGAAAGTGAGAATAGGAAGTATAGAAACACTTGTACCATAAAGGATAATTTATTACACTGCAAAGGAAATGGATATTACATGTAGCAAACAAACCCAGTCTCGATTATCATAAAATTTATCACCATTATACGGTGAATTCTAACTCTCCAAGCATAAACAATTTAAAATCAAAATAGTACTTAGCATTTTTGTACATACCAAACAGTACATTTCTAAAAAGATAGGAAGCCTCTTTTGAAATGAAGATAGATATATCCAGACATAATTTTCTCAATATAAGTATCCTTCAACTGGACATCCTATACTCTTGAATCAAATGTTCATCTCTGATTTCATTATAGAAATCTTCATGGAATGAATTTTTTAAAAAAGTGAGTGATTCATACCTGACCTAGTTTACTTTCTACCGTGCTGAGCAGTTTTCCTGAAAACAAATTATGCACTGAATTTGACTGATGCTCATTTTTACTTTTTATATGTTTCTTTTATGATTGCTGTTTCAGTAAGGGTAAGACCACATACTTGGTTTATTTTTTTATAGCCTGGAGTATGTTCTATTCAATGGAAGACAATTGCATCTAGGAACTACTCCGTCCACCACTATGGTAGCTGAGATACTATGTTAGGCCTTGTACCTCTGACTATACCTAGAGTTGCTTAGTCCCATGGTAAGACCTGTCTCCTGTCCCCAGGACGTCAGAATCAGCAACCCAGAGAGCACATTTAGACAGCCTCAGGACAGCTAAAACTTTAAGATTTAAAACTCCGGAGCTGTTGGTAGGCTTGGTCAGATTTTCTTCCATGGCAGCCTGCAACAATACAGGTGACAAAACCACAAGTGACAAAACTACCCCTGAGAAAACACACACACACAAAATTCTAATAATGTATCTATACTCCTTCACACAACATTATACATTTTTCTAATGTATGCAGATTTGTAACAAGAAAAATCTAATTTTGAAGTATTTTTTAATATATCTGTTATAAGTTTTCTCAATTAGAATAAAAAGGGCATCCTTTGCAGTGTTTTACATGGTGGGGTGGGGGAAGGTACATGGCACTTTCTGATGTTCCACAGTCTAGTCATGTTTAGAAAAATAGAAACCCATGGCAAGCACAAGGACTCTGGTCTCCAAACAACAGCTGGTATAGAAGAGCTAAATGAATTTCTAAAGTGCTCCTCATATGCCCAAGCTTTATGAATAATAAGTCATATATATTAAGTTCTTCTTACGTATCACTATGCTAATGTATTTACATGTATTACTTCATTTTTTCCCAAATAACTTTTTGAAATAATAATTACCTTCATCTTATAGTTGAGGAATTTGAATTTGAAATGTAAGAGCCAGAGGCAAATTCAAGCCCAGATCTGACTGAAATCAGTGCCCAAGTTTTTAAATATTATATTATAGAATCCCAAAATTCTTTATCCAGTAAGGCAATATGATGGTTTGGATTGGCAAGTAAAGAGATAAGGGTCTCACGCTGACCCCTATCCTTTAGGTTATGATAAGTTGGATAAAGAAGTAGAAATGTCAGAGCAAGAATTTCAGTTCAGATATGTCCCAAGCTTATTCCTTGTGATACCATAAGGATTCTTTAGGAAGTTATCACTAGGCTTTTCCAATACACCCCCCCCTCCCCAGAAAGGCATTAGAATAACTCAGATATGTACCTCAATAAGGAAATATATAAAAGAGACTTCTAAAAGAGATTTTTAGAAAAAACTAAAAGTGGGCAATGGATTGTTATTTCAGAGAAAGAATCACTGAAGAATAAGAAATCTAAACAAAATTAAGTAACTCTAAAACTGTGCATGTTTAACCCCACAAATAGATTATAATATATATTATTTATTCTATCAGCTATTGAACATTGAACATTTATTATATATTTTATTACATAAAATAAAGCATTTTTATGTAATGCTTTATTTTATGTAATCTTCACAGAGGTTTACACATGAAGTAGGTAGTGTTTTCTCATTTTACAAACGATTTAAAAGAAGCTGAGGTAAGTTAATTATCCTGAGTTCCAGGAAATAAATTATATATACCTATTAAATTTTATATATAAAAGTGAAAAAAATTGAGAATTAAATACACAAGAATTGGTTTGACTTACTTTCATCTAATTTCCATCCAATATATTATTTTACCTCATTAAATGAATTAATCCTATATTAATAAGACTAAGTTATATTCAATTTGTCAATAAACCTACACTCTATAAAACCCAGATTATATTTATAATTACAAACATAGCAACTTAACTTGCCTGATTTATTATTATGATGTGATTTACTTTATCACCCAACTAATATTAAAACCAAAATAAGCCAAGCTGCAGTCAGGTTACAACGGTCACAATGTTTTCTGCAGCTTCCTCAGCAGTGAATGTTCAGTATGATAAAGATCTTCCAATGGTCCTATACATTCCTCACCCTAATTTTGTTTTCATTGAGAGCAGAAAGTTTCATCAAGTAAAGAAAATCAGTTTTATTCAGATGTGAATTAAAAAAAAACCATAACATTATAATGTTACTTTTGCCTCTATAACTTCCAATATACTGTTAGACAGCAAGATACGTCACTTTTGAAATTGTAAAGGCAAATGCTCCCAAATTCACTACCACAGGGTTCTAGGATGAGCATTCCACTGATAATATACATGTGTACACATATGTGTGGCTTTTTGTCAAAATACACCACGCAATATAACAAATTTAGGATTCCTATCTGAGGAACTATCATGGTAAAAATGTTTCAATTGGAATTCAGGTCTGTGTTACTACAGCACCAATATTTTTCTTTTTTTGGGGGGGGGATTTTGTACATGATGATCTATTGTAGGACAAATTTTAAAAGCAATTTGTCTATGTTCAAATAACTTACTGGGTAAATAACTCACCTACGCTTAAAGGAACTGTTACCATAGCAAAGAAATACACAAAAAGAGTAAACTAAACAAAACAAGTGTATTTTTAAAAATCCGAGCCAAGATTTAGAATGAAAAAACTAAAATTTTCAGTTTCTTGCCCTAAGTCTGTGATTTTGCTTCCACTGAATAAAAAATTATTTAAATATTACCTATACACATTTTTTATAGTTGAAACCTAAGTAACATCATTTAAATCCAGAATGGCAAACTGAATGAAGAACATCAGGTATAAAAATCCAAAGATACATACTGCATTATTGAATCATTATTTTTGTGAAATTTAAATAGGTTAAATAATATTATTAAAGTTTATCATTCCAACATCTGTTAGAAAGGAGTGAAAAATAACAAACCAGTGGAATTAGCATATGAATATAGGGAACTTTAAGACTGGTTTTTAGTCTCCTAGTTGAAATTATTGGTCTGAGTAAGTTAAATTGAGTAAACTTACTAATTGAGTAAAGTGAACTGATATGTATAGCATCTTTTGAAGTATGATTGAAGAAGGCTATTTTACCTCTGGGAGAAAGAAGGTAAGCAGAAGTAAAATAATAAAATAATTAAATAAGATTAAATAATTACATAAGATTAAATGATTAAATAAAATAAACTAAAAAATTGCTTTCCTCTTTCTTGTCCTCAGACTCGGGACCAAGGAGTGCTGTTTCTAGGCCCAGGTGAAAAAGTGATTTTTTTAATATGATATCATCTAAAAGTTTATGCATATTAAAAGTCCACAGAAATATTTTCTTTAATGTACAGAAAATACAAGGAAATACCATTTAGAATCTCTTGAGTAGAAGAACTGAGTAAGTTTTACTTTGCTAGATCATTCAAAGAAACAGCATTCCTCCCATTTCTGCCTCAATAGGTAAGAAAGGTCAAGAGTTTTCTAAGTAATAGGGAAACAACTGTCTTTATTTCTCACTCTTGTTACCATAGAAAATCTCAGATATTCATTTTCTTACCATCATATAATAATTCTCAACACATAGCTTTCAAGAAACTTATGTGTTTTTCTTAAAAAGACTTTAAAATACATTAAACATGAAAGAAGACAGGCAATTCAGTGGTGCTATGATGCAACATGAGTAAAAGCTCATCTGATTGTAAACTAGAATATTTAAAACACCATGAAAGATATCTCCAGGTACACACCTTTAATCAAGTTAGCTACATTTATTTATCTCTTGAGAAATCACTTCCATACAAAGCAAAACAATTCTGCAAAATGTATATTACTGTAAGTGCCTGTTCAAGTTTGTGATTTGGTAACTGAATTCTCCTTTTCTCTTTCCCTCACCTTTGTATGAATAGAAGAGATTACGTCTAATTGAAAACTGCAGTCAGAAAACAATCAGGCTGACATGGTTAATAACAGGCATTTCTACTGAGGTGTCATTGAGAATGAAATTAATATTACATTTCCTTGCTAAATATGAAATCTGCTGTTGTTACCAATTGTGCAATTCTTTTTAAATTAGATGTAAAAGAAGAAAAATCACAGATTTTAAGACATCTTTCTTAGTGTAAGCCATCTTTAAGTAAATACATTTTCAATTTATTGTTCTTAATATCTTTTTATATCTTGTTTTGAATCATGAACATAAAGTTGGAGCAGACCAATGATAGAAAGTGACATTGTTTTTCTCTCTAGGCAATTTAGTGGATTAGTAAATGACATATTTTACAGAAGAAAAGTTACGAGTCTGACTTTCTAAAGTAGCCACCATGCACTTAGAATGCAATCAGGGTAGGATTCATTAGAAAAAAAAAAATTATTAACTCTATTTGATGCAGGAAAGATGTTAGGGTTCGAAGCTGATGGTTAAGAAAGAATTCTTGAGACGTCTTTGGTACAAAAAGGTGGTTTATTAAAGCCCAGGGACAGGACCCGTGGGCAGAAAGAGCTGCATTGGGGTCATGAAGAGTGACCCATTGCAGACTTCCAAGTTGGCAGAGGGTTAGGGATAGTGTAAGCCTCCCGGAAATTTTGGAAACAAGGTTTCCAGGATCCTGAGGGGGCTAACTATTGTTAGGAAAATGTCATTTATTACTGTTTAGTAAAAACTCAGTCATGAGACTCTTCAGATGTATTATCAGTGGGTCATATGCTTTGGGGATGATTGCCAACATGTATCTTGGTGGGAGGAGCCAAAGTGAAGAGAAATTCAAATACAAAGGAGGGCAAAGATGAAAGGACAGAACCAAAATTTTGAAGGACAATAAAAAACCAAAATACCTTTCCTCTCGACTTTTCAGTTATATACACCATTTATATCTAATATATTTAAACTGGTTTCAGCTGGGTTTTTGCCTATTTGCACTGAAAGTTTCCTATGCTATGCTGGTCTTTCAAATGCATTTACTGAGTGGTACTTCCACCAGCTAATTAGTATGTTCTAAATGCAATCGGTAACATGACTCAGCCTACTTGATCAAATCTCTTTTGAAGTCAGTCCTACATTTGAAAAATACCCTTTTATTTTTGCTTAGGCCAATTTGAGTTGAATTTACTCCCTCCCATTGTGTTTTCTTCTTTAAATCACTGTCATCATCGGAATCGATTCCAATAATCAATTTATTAATTGTCTAGCCCCATTAGACTAAAAGCTCGTTGAGACCCGGGACTCTATCATTACATTTCCAGTAACTAAAATACTGCCTGGCATATAGAAGGTACTCAATAAAAATAAATAAATAAATATTTGTAGAATGAATGAATTAATGAAATAAATCAAAACTTCAGAAAATATGCCAGAAGGCAAAATGAATTATAGAAATTGTATAGGAATTTGGAAAGAAAGCAAGAAAGTGGGGCCCCGGGGTGGCTCAGTCGGTTAAATATCTACCTTTGGCTGAGGTCATGATCCCAGGGTCCTGGGACCAAGCCCCACACAGGCAGCCTGCCTCTCCCTCTCCCTCTGCCTGCTATTCCCCCTGCTTGTGCCCTCTCTCTCTCTTAAGTAAATAAAATCTTAAAAAAAAAAAAGCAAAAAAGCAAGCAAGCAAGAAAGAAAATATATTATTGAGGGATGGTAGTTTAACTGAGCCTCAAATAAGTTAAATTTCACTAGGCTGATGAAGTTTTAGGTCTAGTTGAAAGATATTTTATGCCAAAAAATAAAAAAAAAAAACAAAGTAATTAAAGTCCATTTTACATTTAAGGAAAATGATAGCCTAGGGTGACCTAATGTAAGAGGTAAGTCTGAAATGATAGTAAGGTATGTATTATTATTTCTTATAATAATTGCACCTGTCAGCAGTTGGCCCATTTTCATTTTATGGAAACTCTCATTTATGTAATTGGATGGTTTCCCTTTCCACACAAACTACGATCAATCTTGGAGGCAAATTTGTGGGCTACTTTGGTGTGCATTTACCTGGTAATAGATTATATCCTTCACCTTGCACTTGGACTGTTTTTCTCATGCTTTTCTTTTCTCTATCATCTTATTTTAAGGGAGCTGAACTAGTACTTCTTTTCTTAAAATTCTGGGCTCATGAGCTTCTCCATTACTAAATAATGTGCTTCAGGGGATCTATGATTATCATCCCTGCCCCACACATCCAAACTTATATGTCACATAATAGCTTTATATGGGGATGCACATATTTTTATAACAATGTCTCTTACCTTTGGTCAGTTCTTGTTAACAACAGACTAACAAGAGATAAAGAGATTTATTGTATATTATTTGTAAGAAAAGTGTCACAACAGCATTCAAGAAGAAATGTTTTCAAATGTGCATATACTACATACATTGTTGATATTTCCGCATTTCTGAAGAGTCTCAAGACCCTCCCTCTTTACCATCCATCTTTAAAATAAGTGGAATTCCTAGATATGATGCTCTGCTCCCTTCTTCCACAGCCTGGTTGGGGCTGGTATCAGACTGAGTCACAGTCCCAACTAATGGAGCACTGGAATGAGTGCACCATTTCTGTGATTTCCTTCTTCTCATGATCCAAAGTGACAAAGTAAAGAGAACTCATCCTCTGAATCACCTCTCTTTCTCTCTCATGTGACAGCTAAATCTGTATCTATTGTTCTGGAAGGACAGTCTCAAAGTGAACAACTTTTACCAGCTGTATGGGAAAATCAGTTGTCCCAGTACTTGTGTTGCTTGGGCAGCAGAAGGCATATATAAGACTGGACTGCCCTTGCATACGAATGGGCAGATCTAAGATTCTAGTTTAGTCTTCAAAATAGAAATGGATAAAGCATATTTTATCTACTGCTTTCATTCATCATGGCCTAACATACGGAAAGTGTCTTTTGAGATCAGCTGTTATCAGTAGATTCTGTATTGAATTTTGGAGCCCAAGTTCTTGCTAATATGACTGACATTTTGACCTTAATTGTCTTGGGGACTTCAGAAAGAAAAAGGAATAGTTGAGGCCAATTACTAAATTTAATTATTCTTATATCCCTTTAAAAATATATTACTTTGAGATCACCATCATGTATTTCTAATATTTGAAACAGTATGTCTCAGTAAGCTTACAGAATTATCCCACTTAGAACCACACTCTCCCCCTTACCACTGTTATTCCTGATCGCTTTAACTTCACATTTTTTTCATAACAAACACTATATTCTAACATGCTATATTACATATATATGTATATATAATATCTATTATATGCTATACAGTATCTACTGCTTATTTTCTACTCATTTCTCACCCATTCAGTCTAAGCTCAATGAGGGGAAGTGTTTTTGTATCATGTTTTATAGATGTATTCCAGGAGTCTAGAAGTCCAGGAAATATTTGTAGAAAGAATTATTGAATAGTTTTTGAGCTACATTTCTACAACTGCAGAATAAGGTTACATTTAAGAAATCTGCATTTATAAGCCTTAATATGATGTTGGATTTCACAATGACTTTTAATGTTTCAATGCTTTATTCACATTGTTTATTCAAAATACATTTGTGAATATATTTATTTCCTATAAAATTTTTTGCCTCATCTCACTTGTACTAACTATTGACCCATTCTTTTTAATCTTTCTTGGGATGGATTCAGCATAATAGAATTCAAACTGTTGTTCAAACTGATTTACAAAAAGCAATGCTGGTTTGCTATTTATTTGTGGCTATGGTTTTGTTGATCTCTGCTGCGTACTGATTTTCACATTAAACTACACTTTCTATCTGTTGTTACTGAAAATGTTAGCAAACAAACTGACTTAGACATAAATCCAAATGAACAATTAAGTAGCTCTATTACTAATTGGCTTTTTTAAACATCAGCTGCTTTTTTCATAAAACTCTAGGGAAGGCTTACTTGTCGCCACAAGCAGGAGTGCAAAAAAACAGTATTTTATAACTGCCTATGATAGTCTTCTTTTCATAAGCTCTTAACAATTTTTAAGACCTCAATTCCTATGAGTAATAACTCTTGATAAGCCTTTATTTATAAGCAACTGATATGATCATGCAGAAAAATATATACAAAAAGATAATTTGGTATAGAACGAGATTCACATAAACTCCTGTATCTGGTCCATGATCTGTATTGGTAAAATTCACCTTTAATAAAGCTCTGCCTAGTGCCCTGATTACTCCTAACTGGGATGAATCCTTTACAAATAAAATTGTAGGCACAGCCCATATCCTCTAGACATGTTAAGCAGGTACTACAATGCACAGAAAATGGATAAGGAGAGAAACAAGGAAATGAAAAATACATCTGGGGCAAGTTCAGGATAACTCTACTTTAGCGCATTAAGACCAGGCTCAAGCTAAATGCAGAGTTGAAAGGAAATTATCACATAAATTCTAAGATATTTTACCAAGTACAGTTAAGCTTTGGCTTAACTACTCATGAGGCAGTTTCTCATGAGTAGTTAGTCAGATTTCAGTAACTCTTTACAGGGAAGGCCAGCAGCCTCTATGAGAAACATGAAGGCTGGACTAAGTTTATGACAGGTATGTAGGAGTCTATGAGAAATTATTTCAGTGGAAGAACCCACTTTTAGAGGCTCTCTGTTTAGAGGCATTGTTTACTCCTTCCTCTTCCCACAATATTCTACCTATTACCTGTACTCTAGTATTTTTTAAACTGTCATAAATGCATGCTTACATTTCTATCTCCTACATTAGAACATAAGCTCCTCAAGGTAAAGGTCTTGTATCTAATACATTTTCTTTATTCTCAGAGCATACCTCTTTGTCTACATATACTATGTGATCATTAATAATAATGGAAAGAACTATCCTTTATACTTAAAAAATAATAAACCTATTGACTCATGAAATCTCACAAGTTGTGAGAAGCCAAGAATAAATAGTATCACACTGATAAGGACACCACTCCAACAAAATGTCACTATTACAAACTTGTAAAATTGTAGAACATTTACTTTATTAGATTGAGATAACATCAGAATTACTTCTGGAAATATTCACATGTCCCAAGCACATCTAAGTCTTTGTCTCCTACGGGGCTTACTTCACCATCCTATTGACTGTACCATCTGGCTTTTCAACTATAGCTTTTTCTAGACAAGTGCCACCATCTTTATGGGCTCCTGCTAGGGCTACCTGGCTTTCAGAAGTAGACGTATGGATGGAACCAGTACCAACATCCGTCCTTCCACTCCACTTACACTTTAGGGTTCATGGACTATAAACAAACTTCCGAGTATCCCGTACTCTTGCAATATAAATCTTTCTTTAAAACCAAACAATCGTTGGTTAGTACATAAAAAGTTGGCAGGAATAACTTTCCAGATACATACATATTATGCCCATTTCCAATACACTTTTTGCTGTTTTCACACTGTATTTTCATATATTGTTTTAAATTCTTCACTCTATTATAGTACAGGTACTCTGAATTGAATTGTTTTAAACATATTGAATGCCCAGATGATTTTCTACATTGGGAATAAGAAGAAACTACTAGGATTCTTGGTTGCTAATAATAGAGTCTAAATACAATGATAACCGAATTTCATAAGTCAATTATATGCTCCATTTGAAGATTTAAAAAATTTAAAATCTAATAACTTTTAAAATTTCTTCCTGTATGATTGTTATTATAGCCATATTTTTACTTATATAAGTGATTAATTACAATGATAAAGAATCCCTCTCCCTAGGGACATGGCTATATTCAGATATGCTAGCTGTCCAGAAACAATCATTCACCTGGATCACAAACGTTTGTGTGTAGAGTACATATCAGAGTCTTATAATAAATTCCTCCGGGATGGTGCATAAGAGCAAAACCCATGGTGCCTTAATCTCAGGAATTCTTTGGCAGTCCTGAAATCTTCTCCATGAACTTTGTGACTTCACACACTCCTCAATTCAGTTGTTAATGCTGAAATTCTTGTTTCAATAAAGTCATCTTCTTGTCTGATCAATCTATAATTTCATCATTTTCCCATCTTCCAATAATCTCCTAAGGTAGGACAATTACTACTAAGGATAGAGCCACAGACAAATATTCTCAAGTGGTGTCCAATGAGAAGTTTAATCATTCCTGAGAAATCTAGGGCACTAAAGTGTGAAATTTCATATTAAAAATTAAGTGCCTGAATACTGTGCAATGCTGCAGGTGTTCAGCTCTGCATTAGACATTAAAATACATGATAGGTGCAGAGTCAAAAATATTTCAAATAATTAACCATGAAATTTATTTTTCATTTTCTCATTAGAAAATTTTTATAATTGAAATGCAATTAATATTTAAATGAATTAAAGGACTATTGTTTAACTGTTACAATGCAATATATTTATATATACAGATAACTGTAATGCTTTGGAAGAAAAGTACACTGTAATCCCATTCATATAAAAATACATAAATCTATTTACGTGTGTATATAAAACTGTACTTGTAAATGAATAGTAAATGTTCTGGAAAGCTTTCATACCAAAGACCCAAGTTATCCCTGGGTGGGGGGGAAACTGGAGACAAGGGAAAAGTAAACTTTTACTTTCCAGTCAACTTTTTTTCTGGTTGCGTTTAAGCCATTACCAAAAAAATGTAAAAAAGAAATTTAGGAAAAAAATGTATTTTACTTTTATTTTTCAGTTTGAGGTTGTTTTCCCAAGCTTAAGTTCTTAAAGCTTCATTTCCCTTTGTAGTTAGTCTCAAAAGAACCACAACATATCTGACATTTAGTACAGTTTTGGAAAGGAAGTTTATCCCACAAAATACCAAATGATCTTTAACTATAAGTCCAGACTATGTTCTTCCATATGACATCAAGTAAACAGCCTCTAATGATTTCTTGCTTAGGTAAGCTATTAACATTCATGGAGAGTCTATTACTGGACTTCATTACCTTGTGTATCAAAGTCACAGATCTACAGCCGCTATGACAGTATTTCAGCTCACAAGCACCCATGGCCAATTAATCCCTTATGAATCGGACCAGAGTTAGCCAGTTGTGACAGCTTTGAAAAGTGTGTCAGCTCTCCTTGATAAAGGACACCACAGTACTTAAACTTGCATTAGTGAGTATCAGCAAAGGGGCCTTAATATAAGTGCTTCAGGGCTATTTTAGGAACGGTTAGAACTCCACAATGTGGCCCAGTTCCCTGGATCAAAAGAACAAAGCAGTCATTAAAACCTGACTCTGAGACAGATCTCCTTTGTTATTTAAAAACTTGTCATTATAAACATTTTTCTAAGAAAATCATTAGCTGTGGAGTGGTGTTATAAAGTTAACAATAGAGTCTTATCTTCTGATCGCATAGTGCATCTAAGTTAACTTCTCTTTCTCGATGAGAAAGCACAACTGCTCTCAAATGGGGAGCATTGCATAGTTTTGTGTTTCAAGATTTCAAACCCCATTATGCAAATGAACTATTCTTATGCCCCCCAACTAGCGATTTTATTTGTTGCTTTTTGACTTTCTCCAAATAACCAAAGCACAATAGGAATAAGGCCATCCCTGCAAAGTCATGTATCCCAGGAGGTAAGTAATTACACACGTGTATTTGATAAGTAATTCATGGACACTGTCAATTAACAATATGACAGAAAAGAAGTGCTGTTTGATGAAGACTTGTGGGAATTTATTTATTTTTTTTAAAGATTTCATTTATTTATTTGACAGACAGAGACACTGTGAGAGAGGGAACACAAGCAGGGGGAGTGGGAGAGGGAGAAGCAGGCTTCCTGCAGAGCAGGGAGCCCGATGCCAGGCTCAATCCCAGGACCCTGGGATCATGACCTGACCTGAAGGCAGACGCTTAACAACTGAGCCACCCGGGTGCCTGACTTGTGGGAATTTAAATTGTTGTTAATCAATAAAAATCATGAAAATATCTGTCCTTTTTAAAAAATTATTTTGGGGAAATATGTATCTTTAAATTCATTTGCCTGTCTTAATGAGAGACACACTAGAATATAAACATCATTTAACAAAAAAATTTATGCATGTTATTTTATAACCAAAGAATGGCATGTACTCCTCACTGAATCCCTAATATGCAGTGGGCAACTTCTTTTTACAGTTTAAACTTAAACGTTAAAAATTTACCTCTGGGACTAATTCATACCAGTAAAATCCTTACAATTCTTCCTATGTTCTGTGGGAGTAATGGATAGAATACTGGTTCTATATCCTCTTAAAAACATATCTAACTAACAGTTACTGAGTATACTGCCTTACAGAAATCATCTCTAATGTTGCAATTTTGGGGACTTACACTAAAAAAAGGTACTCACTGTTCACTTCAAATTCAAATTTACTGAAGGCCATGTATTCTTTTTTGTTAAATCTGGCACCCCAAATCATCTTAGTTAATTCAGAAAAGCATAGAAACTAAGGGTATATATGAGGGAATCTGAGTTCAAATTTTTTCTTAAACTTTTAGATGTCAAATATAGGTCAGAAAAGGTAGGGAGGATGATAAAGATAAGTTGCAAGAAGATACAATCATTAATATAAAGCTATTATTTTCACAGAGTAATGCCCTAATCATCAATTTTTATCCATTTATGTAATTAGTATAATTAAAGATAATTATTCTGTCACAGTGCTTTCATGGTCTTCATTAATTCAAATATATAATTGCATGAATTTTGGTCAGCTGGAAAAGGGGGATTTAAGAATTCACTCACACACACACACACACACACACAATTACTCCAACAAAGCAAATTTCTAAAAGGTATGTGAGAGACATATATTAAATTTTCCCAGTTGATAAATCATATTGATATTTAAAATAATGCTGACCTGCTCACTAAAGACACATAAATATATTTACTAAACTCTAGAAAACAAACTTTAGTTTGTTGGGGGGAAAAAACAGTTCTTTCCAAAACACCATAGGGCTATTATGTCCTGCTTTGATCTTCCTATAAAATGTAATTCATGAATGAATTGTAGATGTTTCTAATCTAAACACATTTAGAACTCACTAGGGCTAGAATACCCATTAGCAGGTCCTGAAGAAAGCACCTATCCAGCTGCATAGGGCAAGAAGTGCACCAACTTCTCTCACTTGTGAGAGGAGGTTCATGCCAGCACATTTTTCAGTAGACTGAACTACATAATGGAAAGTGTTTCTCAGGTGAAAGCTGATAATGCGGGTGAATGCCAAATAGATACGGATGTCATACTAACATGAAATTCTGAAAGTCGGTTTTCAGCATGGAAGAGTTCTATCTATTCATGCTAGAAATCGCATAGATATATTTACATACTGAATACTGGATTCTTTTGATTATTAAAAACATTTGGTATTAAATCCTGATTGAAAACATAAATTGAAAACATAAAAAAATGAAAACAAAAAATATATCAGGGATTTCCTATGCTATCATTTACTGAATTCTGTGTTCTCTCCACCTTCCAAAGTTCATTATGCTTATTTGCTGGATAGATGGATATTCAGTTTACTTTGATCCTTTTATGAATAACAAACTATATGAACAAGTTATCACTGGGCAAGTAAACATTAGTAAGCTTTCTACACAGAGATATCTCTGTCTTCAAAACAACAGGTAGAAATGTAATGGGTTAGGAGTTAGATAATTTTAAATTTAAATTTCATCTTTGCCATTATTAACTGTTTGACCTGATAAAATTTGCAGAACCTCTGTAATCACCAGTATCCTCATTTATAAAGTAGCATTAATAACATCTAATTTGCAGTATATGGATTAAAAAAGATCATATGTCTCTATACTAGTAAGTTAAAAATAATAACCACAATCATTAGTTTTAAAAAATTATTTAAGTTAGTACTGATATTTCCTAAGTTGTTCAAAATGTGATTTATAGGTTTAGTTTCCCTCTAGAGTCAGAAAACAGTTAAAGTAGTCTCTGATGTAGCTCCGCCTGTCAAGTTCTTAGGAAAACCCCGGGTTTCAGCCTTCTAGTAGCATTTTATGCTATACTGCATGTGTGATACTTTTCACTGCAGACAAACTTTGAACCAAAAACAGCTCAATGTCTTTCCAGTCTAGTAGTGTCATCGAAGACCATTCTCCAGGATTACTGAAACCAGCCACAGAGCCCCCAAATTCCTCACATCTGTTCACTTACAAGCATATTTGAATCCATTGTCTCTTTCTTCTTCATAAACTTCAGCTGTCCATCCTGGACTTCTCTTACCTCAGAAGTTCTCTTTTATCCAGATAGTAAGCATTTGATGTTCTTAGCTCTTGGGTATCTGTAGAGGAAACACTGTGTTGCAGGCCAAAGATCTCTGAAGATTAATCCCCAATTCCACTTAATATTTGCTCACCAAATACATAAATAAGAAGAAACATTAGTGAGTACCTGTAGATGTATTAACACCACAGAGCAGGTATAAAGAAAATCCAGTGATGGTTTAATACCTACCCACAATGGGTAAGAATTAAACCACAAAAGGAAATAATTGCCTGTTAGTTCATATAACCTTAGTTCTCTGTACCTACTGCAAAGAAATCTTCATATTGCAACTATTTTGTGAACTGTAAATACACAGATAGTTGGGAACTATGGGTTTCACTATGGGAGATACACATGCATGCACGCTCACACTACCCACACACACACCATGGAAAAGGTGAACAAGAACACTGTGATGGTGAGTTTGAATTGCAGTAATCAGCACGATAGACAATCATTTATGTACAGCTCAAGAGCTCTTTGGAATTATTCTTTTGCCCTTAGAATATATCCATCCTAGACTCATTCATTACAGAGCCATGAAGAAAAGACACCAAGTAGCAATAAGTGTATCTAGTGTTCAGATACTACTTTCTAGTGAGGTCACCTTGGAAAATGGTTTATTCCAGGTCAGTAGAAGAAAAGTAGAAGAACAACAGTTTGTTCTGTTGGAAAGCAAATAAATGCTTAAATACTAATTGGAACATCAAAATGCACATTGGATCCACTTTGAAGGGTTACCCTTAGCAAAACTTGAGATTTGGAGGGGGAAAAAAACACTTCTTCACAGAAAAAGGTCAGATACTGAACAGAGATGTAATAACGGGAACTTAAAAAAAAAAATACCAGTGGCCTACTGGAAAACAAGATTACTACACAACCCCAAAGTATTACCCAAGAAACTACTTCTTAATTGCAGATGAAAACGCATATTCTTAACATGAAGAAATCTAATGGTGACACATTAACCAAATGAGCACACCAGTCTCCTCAATAATGGAATAAATAAACATAATGCCTCCTGATGTGATGTAAAAATAAGTGTAAACCAGGATCAAAGCAGTATTCTTCCCCAAAATTAATCTAAACTGAACCTATACATGAAGAAACCATAAGCTTCATCCAAATATGAGATATTTTTCAAAACAACTGGCTTGGACTCAACAAAAGTGTCAATATTAAGACAGACAAACATGATGGGAGTTGGGGGGAGGGAAGTGTCACTGCTTAGATAAAAGGAGACTAGAGACACATAAACAAATGGAATGCTTGTCCCTCCATCAGCTCCTGGAGTAAATCAAGAATGATTGAGAACAATTCAAAAAAAATGTAAATATAGACTAAAAATTAGATAATATTGGGTAATGATAATCATGTTGGTGATAATGGGGAAATATCCATTTTAAAGAAATATATACTAATATATTAAGGGAGGAAGAATCATGCTGATTTGTTTTCAAATGGCTCAAAAATAGAAAATATGGCAAAATGTTGACAACTGGTGAAAGGTGGCATTTGTATAATTCTTTTTATTTTAAAGATTTTATTTATTTGACAGAGAGAGTGAGAGAAAACGCAAGCAGGGAGAGCAGCAGGCAGAGGGAGAGGGAAAAGCAGGCTCCCTAAGTAAGAAGCCCAATGTGGGGCTGGATCCCAGTACCGTGGGATCATGACCTGAGCCAAAATAGACACTTAACCAACTGAGCCACCCAGGCACCTCTTTGTACTATTCTTTTAACTCTTTTAGAGATCTGAATTATTTTCCAAAAGGTAGAAATGAAAATAATATGTAAAATGCCTAGCAAAGTGCTAGATGACTACCAAATACCAAGAATTCACCTCTGGTGTGATGCTCTGGGTCTCACAATGTCTGGCAAGTTCTTATGACCCAGCCTTCCCTAAAAGCCCAGTAAATGATACCCCTAACTAAGTACAGAAACCCAGAGTTGATTTCTCTATACTTCACAGAGTCATAAAATAAGGAAGTTGAAATATGTACAATAACTGTTTTTTATGATAAGAATATAAAATAATTTTTTGCATCAAAGTGATTATATTTTGAAAATTTTTGAAAGAATAAGCCTCTGTTATATATATATGAAACATTTTCTCATACACTACAGAGATTAGGCCTATACAAACTCATGACTGGAGGCCTGAAATAGAATTTAATTTTATTGCTATGAAACTAAACAAATTCCTCCTTTTACCCATTCATGGACAAGTACACGCCGTCTTCTGCCAATGATTCCCACAGAATGATAAGGCAGATAAGTAGACAGGATGAATATATTACCCCTCCATATAGGCTACAGGGAAGAACGTTGTGCAACAATAAAGTACCAGTCACACATAAAACTATTAAGCAGGAGACATAAAATTACAATTATCTAAAAGCCTCAGTAAACAACTGCATTTTACGGCATAACAATAGCTAACAGAAATGATAGGAGAAAGTATGAGGAGAAAGCCATGGTAAAAATTAGTCACCAAATTCCTTTACTCAGAAATAGTCAAAATTCTGTCCCTAATTTTGCCTGCAAAAAAGTAAAAACCAAGTAAAAAATAAAAGACAAACATTTAAAGGAGCCACTTAATCTTAGGGGAGATAAGATGTCAGGTACTTCATCATCACTATCATATTTGCCAATTATTTATTGACCAACTCTTGTATACAATATTTGTATTTTTAAAGAAGCCCCAGTATATATGGAAAAATAAAAATTATTATATGACTTACTTGTGGCATAGTTTAAAAAGATTGTATGTAATTCTGGAGAAATATTGTAATTCAAAAGAACACATTTATTTTTTTTCATGTATTGGATCTTTTTCTAAATGATCCAATTACAAAATACAGTTGAGACTGTATCTTCAAAATATTAGCCCAACCTCTAACAAAATTCCTGGCTTATACAAACTCAATAAATGGTTGTTTCATCATGAAAATAATACTAGTTAATCCATTTTTAATAAAGGAACTTCATTAAGCTCAAATTGATTTAATATAAAAAGAAGCTTCACAGAGAAGCACAATAGAAAATAAATATTTTGAGAATATATGTTTTTGCAGAGGCTGAATTTAAAAGTCCCATGTGCTTAATAACAGAAAAGTTCAGAATTATATAAATTCTATCACATGATATTTTATTTCTAAATACTTCTCTTAATCTTCTTTCATAATACTTTGAAGCTCCTCCTATCAATATGCTGAAACCTCTCCCCTGCCCTTAATCTGGGCTAGACTTTAACCTACTCTGTCCAGTGGGATGATGGAGCTACTACCATCACACTAGAGGAAAAGGGATGTCAACAAATACTCTCTGCATAACTTATAGCCACAGGCTGGTTCTGAGACACCTCTGTAGTCCTTCTGAATTCTATACAAAGCACCACAAAAACCACTAAAAACTCTTCAAGAGCAGAGACTCTAACCAATTCATATTTAAATTTGTCCTCACTAGCAGAACAGTGCTCTATATGACAAAGACCCTTGGTCGCTTTTGACAAATGAATAAACACAAAGAAAAGAGCTAAACAACATAATGGTAACAAATAGTGGAATAACAAATAATCCAAATAGTGGAATCCCAATTCTACATACTATATGCAGAGTAGATTTTTGTTTGTTTTTGTTTTGTTTTTATTTTTATATGATTCTAGAAAATGAGATTTTAGTCCAGTAGACAGTGTACTTTATTAAGCACTACAACCTATATAACAAAACATAACAGGTAGAGAAAGAGCATACATATGATTTTTAACTCTGCCTAAATATGTATTATAAGGATTTATGCCATGTGACATTTCTAATTTTATAAAACCTTTTGACATGTGATTTAATATTCTGTAAAGGAAAACACTGAATGAACAAGAGGCTGTGTTCTTCCAATGTCTGAGCCAGTCAAAATAATTTATTTAGAGACTTTATGAAATGCAATAACTTTTTCTACTGATTGAGCTTCGGTTTAGTGATCTACAGTAATAATGAACTGAAATAGTTGTTCCTTTTCGTTGTTTATCGTAACACCAAGGGATGACGACAATTATGTAGTTTCTTGGCTATGACCCCATATCACCCATCATTCCTTCCCCATCAGGATCCAGAACCAAGATGCCGATAGTCATCATTTCCCACCAAACACTCATCCTCCTAATATCAAGATATTTCTGGGGCATCTGTGTGGCTCAGTTAGTTAAAAGCATCTGCCTTCAGCTCAGGTCATGATCCCGGGCTCCTGGGATCGAGCCCTGTGTTGGGCTCCCTGCTCCATGGGGAGCCTGCTTCTCTCTCTCCTCCTGGCCCTCCACTTTGCTTGTGCTTGCTCTCTCTCTCTCCCTCTCTCAAATAAATAAATAAATAAATAAAATCTTTAAAAAGAAAAAAAAATTTCTGAGTAAGATTTACTCTTTCTGTAATATGTCATCACAGAACACTTGGTGGTGAAGAAGGGAACAGAACTGTGTTTATCATTTACAGAACTCTCATTTGAAACAAGTCTCTGCTTGTCCCATTCTGGCCACTGTTCATGGTGCCTCCACTGACCGTGTTCACTTATCAGACAAAACAACCCAAAATATTCCTCATAAATCAGATGAATATCTAGAAACTTAACTGGCAGCATGATGGATTTTAAGTCCTGACCGTTATTTTATGCACAGTTGTAGACAGACATCAGCTACATTTTTTAACATGCTTGGACCTTCTCTGTTACATACACATGCATCAGTCACCTGGTAGGTAGAAATAAGGCAGTAAGAAAATAATAAAGGTAAGTCTACCAAATAAAACAAATTCCTAATAAGCAATGAAGTTTAGAAGAAAAATCTTAGGGAGTAAGGGGAAAACAGAGAGAAAGACCAATGATGATAGTGATGATAATGACAGTGATGTGAATAAAAAACAATGAAAATAATAATGAATGTTTCCCTGTATAATATATCTCATCTAAGGAACTCACAAAAGGCTTATCCTATGACAAATGGGTTGCAGATAAACATTTCCTCATGTGGGCAACCTTGTGAAGAATGGTAAGAAGCAGCACAGCTTTATTGGACAGGAAGATGAGAAGAAAATAACTCTTTTTTTAAAAAGTTAGGAAACCGGCATGGGTTGTTAAGTTTGAAAGCAAAATCAACATTTATTTATCAGTGCTTAGAAAAAGAACGAATGGCCCATTAAAAGAGCTCAATAGTTCCCATTTCCTGCTGAAAAAAAAATCAAATTTCTTTCCATAAACTGCAACTCAGTTGGCAGACAGACATTAGCCATACTCAACTACCTGTGGTTTCCTAAACACACCATGTTCGTTCATGTCTTCATGGCCTTGTGTTCACTCATGTTCTTCCTCCCAAACTTCACTTGGTGAAAAAACTCTGTAGACCAGGCTTAATACAACTTTTCCATAAAGGTCCAGAGAATAAATAGTTTAGGCATTACAGGCCATGTGACCTTCAATAACTACTTAACTCTGTTGTACCAGGGAGGCAGCTTTCAAAAACACATAAATTAATTAGTGTGGCTGTGTTCCAATAAAACTTTATTTACGGACATCAAAGTTGAAAATTTCATGTAATTCTATATGTCAAAAAATATTTTCTTTTCTTCTAATAATCATTTGAAAAATATAGAACAAAAACAAAACAAAACAACATTCTGAGACAGTAGGCAGTACAAAAACAGATTGAAGGCCACATTTGGCCAGTGGGCTGTAGTCTGCTGATCTCTGATCTAAACAAATATCATTGGCGGGGCGCCTGGGTGGCTCAGTTGGTTAAGCCACTGCCTTCGGCTCAGGTCATGATCCTGGAGTCCTGGGATCGAGTCCCGCATTGGGCTGAGCCTGCTTCTCTCTCTCTGACCCTCCCCCCTCTCATGCTCTCTCTATCTCATTCTCTCTCTCAAATAAATAAATAAAATAAAATAAAAACAAATATCATTGGCTTTGTGAAATTATTTTTAATACATTCCACGGCCAGTCACTCCTTTGCTTTCTTTCATAGTACTTTGCTTATATTATGTCATTGTTTATATTACTCATCTCTAAATCAACCATTTCTTCCAAACTATGAACTCCTTAAAAACATCAACTACTGCAAACATACAGTGGTTAAGAACATAGATTCTGGAGCCAGACTTACTCGGTTTGAATTCAAGTTCCAAAACTGTGTTAATAACCTTTAAAAGCATTTATGATCCCTGTGCCTCATATTTTTTTTCATTTGTTAAAAACAAAGTGAGACTAAAGATTGTCCATATAACACAAATATTTTGAAGCATGCTTAAAACATGATGCTAACCTAAATTTGAAAAGAGTTCTAACAAATTTGTAGTGGCAAGTGAGAAACTTTTGAAAAATTACAGTATGCAAACTTTTATCTTCTGTTTGTCTAATATAGAACCTAATACACAATTGGTGTTCAGTAAATACTTTTTTGTGTTGAATGAATTTTTAAATTTAACTATTTTCTATTCTTTTCCCCAATGGTTAGTATATTTGTGTGTATTGGGGAGGGGGAATAAAAGAGGTAAACTCATGTATACATAATACAAGTTAAATATTTTAAAGTTCTTTTCAATACATGTATGGTATTTTAATGCTCTCACAATTTATTTGTATCAGTA
Source organism: Zalophus californianus (assembly GCF_009762305.2). Lineage (NCBI taxonomy): Eukaryota > Metazoa > Chordata > Mammalia > Carnivora > Otariidae > Zalophus > Zalophus californianus. The sequence continues at coordinate 179,504,528 of NC_045596.1, forward strand.
CAGATGTCCACTGTGAGCCCAGATGTCATTATTTATTTACTCATTCAGGAAACTTCCATTGAACCTGTATGCTATGCCAGGATGTTTTGTTAGAATGAATGAGACATGGTATCAGCCACCAAAAAGTTTGTTGTTGGTGGCTGAGAAAGACTCATAAACTATGGGTATCAATAAAATGCAAAAGGTACCTATTAAAAGCAGAAGGAAATGAGCATATGAGTGATGTACCCAGGAAATCAAGGGAACACATCAAAAAAGGATTTTTTTAAAATAAATGAGTTGATAATTAAATGAAGTATTGTAGATAAATAGAATTTGTCAGACTGATAGATGAGTTTTCCAAGAAGAGAAACAGCTTATAAGGGGAACACACAAATGTATTCAGTAGCTTGGCTTTTTCAGAAAAAACAAAACACAAAAACAAAAAGCAGAGTGTGGGGGAGAGGTCAAGATAAAGCTGAAAGTTGATCTCCAATCATGGAAAGTATGATGTGGCATGATAAGGATTTTGAGCTGTTGACGAATAGAAACCACAGGGATTTTCACAAGGGGAATAGATCTAAGTACCCAAGGAAAAGGACTCAGTGCAAAAGGAGAAGAGGCAGGTATGTCTAAACCACAAGTAGATGGTGAACGTGCAAAGAAGGAGCAACTTCTTCCTTTTGGGACTAATAAAATGGGAAGGATGAGATAAGAAGATAGTTAATGAATGGGAAAAGGGGGAGGTATTCAACAAAATTATATTAAATTTAAATGACCTTAGGACATCCCCAAAACATACACTTAATGAATCATTTAGACATAACATAACTTATACACATGACAGCCTAGATGTAATATGCTTATTTATATTGATTTAATAATTATTTTTAAATTAAGTTGGATCACAAATTAATTGTAGTATGAATGAAAACGGAGCACACACTTTATAGCCAGGAAGACCAGGCCTTATGGCTGTGTGACTTGGACAAGGTATTGACCCTCCCTGGGGCTGTTTCTTAAAAAGTAGGTCTTATGTTTAATTTCCTCATCTGTAAAATAAAGATTCTACCTGCTTTATAGAACCATTATAAATTAAGTGAGATAGTGTCTATAAAATGTATGGTGCGGTACCTTTCATAGAATAAATTCTCAATTCCTATCATTCTCTTTGTCCATCTCTGTGTTGTGGGAGTCACAAAAACAAAGACAAGGTGTAGCACACACCTACAAAGAGTCCATAGTCATGCTGGGATGAGAAATATTATAATGTAAAACTTAATTCCAGAGAGTATCTACACAGTTTGAGAATTTATAAAATAGACTAAACATCGAAATGGGAAGTAATCACGATAGAACAATATAAGTAAAAATATTATAGATACAAAAGTCTATAAGGTTTATGTGTACTTTCATACACTGAGACTGAAAAGAAATGGACTAAATAGTAAAAATTGTCATAGGTCATTCATGGGATTACAGAGTATTTTAATTTCCCTCTTTACACAGTTTCTGCATTTTTAATGTAATATCAAAACTGTAGGAATTTTACAATAAAAAATGCTTTTAAAAATGTTAACTGCATTTTTTCCTCAAAAGAGAAAAAAGAAAAAACATCTAAATGTAACTATCTACTGATAGCATCATTAGATAAACATTAAATGTTATATTGCAAATATTATTTATAATTATATATTATTAACTATGTAATATAAGTATTACATATATTTTATATAACATTAATATAAATATATAATTTGTATATAATGTAAATTGTATAATAATATATAATTATATGTATTAAATATACATATATGGATGGGTAGAACTGAGATCTTTCTTTTAAAACTTAAGTAATGGGTACAACATCACAAAGTTAAGAAATCTGAAAATTAAGCCAGGCAAGTTCATGTACATGGAATGAACTTTATCTGATGGTAAGCATAATTCCCACCTGCACATTAAATTAATTATGGCAAAAATCTGACTTTCACTATGCTAGAATTGTCATCTCAATGTTTCAATTTTTCATGCCACATTGAATGTGTTAACTCAATCTAAATATCTGAGTTAAATCTAATTTTTATTTACTTCTATAGAACATAATAGAAAAGTGATTACTGGTATATGTGATTAAAATGATGCATTGTAAAATATAATTAATTTTTTCTTACATAATTTTCATTAATCAAGTTGTCTAAATATGAAGCAGTGACATCTTTTTACAGTGATAATCTCAAGAAAAACAAGCTTCATCTTCCATTACTTAAATAGATGCAGACTCTATTTCAAACCAAAGATATATTCATGATTATTTGTATTAGAACACTAATTTTTTGTATCAATTTTTATTTACATTCTAGTTCATTAACGTATAGTATAATACTGGTTTCAGGAGCAGAATTTAGATTCATCACTTACATAGTAACACCCAGTGTTCATCATAATAAGTGTCCTCCTTTTATTAACATTATTTTTTCTAGGAAAATTTCATGCAAGTGGTCTCAGCTTGAATTAACATATTACTAACATAAATGGGAATTTTTTTTAAAGATTTTATTATTTATTTATTTATTTATTTATCTATCTATTTGTTTGACAGAAAGAGTTATAGCGAGAAAGGGAACACAAGCAGGGGGAGTGGGAGAGGGAGAAGCAGGCTTTCTGCTGAGCAGGGAGCCTAAAGCAGGGCTCGATCCCAGGACCCTGGGATCATGACCTGAGCCAAAGGCAAACGCTTGATGACTGATCCACCCAGGCGCCCCATAATGGGACTATTTTAACATCTCATATATATCATAGTTTGATTTCATATGATATACTATACAATGTTTAAATGTTTTAAGGAATGTTGGGGCACCTGGATATTTATCCTCTATGCCCAGTATGAAAACAAAACAAATGAAGGAAAACAATCCCTTTCTTCCTTCTCTTGGATTTTCTATCAAGATTAATGATACCATCATATGTCCAGTTGGGGGAAGCTAAGCCATACGATCAACATTTCAAACTCACTGGCTGCCTACTTCCTTTTATTGGGGGGACAGAGTGCACATTATTCTCACAAAGGGCCATACCCTTCCAGTACAAACACTTTTTAGAAAAGACAAAATGATAGAAATCAAATTACTTCCAATCTTCCTTTATATTGTTGCCAACACTACAATCCATCCTTTCAGCCCCTGAGCAAAGGGAGAAAAGCAGCATACACCATACAAAACCGTAAGACAGACATGGCGCATGAGGGTCTCTAAGTCAGTAGCTCCACGTTCCATCAAAGCCTAAGATGTCTACTGCTATCTCCTTCCTATATCCTTGTTATCTTCCATTCCCCCTTGTTACTGTTCTTGTTCAGATCTGTACTTCTTTTTACTTCAAATGTAGACATTATATCTAACTTGTCAGTCTCCCTCACTTTTATTGTGGACTTCAACTTCTACCTCTCACAATACAGACAAGACTGATTTTTCTGAGTCAGGCAGGATCATTCCCATTCCCAGAAACCTCACTGTAGTTCATTTTCTTTAGCAGGACTTTCACAGACTCCTGTAATTAGGCTGTTAAGGTGGCCCTAGGTCTATTTCCTAATGCATTTCTTTCCAAACTTCCTCTGGTCGGCTCACAACCTATCACCCACAAATACTTCCTTTACTCTGCTTTTATTAATCAGGTAATATCTCTCAAGATAAAACGTAATATCTCTCAAATAAAATGACTCCATCCTTCTTTGCTAACCCTTTCATTACTAAAATGTCAGTTGTAATGTCACAACCTTCACGAGGCTATCTGTAATCTTTTCCAAAGACAGAACACCTTTGCTTCTACTTCCATGTGATAGTTAATATTATGTGTCAATTTGGCTGGGCCATGCTGTTTGAATTTGTGTTCAAATGTTTCAGAGATGTTTCTGTGAGGGTATTTTTGGATGTTTCTGTGAGGGTATTTTTGGATAAGATTAACATTAAATCAGTGAACAATGTGTAAGCAGGCTGCCTTCTATACTGTGGGTGGGCCTTATCCAATCAGTTGAAGGCCTTAATAAAACAAACGATTGCCCTCGCCTAAGCAAGAGTGAATGCTACAGCCTGACAGCCACCAAACTTGACCGCCAGCATTGGTTCCTCTCTGGGTTTCCAGCCTGCCAGGTCAACCTACAGATTGTGGATTTACCAGCCTCTGTAATTACATGAGCCAATTTCTTAAAATAAATACCTTTATATACATATATACACACACATCTTATTGATTTTTTTCTCCCCTCTGGAGAACCATAAGATACCCCCACAACATGCTATTGCCATCTAAAAGTTAGCTTACACTTTCTTTAGTTAAGGTTAAGAGTGTCCATGCCTCCCTGCCCTACTAGATGATAAATCCAGTGGGACAGAAACCACATTTTACTATCTTTACAGATACCCCCACAAAATTGTCTGGCACATGGTAGAAACTAAGTATTGAATTAACTTAATCAATCCATATGGACTTTGAATATAACTTTTAAAATGTACTTATATTAAAATGAATAATATATGATTATTTCCCTTTGTCTGAGAAATCCTCATCAGCTCCATGTGTTTTGGGTCACTCTATGACTTTGCACAAAGTATTAAAGAATCACTAGCTTGAAACGTCATTAATTGAACCAATGATCCTCAACAGCACAAAGGCAATACATGTAAGCCAACAGGAACAATATTATTATCCTTTCAAAAGGTTTCCTAATCTTATATTATCCTTGCTGTTCTGTTCACTAATTAGTTCTTTAATCAACTGATTATCTATTAAGTACTCATTTAATTACCTTACGTGTAGGTACTGGTTATACTAAGGGCTTTTGAAGGCTTTACTCTGACAGTCTAAGAAAATTATCATTGTAATGACTTTGACTCAAACACCACATGAAATAAAAATAGGCTTATAAGGAATATTCAAATATATAAACATCCACAATTGTAATGTACTAAATTGTGAAGACAAATGCCCTATACAGATGTGCAAAAACAGTAATGAACCTCAGCCTGTTACAACTTCAGTAGGGAACAGTGCTTCTCAGACTGTGTATGAATCATCTGGAAATCTCAATAAAATGCAGATTCTGACTGAGTTGACTTAGGGTGTTGTCTAAGATTTGAACTTTCTAACCAGCTCCATGGTGGTCCCTTAAACTGTTCTCAGATCACACTTTGAGTATCAAGAGTTGACACTACAGAATCCAGAAAAAAAAAAAAATCAGTATTTCAACTTCTGCTTCTAAGTAGTAATGTAAAGCAACTGGGAGATTTATGGTTCTCCACATTTTTATTAATAGAAAAAATTCCTACTACATATTATGCAGAATTATTCACTTATCAAATTATTTTCCTATGTCCCTCCTCTGTGTATGACAGTGTGCTAGGTACTAGGTTTGATGTGTGTGTGAGCATGCGCACGTGTGTGTGTGTGTGTGTAGCAGAGGGAAGAATAAAGATCATGAAGGAAGGTATACAATAGATCCTGACTATGCCTTCTTACTGATTATAATCAATCTAACGTGTTACCAAACATCTTAACCATATAATGAAGTACATAGAAAACATGAACACGTAGAGATGCATTAAGTAGAGAAGTATGTGTGGAATGGGTTAAATTATATGCAAAACTCCAGGTAAGCAAGATTTTAGGTCATTTTTGAAAGAGATGGAAGAAGATAGATTGTCAAATAGACAATCAGAAGGGGTTACTGAGTATTAGTGGAAGTAAAAATTAGTGGATGTAAAAATTAAAGAATGAAAAAAATAGAAGAATGCAAGTAAGCACAGATTATCTTCATTGTGATGTAAAAGAAAATAAGGGCAAATATCACCATGGGAAAAAGACAGATGGGAAAAGGCAGTGAGGGAAAGAGGAAGATGGACTCTCTTGCATATGGGCTTTTCCAGGTAAATAAATACATCCTAGAAAAATAACATTATCATGTGTATACAATAATATCATTAAAAAATGCATACAGAAAAAAATGGAAGCATTGAAAAGTTGACAGATGGTGGGACTGGAGGAGAAAGAAAGTGAGTTTGTAATTCTTATTTTACAGAATTTTTAATATGGTAGATTAAAGCCTATTTTATGCTTTTTACTTTACTTTTAAAAGAAAATATCTAAAAAGTAAAAATTGTTATAACTTCATTTTGCTAAAATACTTAAATAAATTATCAAGTTGTAGAGTAACTAGGAGATTAACCTCAGAGGAGTTGATAACAATCATTTGCTATATACCCTGGAGAAAAAATAGTAGAATGAAATACAATTTTCACCTTACTAAATGGTACCCAAGTGTTTTGGGAGATAGCCAGATGCAGTCCAGCATGTATTAGCTCTGTGAGGAGGGAGCTGTGAGTCCCAGTGTGGTGAATCTCTGCAGTGAACATAGACTATATCAGATTACATCACTGTGACTTAAATACAGCAAATGCTTAAGGATATAGCATTTGAAATAAATGGAAGTTTATCTAAAATTAATCCACCCTAAGAGAATCTAGAACACTTCACTAAAACTTTCATCACCTAAAACGTGAGTTAAAATAGCATAAGAAATATGACCTAAATTATTTCAGAAGCCTAATACACAGCAATGTTATAGATATGATAAGCTGATAATATCAATGATCTATATTTAATTTTTACAAGAGACACTGGAATAACAAAGAATGTGTCATTTTCAACACAGTTCAGGGAGAAAAAAAGTGCTCTCATTTTAAAAGACTAATGCAAACAATTTGACAAATTACCACAGCTTAATTTAAGAATTAAATTCCTTCATTACTATTTTTAATAGTTTTCCTCTTCTAGGGGTGCCTGGATGGCTCAGTCGTTAAGCGTCTGCCTTCGGCTCAGGTCATGATCCCAGGGTCCTGGGATCGAGCCCCACATCAGGCTCTTTGCTCTGCAGGAAGCCTGCTTCTTCCTCTCCCATTCCCCCTGCTTGTGTTCCCTCTCTCGCTGTGTCTCCCTCTGTCAAATAAATAAAAAAAATCTTTAGAAAAAATTTTTCCTCTTCTAGTTGAACATCCAATCAAAGACTGTGTACTGCATTTAGTCTTTATGTATCTTTAATCATCTATTCTGAAACATTTCATTAACCTAATTTAATAATTGCAAAGTGGTACCTAAGACATATGCATATCCATATTCACAGAAAATATATACTAAATTATTTGGAAGGCATGATATCTGAAAATCAAATGACTCAGAAAAAAAATTGTGTGTGTGTGTTTGAGAGAAAATAAACCAATGTGGCAAAAATATTGACTGAATATGAGCAAAGGATATACAGAAGTTCTTTTTCCTCATCTTATAACTTCTCTTTTGGTTGAAATTATTTCAAAATAAAAATTTTTAAAAAGAACAAGAACATTACTTATAAATCTTTATAAATCATATTGGATGGGCTCTTACTTATGGGCTTCGGGAAAACACAATTAAAGTTGAGAAGTTGTCTAGATTCTCAAGCAAGATTTCTCAAGGGAGGATGCTGGTCATTCAAGGGCCTGAATAAATTTGATTGAGTCCAGGAACTCCTTAAAATTGTACATAGACATTTGTGAATGAGGTTTTTTTTCTGCCATAGTTTTCATCAGACATTCAAAGAGATGTGTGGCCCCCAAAAGCTTGGGAGTTACTGCATTAATTTCTGTTCATGAAAAGACACCTTAAAGAAACTGAAAAGCCCGAGTACAAACTAGGAGAAGAAGTTATTAAAGTAATTAATATATGTAAATAACAAAACATTAAAAGCATATAAAAATAAAAGATATAAACCACACCCATAAATCACTAAGAAATCAATATCTAATTCAAAATATGGGTAGAGGACAGTAACCTGTATTTCAAAACAGAGGAAACACATGACAATACACATTTGAAGAGCTGTTTCAGCTCATCAGTAATCAGAAAAGTTCAGATCAAGACCACTATGAGATATCATTTACACAAATTAGACTGGCATAAAGAAAAATACACCAATAATACCAAGTGTTAAGAGAGGATATGGATTAACAGTATTCTATAGAATGTTGGGAATATAAAGTTGTATAACCATTTTTGAAAACACACTAGAATTATCTTACAAAGTTAAAGAGTCACACACTTCATGATCCAGAAATCACATTCTTAAACATATATCCAAGAGGATCTTTATATGCATATACGAGGAAACATGTACAAGACTGCCCATACCAATACTGTCAACACCAACAAAACCAATAGAAGTCAAGTGCCATGTGAAATAATAGAAAATATATTTACTGATCTCTGCCCCCAGTTCCTGGCACAGAGCTCCTAAGACTTGTAATTTCTTAAGTGATAAGAGCACTAAAAGCATTCTGTTCGACTATTTGGTCTTTGACTCTGGTTCTTGACTCAGAGCTCCTAAATCTCTTGGAATTTCCTGAATGACAGGACTATCTCTTACTCTAATAAGGCAGCTCTTCTCAGGCTCCTGGAGAGCTTCAGAATGGGACTGGTCACCATAGAGACCAAGCCATGTTTAAAAGCTTGGAACTTTCAACTCCACCCTCCTCTACATAAAGTGGCAGAACGGTTGGAGACTGAGTTAATGATTAATCATGCCTACATGATGAATCCTCCATAAACACCCCAAAAGTATGGGAATCTGAGAGTTTCTAGGTTGGTGAATCTATGGAAATGCTATGAGAGTGGCAGGCTCAGAGAGAGTATGGATGCTCTACACCCCTTCCAACATGCTTTGCTCTATGCATCTCTTCCATCTGACTGTTCCTAAATTATCTTTTTTTTAAAGATTATTTATTTATTTTAGAGAGAGCAAGAGAGCATGTGAACGAGGAGGGGGGCAGGCACAGAGGGAGAGGGAGAGAATCTCAAGCAGACTCCCTGCTGAGCGTGGAGCCCAAAGTAGGGCTTGATCTCAGGACCCTGAGATCATGACCTGAACTGAAACCAAGACAACCAACCAACTGAGTCACCCAGGTGCTCCTCTTTTATAATAATCTGTTAAGCTAATAAAATTTTTTCCTGAGTTCTATGAGCTATCCTAGCAAATTAATCAAATCTGAGGAGGTGGGTGAAGAATTTCTGATTTATAGCCGACTGGTCAGAAGTACAGATAAGAACCTGGACTTGCAATCGGCACCTGAAGCAGGGGGTTTGGGGGGTGCAATCTCATGGGACTGAGCCCTTAACCTGTGGGGTCTGATGCCATCTCCAGGTAGACAGTGTCAGAACTGAGTTAAATTATAAGACACCCAGCTGGTGTTGCAGAACTGCTTTATGTGTGAGAACCTATGCAGAAGGGTAGATACAGTAGACTAGTGTGAAAGTAAAGGAAACACACAGGATGAGTGTAGTTTTTTCCCTATAAATGACAATATCCAAGAGAATTGTAATATCCCATTTCTAAGATGGCCTCACGATCCTTGCTTCCTGGCATCCATGACTTTGGGTACTCCCCTCACACACTGTATCAGTCACCTATGTAACCAATAGACTATGGCCAAAGGGATGACACATGACTTCATGGTGAGGACACTAAACCCATCACAACTTTTGTTTGGTCTCTTAGTTTGCTCTAGGAGAAATCAGCTGCCATATTGTCAGAGTACTCACACCTTTCCCCTTAGAGCCTTACATGGAGAGGAATCAATTAGCCATCACCAACTTATCAAAACATATGACGAAGCCACTTTGGAAGTGGATCATTCAATCTTAGCCAAGCCTTCAGATGATTACAACCCAGCTGAAATCCAACTATAAACTCATGAGAGACCTCAAGTCCAGGTTTCCAACTGAGCTGGTTTCAAATTCTTGACCTTGGATTTCCATAAGAAATCAGGAGATAATAAATTTTGTTTTAATCTACTAATTTTAAAGGTACTTGATAAGGAGAAATAAATACCCAATGCAAATTAAAGCATGATAATTTTTTAAAAATTCAAAATCAACTGAAACTAAAATATTGCTAAATGTACATATTCTATAAATCTTTTAAAAGCAATGAAAAATTAAGGACAGTGATTACTTTATGTGGGCAAAGGAAAGGGGATTAAGCAGTAGAGAAGCACATAAGTACATGAAAATTATTAGCAATGTTCTAATTGGTAGTGTTTTCATAGATGACCATTAAATTAATAATCACATTTAATTTAATTTTAAAAAGCCATGCATGGAACAAAAATTACAGTGTTTCCTCATCCAGGGATTATGATCAATTGAATTCAGTGAACTGAAGACCCACTGGGAATTTCTGAGTGACACAGCAGGAAGAAAAACTGTTACTCTGAGCCAGAGTTCCTTTCCAACTTCCATAAAATATAATCTGCTAGAGGTTACTATTAAAAAAGATAAAAATGAATATGGAAAAATATAATACCTTAGTTTTCCCTGAGATAGAAACATGTAGAGTTGTGAGAATTTAATATGGCCCATCATTTAGCATGTACTTTTTACCCTTTTCTATCTATTAGATTCTTAACAAAAAAGACAGATTCTCTTCCCGATGAGAAAAAGAAGAACCTGCTCCTCAGGAAAGAGGATGGTGGTGAAGGGATGGGCAGAATAATGAGAATTACCTTGTTGAAATAATTTTTTAGACCCAAGATGATGCCACACCTGCAGGGATGCCACATCAGCAAACAGAAACTTAAGACAACTCTCATTTCCCTATATGTGCTTTCATGACCAGAAACACAGTATATCCAGTCAGCCAATCCCCAAACAGCAAGACAACTCTGGACTTTCTCAACTTAAACAAGGTTAACTATGTGCCCCAAGCCAATCAATCTATTTTTCTCTGTTCTTTATTCTTTATCCTATAAAGGCTTCTTCTCTCCCACCCAATTCTGCAGTTCTCCACAAGGAGACCAACCACTTCATGAGGTATTAAATGAAGTTTTTCTGTCTCACCTAAATTGTCTTCTTTAAACACTTTTAAACATTTTTTGGTCATGAGGAATGGGATCTGAAGCTCGTAAGAGTCTCCGGGATGAAACGTGCAGAAGTGCCCCCTGAGCCCTTGGAGTTCACTGTGTCTCTCATTTTTACACAGGGCCATGGGTTAGTGACTCCTAGGTTTGAGCTCTGCCTAAGGGCATGCAGAAATCTGACCCAAGGAAAGTTTATTAAAAAAAAAAAAAAAAGGTTCCCAGAAAGGTTCTGGATCCTGGAAAGGCTCCAGGGTAGCTGTTTAGAATAGAGTCTACAATCAGTGGAAGCTGTTAGGGAACTCACAAAACCTCAAGGCAAGTCCACAGCCTAAACTGCTGGGAAACCTGGGGGACACCATTAGGGCATCCACCACTATAAAGAAATCTCCTGAAAGGAATAATAATCTCTTGCTAATGGGAATTTCAGAAGACAAAGTCATAAAATTGTTGAGCACCAGCCAAGTACTTAAAAGCAGTTTGAGAGCTCAATACCTAATTCTAAGATGATCATGCTAGGATAAGTTGGTCACAGTATGTGTGAGATCACCACCAACCTCAAGAAAATTTCCATGCAACAAGGTACACCATAAAACACCACAAAATCCCAAACTCAGTGGCACATTACTCTTAGTTATTAATTTAGCTCCAAGAGACCCAAGGCTTAGCTAAAGAAATGGAATCCTAGAAGTTTCAAAGAATTGAGTGTGGACCTCTCAACACATCTGCTTATTTTATATCCCTGTGGTCCCCAGAAGCTGAAGATGTGAACAAAAATAACAAAATATTACTAAGACAACCTAAAATTACAATGGCCATTATGGAGAATATTCCAGTTAGACAAGATCATTCATTTAAGAAGTATACTTAAAAGCAAGGTTTCCCAAATCAAACATAGAGAATGGAGTACTTATTTTAGTTGACATGCAGAAGCCCACAAAAGGCTTCAAGATTTCAAAATAACTTCATTGAAAGATTCATTGCAAAAGGCTGATGAAAAATTAAAGACCCAAGAGATACCTAAAACAAGACTGTAAGACTATCATGGCTCGTGCTCTTCCCATCTAACCTCCTTTACTTTAGTACTCAGTCTATTAATCCTCTATTGGAATTGTCTTTCCACCCTGAGAAGACTACAAGAATGTAAACCAAAGTCAAATCCTTGTATACCAGCTCAAACACTCCCATGTTAACCCAGAAAGGAGGGCCCCCATATGGGCCCTGATGAGGGTTGATGGGATTCGAAGGGATTCTTTGATAAACTAGTACCAGATATTTCCTTAAAGAGACAAGGAGAAACTAAAATTAAAATCAGTAGAGAACCCTGCCTATCTCTGGTAGATACCAGAGCTATATTCTCTATTTAAACACCAGTCAGATGGGATCCCAAGAAAACTGGCAGAAGCCAGCCAACAGTGAGAATTATTAGTCAGCTCTCTCAGATCTCTGGAGTACTTGGTTAAGAAAGGAAGGTAAAACTTCATATTATCCCTTCTTTCAAAATTCAGACTCTTGTGAATTTGGTTTTGGGGTACCCATTGGTTGCCAATCCTTTCTGTCTCAAGGACAGCTATTGCCTTCTTGCTTATCTTTCTGTGTGTGTCCTCAGAACTTGACTTAGCTTTCTGCCTGCCTGGGGCACTCAGGCCGGCAGGTCTTGCACATGCAGGCAGTTCAGTTGTCAAGTTGGGGGCTCAAAAATACAGTCACACAGAAATGTGAGTTACACACCATATGTGGCTTAGGGTCTAGGTCTCAAGGGAATTGTCTAAGTCCTTTTTCCTTCTGGCTATCTTGGGAATGGCTCTAGATCTTGGGAGGGTAGTGTCTTTGGGGGCTGTTTAATACTGACAGGAATATGTACTGTTTGGGCTGAAACTTGACAAGAATTTGAAATCTTTTTGATATGATACTTTTTCAATTATTTTTTAAAACAGTCTTAGGGTCAGAAGTTAGCCAAACTGAAAGCCACTGTTCAGAACCTGATAGAAACTTTGTTAGACTTTCTCCCCAAAGCTAAATGAAACTATGTACCCAAAAACAAAGAAAAACATGTCAAAGACAACAGCTCTAAGTCCAGAACACAGGAATCTTCTGATTTCTATCTTAGTTGAAGATCTTCCTGCTACAGTGAAATAAACTAAAGATAATATAGTTGATGGGGATCACCAGGGTTTGGCATCATTCAGGTTCCATCCCATTCTTTGAGGAATTAAAAACACTGTTCTATGAATGAAAACAACTGCTACAACTTGTCTTACAAATTTAGTCTTTATAAGAACAGAAAAAGCCCACCTATTCTTTTTACCAATTCCAAAACTGTCCCCATTCACTTCAAAAGGCTTATAGACATTGTCAAAGATCTGGATGTAAGGAATAAAATACCTTCTTGGTGGAGTTTACATTTTTTCTCTGTGCTTTTGTGATGCAAATATTCCACTCTGTCCTTTCTTGGAACTGGGGGCCTGCACTTTAAATGCAAACCTCTGGGAGGTAATTCTTATCAGAAGGGAAAAAAAGAGAGAGAGAGAGAGAAAGAAAGAAAAGAAAAGGGGGAGGGGGAGAGTGCCGGAGGAAGGTTATTTGGAAACTATAGATGAACAAAAAATCTTAAAATATTCTCTACAAACATTAGTGAAAAGTTTAGGCCATCTGAGCAAGCAACCTTGCTTATTCCTTCTGCCAGAAACACAGTTTGGATCCAACTCTTCTTTTATAGACTAGTATATTTTTGCATTATTGTACCTATCCCATGGCTGGAATTTTAAAACAAAAGCTGTAAGCTGTTTGTATTTGTCTGCGTGTTTACTTATGTATATGTATGTATGCCATAGATGCATGATATTTATCTATCTCCAGAGAGTGTCAAAATTATTTGTAAAGAACTCTATTTAATTTGGCTTAAAGGCAGACAAATGTTTCTATAAATGAAGTATACTCTTAGAAATAAATAAAACTAACCCAAATGGTTTGCAAGTTCATGTGACCTAATACAATCAAGTAAAAAACTAGTTTATGTTTATTGATTTAATTAAAACAGACCTGTCTTTAGAGTTATCAGCATTAAATATAATCCTCTTATTCTACCTACCTTTAGTAAAAGTCAAATAAGCTCATATTTTCTGTTACAGAATTTGTCAGCAAAGAAAGATAACTTAACAGTTACCTGTTTAATATCTCATGAAATTTTCATGAATAATCTCATTATTAAAATCAAGTAAATTAAATATAAGTAAAAGTTCATAGATGGACTTTTCAACAATAATTAAGTATGTCTACTTAAAAATAGTTCCCAAAATCTTTTTGGTAATTTGAAATCTTTAAGTTAAACTAAGTTAAATGATATTTATTGAATATCTAGATCATTTCCAAATTTCACTGTTGAATTTGCAAAGATGCTGGTATTCCATAGTTCTCATTACAAATTTTTCCTTGATTTCAGGGCCTTAGTTTCTCTGAAACAAGCTGACTGAATAAACACTCTGGGGGAAGTGGAGATACAGTGATACAAAACACAGAAGTAGATCAACTGGTTTAGTACCTCCTTTACCTTGGAGATATTATAGACGTGGTGCCAGACCATCACCTCAAAGCAACTATCTCAATAGAGTCAGTCAGATGAATATTTTTGTTTTGGTTTCCACTGCTATAAAAATTATATTTACACTACACTGTAGTCTATCAAGTGCACAATAGTATTATGTTTAAGAGATGCACATACTTTGGGATGCCTGGATGACTCAGTCGGCTAGCACCTGCCTTTGGCTCAGGTCATGATCCCAGGGTCCTGGGATTGAGTCCTTCTCCCTCTGCCTGCCACTCCCCCTGCTTGTGCTCTCTCTGGTAAATAAATAAGTAAAATATTAAAAAAAAAAGAAATGTACATACTTGAATTAAAAAATACTTTATTGCTGAAAAATGCTAACCATCATTTGCACTTCCAGCAAGTCAGAGTGTCTTGCCTCCATATTGATAGGGTGGTGGTTGCTAAAGGTTGGGTGGCTATGACATTATCTCAAACTAAAGCAACAATGAATTCTGCTGCACTGATTGACACTCCTTTCATTACCGATTTGTAGCATGTAATGCTATTTGAAAGCATTGTACCAATAGTAGAAATTTAAAAATTGGAATCAATCCTCTCAAGCCCTGCCACTGCTTTATCAACTAAGTTTATAGACTATTCTAAATTCCTTGTGGTCATTTCAATAATTTTCACATCATCTTCACCAGGCATAGATCCCATCTCAAGAAACCACTTTCTTTGCTCATCCATAAAAAGCAACTCCTCAACCATTCAAATTTTATCTGAGATTACCACAATTCAGTTCCATCTTCAGGCTCTACTTTTAATTCTGGTTCTCTTGCTGTTTCCACCACATCGGCAGTTACTTCCTCCAGTGAAGTCTTGAATTCCTCGAAGCCATCCATGAGGGTTGGAATCAACTTCTTCCAAATTCCTGCTCATTTTATATTTTGACTTCATCCCCTGAATCATGAATGTTCTTTAATGGCATCTAGAATGGTGATTCCTTTCCAGAAGGTTTTCAATTTACTTTGCCCAGATCCATAAGAGGTATCACTATCAATGGCAGCTATAGTCTTATGAAAAGTATTTCTTAGTAAGACTTGAAATTTTAAATTACTCCTCAATCCATGGGGTATAGAATAGATACTCTGTTAACAGGCATAAAAACAACATTAATCTTGCTGTATGTCTCCATCAGACTTGGGTGACCAGATGCATTGTCAACTAGCAGTAAAATTTTGAAAGAGTTTATTTTCCCTGAGCAGTAGGTCTTACTTAAAATACTCAGTAAATCATATTGTAAACGGATGTGTTGTTACCCACACTTTCTTGTTCCATCAAGAAAACATAGGCAGAGTAGAACTCACATAATTCTTAAGGGCCTCAGGATTTTCAGAATGGCCAGTGAGCATTGGCTTCAACTTAGTCACACAGCCTCATTAACCTCTAACAAGAGAGTCAGCCTGTCTTCGAAGCTTTGAGCCAGGCTTTGATTTCTCCTCTCTAGCGATGAAAGTCCTAGATGGCATCTTCTTTCAATTGCAGGTTATTTTGTCTACACTGAAAATCCGTTGATTAGTGTAGCCACCTTCGTTATTCATCTTAGCTAGACCTTCTGGATAATTGCTCTGGCTTCTACATCAGCATTTGCTGCTTCACCCTGAATTATTTTTTTAAAGATTTATTTGAGGGGCGCCTGGGTGGCTCAGTCATTAAGCGTCTGCCTTCAGCTCAGGTCATGATCCCAGTGTCCTGGGATCGAGCCCCGCGTCAGGCTCCCTGCTCAGCAGGAAGTCTGCTTCTCCCTTTCCCACTCCCCTGCTTGTGTTCCCTCTCTCGCTGTGTCTCTCTGTGTCAAATAAATAAAATCTTTAATAAATAAACTGGTGCAGCCACTCTGGAAAACAGTATGGAGGTTCCTCAAAAAGTTAAAAATAGAGCTACCCTATCACCCACCAATTATACTGCCAGGTATTTACCCAAAGAACACAAAAATACAAAACCAAAGGAATACATGCATCCCAATGTTTATAGCAGCATTATCTACAATATCCAAATTATGGAAACAGTCCAAGTGTCCATCAACTCATGAATGGATAAAGATGTGATATATACATACATACACACACACACACACACACACACACGCATGCATGCACACAATGGAATATTACTCCGTCATAAAAAGAATGAAATCTTGCCATTTACAAGGACATGGATAGAGTAGAAAGTATCATGCTAAGTGAAATAAGTCAGTCAGAGAAAGACAAATACCATATGATTTCACTCATGTGGAATTTAGGAAACAAAGCGAATGAGCAAAGGGGGAAAAAAGGAGGCAAATCATCAAACAGTCTCTTAACTGTAAAGAACAAACTGATGGTTACCAGAGGGTAACCACCACCAGAGGATGGAGGGGCGGGGAGGTTAAATCGGTGATAGGAATTAAGGACTGCACTTCTGATGAGCATCAGGTATTACATGGAAGCACTGAATCACTACATTGTACACCTGAAACTAATACTACACTGTATATTAATTAACTGGAATTTAAATAAAAACGGGAAAATAAAAACACTGATGGAAGAAAAAGAAAACTTTTCCTTTGCATTCAAAACTTGGCTATATGAAACAAGAGGCCTAACTTTTGGCATAGCTCAGCTTTTGACATGTCTTAATTAGCTTCATCTTTTTAGCTTTTGATTTAAGGTGAGATATGTATGACTACTTTCATTTGAATACTTAGAGGCCATTGTAGAGCTATTAATAGTCCTAATTTTAATATTGCTGTATTTCAGGAAATAGAGAGGCCTGAGGAGACAGAGAGAAAAGGGAATGGCCTCTTGGTGGAGCAGTCAAAACACACATCTTTAATATTTAAATTTGTCATCTTATATGGGCACAGTTTGTGGCTCCCCAAAACAATTATAATAGTAACACATCAAAGATCACTGATAACATATCACCAGAACAAATTTAACAATGAAAAAGTTTGAAATATTGTGAGAATCACCAAAACGTGACACAGAGACAAAAAAGTGAGCAAATGCTACTGAAAAAAATGGTGCCAACAGGTTTGACACAGAATTGCCACAAACCTTCAGTTTGTAGAAAAAGTAGTATCTTCAAAGTGCAATAAAGCAAAGCATAATAAAACAAGGTATGCCTGTATCATCTCTTTGGGGTCAAAAAAACCTGTTTCTTTTTTAAAAATATACTGAGTGTAGAAAAGGAGAATTAATTTTGTTTTAGTACATGTGACTTAGTGTGTGACTTAGTATGTGTGAACTTCACTATCCTGAATATTTCCATCCTCTTTCTGTTTTATTACTGAAATTAGCCACATTTTGGGGGGTAAATTTATATTCGCTGGATTTAATTATTCTTTTCTACTAAAGAATTCTAAAACATAACTGGAAGAAAAAACAACCAGAAAAAAAAGAGCAAATTCTCAAGGTTAAAGAGAATGAGTAAGCCGATCTTCTGTTGTCAAAGACGCAGAGATGAAAAGAAAACAGGATATCATCTTGAAATTAAAGCCTGAAGCAATTAGTCTACCAGCAGAATTTCTTAATCATTCCATAGATATTTAGTATGGAACTAAATTAGTACATATGCCTGAAGGATGAAACCAGTCCTTTGACAGTGTTATCAGTATACCATTATGCCATTATGTAATTAAGAAAACAACTCATTGGATTCCCTGCCATCCTTTTAGGAAGTTACACTCCAAAGACGACTGAAATACTAACAGGAGTCTCTGTTCCTTTAAAATATCATTTTATTTTTAATTGTTAAACTTCTTTTCTCATTAACTATGTATTGTTAATAATTATTTGGATTATTCTTATTCATCCATTTTTAATAACATAACATGACACATATATATGACTAGTAATATATACTTGACTAGCAGCTGAGAGACATAGGAATACTTTCACAGTGTCATTCTGACTTTGATTTCCTCAGGAAACAATTTCACCCATCAGGGCCCAATTCCCTTATTAATAAAATAAAGAAATTGGCTTCAGTGTTTGCTGAGGATCCTATCAGAATAAAACTTTGTGATCTATAATCCATGCTAATACTTACTGAACACTTCCTTAGTACAAAGTATTATTCTGGAAATACTGAAATAAAAAATTTGCCATTTTAATCAAGAAAACCAGATTTCACAAAGATGGCTTATAAATGTGTGGAAAATGTATAATTCTTGCCTCCACTCCTCACTGTGAATGTGCTGAATCCTAATGTGAGTCTCTGGAACCCTCTTTTAGTTGGTGTTTTTTGTTTGTATGTTTGTTTTTGATCTAGTATTCCTCTAAGGTCTAATGTCTCTTTCCTTCACATTTAAGAACTCAAACTCAGAAAAACTATATCTCACAGAATTGTCACAACAGTTTACAGAAGTAAACGAATTAACCATCTGGAACCACCTAAACAAGACTCATTCCAACACTGACAATCTGCTATAAACATGAAGAAAGAATCCAATTGTGACCCAGACTGAGAAAAGATAAGGGTTTTTGAATGAATTGTTGAGATAGTTATAGAAATTATTACCAGAAGTGATAACAATGAATAGAAACAAACAACAAAAAACCTTGCACTGCAGAGACTACATATAAATCCTACTCTATATTTGCTAGTGTTTATTATGAACTTAATATGATGCATTTCTCAGACACAGGCATACTGCAGATATGAGAGTCTATGCTACTGATCAAATCATTCACATGATTCAATAGCCAACTGGTATCTTTATTTGTCAGGATTTTTCAGAGGAGAACCAATAGGATACATATGGATAAAGGTGTAGATGATAGATATATAGTTAAATAGATATAGAAGAGGAAGTTTATTATGGAAATTGGCTCAAACAATTATGGGGTCTGAGATATGCCACAGTATGCCTTCTATGAGCTGGAGAACCAGGAAACCTGGTGGGATAATTCAGTCTGGGGTTGAAGGCCTGAGAACTTGAGGGGCAAGGTAGGGCACTGCTAGTGTAAATCCTGGAGTCCAAAAAGCTAAGAACCAGTAGCTCTGATGTCCAAGGACAGAAGGGGATAAAAGTCCTAGATCAAGAAGAGAGAATAAAATGGCCCTTCCTCTGCCTTTTTGTTCTAGGTCCTCAACAGAATGGATAATGTCCACCTACGCTGAGAGAACATATCTTCTTTACTCACTCTACTGATACAAAGGCTAACCTCTTCCAGAAACACACTTATGGACATATCTAGAAATAATGTTATACCAGCTACCTGGGCATCCATTAGCCCACTCAAGTCGACACATAAAACTAACCATCACAGTGACTTCTGTAGGCTAGAAATAAGATGAGCAGAGATCTTTGTATTTTTTAAAACTTGCTACTTAGATGTTAATAATGCAGCCAACAGATCAATGTACTACAAATTTATTCTAAATATGGGGGCTTGTAGTCACAGATAATTGAGTAAATTTAGAAATGACACTGAGAACGTAGTAATACATAAGAAAAACAAAATCACAAACTAAAAACTTGGCCTTCAAGCATTTTTGAATATAAAAACAATTACGTGTAAAATTTAAATATCACTATAATAGAGTACTATGTTAGTATTTTCCTCTGATACTGACAATAGTGATTCCTGCTGTTTTTCTTTGGGGGCTAAAAGTTATATAATGTATGTTAGTGTATTTTCTCAGTTAAATGACTAAATTTCAGTTCTGAGGTGTTTTTATTTTTGCTTTCTAAGATAATAAAGTTCTCGGTCACTTGGAAATAACGCAATCTGAGAGGCTTGTTTTTTTTTTTAGCTCCTTTTTTCATTCAATTTCTAAAATTTGTTCAAAAGTTGTTAGCTAGGTAGTAACAAAAAAGCAGAACACAGATCATATGGTGAGTTTTTAAGTTTTTTATTTTTAATTAAGGTTGTAATAAATTGGAGTATTTGAAGGATCATTCTCATTTTCACATTTATTGGTCAGGATGTGGGAATCTTAAAATAAATCTCTCATAAATTCTATAGGTGTGCATTTAATGAATTAATTTAATCTCATGTTTGTCAGAAAAAATTTGTCATCTTTGTCAGGATTTTCGTCACACCTATAAAGTAGTTTTAGATTTGATAAAACAGATCTAGTGTCATATATAACACACACCAGTCACTGAAAGGATAACTAGAAAAGCTATCTTAAGATTTAAACCAACAAAAGTTTTAAATAAAAATAATAAGATGTTTGTAAATATTCCTTTAGAAGCAGAAAACAACCTGACTTAATATCATTTTTAAAAAGACAATGGGATTTAATCTAGGGAGCTTTCACAAATATAACATAATTTAAAATATTATGAAGATATAGAAGTTTTATAGTATATAAAACCAATTAATAAAAAGGAAATAGATAATAAACACTTTTAAGACATTACTTTTATTGTTTTACTCACAGTGACATCTCCCTCTAAAAGTTTTTAAAATATATTGCAAATACATAGTCTAAATATATGTAAGTTTAACAAGACAAACGTTAATAAAATAGGATTTTAAGTAACAAAACACACCTTATCATTCATTCTTTTATCCCTGCATTAGTATATATCATTTTATTAAAATGATTTTAATTGAATTAGGTTGGAGACTTTTCCTTTACCTAAAGAAAATCAAGATTAAGGATATGCTTCATAAAGTTACATTCTAGTAATTTAAAATACTATAAATACTATGCACCCCTATGTTTCTTTGCAGCATTATTTATAATAGCCAATATATGGAAACAGCCAAAGTGTCCAGGGACAGATGAATGCATAAAGAAGATGTAGTGTATGTGTTGTATGTGCGTATACACACATATATAATGGAATATTACTCAGCCAATAAAAAGGATGATTTTTTTTTTTTTTTACCATTTGCAACAACATGGATGGACCTAAAAGGTATTATGCTAAGTGAAATAAATCAGAGAAAAACAAACACTGTATGATTTCACTTATATGTGGAATCAAAAAAAAAAAGAATAAGCAAACAACAAAAGAGCAGAAACAGACCCAGAAATATAGAGAACAAACTGATATTGCCAAAGGGGAGGAGGCAGGGGAATGGGCAAAATGGGTGAAGGGAGTGGGAAGTACAGGCTTCCAGTTATGGAATAAATGTCACAGGGATGAAGGGTACAGCATAAGGAATAAGGTCAATGGTGTTATAAAAGCATTGTGTGGTGACAGATGGTAGCTACATATGCGGTCAGCACAGCAAAATGTATCAACTTGTTGAATCTATAGTTAACATTGTATATCTATATACAATTAAAAAAACTAATCTAGGAGCACCTGGCTGGCTCAGCCAGTTAAGCGTCTGCTTTCAGCTCAGGTCATGATCTTGGGGTCCTGGGATCTAGCCCTGCATCGGGCTCCCCACTCTGCAGTAAGCCTGCTTCTCCCTTTCCCTCTTCCTACCACTCCCCCTGCTGTGCTCTCTCTCACTCTGTCAAATAAATAAATAAAATATTTTTTAAAAAGCTAGCCTATTAGTAATTGGGAAATTAATGGATTATGCTATTGTTTTATGTCATTATTTTAAAATGTATTCTATTACTGAAGACAATATGATTTTTATAGGTGATAATACAGATTATGTATATACAAATAGCTAACTTAATTATTAGCCAATACTGTAGAACTTGTGCCAAGTATGCAAAAATGGCACAGCTGGGAGGATGTATGAAATATGGACAGTGAGAGGAAAAAGCAACAAGGGGCTTTCAAGAAGTGGTACTCTGCTCTGGGTTGCATGTTGAACATTCTGTAATGATCATTGTCAAAGCAACAGAAGAATGGATTTACTCTCACTTTCCCTTGAATGTGATGTTGCATTGTGATTATGCTAGGTAAAACCTTTAGTTATTTTTGGACTAATTATAAGGCTGCTTTTAAAATAGGAAAAAAATAGCTCTCCATTTAAAAAAATCTATGAAGTTTGCATAATACCTAAAAATAATTTTATGATGGATTATTTCAACATATGAAATAACAAAATGCCAGTATGACAGAAATATAAAATATGACTTTTAAAAATCTTAAATATGGAATTACTATTTTATCAGAACACCAAAAATTGATATCATAAAGGTAAGGAAAGATAAATCTATACTAACACTGAAAACTTACATACAGCAAAGGAACTACGTGCCAGTGTCTCTCCTAGCGTGCGCGTGCACGCGCACGCGCGCACACACACACACACACACACGAACACAGGAAACAAAGAAACAAATGGCAAATTGAGAAGTATCTGATATAACACTTATCATAAAAGAGGTTAATACCTTTACTTTTTAAGTGTCTATTACATATAAGTGAGAAGAAGAGAAATAATTTAGAAAGTAGGCAAAGACATATATAGGTAACTTACAAAAGGAAATATAAATGGCCATTAAAGATATGAAATAATATCAGCTATAATGAAATGGAAAATGTCAGCTTAAAGCAACAGTAAATTGTGATTTTTGCATACCATTTTGGCAGCTATTGAATAAAATGATAATCCCAGTGCCTTATTTTGATTTGACCGCTTTCTGGAAATCTATTTGTAAAGTTCACAAGTATACACTCATTGATATAATACTTCTACTACCAGAAATTTATGCAAAAAACATTTTGGACAAGTATTGGAAAAAAGTTAAGATGTATGCATCAAGCTGTTTATTGCAATGCTTCTAACAATGAAAAATTATAATCATGTTGAACATTCCTGAACTAGGAAATGCTACATTATGTTTTATACAAATAATGGGATACATTAAAGTAATCAAACAAGAGTGAGCCATTAGACTGAGGTTGCTCTAATTCCTTAGCAGCCTATGTAAACAAACCAAAGCCTAATTCAGAGTTAATACACCAGAATCCAAGAAAATGAAACTTAAGAACAACTAGTTGAAACAACAAACTAGGTTTTCTCAAATAAGACAATTCCTTAAGTTATAGACAATCAAATCATTTCCTTGCTTTGCTTCTGTCTTTTCTATAAAAACTTTTCCCTTAGCTCCCATTGGTGGAGTGCCCAAAACCACTTCCAGTTTGGTACTGCCCAATTCATATCAATATTTTGCTCAAATAAACTCTTGAAAATTTTAATGTGTCTTAGGTTACCTTTAGACAAATGTGTGTGTGTGTGTGTGTGTGTATAATATATATATTTCCTTAACAGGATAAAGTATATATAATATAAATATATATAATTGTGTGCACAATTTATACACATTTACATGCTACAAAATATTGTATTCATTAGAAATCATTTATAAGTTCACAGAGTAATTTTCATTTCTATTTTAACATCAGAAATAAAAGTAGTTTGGAATTACATATTTACTATTCTTCCATCCTTGATAGAGCAAACCCTAAACAAGAAGTGTCAGGACATGGATGCAAGGTAAGAGGTGATATAGCATAAAGGTGATATAGCATATTTATAGATCAGTGGAGTAGTTTTTTTTTTTTTTTCCTCCGAAAATTAGGACAGGCATTCCTCAAGTGAATAAAATAATTCACTTACATTTTATTATAATGTACCTTTATTACAGTTTGAATTGAACAAATATCTGAATATAATTATTAGCATTGTTACAGATTCCTATTTAATATTTTCCAATGAGCTTTTTAGCTAAGCTAGAAAAATATATCTTCTAATTAATAATTTTAATAACATATTTAATTATAATACATATAAGAATGCATAGAAAGTACAAATTCTCATTCGGTGCAAAGATCAACTGATCAGATAATACCACATAGTTGTCTCTTTGCAAATCTAAGAGTATGAGAGCGTGGTTTGAAGGCCTAGCTGAAGAATTTGAAATTTAAATGTAAAGCACAGATGGGAGCCCCAGGTTGCAAGTAAAGTCTAAAATCTCTATCTTTAAGTATTTTTTTATTACATGCACACCCCCTCTCTCTCAAAAAATAGATACCAAAATTTAATATACATGGTATGAAACTTAAATCAGTCATTTTTGAAAATGCCCAATTGTCAATGGTTGTTCTTGAAACTTCCCTACTATTTCAATAAGACACTTATCAATAGATATTGCTTTGTTGCAGGTTTCCATCTCCTGATATTTGGACCATTAACGAAAAGGCTAATACACTAAATGTAAGCCAGGAAACCATCAAAATCCTAGAGAACACAGGCAGTAACCTCTTTGACACTGGCCATAGCATCTTCTTTCTAGACAGGACACCACAGGCAAGGGAAACAAAAGCAAAAATAAACTACTGGGACTTCATCTAGATAAAAAGCTTCTGTGCAGAGAAGGAAGCAGTCAACAAAACTAAAAGGCAACCAAGGGAATGGAAGAAGACACCTGCAATGACACACTTGGTAAAGGGTTAGTATCCAACCTCTCAACAGAACTTATAAAAACTCACCATCCAAAACCCAAATAATCTGGTTTAAAAATGAGAAGATATGAATAGACATTTTTCCTAAGGAGATATACTGATGGCTAACACACATGAAAAGATGCTCAACATCACTCATCAATCAGGGAAATGAAAATCAAAATCATGATGAGATACAAATGTCGCATCTGTCACAATGGTTAAAATTAACATCATAGGAAAAAACAGGTGTTGGCGAGGACACAAAGAAAGGAGAACCATCTTACACTGTTGGTGGGAATGCAAACTGGTGCAGCCAAACTGGAAAACAGTATGGAGGTTCCTCAAAAGTTAAAAATAGAACTACCCAACATCCAGCAATTGCACTACTATGTATTTACCCTAAGGATACAAATAATACTGATTCAAAAGAGCACATGCACCCGTTGTTTACAGCAGCATTATCAACAATAGCCAAACTATGGAAAGAGCCCAAATGCCCATCTACTGATGAATGAAGTGGTATACACACACACACACACACACACACACACACACACACACACACACACACACACAATGCAATTCTGCTCAGCCATAAAAAAGAATGAAATCTTGCCATTTACAATGACGTGGATGGAGCTAGAGAGTATTATGCTAAGTGAAATAAATCAGTCACAGAAAGACAAATACCATATGATTTCACTCATATGTGGCATTTAAGAAACAAAACAGATGAACACAGGGGTAAAAAGGCAAGGCAAGGCAAGGCAAGGCAAACCAGAAAACAGACTCTTAACTACAGAGAACAAACTAAGGGTTGTGGAGGGGAGGTAGGCGGGGATGAGTTAAATGGGTGATGGGGATTAAGGAGGGCACTTGTGATGAGCACTGTGTGTTGTAAGTGACCGATCACTAAATGTTACACCTGAAACTATTATTACACTGTATGCTAACTAATTGGAATTTAAATAAAAACTTGGGGGAAAAAGGGGCTAATACAGTTTTGACTCTGTTTGCAGTATCCTCATCTTTGAGGTTTTCATTTAATCTATTTATACAAAAGCCTATTTGGTATTTCTTGAGACTTCTACATACTTATCCCAACCCAAATAAACAGATTTGCATAGAATTTGACTTGTTACTTTTTTGGTACATTTTAGTTCACTTCCTAAACAGGCACTCCTATTCATTTGACTTTCTTCCTTTCTCCCAAGGCTGATTGCAAAAATTTCTATTCCTGCTGTGCTACTTGTTTTAGGTCCTTTTTCTATTCCCAGAACCCAGTCCCCATTTTATAAAATGATCTCCCAAAAAAGTGATTCACAATTTGCAGATACTTCATGTGGAAAAGAAATTTCTGTTTAGAGATACACTTTTATACTTTTAAGACTATTTTTCTAATTTCTGAAATTATCAAATAATCAGTAGTATACAAAAATAAATGAGATTGCTATCTTAAGTTCTCAAATTTCTTTATTTAATAGTACCTAACCCTGGGTCCATAAGAATAACAGTTAATTTTTTCTTTCAATCTCAACTTTGATAGTTTTTTTTCAGACAATGGTCTTTAGTTAGAATGGTCTTTAATATGTTAAACATTTTCAATACAAAAGAGCATTTCAAACCATAGTTATCATATTGGCAGAGAATATATAATTCTCCTAAATTTTCCTCTAAATAATTGGTACATTTTGTGGAAGAACTCCAAAAAATGTACGTGAGTAAAGAAACAGCCATAAGAAATTGTTTATGATTTGAAAATATATCATTCAAAACAGAACTGCTCGACTCAAAACAACTGTACATATTCATAGTCCTCTAGTCGACTGACAGTATGTTTCCTGGAAAATGACAGAATTATTTTGCATAAAAATTTTCATGTAACTTCAGAAAATGACCATATTTCACCACAGTTTAGTTTTATGTTCCATGATGTAATCCACATGAAAATGATACCACGCCATGTACAGCAGTTTTAAATATTAACCAATTATTAGGGTACTATTTTCCATTTCCATTCAAACAATCATATCATTTTAAGCTTTCTTAGGCCATTCTGTGCCTCAGGAAAGAAATGGTGTAGTGCAATAAATAAGTAAATGTATAATAAGCAAGCAAGCATACACACAGAAAAGGCTGTGGAGGTTTAACACTAGTGTTTTTGGAATTAAAACTATCTAAAGGGCTCAGGGAATATTAATATGTCTTAAATTAGAACGATATGTCTTAAACTAGAACAATACTTTCCAACCCAGAAAGGAGCTAAAGATTCCATATTTTAGGAGAGTGAGAGTTCAGAAGGGGGTAAGGAATGCATAGATTAAAATGGCCCTTGATAAGACAAACGTCCCTCACTCCATGGATGGAGGGGGAAGTGAGGGGAGAAAGTGGGGGATAGAAAATAGAAATGCCTGGATATCTGATAGGATTGGGAAATTAGAGCAGTGGAAGTTTGGAAGTTCCCTACGGAGCATGTCTGGATGGTATATCTAAAAGGATATATAGGGGCACCCTGGTGGCACAGTTGTGTGTCCAACTCCTGGGTTCAGGTCATGTAGTGATTCCAGGGTCATGAGATCAAGCTCCCCAGTCAGGCTTTGCAGTCAGTAGTCTGCTTGGGATTCTCTCTTCCTCTCCCCAACCCCCCTTGTGCACTCTCTCTAAAATAAAGAAATAGATCTTTATTTTTTTAAAAAATGGAAATATATATATATATCTTTAGTCAAAACTTGTGTATATATACATATATAAATATGTGTATGTATGTGTGTGTGTGTGTGTGTGTGTATATATATATATATATATCTTAAACTTCCTAACCAGTTCCCTGTAGTCCAGTATGACCCAGGAGCAAGAGCATGAATTTGTGTGACTGAATAAAGTATGGAAATAGAATGCATGGAAATATATGGAAATATATTAATGACAGCCCAAATAATTTTGCTTGAAGCAGTAGGACATGGAAATGGCAGAAAAATCCCTTTGTGCCCAAGAGCTGAGAGAAAGCTAGACCTCACAAGTCTGTCATCTGCAAGGGTAATATAACAAACAAGAAGAAACCAAGAACTTCTGGGGGAATATAGGACACTGAGATTCAGATACACCCCCCAAAATATAATAACTTAGAGCTTTGTAAATCTCCAGAATTTATACATGATCCTTAAGAAAATGGTGAACCATAAATGAACAAGATGGAGATTTTGTCCTTTAGCAGAATAGGGGTTCTTAACAGATATTAAATTGAGAAAATAAGAGATTATATATATTACATATCTTAATTTGTATCCTGAGATTAGTTACTAGACTTAGTAAACTCAAAAATGTAAATTTTATAATCTGTAAGATAATTATTTCATCAGAATCAGTCTTGTATAAAAAGAGTAGTAATTGAAGGGGGCTCCTGGGTGGCTCTGTCAGTTAAGCATCTGCCTTTGGCTCAGGTCATGATCTTGGGGTCCTGGGACTGAGCCCCGCATCTGGCTCCCTGCTCAGCAGAGAGTCTCCTTCTTCCACTGCCCCTCTCCAACTCATGTGTTGTCTCTCTCTCTCTTTCTTTCTCTCTCAAATAAACCAATAAAATCTCTAAAAAAGAGAGTAGTAATTGAATTTTAAGATCCTTTTAAAATAGAATATATTCTGTATAATGGGAAAAAGGTAGCCAAATAGCTCAACATTAAAGATAACTGTATTTGAGGCCAATTCAGGCAATTCTTAATAACCATTTACTAAAAAGATATTCAGTATGTCAGAGGAACTTACTTTTACACAATAATTCATTGTTCCAGTCAAGCTCTTCACTTTTTATTCAAGAAATATTGATAGATTTTGGATAAAAAGGCATCATGTTTACCAAAAGGGAAATCATTTTAACTGAAAGAAAGCACTTTCTTACTAGCTTTTCCCTAAGTAACGGATATTTTAGTCAAAATTCGTCATTCATTTTCCCTTCCCTGGGGATAGAGAGCAAAGCATTCCCTCTTCCAAGGTCACCTCCAGGTCTCCAGAATAAAGCACACAATGCAGTCATGTGGGTGTGTCTTATCTTTGCTCCAAGAAGTGCAGACAGTGTGATAGGAGCACTGTGCAGGATATGCCGGCAGCAGGACCCCGGGCAATTACACTCCCTATGCACTGGCTTCCTCTCTCCTCATTTAGGAGGAAGAATATGTGTAGGAACCAAGAGACATTAAAAAGGAGAGGCTATTTTGTTAACTGTGGAATTTTGTTCTTACAGTTGCTGCTTCTGTTGTTCTTATTACTGTTGATTTTGGACGGTATCTATCCTAACATTTTCACTCCTAAGTGTTTTCATTTAAAACATGGGGTATTAATAATAATACCAACCTGTTAAGTTGGCAGGAGGGTTAGGGGTTAACACATGCATAAACACAATAAATGTTAGCTATTCTTGTTATTTTTAATAAATATAGCCTCTTTTTGGTTTTTATTTAAATTCCAGTTAACACACAGTATAAAATTAGTTTCAGGTGTACAATATAGTGATTCAACATTTCTGTACAACACCCAGCGCATCAGGACAAGTGCACTCCTTAATCTCCATCATCTATTTCAGCCATCCCCCCACCCACCTCCCTTCTGGTAACCATCAGCTTGTTCTCTATAGTTTAGAGCTAACAACACTATACGTCATGCCCGAACAAAGCTTATCTAGAACACGTGTTTTCTCCGAAAGGCACATCACAATCTCTGAGTTTAAAAATACAGGCAGTACTTAGTACTATACTTGGGGGTTATTTGAAATTGAGAAATCAACCAAAAAAGCCCAAGAAGTGCAAATAATGCAGTGCTTAAAAAAATCATGAAAATGGCATTTGATAATATGAGAGCTGACATGACAAGATATGGTGTCACATGGTTCAACCTCAGCTGAGAATGTGCCTGTGGGCAGTTCAGAATTGTCCCGGCTCTGCATGTACCCTTGTCTGCAAATGAGAGCAAAAGTGCCCCAAGTATTTATTGATTTTAAAGTCACAAATAAGTTTTAGTGAGTAGGCTAATTCACAAACACAGGATTCATGAATAATGAAGATCAACTGTATTATTTTCAGGACATAATTTCCAAATATATATCTAGGTCAAAGTTCTACCATCTAAAAGTTATAAGACCCTTCATAATGTAGACCCTTCATTCTTTCTCCTCACACTCTGCTCTTCTCTCCATTCCTCAGGTGCACCATTCCCCTCCCCAACACACGACCAATGCACACACCGCCTGTATGTCCTAAAACACTCATCCTCTCTTTTGGGACATCTGGGTGGCTCAGTGGGTCAAGTGTCTGCCTTTGGTTCAGGTCATGACCCTAGGGTGCTGGGATCAAGCCCAGGATTCAGGCTCCCTGCTCAGTGGGGAGTCTGCGCTCTCTCTCCCACTCCCCCTGCTTCTGCGCATGTTCTCTCTCTCTGTCAATAAATAAATAAAATCTTAAAAAAAAAAAAACACAAAAAATCCATCCTCTCTCTTCACCGGGTAACTGCTTTCTCCAGTTCTCTTCTTAAGCATCTCTCCTTTTATCTCCCTAACTAGATTAGTTCACCCAATTATTTTTATACACTCAATAGCATAAGCCTCAAGCTCTTCTGCTCATAAACCTCTTATCACTTATCACAGTTAAATTTTACGTTTATTTCTATGTATATGTATACCAACAATGTTTCTCTTCCTCAATAAAACATACATTCCATGAAGAAAAAGAACGCCCCTGATTTTTCTCACATTTTATCAAATGCTTGATATTCAATAAATATACATCAAATAAATGTAAATCAATGTAAATGACATGTAAACTATAATGTTAATTGAATAAATATTTAAATATTCTACAGCTATAACAAAAACCTTGGAAAAGAAGAGTACTAATTTATTTACATAATCAAAGCAATTTTCTGAGCGTTGAATGCAAATGCTCGTTAAAAATAGGAAATACGTAATGTATACTTTCTGAGGGCCAATCCTTTCAAATCGGGTCCACAGAATCTGTCCTTAAATAGTTATTTTCTTAAGCAAGATTTTATTATTTGACAGAGAGAGAGAGATTGAGAGCAGGAACACAAGCAAAGGGAGTAGGAGAGGGAGAAGCAGGCTACCCACAGAGCAGGGAGCCCGACGTGGGGTTCGATCCCAGGACCCTGGGATCATGACCTGAGCCAAAGGCAGACCCTTAATGACTGAGCCACCCAGGTGCCCCTGTCCTTAAATCTTTTATATGGTATATATATATAGTCAAGACCAATAAGTAATTGTAGTAAAAATAAATATAAAATAATAAAATATAAAATAATAAAATAAATATAAAAAGTATTCAAATTACTTGTAATCAATTACATGCAAATTTATAATTACAAATAAATCATTTTGTATATATAACAAGCAATAATAAAAGCAATAATCTTCATTGCTAGTGACGTTTTGATGAAATAGCATTCCACATATGACTGATAAAAATGTACAGTGTATATCACTTTGGGTATATAATTGGCAGTATGTATCAAAAATATTAAAAGTGTTCATAGTCCTGATCCAGTATTCTAATTTATAAGGGAAATCTCTTTGTCTTCAAAGACAGCATTTACAGAATTAATTAGTAGAATTAAAAGTGAGAAAACAAACACAATGTCCAATAATATAAACATGGTTAAAATAAAAATATATTTCATTTGATAAACTAAAATTATTTAAAATAATAAGTATAGTAACACTGGAAAATCATGTTGTAGCTGAAAAATAGAATATAGTATCAAACACAGCATGATTATTACTATTGTTATAACCAAAAAAAGTCTCTGAGTGGTAGGATCATGGACATGTCTTTCATTCTAATATCCTATACTTCCTAGAAAGTGTATATATCAATTCTTTAATTGGAACAAATCACTGTTCTTGTCAAATCTTTTAATTCTAACACCACGTTCTTCAAATTCTTATTTGAGTTTGGCAGAGACTGCTTCTCTCTTGAGTTAAGGAATCTGTGATCAAATCCTTCAGACCCTAACCATCACAAGTGTCAGGTGTGCACACGCCGCATAAGGACACTGCATTCACCTCACAGTGATGTAAGTCCTGCCCTGGAATTATCCTGTGAGGCAGGTGACCAGCTAGTAGTCATTTTCTGTAACAAAACTGGTCCACACACAAAACATCTCCCTACTTTTGACAACCTGAAATGTGTATCTCCCTGTATTTAACTGTCTGAAACCACTTTTACCTAACAGACGTTTCTAGAGTTGGCCAAACCATCATCCATCCTCCAATCCCATCCACATTTTTATCTTACAGTATAACCAACTGTACAGCTCAAGGCAAATATTCTATGTTTAAATAATCCTGCACATAACAACCTTTGCAGCTCACAGCAACCTAGAAGACTATTATGTGCATATTACTCTGTAGTTTTGATCCAACATTCAGTAATCCCCAGTGAAGCAAAAGCAATAGGTTCCAATGAACAGGCCTGAATCACCAGCAAATTAGATGTCTTCAGGACTTTCTGTTTTAAAAATTAGGCAATAATAAACCTGTGGTCTGCTATGCATTACAATGAAGTAGAAGGGTTACTTAAAACAATTCTAGCCACACTGTTAAAATGCAAAATGCAGCTTCAAGCTCATTATTTTGCAAATTAGAAGTGAAATGATAGGATGTAAATAATGATGTAATCCATTTGAAAAAAAAAATAATAAGGCAGTCTAGCAGGTGCTCAGGAGTGTAATAAAACACAGTTGCCAATAAGTAGAAAGGAAACATTACATTAATCCAGGAGTTCATAGATTCTGCCTTTTCACCTATTGTCATAAAAAAGCAACTATGCAGAGAAATATATAATCAACATATTTCATCTATTACTTAATGTTACATTTTCCATATATATGGATATATTTTCTTAAAGTTGATTTTAGTATCTCTATACACATACTAATCAATATCTTAAAAAAAAAATAAAAACCACCATCTGATTCCACATGTTGCTCTCGCTGTCAACTCTTTCTAGTTCCATTTTATAAGAAACACACGTCTATATTGTCTCTTCTCATAATCACCAATTCCATACTCAACCCTTTCCCTTCTAGCCTACTATGCTGATCAAGGGTGACAATAATTTCCATGTTGCAAAATCCAATAATCACTTACTGCCTTCACTTTACTTAGCCTGTCAGCATCTTTCAACAGAATCAACATTCTCTCCCTCTTCAAGCACTTAAACCTCTGGCTTCCTGGATTTTTTCCTCTCATTGACCACGTTTTCATTCTCTTTGCTTGCTTTTCATCTTCTTCCTTACCTTTAAGGTTTGGAGGTCTAAAATCTTGCCCCTAGGCCTTTTATTCACTAGACTGTCTGATTTCAAGAATCTTCACGGCTTTAAAAACCTTTGTAATGCTGATAACAATCAAATGTATATTTCTGGCTCTGACATCTTGATCTTGACCTCTTCACTCTAACATCCATTTAACATCACTATTGACTCTCTAATAGGCATCACAATAGAAATTATCCAAAATAGAATTTTGGATCTATACCCTCACCATGTTCTTATTATATTCTTTCCCATTCAGAAAAATAATACTACACAGTTGATTAAAATTTAAAACTCTTAGAATCTCTTTCACTCACTCCCAATATTTACCAGCAAGTCTCGATGACACCTCCAAATGTACTTGAAAATATTCACTTTCCTCTATCTTCACTGCTACCACCTTGCACTGACTGCTAAAATAACCTGCAACTAATGTCCTTCTTCCCTTCTTGTCTCCTTGTAATCCAATTTTCACATAGTTACCAATGCTTATTGAAATGTAATCCAGGAACTTCTGGATTAAGATGGGTAACCACATACTTCTAATTTTGCTCTTTTTCAAAACAACATTAACTTTATCAAATAAACTATTTCAAAAATGCACAAACTGCAAACATGGGATAGCAGGAAAAGAGATACAGCATCAAAATTTTGGAAACCCGAATGCTGGTTGACACTATATCTGAGAAAGTTGCTTCCTTAACTGGCAGTGGGAAAAGCTGAGGAATAACGCAATGTAGATGAAAGATACCTCAAAAGGCCTGGGAATTGGTAGCTCCAGGAACCTTAGGAACTTGGTTTTTAAAGAATATGCTAGGTAACAGGCATGGGTGAAAGCTCCTGGAGAAGCACTTAGATTACTAAGCATCTCTACCACCCACCCCCCCCAATCTACTGGCTATCTTGATTTCACCTTAGCAGAAGTCTGGAGATTTCTCTTTGAAGAAGGTAAAATGGAGGGTCTCTGGACTGGTGGACTTGAAATATCATATTAAAACATGAGAAATAAAGGATATATGCTTAAGCAATACAAAATTCTAAAACCTTCAGTGTGGTTCTCCCACTTTGCATCTAGAACTGTGCCAGTCGTATTTTATCCTCTAGAGAAAAGACAGAAATTCTCCTCTTTAGGAAATATGACCATTCCAGGAATGAAAAATGCAAAAAAACAACCCAACAAAAGCTCCAGAGGTAACAAAATATGCAGGAGAAACAAAACTTAAAAACAAAAATTCTATCATAAATATTGAGAAAAAGAGGGTGCCTGGGTGGCTCGGTTAAGTGGTCAGCTCATGATTTTGACTCAAGTCATGATCTCAGGGCCCTGGGATCAAGCCCTGCATGGGGCTCTCTGCTCTGCAGGGAACCTGCTTGAGGATTCTCTCTCCTTCTCTCTCTCTTTGCTTGCCTGCACTTGCATTCTCTCTCTCTCAAATAAATATATCTTTAAAAAAAGATAAAGACAGAATTGCAGAAAGCTATGAAAGACAAAAGGAGCTATTAGAAGTTAAAAATATGTTATTAAATTGAAACGCGATAGAAGAAATAAAAAATAAACTGAGAAAATTTCACAGAATTTACAAAGATACTCCCAAAGAAATATGAAATATAACAAAAAGATACAAAATTAGAGGAACCAGTCCAGGAGATCCAGCTTCCAGATAAAAGTAGTCCCATAAAGAGAAATTTAGAAAATATAAACAAAAAGAAAAAAAAATAGAAAGTACATTGAACAATGTCATTATTAAAATATTTCATGGAGTATCCCCAGTACTGAAAGACATGAGATCCAGATTGGAAGGTTCCAAAAAATTCCCAGCACATGGGACGAAAATAGACTTACAGGAATTCGCAGTGTGAATTCTCAGAACAATGGAGATAAGGAGAATATCATACAAATACAGTATAATAAAAATGATCACATCTAAAAGAATTGCTATGAAATGAAATCAGTTTGTTTCAACAGTAATGCTGGAAGCTAGATAATACTAGAGAAATGCCTTAAAAATTCTAAAAACAAAATGTGTATATATGTGTGTATGTTTTTTTTTTTCAATTAAGAATTCTATCTATATCCAGATCAGCTATCAGCAAAGATAAGGAGCAGGATTTTCTTTTCAGAAAAACACCCTTTCAGATGCTTCTGCTCAAGAATCTAATGAAGAATTTGGTTCATAAAAATGAGGAAATAAACCAAGAAAGAAGGATTTGACAGGTATGAGAAATAGGAAATCCAGCATAGAATAAAGGTAAACAGAAGTCCCCCAAATCAGAATTCATAATTGAATGATTAATCAAAATGTTGATTACAATGGGATACATGAGAATAATATATGTATTTCTTTTTTTTTAAGATTTATTTATTTTAGAGAGAGAGTGCATGAGGGAAAGGGAGAGAGAATCTCAAGCTGACTCCCCACTGAGCCACCCAGGGGCCCCTGCTGTTTATAGTAAGAGCTTAACACATAGGCTGTAAATGATATTTATTTGTTATGGTTTTACTTTTCTCACATAATGCACCTGATTAAATGCCACTTAATAATAATTCACATGATAAAAAATAACTTTTCTTATTTATAGTCCATATCAATCAAGTTTCCAATTGCCATTACTCTTTAAGTTCAACTATTTTAATTAAAATTGTGTCATCCTTATAGTTGTGGCTAGGTATTTTGCTACCTTGTCATGTATGCATTCTTAGAGAGCTTTTTAATATGCATATGTACAAATACTGTATTATCTTATGATTTAATCGAAATGACATATAAATGGGTAGGTCATTTTATGACTAATGGAAACGCTTAGTAAACATATAATTCAACTGGACAGAGGTAAGAGAAATAAAAGAAGTATTAGCCATGAATATTCATTGTTCCAAGGATCTTGGTCCATAAATTTTTATTAGAAAGTAGAGACTGTCCAGGCCATGTG
The DNA here is from genome assembly GCF_009762305.2 of Zalophus californianus. Taxonomy (NCBI): domain Eukaryota; kingdom Metazoa; phylum Chordata; class Mammalia; order Carnivora; family Otariidae; genus Zalophus; species Zalophus californianus. The sequence continues at coordinate 179,540,571 of NC_045596.1, forward strand.
ATAATTGGAGATTGGTTTAAAAAACTCATTCTGCTTTGTATCTGTCCTGTGTTAATGAAATTCTGTATTTAAATTTTTGAGCACAGTGTCCAGTACATTTTAAGCAACAGATTGTTATCTCTGCTTTCAAGAGGCCCCATAACATTGCTGGTCATTTTACTTTTAGAAAATTCTATTATATACAGAAGTCATTTTAAAAAATTCCCACCCAGTTCATCTAAAAACTGAAACAATAAAGTCTACAAATCCTTTTCTAACAGGAAACCTCTTTATGTATTAGAAGACAATAATCTTCTCTCCTAAATTATCACTTCCCTTATTCTAGCAGTCATGTCCTTCTATTCTCAAGCTAGATATCATAAAGTGTGCTTCCCACAGGCTTTAATTTTATAGATGTTTTCCTCTGGAGGTACACTAATTTGAAAATTTGTTCCCATTACCTGAAATACAACTTACAGAAGTAAAACAAACAAATAAATGAACTAAGTATATGAAGATGCTTATTAATGTTAAATCTGAAAGTGAGAGAGCAAGAGTTTAGAAATCATCTTACACTTTGGAAATGGTTTAGCATCTTATGTTGTATTAACTTGAGAATACATTAAGTATTCCATTAAGTAAAACCATTATGAAGTTTGTGTGATAACGTGTAAAAGTGCTTAAATATTTTATGTGAAAAAGAAGAGTATGAGATAAAATCTATCCCATGATTCTATCATCTTCACATTTATTAGATTATGCAACTTCATTATAATAAGACGTGTATAAATAACTTGTCAGAAATCCTTTCCAGTACAAAGTCAAACACTACGTTAATTTTCAAAGACTCTATTAAAAACATCTGAATCTTGCAATTAAATGACAGAAGTAAAAGTGCTTTTGAATATGTTAATTACTAAAAAAAAAGCACTTTTTACTAGACATAAGTCTAACATCTATGTGTTATGCATGAGACGACTGTCATAGCAGAATAGGGGCTTCTGAGAAACCAAAACAATTACTCCATCTCTTGATCTCAAAGGTAGCATTATACAAAATTATCTTTGATGTATACACTGAATATTTTTAAAAACCGTATTTCTTTTGAAAAAACTCTGCCAATAATGGAAAAAGAAAATTTAGCAAACAAGATATTGATTTTATGAAGATATTTAGAAGTATGCCAACCTATTTTGCTAAATAGAATAGAAAATACTTAAAACCTCAACAAAATGATATATTATGGTTTAACAAATATTTATTAAGCACTTCCTGCATGCCATGTCCCCTAACAATGCTTTGCTATGCTAGGGGATCACACATTGTTTGATGAATATAAAAATGTAAATCTATTTACCTGTATCAAGGTAATTTAAAATAGTATTTTGGGGCTTAATGTTAATGAGATGATACTTTAATGACAATTCCAGACTTTTAATTTTTCTAGTTACATATTCTTTAGCAAAAGAGTTAGATTTATTTTGTTAAACCCTCCAAATCAGGACTGGCTTTCAGAAAAAGACAAGGTCTAAGAAACTGTTTTTGAAGAGGTCTCTTATTTTCCTTTCTCTGATAGGAATCCATTTGCTACTTATAGCAGAACTGGAATCACCTCTCTTGTACAAGAAAGATCTAGAATAAACAGTCCCACTCTAGGATGGAGACTGCAAAATGATTAGGGACTCAGGACTTCTATCCTGACAGTCCATTATTCTCAGCATTTGGCTTTAATACTCAAGGCCACATTTTCCCTAAGAAATTAATAAAAAGACCAGCCATGACCTCCACATTCTGGGCATACTGAATAAGGGGGAAGGACAAGAGCAAAAAAATAAATAAATAAAAAATAAAAATGTATAGCTCTCCCAGCTAAATCAGCTCCTTTGAAACAACATTCTCTCAAATCTCATACTCTTCTGCTTACCTCTCACTAGCGTGAAGTTAGTCTCAGGACCACAGCCAGACCGACGCTGGCAAATGCAATCTTTTAGCTGAGCTCATGCTTCTTCTACTAAAGACGAAGGGGAAATGGAGGCTGGGTATGCAGCAAGCAGTTTCTGACACATGCCCTTTGATTATTATCCTTCTCTTCCCAGAAACTTCAGATTGCTTTCTAACATCCTACTACAAAGTCTTATTCTCACATTCCCTCCTCAACAGTGAAACAAAGTTTAGACCTGTCTGTTCACTTTCCTACTGTTAAAAGCACTGTCCATGATCAAAAAGAGATAATTTCAGATTTGAGAATTACAGACTTGGGAAATTACATATGAAACTATTCACCTGAGTCATTTTCAAAACCGCTATCTTACTTCTCTTTTAGATGAAACAGAACGTTGGAAAAAACAAAAACTTTTTAGTAGAACCATGAAGACAGCAGTGCTTGTCTCTCACCTCCATAAAAGCTTTGGGTTTTAAAGTAATTATAACTCTTTTCTCCTGCCATTCATCAAATGATTCTAGTGGAAAGCAGTAGTAGAGATCTATATTCAAATACTAAGGTGACTTACTCTTGTTTTTATTCTACTTCACTGCAGGAGGACTTGAAGTGGACTCCTTTTTTTCCAGGTGGTGCACACCTGGGTTAATCATTTAATTTTTTCTGAGCTGTAGTCCTCATCTGTACCATGATGGTGATAAACATGCACTCCAGGAGTAGTTATGGGGTTCAGAAAGTGGTTACAGGGATAAAAATGAGCCAGGCCTAGAGACAGGATCAGTAAATATTACTCTTCTTAAACCCAACTGAAACAGTACAAATTTTCAAAGGAATTTACAACATTTTTGGTGAAATATACCTTTATTTATTTTTATTATGTTCAGTTAGCCAACATATAGTACATCATTAGTTTTTGATTTAGTGTTAAACGACTCATTGGAAGGAGCCGAGATGTCCTTCAACAGATGAATGGATAAAGAAGATGTGGTCCATATATACAATGGAATATTATTCAGCCCTCAGAAAGGATGAATACCTACCATTTGCATTGACATGGGTGGAACTGGAGGGGATTATGCTAAGTGAAATACGTCAAGCAGAGAAAGACAATTATCATATGGTTCCACTCATAGGTGAAATATACTTTTAAAACTATTATTTTTGCCACACTGATTAAAATTTAACTTTTAACCTGTGTTTGGAAAAGATAGGCTCTGCCCTGATAAGAGAAACAGGAATATAAACAATCGGTAATACATTTAAAATTCAAATGTCTGTGCATTGTTACATAAATCCTTCAGTTGCTTGAGACCTTTGAATATATTTATTATTGTGTACTTTTTTGTCAGCAATGTAAAAGGGCAGCCTGGTTATGACCCAGCGAAATGACTCAGGAAAGCATCTCATTTGAATGTTTAAGATGCTGAAAGGTGCTTACTTCATTTGAATTCATCCCGTAATTCAAAACTGAATATCTTGTTTTGGGGTGATAATGTCATAACCTAAATGACTTCCAAATACCATATAATATATACAGCACAAAACTATGTAAGTGAGCTGAAATACTACATGCTTCATGCGTATTACAATTAATGAAAAACTAAGATGATCGTGGAGACAGTAAGATAACTTAAATGACTATTCCATATTCACTCTCCTATCTTCTAGATTTAACTTTGCAGTATTTTTATAGCTATTGCTGAGAGTCTCATTTATTTAATGCATGAGCTTCCACAATTATCAGGCATGCTTATTGAACTTTGAAAAGAGCACCACATTTTGCAAACCCTTCGACACTAGCACTCAGAAAACTCCTTTGAGAATATCTCCTAATGCTTAAGTAATATGTCACACCTAAATAGTTATATAATTCAAGAAATGTCTTCCCAAGGCCCTGAATGCTATGTCTCAGTAAATCTGAAGAGAACATAAAATATACGAGGCTAACTGAAATGCTAAATGTTCTTAAATTCACAAAATATAAAATGAGTGGGGTATTTTTTTGCTGTGGGAAACTGGTGCATTACAAATATTGGGAGAGAGCCGTAAGCAGCTATCTGACATCTCCAAGAGTTCAAATGTGAGAAAGATTTGTTTTTAATGCACATAGCACCCTGAGATACTGAGGACTTATCAGACATCTGGAAATTCTCTGCACTAATATACACTGCATTCACTTCATTAAAATTTCACTGGTCTCTTATATAATCTCTATTTTAAGAGAGAGGAAAAGAATTCAGAGTCTTAATTCACCCATTCCCAGATGAGAGAATTGAGAAAAGGCAGGGAAAGTCATATGGAAGGCAGAGCGAGCAGGTTAACACTTAATCCTCAAAGGCACATACCCTGAAATTCTTAGTTGTGCAATGTGCCTTTGCTTGTTTGAAAAAAATATCTATTTCGTGTAATAATAATGAAGCTAAGTAAGCCTGAGTAAAAGGGACATCTAGCATCATGAGAAAAGGGTATGGATTGTGAAATTCCTGCTCTGAAACCTCAGCTCCACAGCACACTGAGGTTAGCCAAGTCCTTTCAATTTTGGGGTCACCATTACCTCATCCATAAGCTTAGGATAACAATACTGAATACTCACAGGTATTAAAAAGGGTAAGTAGGTACTGCCTGTGAAGCCCCTACCACAGTATCCAGTACTTACTAGGTATGTCTTCTATGAGGTACATATTAAGTAACCTGACACAGTAGTATGGACAGAATACAGGAAAGAGAATTTCATTTTGAGACTGGAATAGTTAAGAACATATAGAATAGAGAGAATTAAGAAAGAAATTACTGGTATGAACATTTTATATCTCAGAACAAAGACACTATATTTGCCTTTTTTTATTTTTTAAGTCTTTGTGGGCCAGACTGCCCTCCATCTCCACAAATGATAATCTTAAATACAAGGCAGTAGGAGAGGCTCAAGCTCTGAACAAGGGGCCATGTTTGAGTTTTTTCTGAGCATGGGGAACAGGTAGAAGAGGAAAAGGCAGAGATTCAGAGAGCTACACTCCTACTCGCAAAGAGCTGGGGAAGGAGGAACACATGTGACTATACAGTCCATAGTAAGTGAAACAGACCACTCCGTAGGCCCTCTTAGAGGTCTCTAGAAATGCCACAGAATTGAAGGCAGTGACCAGATCTGTAGAGGGGCATCTTGTAACCAAAGAAACGATTGACCTGAAACCTATCCTGTTATCTGACCCTACCAAGCACAAGAGTCCTGTTAAGAGTCCTGAGAACAGAGGGCACAAACTACCATTGTATTTCTTGCCAGCTGAGCAGTTGGGAATTCTATGTATATATTTTTGGTTTACCCTTTTGTCCACGAATATTCACAGCTACTACACAATGGTACCACAGCATCTTGGATATCCAGGAGGCAACAGAAAGACACTATTCCCTAAGAATGAAGAATGGAGGCTCCCAAAAGAAAAAAAGTAGCACTGGAAAGGAAGTCTGATAGCTCTTATCAAACAACACCTGCTCTCACCACTTTGCAGGATCGAAGCCTATGGATCTATCTATACCAAAGTAGTCATGCCCTTACAGAGGTCAGTTAGGATTTCCTTTTTTACTTGAGCAAGGTTTTTATTACTTTGAAAATAGGATTATTTTACTAAACCCTAGTAATTCTGTACAGACAGCAATTTGTAAGTTTAATACACTAGAAATATTTATAATTTTACTAGATAAATAATCTTACAATTTTATCCTATTTAAATGTTTATTGCTTTTATAGTAAGTTACTGCAAAAAAAAACCAAAAAAAAAAAAAAAAAACATTGTCCCTATGGTTACTTCTTCCTCCTCCCCTTATTTCTGATTTGTTTGATAAAGCTGAGATTCTCTGATATGTGAAGGTATGTGATATCTGAAGTGTGGTAATTCACTTTATTAATTGGAGCAATTTGTCCCAACATGGCATCCTGTCAAAAGCCAGTTCTGCTTATACTTCAATTATTCAGTGTAGATTGAGAAGAAAGCATTCAATATCCAGAAAGATTACTCAGATTTTTCTGTAGAATCATTCACTTATTGAGTAGTTATATCCGAGTTTTCTTTTTTTCTCCAGACTTTTATCTCAAAATCAAAGAAAACTTGTAAAGCAAAAATCCATTTAACAACCCTTGTCTTTAATGGAAAATTGTAAAACTAAAAGTTGCCAATTACTTTTTACATTTGCCAGTTCTTCACGCAACTTTTATATTTTTTGCATATGGTTCCCAACTATCTACTTTAAAACTTAAAAGATATGACTAGGTGTATCCAGAGATTGGGGAGAATAAGCACAAGGTCTCTGTGAAGTAAACATCCCCGTGGCAGTTTATCTCCAGGAATAAATGGGTCTGGATTCTTCAGGTATTACTGCAGCCACGCCGGCACCTCCTATGCAGACATCACAGTAAATACTAGACTCCAGTAAGGCATTCCGTTACTACCTTGGCTACCTGGGCAGCAATTATTGTTAGCCCCGTAGCAGGATAAGGATGGAAATTTGAGATACCTCTTCCTATTCAAGCTGTTATGTAATAGTGCAAAGAATTCCATTCCGTATGAAGCTTTCAAACAGAAGGCGGAAAAGAAAAGGTGAGTAAGCCCTCATAATTGAGGGTTATCTAGGATATTGTATGATAATATGTAAAATTACATGTGATATTATGGGGGAAATTGGGATCACGTGTGACACTATGTAAGAGATTCTTGAGACTTCACTTAGAACAACTGTATGCACAAGATATTCCTATCAAAGGGAAGAACACTATCCATTTAACATATTTAGCTTTGGTTCACCCTCCCTAAGTAGCACTGTCAAATAATCGTGTAATATGAGTCACATAGGTAATTTTAAATTTACTAGTAGTGGCATTAAAAAAAAAGAAACAAAGTTGCTAACATTTATTTTAATAATACATTTCATTTAAGGAAATATGTCAAACATCTCAATAATTTCAACATGTAATCAGTATTTTTTTCTTTATTTTTTTTAAGATTTTTATTTATTTATTTGACAGTGAGAGACACAGCGAGAGTGGGAACACAAGCAGGGGGAGTGGGAGAGGGAGAAGCAGGCTTCCCGCCGAGCAGGGAGCCCGATGTGGGGCTCGATCCCAGGACCCTGGGACCATGACCTGAGCCGAAAGCAGACGCTTAACGACTGAGCCACTCAGGCGCCCCATGTAATCAGTATTTTTAAAATTGTTTAGATATTTTACAGTCTTTTTTCATATTGAGTCTTCAAAATCTAGTGTTAACTTTATACTGTTTACATATTTCCATTCAGTCTAACCACATCTCAAATGCTCAATATCTACACAAGACTCATGGCTATTGGATAGGACAACACTGCTCTACAATACCTATTCATCATCTTTCTATTTGTTTCTGTGTTCCCACGAGGATGGGGAACACATCATCAGAAATTTTTTAAATACTTTGAAAATTAGTTAAAAATGTGTGTTATGTGTGCCTAATATAAAGCACCTCAGACTACTGATTAGTGAGAAAGTACAATGTTATAATCATTGCTTGCAGTTTGTCAATTTTCTCTCATGTGAAGACATACGGATATATGTGAAACCTAATCTTTTTCTATTAACATAATTACATATGTAAATAATATACAATGAAAAGCATACAATGGAATGAATTTAAATGAACAAATTTTTTCAAGACTTACTAATTTCTCAGTCATACTAAATTACTTTACTCCAGTTCATGGCTGTTAGGCCATGAGGTGAACATAAGAAATACACACACTGCAGATAGACTGATAGATAGACAAATAGAGAAGAAATATATTACAGCATTATTTACAATAGTCAAGATATGAAAGCAACCTAAGTGTCCATTGATGGATGAATGGATAAGATGTGGGGGGGGGGGGGTGTGCATATAAATATATATACACACATAAAATATATATGTATCTCCACATATACAATAGCATTTTATATTCAGCCATAAAAAAAGGAAATCTTGTCATTTGTGACAATATGGATGGATCTTGAGGGCATTATGCTAAGTGCAATAAGTCAGATAAAGACAGATATCATACGATCTCACTTACATGTGGAATCTAAAGAAACAAAAAACAAACACAAAGATACAGAAAACAGGTTGGTGGCTGCCAGAGGTGGGGATGGGTGAAGGTCGAACTTCTAGTTATAAAGTAAATAAGTCCTGGGGATGTAATGCACAGCATGGTGACTATAGTTAACAATATTGTACTGTATATTTAAAAGTTGCTAAGAAAGTAGATTTTAAAAGTTCTCATTACAAGAAAAAATATTATAATCATGGATGTTAACCAACTTCTTTTAGTGATTTCACAATATATACAAATATTGAGTCATTATGTTGCATACCTGAAATATGTTATATGTCAATTATATCTCAATTTTTAAAATAAAGTAATGTAAGAAATAAACCATATGAAAATCAAGGGAAAGTTTAGTGATACTTAAGCCACCAAAACAGGGAGTCTCTTGATCAAAGAATTATAGGCTCCATATAGCCTCCCTTATATATTTTTATCAACTCACTGAATTAACAAAATGTATTATTTAAAAAGGAAATGCTTCTATCAGCAGAACAAATAGGAAAGTTTATATTTCCCATGTCAAAAATTATTAATTTCAGTCTTAATATCAAGATACATATATCTCATTTGTTTTATTTATTTTTTACTTTTCAAGCCATCTGAGTTTATTCAAACCATTTAACAACTACAGTCATTTATTATGATTTCCTTGGAGGAAATCTAAAACTATCAAATCATTAAGTTATTGCCATTTTGTGACTGATTGCTGATTGCATAAGACAGGAATTCAACAATGTATGCTGATTGGCATTAAATGGTTCTGTAAGACCAGACCCAGTTGTTTTTAATATGACCATATTTAAACTCTTAACTGACATCAGGGATTCTTCTAGAAACTGAAGGTCAGATGGTTTCATCACTCCTCAAACCCACAGTAAAAACTCTATTCATTTCACTGCCTGAGTCCTGAGGTGCTAGCTCCTCCCACACCTCAGAGGGTCCCATGTTTCCTCTCCCCTTAGCAGTGATCACACCAACACTTCATTATACATCCCACACTCATCATAGAATGCTCCTGCATCCTCTTGCTTTGGAGGACACTACCTGATGCTTCATACACCCCTCCCCTATCCTTATTTATCTGTTCATCTATTCATTATTTTCATCTACTGAGTTCTTTGTACTACCTAACAATCACTGAAATGTGTGGCTCCTGGGTTACAGTGCTTTGCTTTCTTAGGTTCTGTAATCATCCTGGGTGACTCCAGAATTACTGTAGATGACCTATTTAATACTTAAGAGATCTTAAGATTCTTAATTTTCTTAAATTAAAAAAAAAAAATCATGTCTACTCACCCATTCCAAAATCCAAATAATATACCTTGTCAGTCCTTGAAGTTGTTCTGTATCATAAATCTTAAAATCCAGGATCTTACTCTTAATATAATCTCCTACATCTTTCATGCTCTAACTCCCGTAACAAAGACCATTTGCATTTTTAAAGATCTCATTTGTTTACTTACTTAGCCCATCAAGACCAACATTTATATATAAATTTCACCAAGTTTTTATATCTTACTTGTCTACCAAGACCTAAATCTGGATTATTCCTAGTCACCATTCTTTGCTTTTTAGATCTTATTTAATAGATGTTCCTGCTGTTTGGGACATGACTGATCATTAATATGTTTAACCATCTGCGCTGCCTTGAACATACTTTCCCCTGGATCTCTTTATCCCTAAAATCTTCTACATGAACTCCTTAAATCCACAGTGGCATTCCCCAGGGCTCCATCTCATCCATTGTTCTCACTCCATGGACTCTATTTGAGTAATAACTTCCCACTATCAATTTTTAATTTGATTTATCTGTTCTAGACAACAAGTTTAGGTCTGTATTCTATTTTTCTTATGAGCATTATACTCTCTCCGCTGTGCATATTATCTAACAAGACCAACAAATAGCCCCAGATTAGCATGGTCCCAAGCTGAAATATTATTCCCCACACTGTAACAACTTGCATCTCCTTCTAGGTTTCCTTTCTCAGTTAATGTCAGTCGTCACCAGCATCCAGTAAATAACATGGTGGTTAGCCTATACTACTTCCTCTCTTCCACCCAGAGCTCCCTGAAACCATCACCAAAGATGGTTTGGTGCATTTATAGCGTTTTTGCATTACTTAGAAATTTCATTATACAAAAAAAAAAAATTCTTATGACTTTTATTTTTAATAAATGTAGTAAAGTAATGTATTGGTGGTCTCTAATGAACCACACCTTCTGGTATTCACACCCTGTGGATGGCCCTACTAAGGACAAGCCATAGTAAGAAATAAAAGTCAAGATGGAAAAATATCTGGTAATGGTTTCAGGGAGCAGTCACATGAATGACGCCAGCTGAAATTGGATGGAATAAAAAAGCTGCAAATAAACACAAAGAATTGTGAGAAATACTCATATTTTAAGCCACTAAGTTTGGAGGTGATGAGTAATACAGCAATATGTAATTGAAATAATAAGTAATTCTCAGTTTTTAACTTGCTAAAAAATCATTGAGAAAAAACAAAATGTCATAAAAATGCAAAACATCACATTATGTCATGCCTTGTTTGGGGACAAAAGAGTATTAAAAACAATCTGGAATATAAGCAATTATTTGCAAGTAACTGGAGAAAGCTTTATCATCAAAAACTCAAATACAAACTTTTTAAAAGCTAAATGTATTTTTTCCGTTTAAAAACATTGGTTGTTTAAGCATCAATGACATTTATGATTACCATATACATTGCACCAGATGAGAGAATACATAGGTACATAAATAAATATATGCAACTTAGAGCCGAAGAATATCAAGTTGAGATGAATATGCAGAATTATTATTATATGGTCTTGTTTGTTATTTTTATCAGTGATTACATAATTGAGCACTGTTCTGTGCACTTTCCACGCATTATTTTTTACAACAATCATCTTTATATCTTTCAACCACATGACATTATATTAATATAAATGCAATATATATACATACACATATATACAAACACATATAAACACCCACTCACATGCATTTGTGTGTACTTGCACACACACACATACACACACTCCTCACACCTGGTATATTTTTTAACCTGAACTGCTGAATATCAATAGACAAGTAAATCTAAATAGTCTTTTTTATACAGCAAATATAATCTTTGGACAAGAAATAATTCTTAATCTCAGGAAACAAACTGAGGGTTGCTGGAGTGGTGGTGGGGTGGGAGGGATGGGGTGGCTGGGTGATAGACACTGGGGAGGGTATGTGCTACGGTGAGCGCTGTGAATTGTGTAAGACTGTTGAATCACAGATCTGTACCTCTGAAACAAATAATACATTATATGTTAAAAAAAAAAAACAGAAGATAGTAGGAAGGGAAAAATGAAGGGGGAGAATCAGAGGGGGAGACGAACCATGAGAGAGTATGGACTCTGAGAAACAAACTGACGGTTCTAGAGGGGAGGGGTGAGGGGAGGGGTTAGCCTGGTGATGGGTATTAAAGAGGGCACATATTGAATGGAGCACTGGGTGTTATATGCAAACAATGAATCACGGAACACTACATCAAAAACTAATGATGTGGGCGCCTGGGTGGCTCAGTTGGTTAAGCGACTGCCTTCGGCTCAGGTCATGATCCTGGAGTCCCGGGATCGAGTCCCGCATCGGGCTCCCTGCTTGGCAGGGAGTCTGCTTCTCCCTCTGACCCTCTTCCCTCTCGTGCTCTCTATCTCTCATTCTCTCTCTCTCAAATAAATAAATAAAATCTTTAAAAAAAAAAAAAACTAATGATGTAATGTATGGTGACTAACATAATAAAATAAAACTGAACAAAATAGATATTAATTTAAATGATAAAAGAGTGCCATAAACTGAATTTCTACTTGTTTATAAAATTAATATTTCATTAAAGAATTTACCTATTATAACCTTATTTCATTATTTTTCCCTTCTACTCTCCTTTGTCCTTTCTTAACTTCTTGAGTTAGATCCTAAGTAATTACTTTCAGGGGTTATTTTTTTCTAATGAAAGCACGTGAGAGCAAAAACTTCCCTATCAACATCTTTGCAAACTACTTTATTTTTAAATTTGGGTTTCAGTAGTAAAATTCAATTAAAAATTGTTCCTTGGCATATAAACATTCTTATCTTTGATCCTTTCATGGGCCACCTTTATCTACTTATTTATTTCATGAGTTCATTAGTGATTCAGAAGTATTATTAAGATAAATGCATGTTTAATTTCCAACCCCTTTGTTGTTTTAGTTATCTTTTACTGTATTATATTTAGTTGCATATTTCCAACTTAAATATATTTTGGTGACACAAATGTTCTGTATGATACCAATGCATTAGTATTTATCAAAATTTGTTTTTATAGCTTAAAACATGCCCAATTTTTACAAATCTTTTGTTAGACCTTAAAAAGAATCTGCATGGTTCCTCGCTGTCTCTTTCATTCTCACTCTCTGTTGCAGAGTTCTATATATATTTATTAGAACAAGGTTATTCATTTTATTATATAAGTCACCTCTATCCTTGCTATATTTTAAAAACAAAAGATAATTTGTCATAGTTGATATAATTCTAATGTGTTATTTATTGATAAATGAGGACTATAAATGTTTATTCAAGAGTAGGCAAAACTAACATTTTATTTTTCATATTTCAGTGATTTTACAAAGGAACGCTACTGATTTACGTGTCATTATATCCCCAGTTGGTCTAATTACAAATCAGGCCCTGAAATCGATGTATATTTGGTCACAAAATATCAGGAGGCATGCAAGATCTTTCAGTATACAGTTATAATAAATTTGAAAATTGCTTGAGAAGCTTTTAAAAACTGGTTGTAAGAGAATGAAAATGATGAAGAAGCTTTGATGATGATCAGAGCTTTCTGCACCAAAAAGAACTCTAAATCAATGCTTATATTATTGTATGTTAGGAAGTGGAAAAATAGAAAAATGCTGTTGAAAGGAGTCAAGAGAGTTAAGTAAATGTCTTAACTGACTCCAAAGTAATTATGTGACTTTGGGCACATCACTTCTGTAAGATTCACTTTCCTTGCTTATCACATAGGAGTTATTTTTTCTATAGTTAAGATATTTCCAATTGGAAAAATATACGTGTCTGTGATTATGAGTACGAATGATTATGGCTAATTGAGAGATTATAAAGTAGAATAGAGGTCAAAAATATTTTTTTAATTTTTATTTTTTAAATGATTTTTATATATGACAGCAAAATATCCTTGTTGTTCTACTTGTGGATATTTGAGAGCATGTGGCATGCTGTGATGTATTATATAGAAATATATTGCTTTACTACTAAATAAAGGAGGCAACCACAACAGTACCTACACATACAGGCAATCAAAGCAAGCTGCCCTCTATAGTCTCTGGGGCTATCACGGTTCCACTACCAGCCTTCTCTCTGTCTTTGGGATGCTCACATTTCTAGAGCACAGTGTTCCAGGTTGTAACCTGGATTTGAACTTGAGGTCTACCACTTACTCCCTCATGTTCTTAGGCAGGATACTTCACCAAGTATTTCCTGAACAAACAGCTTCACACATATATAATGAAAAATCCTAGTCCATGTTTAATGATGAATTTTAAAGTAGCTAATTGCATTTTATTGGGGCTTGTAGGTTATTCACCACTGGTAATTCTAATCCAACATAAGGAACACATTAATAACAAAAAGAAAAATAAAATATAGTATCAACTGTGTTGAAATAGCAATATCTTTTTATAACACTATTGAGATGAATAATGACTTCCCTTCTTAAAGGTGTTTGAAAACATCATGGCATTTATTCTTTTGTCTAGAAATAGGAATCATATGCCAACTGTTTTTATATTTGCTTTCATGTGATAGTTGGAAAAAACAGATGGACTTACTATTAAGAGCTATTGTGTGGTTGACCACAAATTTAAAATATATTACTGATAAATGCTCTCAGACTGACATTCCATGCTAAGGATCTAGCCTAAAAATTTACTCAAGGGCACCCCTAAATTAACACAAAAATCCCATGATATCAAGGTAGTCTTTGGCAAGGCAAGACAAAGAAGCTGATTTGATAAATGTGGGTAGTAACAACTGCTTTCCATCACTATTCCTAGACATATCTACCTAGCATTATAACTTTATAATTAAATATAGGAAAATCTAAGATATATGCTTTATAGCATTCAAGTGAATACAACAATCTTATTTTAAAAATCATAAAGACAGAAGGGGGGACACAAGGGATGTCTAAGATTCTGGTAATATTCTGTTTATCTGGGCCTGGAGTATGTGGGTATGTTGATTTGGGGAAAATTCAGTGAGCTGTAAGATTATGATTTGTGTACTTTCCTATGCATAACATGCTTCAAAAAATATAATGAACATTACAGAGATATAAATAATTCATCAATCCAACCTTCAAATATTAAGTTTTTCTAATAAGCATGTTACCTAAAAAGTAGTTCCTTTTCAACTCTAAAATCTCAAAAAATAAAAGAAAATAATTTTGGTATATACTAATTCAAATACTGTGGATTTTAAAATTTTTCTGTATATTACTTTCCTTAAATAGTTTGATTCTCCTATTGATTTTCATGGTATTTCTATATTGGGATGCTTCAGCTGATCTTTTTTGTATATCTAGAAATATGAAACCTAAGATATGAATTATTCTTAAGGAAACATAGCCTATTTATAAAACACACACACACACACACACACACACACACACATTTTCCCATTGGAGAAAATTATGTAATGTTAAGGTATTCAGGTTTTGAAAAGTAAATTAACATACCAAAGTATAAGAAGCTGACATCAATGATCATGAAAGAAAAATGCAGTAGTGTATGTTTAGGCACATATCACAAATTTAAGTACTTACAGGGTGTCACTTATGAATGACATAGCTGCAGGAAGAGTAGCATTTACCAGTGGAGGTTGACGCCAACTGGAGAGGGAAAACTCCATCTAAACACACTGAAAATCATATTTTACTAAAACCTTGAAAGGGCTAAACAATACAAATCTATGGCTGCACCTGTCCTGTGGGTACCTGTCTGAAACACAAATGCTTCTTACCAGTTGGCACAAATACAAGAAACATGAGGTTTAAATTTGGGGGCATTTCTGTAAATTAACACCCTTGTCAATAATGATCTTACTTAACATTTTAGTACATGATTTGAAAAGGAGAATACCCTCAATACCTCAGGTTTTCATTTGATTCTCAGTTCACATGAGTAAACTACAAAGAGTGAATATGCCTGTAGATGGAGAAGAAAGTTCTCTCAGGCAGCTGCATCCCATTCCTCAGGAATGGGAAGTACCAAAAGGGTTGAAGAAGTGGAATAAACTCCAAAGAGGAAAGATGAATAGGAGTGTTGAAGTCTAGGAAGAAAAAAGACAATGGAGCATGGGATGGTGCAGGGGAAAAAAAATGTATTAAATTAAATCAACTGAAATGGGTGGATTGTCTTTTTCAAGAATGCCTACAAAAATTAAAAGTTAATAGTCCGAAAAGGGGTGGAAAATATATTTTAGGCTCAACTAAAAATATTATGAAGGTATTTTGAAAATAGTCAAAACCTTATTCAATAATTTCAAAATAGTAAAATTGGGAACTATTTGGAAATAAGATAAATGAAAGCATATCTACTGGCTGCAGTAAGACTGAAAATATAAGTTGAGAAAGGCCTTAGATTCTTTTATGACTCATGATTCTTAATGTCAGTAATTATTGGTATTTTACAGGACTACGTCCTTTCTTAAAGAAATTCTTGATGTCAATAATCTCTACCCAAATAGATTCCATATATTTGGTTGTGTGAAATCTTAACAATGTTTAAGTTTAACCATTTTCTTTATATCATTAAGAGCCATTTTACTTCCTCCTTTGTAAAAACTATTTTGGCTACTCATAATTGTTCGTCAAAATAGGCTGGATAATACAGAATTAACAAATCAATCCCTAAGCTCAATAAAGGTTTATTTTTCATTCATGATACATATTCATCACAGATTGAACAATGTGTCTCCTACACATAGCTGCTCTCGGATCCAGGCTGTCAAAGAATTCCTCATCTGTGAAAATGCTATTCCTTACAGCAAGTGTAAGAGAGAAGCCGGAGACTATTTTGTGGGCCTTCAAGGTCTCAGTCCAGAAATAAAGTACACAGTTTCTGCTCAAATGAACACAACTTTGTCACATGGTCCCCCCAAATTATAAAGGAGCTGGGAAATATAGGGAAGCAAAGAGATTATTTGCAGATCATATCTTCTTTGATAAAGTGGAAAGAGCACAGAACCGGGTGGTCAAAAGACCTGGATTCTGATTTTACCACTATCAGTCACCACACAGAGGAGCTTGGGCAAGTCATTTTGTCTCTCAAGGCCCACAACTGGATCACCTGCGAAAGAAGGTCCTCTCCCTCTCTCTGTTTCGTTTTTTGTTTTTTTAACAAGATCTTCAGAGGAACTACAATAATGAAACAGATAAAAATAATTCTCTTCCTTAATTCATCGCCCCTCCCCAATTACCCTTGGAGACCTCTAAGGCACCTCTGCAGATGACTCAGAAGCAACTCTTTTTAAATTAATATAAAGTTAAAAGACTCAAAATTTTTCCCTTTCCTCCTAAATAGGTATGATGCCATATCTGACCAAATAAATAAGTTTGCAAGATTTGCCAAAAAAACTGACTTTTCTTAGAGGATTCCAACATTTTTCTTTGAATGGGTTACTGGTGTGGGGAGGTATTTATCCCCTCAGTGCTCAAGCAGCAAGACACAGCCTATGGCAGCTGAAACCTGTCAGTTCCTGACTAAGCTGACACCTTTGACACTAGGGTTACAAATAAATACTATTATTTCTTTGTGGTTTATGTAAAAAAAAAGGAAGATATTAATCCAAATGATGACATTTTGTATATTTTGTTACTTACTTTCTCGCTATAAAAATCTAATTAGAGCTCCAAACTACATAACTGTTTTCTCCCCATTCACTTGAAACCAAACTGCATTTTGGAATTCAAGGTGTCTGCAGGTTACTGCATTCCCCTCTGCTTTTTACAGCATCTCTCCAAGCTTGACATACTGCTTTACCTTTCCCAGATCATTAATGTGAATGTTAAATAAGGTTGGGCCCCCCCCCCCCCAAAAAAGGTTGGGCCCAGTACCAATCCTTGAGGCCCCCTACTGGACACCTGCTCTAATTTGATATCCCAACATTTATCATTACTTATGTTTGTTGTTCTTCAGCCAATCTGTGCTTGGCCTCACAAGAGAATCTCCATGATTCTTGGTAAAGCTGACTGTGTGAATGTATTCACACTGCTAAGGCCAAAAGCCACTGATTCATGGTCCAATGGGGGATCTTTTTTTATGTGTCCATTGCTGTGAAATTTTTTTTAGTAGAAATATTAATCACAGTATCTTAAAAAATAATTTATAAAAATAAGTGTTGCAGATTAAAAGCTGTTAGCCTAATCCTCATCTGTAAATTAATAGTTAAAATCAAATTTTCAATGATTTGCTATACATTAACCCAATGTAAGTTGCCCAACACTTAAGACCCAAAGCAAAGCAGCTGAAACTATCCACATCCCTTGGTAAATCTATTCTTCCCCTTAAGCCCTCTATCTTTATGAATGCCATCAAGTGCCATTCAGTCATCACTCTATCCTTTCCACTACCTCGCTCACACTTCAACTTTCACTCACCGTCAACTGACACTGAGAAGTAGTCCCTCTTAACCTCAGAACGGTCGACTGCACTGTTTACGATGATAACCTACAAAGAGAAATTCAATTGTGGGCACACAAAACTATTTGAGCCAATTATTAACTCTATAATCTCAAGTAAGTTACTTATCTTCTGAAATTTGGTATTCTCATCTGTAAAATATCTGTAAAATAATGGGACTATTGTGAGACCATTTTAGGGTAAATATGGATCATTATTAAATCCTCAGTACCCTGTCTGGAAAATTTAGGTGGTACATTTTACTTCTCTTTTCCATATAATTCCCTGGTCTTCCTCCTTCTAGTCTCCCCTCTCTCCCTCCTGGCATTCAAATCACACTCACAATTGTCTTTCTTAATAATGAAACTATGTCATTTCCTGCTCAAAAATATTTTACTACTATTTATTTTACTTATTACCAGTTATTTTACTATTTTCATGGAAAATAATATCAACTGTCCAGAATGGCATCTTCTATGAACCCATCTGTACAGCCTGAGAATAGAATATCCCTCCCCACTTCTGGAGGCTATATCAACCCTTGCATATTTACTCAAAGAATTGATACTTCCTTTCTTTTTCAAAAATAATCAGTATTTTCTTAATTTCTAAAACTCTAAATTAAATACATTTAGCTCTTACAATTTACCAGACACTGTTTACAGCAATGAGGATACAGCAAATTTCCATAAAATAGGTCATCTCTATAATCACAGAGCTTACTTTCTAGAAGGAACAGAGAAAATAAGCAGTAATTATGCTATGGCACCAGATGGAGTCAGTTGCTAGTAAGATACAGTGGGTGGTCAGAAAAGCCACCCGGAATATGTGATGTATTTGAAGGCAGTACAGAATGAGGTACAGAAATGAGCCATGCAGAGAGGTCTGAGAAAGGTGTTCCAGGCAAACAGAGTACCAAATAAAATACCCAATAAGGGAACACTATTTTCAAGAAATAGCTAGTAGGCTAATGAAGCACAGAGGGATCTATCCAAGATTCCAAGATTCCTGCTCCCCCTTCCAGAACAGAGTTGTTTCTGGAAATTGGCCGCCCATCCATGGCTACATTTCCCAGACTCTTACATCTAGGTGCACTATGTGGCCAGCTCCTGAAAACAGGATGTAAGCAAAACTGTTAAGTGACATATCCTGGCTAAAATGGTGAAGAAAGGGTTGTGCCTACTCTACACTCTCTACTATCATTTGAATGTAGAAGCTCTACATCCATGTATTGCATTTTTTTTTATTTGCTGTATATGCTGGTGTTTTAAACATCTGTGTGTGTGTGTGTGTGTGTGCGTGCGTGCGCGTGTGTGTGTATGCACGCACATTTTAAACATCTTAAAAACTCTTTCTAAATAAGGAGAACCTGCCCTTCCTGGAGCTAGCCAATCCTTAGAGATAGCAACGGACTCAGCAAGAGGCATGCCTTTGACGTGCAAACACACTGACTATATTACACTAAATGCTTTTGTTGAAGACCCTTTCACCCAGAGATACTCTGGTTTCTATCCTTCTTAAGGCTTTTTTTTTTTTTTTAAATATTTCCTTTGGTATTTCACATTATTCTAAAAACATTTTGAGTTACCTTTTGACTTAAACCATCTCAATTTGGTATCCATTCCTTGTAAACCAAAATAATCTTAATGAAGACAACAGCGTGTACTCGTTCTTATATCTACCAATTCATCTGTCTTATTCAGCCACTTGGCAAAGGTTGAAAAAAGATGAATGTGGGTGAGGCATCTGTGGCTAGATAAGTCAGGAGGAACGGATTCTTAGAATATAGTTTCTGTTGATCATTTCTGGCTTCAATGTAAGTAGCTACCTATGGTCCATAAAGGCTTATCTATAGCCACAGTCCTAGAATTAGTTGATACTTTTGAAAGCTTTAAATTTTGGTGGCACAAATGTACCCACTGAAATGAATAGCATGGTACCAGCAATGCTTTATTTTGCTATCTCAGCCCCGTCTGATTCCATTCTCCAATGCTGGAGTGAACTATCGATCTTACTACCTCTCCTTGAAGCTGAGAATGTGGAAAAGGAACAGCCACTGCTAACCACCTGAGTTGAAGAAACTAACCGATTTCTGTCATAATTTCTTATAAAGCATAAAATATGTAATTGAGAAACACTGATGCATTTAAACAAGTAGATTATACAGTACCCACAAACTAGAATATATCTTACAATATAAACAGAAAAGTTGACACCATTCCTACTGTTTTACAATGGCTCTTGTAATCGTTCCAATATTAAACCTGTATCATGGAGGATTCAAGACTCTTAATACTGCTGTTCTTCACTGGAACATCCTCTTTAGTCAAGTCAGTAATATCCTCATCTATTTATTACAGTTTCATAAGTTATATCAACACTCACTTCATAATTCACAGTATGCATTTAAAAAGGTGTGTATCCTCTTTCCTAGTCTTCCTCTACTTCTCACAACGTTCCTTGACAACATCACCAAGATTTCTCAGCCAAGTTTTCAAATTAACCACTTTCCACCTTTTCTGACTTTTCCATACTATCTTTGCTTATCACCATGTCATTGACAGCTATTCTGCATATCTGCTTTCTCTTCAAACCAATCATAGAACAGCCTCAAACATTATAATATTTTTAAAAATTCCTTCTCAATCTCTAGTTAGTGTCATGAATACTCTCAATACCTACTCCTCTTATTCTTACCCCAGGGCTCAAGGCTGCTAACCCACAAAGGAGCCCTGATTACCTTAGTTTGGAATAAGATAAAGCCCCAGTTAGTGCTAGAGAGCAGCTTCTTCCTTCATCCCACTGACTAACTGAATCACTGCCAAGCAATCTGCCACAGACCAGTGAGAGCTCCCAAAGCAAAGGGTATGGTATGATTCCTTGCATTTTATGTATCTAAAAAATCATGTGCTTTGCACTGCAGCAGGAATGCAGAGGAACCAAATAACATATATAGACTTGCATTTGTAACGATGAGAATTAATGAAATACATCATCACAAACAGGTAAACCTTAAATAAAGTAGCTGTTCCATAACAGATTGTTGATATAATTTGAATATAATTACCAGCTTGAAAGTATAGGAAAGATTATTTGTGCTTAAAGGGTTTTAAACACAAGAGAACTGAGTATTAATCAGAATGATTAGGAAAGTCTTCTAGCCAACTATTATATTTTAAGGAATAGGCATTAGAGCAATATTAAAATTCAAAAAGGAAATATTATTCATCTGAAACACTACAGACCTTATTTCATTTGAATTAATGTTTCAGTGGTAATAAAATAATTTTAAGAAAAATAGCATATCAATGTTGTTATAACCTGTAAAAACCATGATACACAGTACTTCATCAAATTCTAGAAAATATTATTTCTGATTTGCCCATTAAAATTCTGTATCCAGGTAATTGGAGCTAATGGAGAAGATAATCAGAATCAATGTCAAAGCAACCCAATCTCATTTCTCTAAAATGAGCTTGTCTCCTGCTCTGGGAACTATCTTCAGGCCACTTACAAGTAGAGCATGACACGTAAATTGAGGAGACCTAAATCGTATTGTCTTGTCAGGATCTATCTTCTATAAGCCATTTAATCTTCACAAGAACTTAGTTTTATCTATAAAAGGAAAGGATTTGATGAGAAAGCATCTTAAATTTATATATATCTTAAGAGACTTTTAAAAATGTCAAATTTGACGAACCATGAGAGACGATGGACTCTGAAAAACAAACTGAGGGTTCTAGAGGGGAGGGGGTGGGGGGATGGGTTAGCCTGGTGATGGGTTTTAAAGAGGGCACATTCTGTGTAGAGCACTGGGTATTATGCACAAACAATGAATCATGGAACACTACATCAAAAACTAATGATATAATGTATGGTGATTAACATAACAATAAAAAATTTAAAAAAAATAAAAATGTCAAATTTGTTGATGTGTTGCTTCTGAGTGATGGGTTTACTTTTGGTTGCAAGACATCAACTCCTGTAATAACACCTGTTGTATTTGGAGCATCTACTATATTTTAGATATTATAATGAGAATGATATCTTAATCTTTCCAACATTTCTATGAAGTTACTCTTACTATTTCCATCTTATAGATGAAGAAATTTTATCAGAGAACATAAATATTTTACGTGAGGTCCTATAGCAGGAAAATGGAAAACTGAATCCACTCTAACACTATAAGAATAGGGTATGAGAAGAACAAAAAAAGAACCAGGCTATAATACTGGGCTCTTTCAGTTTAAATATTGGATGTCTGAAATACTAAGTCTCAGTGATATTAAAGAGGACTATTAAAGACAGACTAAAAGATGCTATGACTCAGTCATCAAACGTAAACTAAAGAGCCATGCAAATAGATTCTTCTCTTTTCCATTTGCAAGCACAAGCTCCAAAGATGCTTACATACAAACCTAACAAAAGAGACACAGTTTTAAAAGACTACTCTCTAGAATTTTGCTAATTGGATTTTACCTTCCATTCAGGGAAACGTCATGAAGGACGAGTTCATATTCATGGAATTCAAAGAACTAAAACTTTCTCCTTTCTGAAAATTCTACTCTCCACAAAATTACATGATTGATCAGTAGGAAGTTCCAGCTACTGGAGCAGGAAACTTAATAGCTTAGGAGAATTGTAAATAGCAAGTTTTCAGAAAAAAATAAGAGTTTTCATTAGATGATGAGGGATTTCTTTCAGCTCTAAACTAAGAATATTGAAATTTTAATTTAGTAATGGCTCAGGCTTAACTTTGTGTGTGCTATTAAAAGAGATAAGCTCATGTAACATGGGATTACTGTCAGAAAACACAATCAATTTTAAATTGTCATAAAATTATAGACTACTAAAGGATTTCAGAGATTATTTAATCCAATGTTCTCATCTTACAAGTGAGCAAATCGGGGCCTGGAAAAAATTTTCCTTATTCAAGTCAAAAGGTCAAAGAAAGGGCAAGACTAGAACTGGACTCCCTGCCATACAGCCAAGGGCTCTGCACTGTTCTGATTTCCATAGTAGGGTCCGCGTCCTATACCAGGACTTCACTCCAGGGCTGAACTGTGTGGCTGTATAAAGACTATTTTTTTCCTTTAGCAAACAGATACTAAGCATCTACTTTGGGTCAGACCCTGCAGTAGACTCAAGTAATACAATGATAAGATGAAATTGATAAGGTAATTGTTTCCACAGAACGTTCATCAACCAATGCATAATTATATATTTAGGTTCTGAAGAAAATAGAATTGGGTGAAGGAAATGGAAAGTAGCAAGTAGAAAATGTTTTCCTGAGTTGGTGATACCTGAACTAACATCTGAGGGATAAGTAAAAGAAAACTAATCCAAAAGGGGATGAGTCATTTTAAGATGAGGTGGAGAGTCAGGCAGAAGCTGCAGTACAGAGTGTTTATAAACCTATTGTGGCGATTAATTTTATATGACAAGTTGACTGGGCCACAGAGTGCCAGGGTATTTGGTGTCCTGATACATGGTTTAATATTATTCTGAGTATGTCTGTGAGGGTGTTTCTAAATGATATTAACATCTAAATGGTAGACTGAGTAAAGCAGATTGCCCTCCTCAATGGGGGGCAATTGCATTGGTCTAGCCAACTAAAAAAGGTAGAGTAAGAAAAAATTTGCACACTCTGCCTGACTGTCCATGAGTTGGGACAGCAGTCCTCTGCCTTCAGACTGGGCTAGAACTTGAATTTCCACCATCTACTCTTATTGGGCTCAGACTTTGATCAGAATTTACAATGTCAAATCTCCTGGGTCTGGACTTCTCCACTTTCATAATCCCAGGAGCCAATGCCTTATAATAAATTTCTCTATTCAGGTGCATGTATGCACACACAAACATATACACTCTGTAGATTCCTAATACACCTATTTAAGATTTTTTTTTTATCTTTATGGGAAGAGAGAAGAGAGAGATAAGAAATTTTTGAAATGTTTAAGCACCAGAAGTAACAAATTTGCATTTTGAAAAGATTGTTATGCTTGCAATTCATATAGCCAATTTGAAAATGCCCAAACAGAATAAATGATGACCTTTCAGGCAGTTCACGTTAGTGGTGATGGCAGTTTGGAACAGAAAGTTTCCTAGGGAAACTCTGAGATTCATCTGGGGTCATGCATTTTTGTCATCCACCATTGAGAGTTCATTTCTTCCAAGTTATCAGAATACTAATATCCTATGTACATAGATATTCTCAATAAGAAAAGCAGTTTAAGCCTTTTCATTTATTTAGAAGGTTTAAAATATGAACCACAGGTATATTCTCAAAGTACTGTTTGATTGTTTCTAACTTACTGTCTTATAAATGGTGAAATCAAGACAGACTGGTTAGAATTCTATGTATCTGTTACGTGAAAATGACTTATTGTCTACAAATATACCCTGTAGAGTGTCAGCCACATAGTTTAGTGTTTACTAAATGCACTTTCATCACTGTCTATCCTTTCATTCATGGTAAACACACTAAATTAAATATTCTTGTTTCTTCTAGAATAGATTAAAAAATCTATTTCAGAACAGTAAAAATACACATTGTAAGTAATACATATGTCTTTGCTTAGAGATAAAGACACTTGATATCTCTCTCTCACACACACACGGTACATCCAAAATATAGGGAATGGATCTAGAAAAAGAACACTGAAAATCAAATATTACAAAGAGATGAGTGATAGGTTATTTATGAAACTCTTCTAAGAATTTCTGAAATATTCATAGATAGTACATTTAGCTCATTATTCCCATATTACTTTAAGGCTAATCAAAATCAACATTACTTGTGTTCCTATTCTAACCTTAGTTCTGTTCAACAGAAGGCTGTCCAACTACCCTGTTCCCCATGAACAGTTTTATTATGCCCAAGATAAATGTTTAGTAAGGGAGATTGATAAAATTACGGAAATTTGTTTTTTATGTCTCTCAAGGGAATATATATTATTTACAAATTTTCAAATATACATTATTTACAAATAGATGTTATTTATATAGATATCATTTAAAAATACTTTAGGGTAAAAGACATCATAAATAAGAAAATTATTTTGTAGTAACACAAGCAAATATGTGTCAAGTGCTTATTTTGCATTAGATACTAAGTACTTCGGGTTTTGGGGCTTTTTTGTTTTGTTTCATTTTGTTTTGTTTTAGATTTTATTTATTTTTGAGGGAGAGAGAGAGAGCATACACACCCAGGGAGGAGGGGAAGAAAGGGAGGGAGAGGGATAAGCAGACTTCACCTTGAGCACAGAGCCCGACGTGGGACTGAGACCATGATCTGAGCCAAAATCAAGAGTCGGATGCTTAACTGACTGAGCCACCCAGACGCCCCTAGATACTCGGTATTTTGAATATATTAACACTTATATTATTCACATCAACTCTAAGACACCAATATTATTATTATACCTTTATATGGATGAGGCAAGAGCCTAGAGAAGTTAAATGACATGCCTAAGTTTTCTCAGATGCTAAATAAAGAGTAAAGTAGAAAAATAAAGACTATGAAACTCAAATCTGGCTCCAGACCCAGTCTTGCTGGACTGCTTCTCTAGATCAAGACTGCAGTGTATATACTACAGTGTATATTCACTGTATATACTACTTCCGTTTTGCAGAGAGTAGATACATGAGTATGATAGATTCTATTATTGCCCTTAACTATTCATTTTTCCCTTCCCCATACAAAAATGATATATACTTTCCCACTGCCATGTGATTTATAATGCCCCCGTGGGAGAAGTACTCTTTTCTCTACTGGGATCAGTTTTCCAATGGGGTATATAATACATCTGACTCCAAAAATGCCATGGTGTTATTGGTTCTAGCCACCCTAGGTTGTCATTCTACCACGAAATTTTTTTGTCATATTGACTCCTTTCATGTAGATACTAGAATGAAAAACACACATACAGCAGAGACTCTCAGCTCACATGGAACATGAATAAGAAATAAATTGTTCTAAGATGGGAAGATTTGGGGTCTGTTTTATCAGACCATGATGAAGGGAAGGAAAACCCAAACAAAGCCCAGTAGATTCCCTCAGTTGAAGACATGGAGCTGAGAGTCTGGAGTGAAAACAGTAGCTAGACTTTGAGTATAGAATTTGAGAGAGGACAGAGCTGCACAGAGAGCTCTGGAAACCAACAGAGTTCCCATTTGAGGGTTCACCTAATCAGTGCAAGAAACCACCCAAGACTAGGGAAAGAGTGAGATGTTATAGTGCCCAGCAATCACACTGGACAGGGAACAGAGCCTATTCCAACCACCTAGAGTAAAAATCTGCAATATCTGAAAACTAATAAAAAATTACCAGGCTTGCAAAAAAGCAGGACAATATGGCTTATGATAAGCAGAAAAACCAATCAGAAGAAACTCACCTGTAACTGAAAAAGAATTGGTAGACAAAGACATTAAAAACAGTCATTTTACACAATTCACAGACCTATACCTCTGAAACAAATAATACATTATTTGTTAAAAAAAAAAAAAAAAGAAGAAGAAGAGAAAAAGAAGATAGCAGGAAGGGAAAAATGAAGGGGGGGAATCGGAGGGGGAGACAAACCATGAGAGACTATGGACTCTGAGAAACAAACTGAGGGTTCTAGAGGGGAGGGGGGGTGGGGGGATGAGTTAGCCTGGTGATGGATATTAAAGAGGGCACGTTCTGCGTGGAGCACTGGGTGTTATATGCAAACAATGAATCATGGAACACTACATCAAAAACTAATGATGTAATGTTTGGTGATTAACATAATAAAGAAAATCCAGTTCATTTAAAAAAATAATCATTTTAACTGTATTCCGTATGTTCTAAAATTTGTGTAGAAGCATGGAAGATATAAAAAAATACTCAAATTGACTCCTAAGGATGAAAACTATAGCATTTGGGATGAAAAATTCATAGAAAAAATTAATGATTAGATATTGAGGGGAAAAAAGATTAACAAACTTAAATATGGAACAATAGAAGTTATCCAAAATAAAATACAAAAGAATTTGTCATATTAAGTAAAAAAATAAAAAATAAAATGTTAGATATAACTATGTGCTTCCTACAAAGAATACACTTTAAATATAATGGCATAGTGATATGAAAGGGTGGAAAAAGACACCACAAGCTGACAGAAATAAGAAAACAGGAATGGCTATATTAATATCAAAGTAGACTTCAGAACAAAGAGGAAAAAAAACCACAATTTCATATGAATAAAAAGGCCAATTCATCTAGAGACATTATAACCCTAAATATATATGTACCTAATCACAGAGCTTCAAAATATATGAAGCAAAAACTGATGGTACTGCAAGAAAAAATAGGAAAATCCACAATTATAGTCAAAGATTTCAATACTGCTCTCCCAATAACTGATTAAACAAGACAGAAAGTCAGTCAGTATGTAGCAGACTAGAACAATACTATCAACCCATCTACTTAATTTACATTTATGGAATTCTTTACCCACTAAATACCTAGGTTGGAAAATAAGTTTTAAATTAATGATCCCAGTCTTCACCTCAAGATACAAAAAAAAAAAGAAGAGTTAATTAAACCTAATGTACACAGAAAAAGCCATATA
This sequence comes from Zalophus californianus, assembly GCF_009762305.2. Classification (NCBI taxonomy): domain Eukaryota; kingdom Metazoa; phylum Chordata; class Mammalia; order Carnivora; family Otariidae; genus Zalophus; species Zalophus californianus. The sequence goes on from NC_045596.1 coordinate 179,567,919, forward strand.
ATAAAGAACATGATGAGGAAACTCAATGAAATAGAAAACATAATCCATACAGAATTTTTTTTAAAAAGCCACATCTTTCAGGAGATTAATAAATTAATATACCCAAGCCAGACCAATCAAGAACAAAAAGAATGAAGACATAAATTATCAATGTTAAGAATGAGATTGATCACATCACTACCAATTCTATAGATATTGAAAGGAAAATAAAGAATATTATGAGTAACATTATACCAATAAATCTGACAACCTAGAAGAAATGGGGAAGTTTCTTAAAAAACACAAATTGCTAAAGATCACCCCAGAAGAAATAAAAATCCTGAAAAGTCCTATATCTGCTTTAAAAAATCAAATTTGTAAGTAAAAATTTCTTCCACGGTGGGGGGGGGGGGGGGCAGGGACCTTCAGGCCCATGTGGCTTCACTAGTTAATTCTAACAAACATTAAGGGAAAAGAAAAAATAATTGTATAGGACTAAATTACTTTAATTCCCAAACTTGGTAAAGGCATTCAAATAACATTGCAGACCAGTATCTTTCATGAACACAGATACAAAAACTCTAAATTTTTTTTAGCAAATCAAATATGTCCAATGATACATAAAAAGGATAATATAATATGACTAAGTTGGGTTCATCACAAGAATGCAAGGTTGACATAAAATTCAAAAGTGAATGTATATAATCTAACAGATTAACAAAGTTAAAAAAGGAAAATCATATGACCATCTCAGTAGATATTAAGCATTTAGTAAAATCCAGCATCCATTCTTGATAATAATTCTCATTGAACCAGGAATAGAAAGGAAATTCCTCAATCTGATAAAAAGGGATTTATATTAAAAAAAAAAACAACTAGAGCTAATATCACACTTAATGGTAAAAAAAAAAAAACTGAATACTTTCTCCCTTAAATCAAAGTAAAGGATGCCTGCTCCCACATTTTTTTTTAATTGAGATATAACTGACATATAACATTATATTAGCTTCAAGGATACAACATAATGACTCAATATGAATATATATACTACAAAATAATTGCCACAATAAGTCTAGTTAACTTCCATCACCACACATACATATTTTTTCTTATGATGAGAACTTTTAAGATCTATTTTTCTTAGTAACTTTCAAATATGCAATAAAGTATTATCAGCTATGGTCACCAGTCTGTGCATTACATACCCATAATATTTATTTCATACTGGAAGTTTGTACCTTTGACCACCTTCACCATTTCACCCAATCCCTAGCCCCTGCCTCTGGCAACTACCAATCTGTTCTCTGTATCTGTGAGTTTTATTTTTATGCTTATTCCATTTCCATTCAACATTGTACTTAAGGAATTGGGCAGTGATTTCAGGCAACACAAACACATAAAAGTCATTCAGATTGGAAAAAAGTAAAAATGTCTGTTTACAAACAACATGATCATCCACCTAGAGTATTAGATGGTATCAACAAAGTTGTTACTAGAATTAATAAGTGAGCTTAGCAAGACTGTAGGATAAAAGATGAACATAAAATCAAATTTACATAAACTAGCAACAAACACTTGGAAAATAAAATTCTAAGAGTTGCATGTAATATAGCCTAAAACTTACAAAATTATTAGGAATATGATGGAAAAAGTTAAAAACACTATAAACTAAGAAATATTTTTCAGAGAAATTAAAGAGGATAAAAATAAATGGAGACAAAGCCTGTATTTGTGGGTAGGAAATGTCAATATTGTTAAGATGTCAGTTTCCCCAAATGCGTCTATAGTTTCAGTACAATGTCAATTAATAACCCAGCAGGCTTTTCTATAGGAATTAACAAAATCACTCAAAATTCATGTTTAAATACAAGAAGCCTAAAATAACCATAACTACATTAAAAAGGAGAACCAGATTGGAGGACTACCATTATCTGATTTCAAAGCATATTATAAAGTTATGATAATCAAGACGGTGTGTTTTGGAAAAAAAGATAGCCACATTGATGAATGGAACAGAATAAGGAGACCAGAAATAAAACCACACATATATGGACATACCCTGCAAAAATGCAAAAACATTTTTGTGGCAGAAGGATAATCTGTTCAACAAATAGTTTCAGAACAACTGGGTAGCTATATGCAAGAAAATGAACTTGGATCTATTATCTCGTCCTGCTATACATAACTTATTATGGCTTTCAGACCTAAATGTAAATTCTAAGATCATAAAAATTCTAAAAAAATTTTTTTAAATATTTTAGTTATTTATTTGAGAGATAGAGTGAGAGAGCACAAGCCAGGGGGAGAGGCAGAAGGAGAGGGAGAAGCAGGCTCTCGGCTGAGCCGGGAGCCTGACTTGGGGCTCCACCCCAGGACCCTGAGATCATGACCTGAACCAAAGGCAGACGCTTAACCAACTAAGCCACCCAGGCACCCCTAAGATTATAAAAATTCTAAAAGAAAGCAGAAGTTAAAACTTTGGATTAAGCAAAGATTTCTTAGGTACAATTTCAAATTTATGATCTTTAAACGATCATATTGATAAAAAGGACATTGGCAAAATTATAAACTTCACCTGGACACTGTTAAGAAAATGCAGACAAGCCAGAGAGTGGGAGAAAATTATTATAGCACATAAAGGATCTGTGTCAGAATATATAAAGGATTCTTAAAAATTAATTATAAGATAACAAGTAATCCAATTAAAACTTTGGTAAAATTTTGTAACAGACAGTTCACCAAGAAAATTATATAGATGGCAAATAAGCACAAAGGAAGATGTTTAACATCATTGGTATTAAAGAAATGCAACTTAAAACCACAATTAGATACACCTACACACATACTAGAACACCTAAATTAAAAAGACTGATCATGAAAATCAGTAGTAAATATGTAGAAAACTAGACCTCTCATACAGTACTGGAAGGAATGTAAAATAGTAAATCCACTTTGAAAATAGTTTGTTAGGTTCTTGGAAAGTTAAATATACACCTAACAAATGGCCCAGCCACTCCACTCCTAGATATTTATCCAACAGAAAAAAAATATGTCAATAAAAATACCTTTACACTAATTTTCATAGCAGCTTTATTTGTCACAGTGAAAACCTGCTAGCAACAGGTGAACAGATACACAGCTGTGGTGCATACACACACTGTAATGTTACTCATCAATAAACAGAAACTACTCATACACACTAAAACCCATGGATTGAACTCAAAGTAATTATCCTACATGAAAGAAGCCAGACAGTAAGTAGTATATACCGTATGATTCGTATTATATAAAATTCTAGAAAATGTAAACGACTCTATCATCACAGGAAACAAAGCAGTGACTGCCTCAGATACAGGTGGGTAAGAGGCAGGGCACAAGGATTCTTTGTGGGCGACAGACAGATTCACTACTTTCAAAGCAGTGATTATTTAATGGATATATACTTAGGTCAAACTTACCAATTTTTATATTTGAAATATGTGCAATTATGTTCCTATAAAGTTGTTAAAGGGGAAAACAAAGCGAGGTTGAAACTGGAAATTATAGCTTCCAGCATTATCTAGGAAACACTTTTAAATTAAGCGTATTAAAAAACAGCAAATTGTCTCTTTTTTGTTGTTATTTTCAAATCACCTTAATACAGAAAGGTAGAGGTGTTTTGACTCCTTTTCAGAGAGATATCAAGATGAGTATATTCTACACAACAGTCCATTTTAGATTCTGTAAACTGAGATACCCAGTTGCTGTCTTCGGCACATAGACTAAACTCTTCTCCTTTTGTGTTGAGAGATACAATCGGTTTGTACCACCCTTACGTGATTAGATATGTGATGTTTGCTTTACTTCAAATAATTTCATACTACCTCGATGCCAAATTTCATTATATAATATGCATATAAGTTTTTAATTCAAATATTCCCATTCAGTAACCATTTACTGAGCAGTCAAAATATGCAGGCACTGTCCTGGATCCTCGGTAATAATAACGAAAATGGCACGGTCCTTGTTTTCAGGGAATTATTCTTTTAAAGGAGAAAGTTGTGTAAATAAGTAACTACTATACGGTAGTACTACACATGTGATAAAGAAGAATTATAAAGACAGAATTGTGAGCAACCAAATGAATGTGTAGTTTTGATGGGGGAGGCATCGGGGTGTTGACAGAGCAAAAAATGTTTCAGGGAAGACTTTTGTGGCCTAAGTCCTAAATAGACTGTTTTGAGGGGTAAAAGTTGTTGAGGCAGACATATGAGGAAAAGGATATTATGTATGAGACATAAGGATGCCTCAGTGAACTGGAACCAAAAAAACTAAGTGAAAGACATAAGAATTTCATGATAATGTTTAATGTGTAACATGCCATTGCTACAGTCTGAACTTTATCCTGAAAGCAGAGGAAAACTCTTTAGGAATTTATGTAAGATGGTGATATTATCAAACCAATGCAGAGAAGGAATTCACGCATAGATATTTAACCTTAGCTTCTTAAAATATAATAGCACTTTCACCAAAAGAGTATCAATGGTTTACCCAAATCTTTTCAAGTAATGATTTGTTGATGACTTTGAAACCTAAATGCTTTCATATTATTTTTCTTTTTTTTTTTTTTTTAATTTATTTGAGGGAGAGAGAGAGTGAGAGAGAGCATGAGCAGAGTGAAGGGCAGAGGGAGAAGCAGACTCCCCAGTGAGCAAGGAGCCCGACGTGGGACTCGATCCCAGGACTCCAGGATCATGACCTGAGCCAAAGGCAGACACTCAACCGACTGAGCCACCCAGGCGTCCCTCATATTATTTTTCTGTCAAAACACATTATCAACTAAAGAGATGACCAAAACATTTTACATAGGAAATATTTAGTACTTTTCACATCTTTGAGATAATCCATGTGTAGACTATTGTTTCCACTTGTATCTATCCTCTGTGTCATTATAATCTTAGTCTATTGCCCGGACACTTCTGGGCTTTAGAGGGAACACTTTCTTGAAAACCAAAGTTGATTGAGAAAGAAAATTGTGCCCATCTTCTCTAATTTCGTGACTTTTCTTTTCTCACAAGAATAAAAGCAGGATTATGCACAGGATAACCAGTTTTATTAAAGGGAAATGATGAAAGCTGTGATCCCTGAAAATACTCAGAAGAAAAGCATTTGATATAGGAGAGTTTATTAGACCCATCTTTGACATTTCTCCTCCCAAGGAAATAAACTTCAGCAATTTACTTGTCCCCTTGGGTTAAAGGTTCCTTCCTCTTACTTGTTTTTGTTAAGAGTATTGTTGATCCCTAAACTTCTATGATCAAATTTTTAGAAGAGACGTATCTTAAAACTCCTCTGGTCAAGTCATTTCAAAAAACAGAAGCACAAAAACTCAAGTGCAATATTTCTTAAAGTGGTACACATTAATATTGCTAAATATGTGGAGCATGTACAGTGTAGACATAGCTTCAGGTTCTAAGAACATGGAAAGATTGGATCAATGCTGCATATATATTTAAACAGCCCTTTTAAAAATATGTATTGATACTTTGCCAATAATTGATAGAATATAAAATATTCAAAGATATTTCCAGTTGACATATGCCTATAGAAGATTCTACTTTTTCTACATATTAGAAAAATATTAAGAGGGGAAGCTCTAATTTTTTATATATGATTGAATAAAACTCAATCAAAATGAAAACTTGAGTCAGTAAGAGTTACTATTGGGTACACACAGTCCTCAAGAAACACCCTGCCAACAATTGCCTGAAAACATTTGTAGAATTAGCTATTTTTTGTATCAATTGAATACTTATTGACTTTTTTTCTTATCACCAGATGCCTATAATCTTCCCAACAAACATCTTGTCTTTTCCATTTTTATTCATATTTAGTTTTTGGCAACTGCAAATTTGTATAATTATGTTGGAGAAAGACCAAATTTAGAAAAAATTGTAAAGTACAAAAATTTTTCTTTGGCTTACCTCCCACCTCTAGTGTTTCATGGAGTAACAGCATTTCTCTCCATCAATGTCTTGCCTGGATTCCTGGAGTATTGTTCCCACATTCTCTTTGACTAAACTCCACTGAGGTGTTAACTCCTAAAAACGTATTTTAATATTCCTATGGAGCTTTTGCCTTCCTGATAATGGGAACCACTGTGAAAAAGACCAGATATGCGCTGCTCACGTGCAGCCACATTCATCAACAAAAAGCCATCTCTGCTTCTGAGGTACATGGCAAGTACCATGTACTTCCTCCAATAATTTGATTACTCATGAATTAAACCAACATTCATGTTTAAAGAAAGTAAAATGAAAGCACACATATTAAATTTGTTCTATTTTCAGTTAAAAACATTTTGCCCATGAATTTCTAACTACCACACGTAATCTCCAGTTATTTCCTTTATAGTATAAAATGTTTAAGGAATGGGGAAAAGGAAGTAACAACAGAAGTTCTCATGTAAATAACATTTAGGTATTTTATGAGAAAGAGAGGCTTCTAAACATAGGTCAACCATTGTACTTCACATCTCACCTGAGGCATGTCGGCCACTCCAGTCCACCAAATGCAGTTCCCTTGGGACCTATGCTGGATGGACACTCAAGGTCTCATGAGGTAAAAGGCTAGGACACTTGCTCTTTCTGACCAGGCAGTGCTGTGGCTGATTAATATCCACCCAAAGCCACAATCACCTTCTGATCTGAGGAGCAGGTGACGTGGAGATTCTGAAGTGTCTTGATAAATTATGCAGGCATATCATACAATACACATTGCAGATTAAAAAAAATCAGTTCACTAAAGTGGTTTGCTTTGTCCTTTTAAGGACTGAATCTAGATAGCTCATCATCAATCACTGACAACTCCTAGCATGAGAATGCTGAAAAATTAGTATGACATGGGTACCATATAAAAGCTATTTTCTTTCCCAAGGAAATTTTGGGGAAAGGAGAGAGGAAGGGAGAAAAATAAATGAGGTTATTTGACTCTAAAATTTTGCTTTTTCCACTCTTCTGGAAGCAAAAGCTCAATTTATTCACAATATTCAATGCCTTTCCAATACTACATCTTATCCTAAGCCTTCCTTCCTCCTTGCCAATAAAAATTATACCCATCTTCCAAGACTCACATAAAAGGTCAAATGATATCTGCTCCATAGTCCCATTTAGTAACAACCCAATTTCCATGTGATTCCTCTGGCAATTATATATATGCTATCTAAGTTTAAAATATCTCAGGGCACCTGGGTGGCTCAGTCGTTAAGCGTCTGTCTTTGGCTCAGGTCACAGGGATTGAGCCTCGCATCAGACTCACTGCTTGGCCAGAAGCCTGCTTCTCCCTCTCCCACTCCCCCTGCTTGAGTTCCCTCTCTCACTGTGTCTCTCTCTGTCAAATAAATAAATAAAATCTTAAAAAATATATACATATATATATATCTTCTACTACAGTCACAAAATATAATTTAAATACATAGTTGCTATTTTGCTTTCTTGTGTTTACCTCATTTCCTTAACTATTTAATAGTTCTTCAGTACAAGAACTTTTCCCTTGCATATGTTGGCCTTTCAACAAAGATTCAGTGTTTAAAAAATTATAGGAAAAATGATTCACCACACCACTCCATTCAAAATTTGCAAAACAGAAAGTTAATTTGATTACATAAAATAATTAAATACATGCGGATTTAAAAATATATAATTTATAGTTTGTTAGACCCCATATTATTCCATAAAGAATTTAAAGCAGTAAAAAAACCTTAAAAATGTACACATTTATTTTAGCAATATATATTAATAATAAATTAGCAAGTAAAACTAAGATGCTTCTAAAACCCATATATTAAATTCAACAGGCATTAATTTTGTCCTCATCATAGGAAACCAGTTGTTTTCACTGGTTGTCAACAGTCTTTCTGAATTTCATGATTATGACAAATGTAAAACATCTTTAAAAAATATATGGGTTTCTTTATCACCCAAGAGAAAAGGGAAGGCTTCACTGGGCCTGTGGATCACCTCAGGAACATTAAGTAGGAACTTTGTTTGCCTTTATCATTTTTTTTTTTTTTTTAAGAAGAAGGTAGGGAGAGAGTAAGTCGGCTGACATGAGACTCCCTGGATGGACACATTAAGACCTTCCAAGTGTGGTCCTCTCCCAGCCTCCCCCACTTCAAAAGCCCATTACCACTATTCACACAGAGACATGGCATGTTCAAAGAGGTCTGAGCAGTCCAACTGTTGGTTTTTATAGGAAATCCCCACCTTTACTTTATTTGGCTAACTCACTCTTCCTCCAGGATCCAGCTTTGATGTAACTTCCTGGGGGTCTCCATTCTTAATTTGCCCAGTTTGGGTATCAAATGACTATAGTTTGTGCTCTCATTAGACCTATCCCCATCCTAGTTTAACATTTGGTATTCCCACGTAAAAACAATATTCATTTTACCTCAACCGTGCCCAGGCTGATGGTAGATTAGAGTCACAGGGTTGAACTTAAAACTGGTCTTGATCAGAAGGTCAAGTCCTGGCGTCTCATTTCAAGGCACTCCCAACAGCTACCAAGTGGGTTTTATCAACACTAACTGAAGCCAACTCTGAAAAGTTATCAAAAAACACTGAAAGGAAACATATGGTAAAATTGTGGTTGTATTATTGCAAAGGCCCACAGAGACAGGAGCTTCAGGAAATTTTCCCAGAAATATTACCCTTTTGATTTTCATGAGCTTGAAAACAGAACATGCCCAGTAACATAATATTAATGTCAAATTCCAAAGGCAACCCTGTGATGGCTTTGCCAGCATATAATTCACTTGATAGAATTCTAAGGCTTTCATTTCTCATGACTCACACTGTTGGTGATTTAAAATTAGGCCACAAAAGGAACAGACCCAACTTCTCACTAAGTGTTTGCCTGAATTTTGCAAGACATTTTCCAGTGATAACAAACAAAGCCATAATATAGTTACCGACAATTTAGTGCTCTTTGAAGCACGTAATTTCTCCAATATTTTTACTTGAAACGTTTAAGTCTATGACTAGTGCTTTTGAGTTAATCAAAATCAAACACATTGTTACATATTTAAGTTGAAGACAGGGTTAAGGATCGTGGCTGGGGTCAAGATATAAATTCAATTCTTTACACACTTCTTTCAGGGTTTAAAATGTAGTTAAGGAATGATGTAAGACTGCTCAGTCCAGAGCCAGTGAAAACAAACGGGAGAACTGCCATGTTGGCACATCAGTAATGCATACCGCCATGAATCCCATATTTGGCAGTAGCCCCAGGCAAAGGATTTGACAAGGGATTATTAATACTGTTTAATATCAACTTTCAAAGATTCAGGTTTGAGGTGAAGAGGCCAAAGAAAAAAAATTCAAATGGATAATAAGTATAAAACATATTCGACCCTTTCTAGTACTCCAACAACTGCAAATTAATATACATGGGCAACATCTTCCCACTATCAACTTGGTAAAGTTTTTTAAAAGATAGTAATACCCACTGATAGTGATGAGATTCTCAGCACCCTTATGCTCTAATGAGAATGTAAATGGATAGAGCTTTTCTGTAGAGCAATTTAACAAAATGAAAGACCTCTCCAAAATAAAGATTCTAAAGCCTTGACTCCACAGTTTCTATTCATCATTCCAACAGAAAACAATTCAAAAATGAAATCAGAATCTCTGGGCACAAGGCCCATGCAGCAGAATTTTTAATCTGCTCCCCACCCCCTGCCTTATTCTGAAATAGCCAGGTTTAAGAATCACAGGTTTTAAAGAATGTTAATGTCAAGAAAACATGTTCATTAATGTTAAGTGATTAAAAGCAAACTACACCTTGTTAGTTCTTAAAACACACAGAAACACATACACATTTCCAAGACTGACACTACAAGCAGTGCTAGTAATAGTTATTTCTAGGTAATGAGATCACAGAAAAGGGATTTCTATGTGATTGTTATTATTTTAGGTAATTTGTATTTTCAAAATTTTATATAATAGATATGCATTGTTTTTAATTAATAAAAGCTATTTTTACAAAATTAGTGTTTAAACATCTACTATTTCAGAATCTCAGAACTACCTCAAGGGTGTTTTAAAAATGGTAAGGGTGCCTGGGTGGCTCAGTCGGTTAAGTGTTTAACTCTTCAGCCCAGGTCTTGATCTCAGGGTTATGGGTTTAAGCCCCACGTTGGGCTACACTTAAAAAAAAAAAAAAGAAAGAAAAAAGAAAGGTAGATTCATTTTCTCCACCCAAGATTAAAAGTCCTGAATGTCTTGGGAGGGATGAGGCTCCAAATTATGTATTTTCAGATGCAGAAAATAGTTTGAGAACACTGTTGTCTGTAACAGATACTTTATACTATAATCCCTGTTAAATATGAGATAAAATTAACTGACTTCTGTAACATATCTCAGTGATTCTCAAACTTTTTGATCTGAGGAACCCTCTACATTCTTAAAATTACTGAAGACCCCAAGAGCTTTTGTTTATGCATGTTATTTTTATTGATATCTACTAAATTAGAAATTAAACTAAGAAATTATTTAAATATTAATTGAGTAATTTGCTTAAACCCAATAATAAACTCATTAAATGCTAATGCAAATAACATTTTACAAAAAATATTTTTCAAAACCAGTTAGTAAGAAAAGTGGCCTTGTTTTACATTTTTGCACATCACTATAAATTCTACATTAGAAGACATCTGTAGTATCATATCTGCTTCTGTTTTCAATCTGTTGAAATGTACTGTTTGCAAAAACTCCAGAGTCACACAGGTGAGTTTGATGAAAATGGAAAAAGAAAGACAATATTTTGGCCTTTTTAGTTAATTTTGGATATTCTTCTTTGACACTACAACAAAACTCAACAAGTGGTAGTTTCTTAAAGGTTATTTACAACATAAAATCTGAAACCTATGGGTAGCTTTTCCCACTCTGTTCCATGAAAACCCTTGGTTTATCTTGTATTTTGAGTGAATTTTTTACCCATGCCTGAATTTGTAACATAATACCGTGGTCATCTGGAAAATACTGGTTCTCTGACTTATGCCAATCTTCTAAATGGTTACATATTTCATTACACAATATTAAAACAGCAGTGTGAGGTAGCTATCAAGCTCATGA